>NW_020799097.1:41269767-41354740 GCF_003259725.1 Athene cunicularia
GGAGTTTCAATAAGGCCAAATGCCGGGGGCTGCCCTTGGGCCACAACAACCCCCAGCAGCGCTACAGGCTTGGGGAGGAGTGGCTGGAGAGTCAGAGAGTGCCAGTCAGAGAAAGACCTGGGGGGGTTGATTGACAGCAGGCTGAACAGGAGCCAGCAGTGTGCCCAGGGGGCCAAGAAGGCCAATGGCATCCTGGCTTGTGTCAGCAATAGCGTGGCCAGCAGGGACAGGGAAGGGATCTTACCGCTGTCCTCGGCACTGGTGAGGCCGCCCCTCTATTCCTGTGTTCAGTTTTGGGCCCCTCACTACAAAAAGGACATTGAATGACTCGAGCGTGTCCAGAGAAGGGCAACGGAGCTGGTGCAGGGTCTGGAGCACAGGTCGTACGGGGAGCGGCTGAGGGAACTGGGGGTGTTTAGTCTGGAGAAGAGGAGGCTGAGGGGAGACCTCATTGACCTCTACAGCTCCCTGAAAGGAGGTTGCAGAGAGCTGGGGATGAGTCATTTAACCAAGTAACAAGCGATAAGACAAGAGGTAATGGCCTCAAGTTGCACCAGGGAAGGTTAGACTAGATATCAGGAAGCATTTCTTTCCACAACAGATTGTTAGGTGTTGGAATGGGCTGCCCAGGGAGGTGGTGGAGTCCCCATCCCTGGAGGTGTTTAAGAGTCGGGTTGACATAGCGCTGAGGGATATGGTGTAGTGTGGAACTGTCAGTGTTAGGTTAACTAAGTCACCAGAGACCCAGCTTTAGATCCTTACTGTATCTTATTTGGAATAATTTAGTGGAAAATGTTTTATTCTAAGACAGAAAGTTTGGAATGCCCACTTACCATTATTTATCTCCTTCTCTCTTCCCTGTTTTCTGTGGATTTATTTGGAGCCAGAAAACTAGCCTAGGTTACAAATATACGTAGGTTTATTTGAATACTGTTGTATCTGAAAAGGCAAGCTTTCACCTGAGAGATGTTTCTTAAGCTTGAATCTTTCTCACTATGATTCATTCCTCTTGTTAATGTACATTAGAAGCTAGTCTTGGAATGAAGATGAAAAGCAAGTGGGGACCATATTTTTTCATCCAGAGTCCCTGGAGCACACTTAAGATGGGAGGAAAGTCAAATCAAATTATTTGGGTGATATCAAGTCAGTAACTTTCTCCATTTTACCCTTTTTCTTCCACTCCCTCAGTTGGGATACCCTGACCCAGTATGCACATGGATAACAGATCTTACATTCATGGAACATCCAGTTGGGTTATGTTTTATTATAGAAGCTAGATGAAAACATAAGATCATAATACTAATCAATCAAATGGAGACTCTTTATAGCTGAGATAGCACAAAAAGTACATATAAACCCATGCTTAGAGAGAAACTTTTTTCCAAATTGCAATTTTTTTTTTGGTAAATATTTGAGGAATAGTATGTTGTCCTGGAATACATACTCAGAAAACCTTGTATCAAAAGAGTACTACTAAATTCGCAAAGGCAAACTTTAACATTAAGGGAAGCTGGTTGCCTCTGCAACTTTAATTAAGATCTGTTAATTTCCTATCACTTTAATTAAAGTGATCACATGCTACTTTTTTTCTATGGGACTTCCTTGCCTGATGCTTAGAGTACCATGTGTTAGTGGCCTTTGCTCAGATTCTATCTGTGGAGAGATGTGGATTTGTTCTTAGGGTAATCGTCAGTATAATATCTGAGGACCTCCCAGACAGCTGCAAATCCACGTTCTCATGTACTTGTAAGACTGTGGAATAGTATTATCTATGTTTTAAATAAACAATAATGGTTGTACTGACATTTTTTTTAAATAGTCATTAATCACATAGGAGATGATGGATTAAATGGTAGTTGTGATGGGGGATTAGCTGTCATTTTTTAGTTGCTCACATTTGGTGAAATTCATTGTCTTGTTGTGAACTAAAGATCTGCCACAACAAATTTCAGCATAATGGCTTTAAGTCTGACAAATTTATAAGAAACTGAACACCAGATCCTATGTTGGAAAAATATTACCCAACTATATTTCATTAACTGCTAATATGTTAAAGAACAATGAACAATAATCACCATAGTTTTCTTGTCAGACTTTGTACCATGCAAACAAGTCTCATTTTCTGAATTGGGCCTTTGGAATGAATTGTACAAAGTATGTAATACCTTGTAGATGGTAATAGGCTTATCCAGATGAAATATACATCTAATATTTAAAGGATCTACTATATCCGGAGAAAAAGGGTTTTGACAGCTCATGGAAATTGTGTTGTACTAAAAAGGTTTTTTTAGTCAAGAGTGCTGAACAGAAATGTGGAAAAAGAGGACATAATTAAAATTTACAATTTAAATTATTCTGATTTCCAAGAGTGTAAAAGTAACTATGGTATTTCATGTCATTTTTCTTCCTTGGTCTCCAGAACTGTTAAAA
Organism: Athene cunicularia; assembly: GCF_003259725.1. Taxonomy (NCBI): domain Eukaryota; kingdom Metazoa; phylum Chordata; class Aves; order Strigiformes; family Strigidae; genus Athene; species Athene cunicularia. The sequence continues at coordinate 41,272,198 of NW_020799097.1, forward strand.
GAGTAGCAGAAAGTAAAGACCATGACATTGAATTTGGAGCCTTGGAAATGATTTCTGTTCACAACTCTGCAAGTGATTTGCTTTCTAACCTCATTCTGTTTTGGTTTAGGATGTGATGGTTTAAGTTTTGTTTTTTGTTTGTTTGTTTGTTTGTTTGTGGGTTTTTTTTGTTTGTTTGTTTTTTGTTGTTTTTTTTGTGTGTGTGTGGGTGTGTGTGGGTGGGGGGCCGAAGAATATCCTTGATAAATCTTTGGACCATGCCTAGCCAAAATGGAAACTGTACAGAAAAGCAGACAACAATAAGAAAATAAAAGTTACATTTAAACCTCATCTTTTTAATAATCCCTGTGACAAGAAGAGGAAAGATTTGATTTAATACATTTTTAATATTCCATTTCTAATTTCTGAAATCTCCAAGCTCTTACTTAATCTATGACTAATACTGATAGAAACCTGTCTATAGGACTTGCAATCTTTAAATTTTATCCTTAACAGCTTAAGATACTTTGGTATAAATTTCCCACAGTATTAAATATGTGGTAGTCTTGGTCAAATCATACCCTAACTGGCTTTAAACAGTACAGAAACTCCTGCTACTCTCACTCCTCAAAGCAGAGTCTGTTCCTATTAGTCACACTAACACTAACTCATCAAGTCCTATTTAACCTAGACTTACTGGTAGTTTATTAGCTCTTCTGGTTCCTACCCCACTTAGGAACTAAATTTCATCTAATGCCTCTGAAAAATTGAGCTCAAAACCTGGCCTAGTATTATGCTGAGTCTTGAATTTATCTGAGTAGTGCCAGTAGACCTATCTCATCAGTATCTACCAGCTATTTTTTTTTTTTTTTGTAAATGAACAGGACAAATCTAATGATAAAGTAGTATCATCTCCCAGATTGAACCCTAATTTATAATCACAGGACCCAACCAGACACAGCTTTTTTGTGGTGCTTATGGGCATGGTTTAGTGGTGGATCTGCAGTGTTAGGTTAACAGTTGGACTCAAGGATCTTTAAGGTCTTTCCCAACCTAAATAATTCTGTGGTTCTGTGATTTTATGATAGACCCAGTTTTAAATTTAGCCTGTAGCCCCAATAGGTCCTCTATCTCTAAATTGTTTTCCTAGTATGGTAACATTAAATCTAAATCCTGGAAGTCCTTCTAGCTAGTTTCTCTTTCCAATTTAGTCAGGAAACTCTGAAAACTATGCACTTTAGTACTACTATTACTTTAATGGCTTTTCCTGATCTGAATTTGAAACTCGAGCTGAATTCTAAACCCTGCCTGAACTTTGTAGAGCTGACTTTGCCAAGCCAAGTCTAGCCTAATGGGATTCAAAACAATAAAAATACAATAACATGTTGTCCACCCATGCTATATTTACCCACTGTCCCCAAATCCCTAATTATTCTCCTACTTTACTTTGAATAAAGAAGTAATTTTTTCCTTGCAGAATCCAAAGATCTTTGCTGTCATAATAAAAAAGAACAACAGAAAAAGGTGATTTTTTTTTTTTTTAAATCTGCTGGTTTTGCTGAAAGTTATTTAAGGTCTAGACATCCAGACAGATCTTCTGCAAGAGGTGCTTTAGTAGAGCTTATGTGTTACAGTGTTTAGTATTGTAGCATTCAACTTTTAGACATCTATTATTCAATTCAGTTTATTGGGAGGTGAGCCATGCCTGCATTAAGCAGGCTATAAGATGGGGTACTTTGGACAAATAAATGTTACCTGCACTGTAAATTCTAATAGACTGCAAAATGACTTAGTACATGCAGTAAAATGTTAAGCTGGTTCTTTAAACCTCTGTCCATTGAAGTCAAGGTTACTAAGGGCACACATGTCTAAGGATGAGTGTGTTAAGCAGCGACCGCTGGTAGCTAAACATCGGTGATAAAGGTTAGCTGGTTTCTTGTATCCTCTGTGAATGTGGAAAATACTTGTTAACTATTGTAGAGGTTAAAGACCAATGTCATGAGCTTAAAAGGATGTCATTTTGGAAAAGGACCTCACCACAAATGCTACATTTCCAAGCAAAGAACTGTTTTGTGACATTGAATTAATTGGTTTTTTATATTTTCAAGCATTGGAGCCATTTGACCTTAGCTGACTGCTTAAACCGATTGTTCAGACATTTGAGGAGTATGACCCTTCTCCTAGAGCTAATTTCTTTGTAATTGAGCTCTAGTTTGCATCGTTTGCCTCCCCTCTTGGTATATTTTTTACCTCAAGGATTTTGTTTTGTCCGTATGTATCATAAAAGAGGCTCAGGGAAAATCCAGCAATTACATGTATGAAAATCTGTGAAACACTTGTTTCCTGTTACATAAGCTTCTTTGCTCTGTTCTCAGTGACTGCTGTGCAGTACTAATCTCTCTCAAATTGAAATCTAACTTTATGTATACAGAAAGTATATACGCACACACATATGCGCACATGCATGCACACACATAAACACATCATTTTTTACACAAGCTACCATGCTCTGATCTGATTAAAACAGTCAGTGCATGGCAAGCTCTGTCTCACAAACTCTATTATGTGACTGATGAGGATGTGTGTGCATTGAATAGTATTGTCCTCAATAGGGTTAGTCTGTAGAAAATCAAGACACACTGTAGTACAAAGCATCAAAGCATTGACTCTTTCTGATCGAGGATGTGGAAATGTACATGTGGATTTGCACCAAATCAATCTGTGACTGCATTATTCACAACACATGATTACTGATTATTGTTCTGATGAAACTTGTCACAGGATTATTGTGAATCATCGGCTTTTATAGCAGAACAGTTTGTAACTCCCATGCTGTGGGAAGACAAATAGAGAGAAATGGTGTAAGGTTGATGTTTCATTTTTGTATTCAGTAAAGGGTTCTCAATATTCACTCTGATGTTGCGGCAGCTCTCTGAAACCATTTCTGGAAATTAGGCCCATTTTATTATTTACATATAGTTTGTTTTGATATAAAATTTTAAATATTGCACTGGTTCTTATTTTCGCTTCTACCAGGTTTGCCCCATTTAATTATCGTTTCACTATTCTGTCGGTGATGGAGGTTCAGTAAGTGGTGGACAATTTTAGCAGGAGTTATATCTTATTATTTTCATTTACACTGCCTGAAATCCCTTCACTTTCTGAACAGTGCTTACAATTGGAGTCTACTTTTTAGTGTAGTCAGTTACTTATTTGCTTTGTGATGAAAGCTGGATGTTGACTATATTAGGAACTCTTTGTTAAGCTTCAATTAAAAAGCTTTCCTTTGTTTTGATTATGGTATATTTTCCATGAAGCAATCTATTGAGTTAACTTGAACAAAGAATACCAGAAAACAAAGGAGGAAAAATAGATATATTTAATGGTTGTGATGTGAATCACCTGAAGTAGCCTTGTGAGAATATTCGGAAGTGTAGAGTGGAATATATATGTAAATTGTTGCTGAATGAGGGCCTGAAATTTTATAAAATATGCTCAGAACTCTATAGTTTAATTCATGTAGGTACAATCCTTGAAAAAATAAAGTAGCTGTTGTGCATATCTCTGACGATACTCTTCTTGACCTTTAAGACCACAGCTGATTCTTAATACTAATCCGATATCATCTTTATTTTTAGTGTTCTCTTTTCAGATACTTAGATGTATGAGATGTAGTAAGATTCAAATGGCTAGAAAGATGATTTTTCCTCGGGCTAAATTTTGAAAAATTTTTTAATTGGCTGTTAAAAGATTCTCTGTCATTTTTACAAAAATTTGTCTGACCATGCAACATTAAAAATTATTTTGAACAGTGGTTGTTACGAAGTAATACATAAAGTAACCTTAAAATAGCTTTCACTTCCACTATTAAAATGAAAAACATGCTAAAATAAGAAGTATCTAATGACATTCTAGGCACATGTTCTTTGCCAACATTTTAGATTAGGGTGTTCTCGAGTTCCATTTATTGTGGAGTGATCTCAGAATGCATGACCTGGTTTCTTTCATCTGAAGCTAAACTGAAAGATGTGATAGAGGTATGGATCAAGTTAATACACTCCAGCCAGAAATGGACATTCACCCCATACTAGCCATATGACAGCTAGTCCAAAGTAATCCCCTTGCCATGGAACATGTGTGGTATGGATGATAGGTCTTTGCACCAACTATCTCGTTCTACAGATTAGTAGATAACATACTGAGATAACATACTGGACCATTTATCTGCTACTGCAGACACTGCCTAACATGCACCTGCACTAGTGCAATTTTTGGACTAAGTGTTCTGAAATATAATAATACCAATAACAGTTCCCTTTTCAAGTCAGGCTTGAATACGTATATAAACCCCCAAACAGGTTAACTAAGCAAAATTAGAATGTTCTAAAGATACATAAACAATACCAGTATAAGATGCTTAAACAATGCAGCCTGGCAAAGAGAGTTCATCAGTGATGGACTACACATTTAGAAGAGAAATATATTAATAATAGACACAGAAAGAAAAGAGCTGCCTCTCTGTGAAAAGAAGTTTTTGAAGTAACCTATGTGAAAATTTTGAAGAAATATGGGTGGAATGGGAAGCTAAAGCTTGAAGTTAGAAAGGGAGTAACCTGACAATAGACATTCACTATATATTGTCTGATCAGAAGGAGCAGCATGACAGGATGATACCAGAAATCAGAAGGGGAAACCATCTAACCTCCAACTCTCAGGCACAGTTATTTAGAGTGAGTGGTAAGCATATACCACTGGGATGATGGATGAGTCTGTTTTCATGTTTCTAATAACAGCCTTGAGTGGGTGGATCGTTGCTCTGAGAACATACCAAATTGCATGTGCTGTCTCATTTTCATGGGAAGGATATAGTGTGCACAAGTTTTTGATGTTGTCACCATTATGATGATGATCATTGTAACAGCATGACTGTGTGAGTCCTGGAAGGAAAGAAAGACTCTTTGCAGTACTTAAATGCTTATGCATATATGCACATCCTTGTTCTATATAGTACATACAATCTAAAATGTATGACATCCTTCTGATTTCTTCTATAAGGCCAAGGAAATGTTAGGAGCCTTGATCAAATATGAAGGTAGTGTAAAATTGGAATACAATTCACTAAAATTATTAATAATCAGACAGAGTAATGAGCCAAAAAAGGGGTGATCTAAATGGTAACTTCCTCATCAAAGGTTTTATGAAAGTACTTAAGTAAATTATGAGCAGTTTAATTCTTTGTGGAACATGTAGACCTAGGTCACTGATCGAAATTCAGTCATCTAAAATCTGGTATCTAGTTTCAGCAGAGGTGACACTCTCCCTTCATTGGCCTTAGATGAGTAGAAAAAATGAATCTGCTGATTTATCCTACGTCTCTGAACCACTGGGATGTTTAGGGTGTGCTGGATCATCTCTGGGAGTCCCTATTTAGACATTACATTGTGGCTTAGAAAATTCTATATAGTAGATAATAATTTGTTTAGGAGGCTGAAGTTATTTGAGTTGAAAGTCAATACAAAGAGCCTAACATCTCCAGAAAGCAATTCATTTCACCCTCAGACTGACATAAAACAGGTGGATGATGTGTTGAGACACTATTTTAGACTAAGCAGCTTTAGGAATCAGTGGTGGGATCCACATGACCTCTTCTAGACAGAAAAGGTTGACACCTAAGTCTCAGACTTCTTTTCCAGCCGATGAAGAGAAGGTGCTTCTGAGGTTCAGTTCATTTCATCCTAAAGGAGTTGACGAAAATATTTCAGATCTGTTGTGCCTTAAAACATCTTTTTCTTTTTATGTAAGGAGTTTAGGGACAGTACTTCATGTGCAGGAGTCTGTGTTGTGGAAGTTTCAAGTTAAGTGATATAGGTCAGATTCTGAAAATTCAATCCTTATCACCTAAATGCAAATAAAGACTTAATATAGTGTTATCAAGACTAATAAATATCTGTTCATGCTTTCTTTGTTCGCACTGGATGTATGTAGGCAACTAATTTCAATGGGCCACTCATGTAGTAAGAAGCTATTCACCAGTAATAAGAACAAGATGACTGGAAGCAAACTTTACATTGTATTTCAACACATTAGTCTTGCCGGGATGAGAGAGAAGACAAATACTAAAAATGGTGGCACCCATCCTATTATTAATGTTGCTTCATGGCCACCACATTTCAGACCACATGATAAAAGAACAGCTGTATCACTGTGGTCCTCAGCAATCTAGGCAACAGCAAAATTTGGTGCTTTATTAATGTTTACAGTACTGTGTAAAGACAAATAATTAAATGCAGTTTGTAGCTGGGGAAGCTGTTTCTCTGTCTTGCCTGTCAAGGCTTCTCAAAACTTCCATTCTAAGTAGAATAGAGCTAACAGTGGAAGGCTAGTTGAAATGATAGCTTTTAATGGTTGAAAAATCCCTGAATTCTACTAGCAGTTGAGAAAAGCAATTTGAGAAAAAAATTCTTTCAAGGGAAAGAAATATGGCTAAAAGCAGGGTAGAAGTAAATAAATAAGTGCAAGAAAATAAGGAAATATTTTTTCTTTGGGAGTATTTGGTGATAGTTCTTCTCCCTCCCTGAAAGCTCCTGTTTCTCTTTGTTTCTCTAATCTGACTGAGTGATTGAACAGTGTTTGTTAGCAGAATATATGGTGACTACCTGACCCTGTATATAAAATCAGGCAGAACCCAGGCAGAGAACTAGTCATCACTGCCCACTGAAACATTTTGAAAATGAACATTTGATGTGACTATTTGTCTTCTGGGTCTCTGTTGCTGCTCTCAACCAACTTAGCAAAAGGACCAAGGGTATATTTCTCTCCTTTTGCTGCATATATGCTGCAAAATATGTCCTAGGGCATGAAAGGGTGTCAAACCTGTGAAGGACTAGAATGTGTGTACATTGTAGAAACACTGCCATTTTCTTAACCCTTTCATGGCCTGCTCAGATATAGCAAGGACTAAGATCTTATCCTTAATAAAGATGTCATAATATATATATATATATATATATATATATATATTAAAAAAAAAAAAAAAAAAAGCAGGAAAGATTTTCACACTCTGGGACCTTAAGTCTTGCTCTACCCAGATCAACAAAGTATGTTTACTATTGGAGTCTTGCTAATAAAGAAAAAGGTTTTTTGAATATAACATGACATTCTTAGTAATCGAATTGAAATGAAAGTTTTAAGTTCATTGATTTTTCTTTTTAACATAGCTAAAGTATTCCTTCCATCTACCCCTGTGCATAATTACCACTTATAACAATAACCTGACATGGTTCTACAGAGACTAATTACAAAGAATAAACACAATAAGATGGTTAAGGGACCTTCCTTGTTTTCTGTTATTCAAGGCCTACTGTAGTAGGTCAGAAAATTTGTTTCATGTTGTTCTTTTCTTGCGGTCCCTTGACAACTGTATTCTGGATTTCAGTGGGGTTTAGCTACCTAGACCCTTGGCCTTAGTCACTTATTTTAATGAAAGGATGTTTTCTAACTGGGAAATCATGTTGGCATCTTTACTCTGTGATCACAGAATGGTCGCATTTCCTTTTTCATAACATATTAAAGAGGGGAGGAAAAATCTTATATACAGATTACATACAAACTACTCTGCATCTTTTCTTGTGGTTCTGTTTTGATGGGAAAAGCCTTCTTTTCTTTGGCATTTGCACAAAAAGAAAATCAGTATGTCTGTGTTCTGGCTCACTATTCAACTATCTAATGCCACTCAAATGTCCTGTAGTTCACAAAGGCACATAAAGGCATGTGTATCTTGAAGCTGTTCATACCAATTCCTTTGCATTATGTCTTTAATCTAATCTAAGCAGGAGTTCTTTCTTCTCCCTCCAAGAAGAGCTACTGGCCTGTATAGGTGACAACACAGCAGTGCTCACTGTTGACATTGACTTTGAGAATTCGAAAGACGTTACTTTGCTGATGAGTAAAGTCAAAGAGACAGCTGCCAGTGGCTTCAAGTTTAGAGGCTTGATCCATCGCCTATGGACAGAACAGGCAATGGAATGACCCCCACTGATTCCTATGAGATTTTTTTTTTCCTGTTTTATACCATAATCTGCAGCAAACACTTAAAAGTAAAGGAGATTTTTTTTTTATTTTTTATTTGTGGCATTAATGATACAGAAATAGATTTCAGAAGATGTTTTACATCCTCTTCAATGGTGTTGCAGTAAGCCCATGACCCATTTTTGACTAGAAATCTTAAAAAATGATTGAAATAAAAGTGGTGTAAAATTATCTTTTTAGGAATAATCCTTTGGTTGTTAGAATGCCTCCTTTCTTCTTTCCCTCCCTTCTTCCTTTATTCTTCCCCTCCTCAAACAGCCATAATGTAATTTTTAAAAATTAGATCATCTACAGGTCATCTACCTATATGTTGAGTGCAGCAATTTTTTATTGTAGACATGCACATGTCTGTGTTCTGACTGGCTATTCAAGAGGGTTTTTTTCTGTTTTTGCTTTTTTAATTTTTTTTCTTTTGTTTTATATTCTCTTAATTACATCACATTTTTTTTTCCTATAAAAGCATTCAAGAAAAATTACATTCTTTTAGAGTGACTTTTCTCAATTAAAACAAAGGAATCAGATAAGATTAGAGAATATGCTTGCAAAGTACTGGTCAAAGAAAATGAACTTAATGTTAAATAAACTTTAAGAAAAAAAATTCTAAATGATCCTGCTTGTATTATTTGTTGAATGCAATCACAGTATATTTGAACAAGCAAATAGCAACACGATCCCAATTTCCCAAAAAATAAACAGAAAGATGATATTTTGCATGTCTGTATCTATAAATAATAAATACCTTAAAGCTTGTACACAGTAAATAAATCAGTAGTTTAGGACAGAGCTTAATTCTACTCTCATCATTTTTGCTGCTGCAATGACTTCAGTAAAATTTCAGTGGAACTGAGATTCAACGGTTGATGAGAATTTAGTTTCTTGGTCTGATGCAATGAGTTTGGATTACAGGCACTTGACCGAGGCAATTTCATTAGTGATTAAAAAGCATACAGAAAGCAGATATATGGGGCATAAGGGACAATAACTGGAGGTTCTGGAATTGATTCAAGGAGGAAAATGCTGTTCACAAATTTTAAAGATATTGTGGTTCCTTCTGCCCCTTGCTGCCCTTGGCTCCTTACAGGCATTCCTACTTGCGACGGAGTAAATATCTGTTATGGTCTTTGGTGGGCAGATAATGATCAGTTAAAACTGCCCAACTTTAAATGAAAAAGTTAATTTTAACTTGCATCATCCTATTAACCTGGTATCCCATGAGCTTACACCAGTGCAAGATGGCTGTGGAAAGGAGTAGAGGGGCAGGAGCAGAAATGTGAAGCAGTGATGATGATAGGATCTAAACTCTGTAAAATTACACAGCACTCTGGCTTAATGAGAGTGAGCTCTGCTTAGACACCTTCTGCTGGCAGTAGAGAGGGTCTCCTCCCCAACTAGAGCCTAATTTACTCACCCTAAGTCACCTTCACTAGGCTTGTACTGAGCAGGAAAAAAAACCCCAAAGATTTAGCTTGCCTTCAAAAGAAAATTTATGCCTGTGGTCTGCAGCTCTGAAGGGATTGTCCCCTCCTCCATGCTAGCACCACACTCAGCCTTTCAGAAAGTGCTCACAGCCTCTCCTTGATACTGAGGAATGCCATCAGTGTTATTATGTCTGCCTACAATGTGAGCATAGTAAAGAGCTAAACACGTTTCTGCATTCTGTGCTGCTGTGGGACAGTGCCTCTGCACCTGCTGAATCACTCTGCACCAGCTGGCTCTTCTGGGGTGAGCCTGGAAGTGAAGAGAGTCAGTAACCCACAGGGGTTTGTCAAATCAGAGAGTACCCCAGGAGTTGAACAGAAAAAGATTAGGTAATTGTGAACAATGTATACTTTCTGAAAACTGTAGCTTCAATTTAATTATTCATATGAATACTTTGCTGGAATACTGCTGTTGTACATGTGTTCTTGCATATTTTATAAAAGTGATGACTTTTAGGACTAAAGCCTGGAAGCAGTATTCAGTCTGACTGGCAGGGCAGGAAGCTGGGCTGCTCTTTAAAAGAGGGGGTCTTGAAATAAGAGCAGAACCATCTTTCTTACCTCAGAGTGGCTCCCTAGATCCCTATGCAGATCAAGGACTTCAGTATGTTGCAAAAATCCCTTCACACTACATAAAGTGCATACCTATGGAGCTACTGTCATTGCTTAACCATTCTACATGTCAGAGATATATTGTTACATATGGAGATTGAGACGGGGAGTCTAAACAATCTTAGATTGATGGTGCAAGGCCTGCGCAAAAACAAGGGGAGGCGTATGGTCTGTTTGAAAAAGACACACCAAATACTGATAACATTGCTAGGCGATTATCTCCTAGCCCAAAGAGAAGTCCCCCTTAGTCCTTGAAGAACAGACTACCCAAACCACCAGTATAAACTGGCCTGGAAGAAAGCCAGAGAACAACTGAGGCTGTGCAGAGCGACAGGGTGAAAAGTTCATCAGCGAGGAAGAAGAGGTACTTCATCTTTACGACCCATCCCCGGGAGATTGCGACCCCAGCCCGGAGCTTGGAGAGCTCATCATGCAGGCGCAAGAGGAGGAGACCTGATTACCATGAGAAGCCAGGGGAGGCGGGGGTAGACTATGTATATGTATAGGCGTTTTATGAATATGCACTATTTTGTAACATATAAGCTGGACGGGAGCTGCAAATGATGCGCATGCTTGTGGTGGAGCGATCCCCCATGTGCCCAGCGCTGAATAAATATACCCACTTTATAACTCCAAAAGTTATAGAGTGATTTCTCCGCAAAACAGAGATATTGTCAGAGACTTGTACAGAGACCGTATAGCTGGTCCCATTTTGTGCAGTGGAACTACAATTTCTATTTTTGCTTAGGACCATTGCATTGGGGCGGGCTGTGACCTTAAGCAAAGACACTGTGTTATGATTTTATTTCACTGCTAAAGATGTGTCTGTGCTATGATATTCTAGACAGATGTTTGTCTAACCTATTCTTAAAGACCTCCGGTAGTGGAGAATCCACAATGTCCCCAGACAATCTATTTCATTGCTTCATTATCATTACTGCTAGAAACCTTCCTAAATTGCATTTTTATCATAATTGCTTGTAGTTACAAGTAACTGATTTCCAGAATGCAAGATGTATAAATAGAAGGGACTGTTGCCTCGTACGTCCTCCATTATCACTTTTTGACAAATTTAAATAAAACACTAGGTGTATTTGTGAAAAGGGTCACTCTAGAAAATGTTGAATTCCTTGCACTAGCCCAGACAAATTATATCACAATTTTTATCAATTCAATGCCCTATGCCACTGAAATAGTGCAAAATGAACAGAAATTGACTGTGAACATCATCATAGAAATCTTGGGGGAAAACCTTCTGATGGTAAATATATGAAAATTTTTCATAAAGTTATAAGTATTTGTAGACCTTCAGCATTTTCTCCATTTTGACATGATGCAGCAGAATTTAATTTTGTAATAAACTGAGTACATTGCTTAGTTTAAAGATGTTATAAAGCTACTGTTAAAATCAGCCTTCTCAGTTTATTCTTTTAACTGTACCAAGGAAAGGAGAAAAAAATCTGAATGCTCATTACTTTGCACAGATAAAAATGTACCTAAGTCCAAACTTGGTATAGAGTGCTATCATTATGATTTAGTAATGTTTGTGCTTTGCATAAATATAATTGCCTATAGGAGTAAGGCAGTAGGAAATCAAGCCAACTAGACATCTGTCCTTCTAGATGCAGTTTCATTTGATGAAGTTTAACTATGAAACCTTGTGAATTGTCCTAAATCTTGGAAAAAAAAATAAATGGATGACTAAGCTATGTAGACATCTTTTAATTGTAGAAACTAATGGAGCCAGTATTGAATGTGGGCTGGTTAATTAAGTTAATGCTTAATTTATAGGTTATCAAAGCAATGTGAAGTATTTATGCACCAGAAAGGCACAATGTAGTACAAAAAGTAAAATAGTTGAAACTATAATTAAAGAAAGTGCATTAAAATTCTATATCTCTTCTGCCATATCTACAACAATATTCACATTATACAGAAGGTCATATGGTGCCTACAATCTATACATAAAAGCTGACAGTAGATCAGTGGAGCTTCTGTGGACACCGTGAAGTACAAATAGATTCAGAAGTAAATGAGTAAATTCTGCTATCCTAATTTCTAATCTGGCTAGTTATTATTAATTAGAATGTGCTTTGAGCTCAAATATAGAATTAAACAGAAAATCATCAGCAGTGAACAAAATCTCAAATGATTGCGGAACTTTTCTCCTAGTAGTAATTTTGAAGAGTAGAACATTTTAGGGTCAAGTCATCTAATCAAATGAATTTAAGAATATTACTGTAGCAGTGTAATCTCAAGGAGGTATATAATATAATAACTATTGCAACATGCTACTAAGAAAAAAATTACATATGTAGACAGGATGCATACTAGACAGGATGGCTAAATGGCCTGCCTCAGGGACTGTAGGGGGTCGAAATCATCACCAATGCAACTGACATTTTTCTTTTGCATTTCAAAAGTGTCTGTTTTGCAAAATAATCTGAAAAGAGAATAAAGGAGGTTTGCAAAAGAAATCCTGAGCAATTAAAAATGAAAATAGATGGAGAAACATAATAAAAACTGAAATATGCTAAATCATACCACAATTCATGCACTACTTTTTCAGTACTACTTCAAATAATCAAATTTGTGACAATGATGCAGGGCAATGATTAACATTTCCTGCTTCATGACACAGTAAATACTGTAGTTACAGCAGTTTTAAATGATTATTTTATGTAACGTATTCAGAGTTGTTGGATGGCATCTTACAATGGAAGCTACAGAAACCATGAAGTAAATTAATTAGGATGAAAGGAAAGGTTTAATTGCAATTCTTGCATGATTTTCTTTCCCTTGGGAAAGCGAAGAGAAGCCAAAAAGGGAATGAAAACATTCTCTTTCTTCTTGGCTGGGAATTTCCCTTCTGGGTAAGTTGTTGACTGGTGTATGATCACTTCAGCTAGCCCTGTAGTATTCCTGCCTAACAATTCCTGATGCACTTTTGGGCAAGCAGAACTCAGTTGCCTCTGCCTGCCCTTTCCTATGTGTTCTGTACCATGAATATTTGGGGACAAACTTCTCATTTGCTGTGAGTTCACTACTCCTGGTTTAGTAAATAGTCCCTTTTATTGTGTGTAATCCTGGAAGTCTGATTTTATACTGATTTTCTACTAAGCATTTCTGAGAGATGCAAAAGTGTTGTTATGTAACTATACAAAACAAGGTAGTCTTACTGCATTTGTAAAGGTATTAGAAAAGATGCATATGGATATGAAAGCTAGGAATGTTAAGAAGAGTAACCCATTATAGATGTTTCAAGTTGGTGCAAATAAATGCATGACTTTAAATAGAGATGGTAAGTATTTCTCATAAGCTTGAACTTAGGTACTTCTTAAAGGCCAGACAGTGATTCAGTGGGAGAACTCAGAATGGATTTAGAAAACCTGAACCCTCAAGTCCGTGGTCTAACCACATGGAAAATATATCACATGAAACAAAGTCATACACCAAATCAATATACAGATCTGTAGTTGTTCAAAGGAACTTTTACATTTGATCTGGTTTTCAGTTTATCTGTGAATGTGATGGCACAAAGGAAAAGAAGATTGACAAAACTTGGAGTTAGAAGTAATAGCTTCTGATGCTCTTGATCACCTTCTGCATCAGAAATTCTTAATAAATGCTTGGTTGTACTACTGCAACATACTGCCAAGGTGACCATCTGTCAGTTAGCTTCCAGGGAATCTACAGAAATTCTCTTCTAAATCAAGATGATTCTTTTATTTTTAAATTGAGGAAGGGGGCTCTTAATAAACATTTTTAATTTACCTGACGACTTTATGGGCTAAATTGTTAATAGGATAAGAATTCTCAGAAATAAATAAATAACATCAATTCTCATCAGATGCAAAGCTCATGCAGGGATTGAATGATGAGGGTAAAAGCTATCATGGAAACTTGAATCAAATTTATTAGCAGATGTTCAGTGGTGCAGAAGAATTATACATGAATAATGAAGTGCAATGCTAGCTGAGAGCTCTCAATTTCCCGCTTTTCCCAGGAAGTACCTTTTAATAGAGGTCTTTTCCCAGAAGCTTAACATTATGTTGAATTATAATTAAGCCATATTGAGAAAACATTCAAGTGACAATGATTTACAAATGATCAAATTATTTTGGGCTTAGCTTAGGGCTGTACTGACTAGAATGATTTCTTTGTTATGACCATATGTCTGTTAAGAAACTTGTATCAAATCTTAAAACTATTATGGGCGTTTTTAAGGCAATTAAAAAAAAAAAAAAAAAAAGTGTTTCCCGCAGTTTCTCTTGTTGTTTAGTCTACTAAACCTTCATGTTGTTGTCAAAGATCAAGAATCAAAAGTTCATAATAAATGTAAGTGCATGAACATGTAAGACTTTCACCTTGCCTGTCTGTCACAGACAAGAACACTTTGTTTTATGACCTGTTTAACCAACCCGGCAGTAATAACTAGTATCATGGACTGGAAGAGCTGAAAGCCATACACGTTAACCTTCCCAAAAAATATTCCCACTGTTATGGTCTCTGTCCATGAAAATGAACCATGGTTTCTTTATGTCTCTGAGACCAACTACACTTTATCAAGACAATCTTTATTTTAAGCAGCAACATGAAACTATACCTCTCTGATCAGGGATCTTAATTCAGAAAGGGGTCCTAAGAAGTGAAGAGATGAATAGTGATATCCTAAAGGCTGAGACTGAGAGTGACAGATGTGAATGAAGATAAATGGGTGGAAATGAAAAGACGTTGTTTCTTTCTGTCTGAGGTTTTACAGTTGTTATTGTAAGTGTCAACACGACAGATCCAAGATGACTCAAATATCTCAAGTATAGGGAAAAATTTGAAGCAATGGGCAACCAATTCAGTCACCTAACATAGGCATGTCAAGCGTAGAAGGTAAGGTTCTGGCCAGTTAAATGCGTCTCTCCCTTCTTTTGCAAAGTGTTGAATTTGATAGTGGAGGCAAAGGGAACATTTTTGTCAATCAGAACATGCATTTCTATGCATGGTTCTGCTTCCTGATCCTCCAGCCTTGCCTATACTACCCAGTGTCATGGTGCAGCTTCACCAGTCAGGGGAAAGGGGATTTATTCACAGAATCACAGAATCAATTGGTGATTTCCAATAGATTGGAAAGGACCTTGAAGATCATCTAGTCCAACCGCTATTCTCTTCTCTTTCTAATGCATTGCATTCATTGTTAAGACTGCTGCTGAGAGTAAGCACAGGCTTTACAGCTTGACTTAATGGGTTGTAAATTCACAAGTATGATGAACATGCTAAAAATGTGGTTTACAAAGGGGATCCTGATACATTTAGGGACCTGTATTACCTGAGGCCTGATGATGCTTGCCTGAGGGCACATTTCTAAAACGCCTCAACTGAATTCTAAACCAGCCTTATTTCTTTTAAATTTCATTTATTGCAGGAGCATCTTATGGTAAAATAGTCCACATAATAGTCTTTAATGTCTCACTGGTGATCTCTACCTTTAAAAGTCGATACTGGAATACCAAGTAAATTATTCAGGCAAACTTATTACCTGAAGATGCATATTCTTTAAATTTGACATCACAAGTCAATTTGGGGTATATAATTGCACATTTTGTTAGCTTTCTTCTGAAAAATATACTCAAAATTGTAAGAAACAACTTAAAATGAAGAAGCTTAGAATAAGAGAAAAAAAAAAGAAAACCTTTCCTTTAGTATCTCATTTCTAGCTCATATAAATGTGATCATGATGTGTGAAATGTATACATGACAAAAGACTGTGACACACTCCCAGTTTCTAATTTTATATAAGACTGAAGATAACTTTATGTTGCTAGAGCTTATCATATCTCTTGTGCAAACCCACTACTTATTGGGAAATGAATGTGTGCAGACTCTTGACTCTCCCTTAGAAAAAGTTCTGCCTAACAGTAGATTCATATCAGAATATTGGAAATCACTGTATTTCCAGTTAATTGGCAAAATCTAGACTTTTTAATACCTGAATTCAGAGAGCTGTAGAAAAACAGTTCTGATAAGGACTTTGAATGTCCATCCTCTTGCCTTATGAAAACCAATTATGTGTATAGGATTTGTCTGTGATAAGTCTCAAATATTAGGGCAGTATAGTTTATTCTTGATTAAGGTGTACTCCCAACTGGAGTTCATGAGTGCTTAGATGAGGAAAGACTGAAGGATACAGCTATGCATTAATCTCACAGAAAAGTTTGACCTTTAAAAACGTGATTTCGATTACTGTGGTCATTTTTGCTTTTGATTGTTATTCACTGTTACTTAGCATCACACTAATATTTCATTATTGCTTTTCATACTTTTTATATTGCTTTGTATTTTTTATTATGCTACTTATATTTGGGAGGCTCTTTTTCTTCTACAGTTCAAACTATAGATATTCTATATACTGTAATTTTATCAACTGGGCTTTTAAAGGATACCTGGAATAAATATGCCTTAGTTTCTAAAAACATGTGACATATCTTATTATTTAATTTTTTAGTGTATAGGCAATGAAATTTACTGCTCAGGATTGATGGGCAACAAATCCAGCAACAGGTAGATGTTTTTATCATTATATTAAGAGGAAAAGTGAGGCACGTGGCTAAAGGTCAGAATATGAATAAAAACACAGATAAAAGGTTGAAATGATCACATTGGAGAAAAGCAGCTCCATATTCAGTATTGCATTCAATACTTGTAGAATTATTTCTGGCTGGTTTTAACTATCTCTAAATTATCAGTTGAGGTTCAGTAGTTGAGGTTCAGATTTTATGTAGATGTAGCAAAAACCCTTCTAGTGCCATAGTCATTCTCAGAAAATAATAATAATAAAAAAAATTATTTTAGATAACTAAACAATGTCACCACAGAATGAACACTGCTCCTCGTACGAAGCATACATCTGGAAACGTTAGAAACACTATTAGATAAGCCAAAATCCGAAACTCAAAGAGTCTAACTAACCTGAGTTTCTGCACAGCTGTTTGCAGTCCTAGTGGTATTAGATTTGGACAGCACATACCACACAGTAAGTTAAGAGTATGGTGCTGCCTTCTTCCTCCATGAATGAGAAGCACTGAAGGGCAAGTCAGGCCTTAAAACCAATGTGGGACCTGGAACAGTAAGACATCTTTGAACTTATGTATTTGCAGTAAATCTTTATTAAACATTGTTCTTGAAAGACACAGTTTTTCTTTAGACCCATCGCCTTGCTGTTCCTGGTGTAGCCAGGTAAAGTTCTTATGTTGGTATTGTTGGGAAGCTCATTTAGATATTTAGAGTGGGGTGTGACTTATTTACCTTTAGCTGTCTAGAAATTAAAAATTAGTCTAAGCTGCCCATCTTGACATCAAGTGTCAGGTGGAGTATCCCACCTGATTTTCTCCCTCTGCAGTCTTTCTTACATCCTGTGTAGTATCTTTCAGCTGTGTGCAAATTTCTGCAATACTTTAGAGTCACAGGTGGCACTACACTTTACACCCTTTTGTTTAAGCTATTGAATCCTATCCTTACACGGCCAGCCTAATCGAGGGGTTGAACTATGTAGTCAAAAGGGAAAAAAAGGGCACCTACAGAATCATTAAGCAGATTAATCATTCTCTGTAAGTACCAGCCCCTCTGATTGACTCCAGAGAGTACACAACTTTCAGAAGGCAAAAGTTAAACAAGATGAATATCTGTCTCAGGGACAAAGGCGTTAATGAAGTAACATTTACAAACAGAGGTGCATGAGAAAGTCTTTGTTGCCCACAGAACATATAGGTCTCTGCATCGTCTACATCAAGTGCCATTTTAATTCCTTTTTATTCCTTTTGTAATTTAAGATTCTGTATGATGAAACTTGAGCAATTCACACTAAACAGAAATAGAAATTTCCAAGTCATTCTCTGTGAAGTGCATTTCAGTTTTTCATGACCAAGATCTGTGCATCTGAACTTCTGAAGCTGGGGAGGGAATCTAATCCCAAGTTTTCAGCTCCCTGGACAAATGATTTAAATACTACATATTATATAGCATTCAATATATCTTTAAATGTAGTTACTGGCAGCTCAGTTTTTTTTTTTATTTTATTTTTTTTATTTTTTTAAAATTTAAAAAAAAGACACTGCTGTATTTGTCAGACACCCAGTCTGACAAGGTGTGACTAAGACATATCAGACTACTAGTTTAAAGGTGGGACTAAACATGACCCTTATACCTGCCCTCATCACTCCAGTAGCAACCTGGGGACCTCTCTGTGAATTGCTTGGAGGTTGGATGGCAGTGTCTTTATTTTCTAGGATTACTTGTTCTCTGACTATTTTTTTGAGAGGGCATCAGTGTATAGCCCCCTCCTAGAGACTGAGAACTGTAGGATTAACTCTCCTTTTCCTCCTTCTCTCTATGTACAACAACACAGCAGAGAAAGAGACAACAGCAACCAATCTTGTGAAAATTAAATTAGCAGTTAGCTAGCACCTGTCTCCAGTGAGAGTATCTGATTATTTCTCTGAGAGATCAAGAAAATGAAAATCAGGGCAACACAACAAATAATTATCTGAAGAGAACAAAGAGAACCTGGGAGCCTGTCTGATCCTTGGAAGGATCTTTAAGTTTGGCCAGATTGACTAAGGTGTTTTATCCTTTGTTTTAAATCTGGAGAAAGCATCAGGGGAAGGCATTGTAGGTGGGACTGCCACAAAGCAGCTTCTGGGGACCCAGGGCACATGTCTGGCCTTGCTGGGAGCAGGGCACAGCAGCACAAGCCGTGTCTGAATCTCAGCCATGGCAGCACATCTCCCAGGGACACAGGAATCTCTACATGCATTACACATGAGACTTTCTTATCCTGTGTTGGTTGGAGACAGATTTCCCAAAACATCACTCCTATCTATCCCTCTCTTCATAGATCCCCCTCCCCTACATCTGTTTGTTGGGAAAAAAGAAAAAAAAAAAAAAGATTAGCATGGGAGTATGTTGTCTTTGTAGATACTTCCCAAGAGCTGCTTGGGATGTCAGCTCCTTAGATGTATTTCACAACCTTCTTTTGCTTCTTGTCTGAGAAGTAACCTTTTTGAGAACATCTTGGATTGCTTTCTCCTCTGTAATTTGACTAGTTTTATGAAATAATCCTTCAAACCACTTGCTAATGAAATAATAATTTTCATACAAGTTGGAAATATATGCATTATATGTCGTAATTTAATTTGTTTCCAAACACATGTTAAAAAAGTTTAGTGAAAGCAAAATCTGATGATGGTTTTTCTGTAGGTCAAAGGCATGATAATTACTGCAAAAATTTCTCTTGCTTGGCTGAAACATCAAATTTAAATTGTCAAATATTGTAGGTTTTAAACTTTTGAAACTATCAGTACAATAAGTACCCTCTCTCTAGGTATGTAGCAGCAAAAATATAATTTGCAGTTTGAACTCTGAAAGGTGCAGTTCCTCCTTCCTATCATAAGCTCAAAACAATAAGGAAGATTATTACAGGAAAGAAATTTACAAGAAAAATAGAATTTAGTAGGTTTCAATTTCTTAAGGAAGTTGTTCACCCTACAATGTTATTTAGGGAAGACTTGTCTAGTAAGCCTGTGGAAGTGGTAACATTTGCAGGAAGATGAACAATCAGCAGCTGTTTATGAGGACAATGATGATTTTTCAAAATCTCTGACTTCAGCTGATTGAAGATTACATTGTGATCTCACAGCAGGATAGCAAAGGAAACCAACAAAGCACTACTCTTTAGCTGAGGCAGGAAGAACACAATCAGAATTGTCTCCTTTCTGGGACCTCTCCAAAGGAACTGATTTTGTCTAATAAGAATGAGTGGTAATAAAGTCAGATCAACAGAATTTCTTTGTAATGAGGAGACATTTGGATGTTATAAATGGCAAAATGCCACTTAAAATCATGCAGATTTTAGGACATAGCCTGTGACACAGGGCATGGACTAAACTTTGAAGGTTAGATAATGTGATCTCCAATTGGAATATTTTTATTCAATGAAGCCAGCCAATGGACTGCACCCTAAGGCACTTAAACTGAGGAGTCAGTATGCAGATGTGTACCTGTGAGCAAGAGCTTGATTTGGTCATCTGCACATGGGCATCTACTGACCACGTAGACATTTGATACTTTCTACCTGGCCTGAAAGGAGCAGATCTTCCACAGGCCTTTGTCACATCTCCAGACTTTACATGTGTTTTAGATGTTTTAGAGCTTCTTAAACAATACTGAATACCATTATAGGAGTCAGCTAGAATAAGGTCATGGCTCTGAAATTTCCATTATAACCTACTGAGATTTAGCAGCTACTAGATATGAAATTTAGGGAGTGATTCAGCTGACCAGACATGAACTGTCTGAACACAAATATCTAGTAGTATTTCAGATGCACAATTTTGCACAGTATGTCTGTACAGGCTGGTGGATGTGACCAAAAGACCAATGAATGTCCATTGTAACACAAGGGCTTACACTCAAAATAGGATGGGTGGAAGCTGGGATCTATGTAAGTTGAGGAACTCAAAGCATCTGAAGTGACACTAGAAACTTATGCTTAGGCAGCTAAGTCCTATCATAAAGGAATTATTTAATTTCACTTTATGGTGAGCTGAATTTCTCTCTCATCTCTACATTCTGCACTGACTTCATCTCCACTGACTATATTGTGACCTAACACACCTTGCACTACAGTTAGCAGTTGTCTTAATCTGTAGGTAGGTACCTTAATCTAAATCTGACTTCTAGACTTGTCCTAAACCTGAAAAAGTGAAGCAATTAATACAAGCCCAAGTAAAGTTCACCAGTATTTTAGTGCTGTCTGCATTAACATATTCAAATGTAAGTTACATACTCATAACTGTCCAAAAGATAAAAAGAATATATCAGTAGATTAGCTCATTTCTCTTTAACTAAGAGTATACTTCTCAGCAATGTGGCAGATGCAGAGATAAAAGATGGAGCTGTTCTTGTTACCTTCCTTCCAGCCAGCCTCTTAGGTGCCTCACACACTCAAGAAGTCTTGAAAGCGGAAGGAATCGGTGACGGCTGAGAACAGCGCTGAGGTCTGCATGAGGGAGCTATTCACATCCCTGTGCACCTGCAAACAAGACTATGAGTTGGCAGAATTCTATTTCATAATGTTTCCTTTCCCAGATAACCTTTGATAATCATCCTCCCAATTGCTTTTTCAAAATTAAGTGCTGTAATTCCCTACTTGGCTTGAAGACCCAAGCTGTACAATCATCTAGACAAGAGAAGTGAGAAAATGCTGGCTTTAGTGGAAAGAGAAGATAATGTCACAAAGGAAATAAAAAGGCCTTGTTCTAAGGAAGCTTAGCACCTGCACTCACAATGATGTAGTACTGTGAGTTCAGCAGCTACTGCAGTTTTGCAGGATCCCACTAATATTTTTACATCCCAGCTTCTTGTTGGACTAGACAATTCTAAAGTTAGGCAATACTGGGATATTCAGGGATTTGGAAGGAGAGTTGTTTTTTATTTGTTTTAATATTTCCACATTTTTATATTCTTATTACTGTGAAAATATAATATATTGAAATACAATTTCATATTACAGTATTTTAATTTCTCACTCTTTCATCCATTCCTCTAAAAGTCTGAACACATATTTATCTACATTCTGTTTAAAACAATATATACATAAAATACAGATGTGCCCTTTAGTGTTCTGATTCTGGTATTTTACCCATTTTAATTCTTTTGATTTGAGCTGCACATTTTGTTCTCTTAGTTCTACAGGTATTCGATTGTAATGTATATTATATGACCCCACATGGAGGAAGAAAATGAGTCTGAATCTACTTACATTCCTGAGTAAACTATTGAGATCAAGCTATGCAAGATGAGATGACTGCATCCTTCCATAAGATTCTATGTCATCTTGGACTCTGGAGCGGAAGGAGAGATGCCTAAGGCAAGGAGGGGACTAAAAGGAGTCAGAGTCCTAGCATTATATTACCTCTGAGCAAAACTGACATGATGTAACAAGTCAAATTTTGTACTGTTTGAAAGCAAAGCGTTGCTGTGGCAGAATGCAGAGAGAAAGGTTGTAAGAAACTGGCTTTTTATGGGCTACTGCTGTAGCTTATGGATCTTCCTAGCATTTGGATTTGTTCTAATTTTCAAGTCTGAAAAATCTGTCAGAATACTGCTGCTTCTATACAGTATTTAATTTTAAGACTTAAAAAAAAATAAAAAAATCATGTGAAGCTCTTTGAACACCTGCAGGTTACATGCAGAAACAGAAATCCTGCACTTTCTTACCTTGTAGTCTTCAAGAGCTCAGTTATGTGGGATGGAGGCATTCACACTATGTAAAAACCGTTCAAAATCTCACTAGACTGTGACTTAGGTGAACAAGTTGCTTACGTATAATGTCAGAGCGCAAAAGTATGAAAAAAAGAGCACCCCAGTCCAAAATATGGTGGAGTTTCTTCTCCTGTTGAATTACTAATAAAATATGTAGAGAAAGTTGGTTTGTTTTCAAAATCCAAACACCAGTTTCTCACCAGTGAGAAACACCAGTACAGGCATTACTGTACTGTAATGTTATTTACAAAAAAAAAAAAAATAAAAATATGACGGTTGTCTCTTCCTCCTGTAGAACTTAAGAGGCGAGAGAGATGAAGATGCACTGAGGGCAGCACACCACTGAATTCTGATGATTTGGTTTCACTTATGGCCTTCAGATATTAAATGCAAATATTTGCTGAAGCCTGCAGATGTGTGCTTCTAATACGTTACATTCAGAAAATCAAGAAGTTGTATTACATACTTCTAAAGAAGTTACTGTGCACAGCTGATTTTTCTCTTCCCAGACTATGCTGTTTTATCTTTCACTGACTAAGTTTGATTAGAGGGAATCACTAGTGAGCTATTCACTCCGTTTTCTTTCAATGGACTCTGCGTTGAAGGGTCCTATATCACCCCAGTGTGTAGATGATATGCAGACAGGGCATGCACAAAGACTAAGGGAGCATTTCCTCATTTCTTAAGTTAAATATTTAAAATTAATTTAAGAAATTTATAATCTGTCTCTCTAATTAAACAAAAGTAACCAGAGGGTACAAGAAGGACTAGTAAGAAAACCCTCAAATTACGATAAAATATAATTAATAATTGAAACAATTTTGTTTTCTGGAAGGTTTTAAGAATATGTACTCCCAATGAATAAAATTTGGCATTCCAAAAATGTAACCAGACTGAAAGCATTGAAGAATGTCACAGTTGCCAAACTGGTTGATTTTCTTCTTCTTTTCTCACCATAAAGCTAGACCAAAGAGTTTTAGGTGGCATTACCACACATTTTTTTTTAAAAAAATATGGTCAATTCTTAGGCTAGAAGTCTTCTCTCAAGCATTTTCTTATTTGATTTTTTTTCTGCAGAGAAACTGCAAAATGTCAGCTTCAGAAAACATGGTACACATAGAACTTCCCTATGCATAGATCTCACAAGAATATAGATCATGAAAATATTTGTAAGAACTTCCTGCCTTGGGAAAATTTTATTCTGTTTGGTCATTAAACTTAGTGATGCCCAAACCAATCTTTTCTTTCTGCATTGATTTCCAGGTAATACTTTGTTTTAGCAGTTGCTGATTGAAGTAAGAAATTTCTATTCCTTTCATTCTGTTCTCTCCTACTTATTTGCTCCAGAGGTATGGTACCAACATTATTTTCTTTTTAATGCTCTTGTTGCTCAGATAGTTAAGTTTTATCTCAATTTTATCCATTTTTTTTCCCCCTCTCTGTGATGCTGTCTATTCCTTGTAATTTTTCTGTAGGATGTAATTAGTTAGAGTAAGGTATTTTACAAGGTTGGCTAAATGATGACTTATAACAAGCCAGTTTGTCTTTTAACTATCAAAGTCCAAGTACTGGTGATCTGGATCAAACATTTGTGGCTGCCCACCTCTGGTTTTGACTGTTCCTTTATATCTGTGAACTAGACTATTAGATTCCTATATTTGTCATATATACATAAGTGTCACTGTAGGTAAATAATAAAAAGTCAATTCCTTGGTGAACGACAATTTGTAATGGACTAGAATGAGATATTTCATAAGGAAGATGGAGAATTTGTTTTATATGAAAGTAGTGTCATACACCAAACTACTAGTCTTTTGGGTACTTGGTTCAAATGAATACTTTTTCTGGGTCTAACTGAAATAGCCTGCAGCACATCACAGCTTATAAGTCCATTTTTGCTAAATGATGTCCAGGTGCACATGGACTCCTAGCATCTGTGATAGTAAATACATAAGATTTTCCCTGCTGCCTTTAACCAAATTCAAAGAAATAATAGATGAATATCATCAATAATGGTTTGTTTATGTAGAATGGTGCATAGCTCAGGCTGGAAATAAAAAAAAATTAGAGGTGCTTGAAAAGGATGCTTTTAACATGTCCTTTGTTACTAAAATGAGTTTAGATAATTCATGAATAGGTTTCTAAAACCCAGGTGTATATACACTATGTTTTCTTTTTACCTGTAGTGGCTTATATAGTGGCAGATATTTTCTCTTTTCTAGTTTAAGATTAACAGAAGAAAGAAGTATATGTCTGTGCATATTCACATGCACATGACTCAATTTTTGAGTTTAGAAGAAATATTTCTAGTAGCAGATAAGTATGGTTACTTTTAACCCATTCAATATTTATTCCTATGTATTCAAGTACAGTGCCATAAATTGAAGTTATGTGTTAAATTGATCCACTGTGTAATTTAGTTTAATTATTAAATTTGATTCAATATTTAATTTGGTTTAATAAAAGTGGGCTTCCATAAATGTATGCATTTAACTGATATATATTGGGACTGTATAATTTTGAATAGATTAAATATTTAATAGAGAACGCTTCTTTGAATTATTCAATATGCAGACTAGATAACTGATCTACTCTTTCAAAATAGTGGAAATACAAATGACACATTATAATAATAACATATTTCCAACTAAGAATATGTATAAAACACATTGAACCCATTGTTGGTTCATTTCCAGTCAAGAAAACCAATCTTTGCTTAATGGAACCGACCATTGAGAATTCATCAAGAAAGCTCCCAGAGCTGTTGTAACTCTAATATAGCTCATAAAAACTAGACTGTTAGAATATGCAGAATACTGTAGTGACAAAATGATTTAAAAAATGACTATAACAATATAATTTTCCTCTGTCTTTTGTGAACAGCTAAATGTTCAAAAGATTTGTAGCTAAAGGTGGTTTAGTATTCTGGATCACATTCAGAGTGTGAAATACTCAGAGTCACAGTTAAATTCTCTAATCAAAATATATATTTCATGTTGATGTTGCATCATAAGGAAACTTCAGAAAATCAGACATAATTTAAGTGAACGTCAACACTCATTTAATTTCAGGTGTATGTGTCATGTCAACTGAAATAAATGGGACAGTACTTAACCAATGCTTAATTTTTTTGCTAACAATGTGAACATTTATAAACATATAACTGTGCTGAAGGATTTTGTTGAATCAATGAATGTGCTTTAAAAATCATATATCATATAAAGATCCCTTTTCTTACATGCCAGCAGGCAAGATCTGCATTTCTGTCAGACATATCTTATTTGACTGCCAGTGAAGACTGCTAAGCATCACTTGTGATCTTGTTTACGGTATGGCTGCACAAATGCTTGTGCTAGCAAAACTGATGGAGCAGCAGGGTGATGTCTGGAGACAAGAAAGTGCTGGTAGCATTGTCAGATGTGGAGCCAGCCTCTTCAACAATGCAATGGAATTGCATCTTAATAAGGGGAGAGTCGAGCTTTTAATCTGAAGAGAAGTAGAAACTAGCCAAGATACTAAAGCTGATACAGAATATTCTTATTACAAGCTTAGGAATGTATTTAGTTATTTACTATAAATTTGCTTCCTTTATGAAATTTGTGCTTTAAGGTAAACAGTCTTTTACCCATGTCCAGTAGTGAAAACAATGCATTCCTTCTCTGCAGTGAATGAAGCTTTTGTGGGTGGTGTAAGAGGTACCAAGTCTTTGCACTCTGCTGTGCAAAGCCCCAGGAGTGGCGAGGTCTGCCTCCCTTCCAGCTGCCTGCTCTCCTCCTCTACCCAGACATCACGGGGCACAGGAAAGAAAGATGTGCCCAGTGAGCACTGGGGAAAATCTGGTATTCAGTCAGCTAGCAGGGAAAAAAGCCAGCAAGCCTTTGATTCTAGGGAGATTTTTAAGTTGTGGAAAGAAAAGGAGTATGAATATGACCAGATTAATTCCTCCTTTGGTTAAAAGTTATGGAAATGGAGCACATGTTCTTTTTGTCTATAAAAAGATACTTTCTAAAGCACAGTCAGTCTATTTCTACTATCGATAAAAATAGTCATAACAGTTTTTCAGGACACACAAAGCCAATTAAATTTGCAGAATTTCACATGAAGTACAGGTGGCCACTGTGAATATCTTTGTAGGAATGTTACCTTAGTAACCAAATTAAAATAAGAACTATAATATGTATAAATAAGAAACATCTATTGATAAATCAATATTCACTTTTTTTTTGTTGTGATTGGAATACATTTATCCACCTATTTTTGTAATAACAAAATGAGCTTAGGCAAGATTTTTGACGCTCTTAAGAGACTATTTTTGAATTTAAAGTATTTGAGTTTGTAAATAATCTGATAGTTATAAATGAAATAGTGGAAAAAGAAATATTTTACTTCTACCGAAAACAGCTGCAACTTTTGCTATAAGAAAATTGCTAGAAACTTGTTTAGGTTTTAAAAGTTTGCTAAAGCCATGTGAAAAGCTTGATTTGTTCTGTTATTTTATTTGTTATGCAATGGGAAAAGGAATTTTACCCTTGTCAGATCAAACAACCTTACCGAACTGAAGTAAGGATAGATACATTTTTTGAATAAGAATTCAATCAAACCGTGAAAACAAAACACTTTCTTCATCTAACATTCATTTTTCAGACTACTGCTGCCAAGAAATGCTATTTATAATAATAATCACCAAAATCAAATACCTTTCTATTATAGAAATCTAATCATTTTATCCATAGTAAGTGACAAAGTGGATTCTCGAGTCTATTCATTAATATTTCAGTTCCTGAGAAGCAACAAAAATAAAAGTATAAACATAATCAGTCTATCATACAAAACTTAAACAAGAGGTATTTTTGAAAAAAATGTGCCAAGCTAAGATAAAATATAAAATACAAACATTAACTCTTAGAGTTATTTTGTTGTTGTTGTTGTTGTTGGTTTGTTTTTTTTTCCTGTCACCAAGAAGAGGAAGTAACAAAATACACAGGATCTAAAAATTTTGATGCAATTTTATTTTTTTCCTCAATTTGAATCAATGAGCATATTGGAAGACTAGAAGTAATTTTATCAGAAAAAGAAATAATAAATTTTAAATTGCTGAAATCTTGTCCTCAAAGCATAGCCAGAAACTGTTCAAAAGAACATCAAAGTTCATGGACTTCCCCACTCCGATATGACATAAGAAATGATTCTTACCGTAGCCTTTTCCATGATGGAACATGACTCAGTTTCATTCAGGACCATAAACTACACTATGAAAATTTGAGATTTTTTTCAGTGTTTGCACTCGACAGGATCATAGCAGAATAAAAATATTAGTATAATCTCACATCTTTTTCTAGCATGCCTGTTCAAAGTTTTGAGTGTTCAGAAATCCTAATCCCCACATCAGCCTCTGGGAATTCCTAAGTGTTCGCATCATGATGTGAAAAGTACTGTCTCACCCCAAATTTTCAAATGTTTCTCAAGAACCCTAAAGGAACAGAAACAGATGTGAGAGAAGGGGGGAGAAAACACAGTACACTGGATGATATGCAGGCTATGTTAATTTAATTTTGCGAGTCATTTGCAATTTCATGCTTTCACTGAATTTTAAATTGCATCAAATCACAAACCTGCAGCTAAAACCAGCAGTTATGGGTCAGTTGGGATAATATAAACCAGGTGAAAAATGGTGTTGGCTAAAACAGTGTGTACAAAAGTGCCCCAGTCAGATTTCTACACTTGCATTTATTAGAATATTCAGTCAGAGCCCCTTAGTGTACACTATCCATTGAAGTGAGGGTTAGTCACCGAGTGCAGAAGGCATGTCATATGAAGATTGAGAGGGAGTTAGCATTTCTTATCTGCTTACATGACCTTTTCTACCTCAACCACCACTGGGAAAAAATAGGGAAAAGGAAGGGGGAAAAAAAGGAAAAAAGAAGAAATGCCCACAAACCCCCCCTTGAGAACAGATTCCTCTTTTTAAAAGAACTCTTCTGTTAAATTTTTTTAAGCATCTGTGCCATATTTCATTTGATCCACACTCTTGATTGTTGCGTGCATGCACATACTTGCACGCACACACACAAATTAAAAACATAAAGTATAATGAAAGGGGAAAAATTACATGGAGAAAAATATATCCATAATTCTGGATGAAAATCATGTCAGTGTATGAGACTGTGCTGGCAGCATGCTGAAACTGTCATTAATGAAAAGATGATTTAGTTTTTATGTTAACTTCACAAACCTTCTTTACACAAAGTCTGAAATAGGCCAACGTATCAGAAATGTTAATGTTCTATTAGTTTAATTCTTTGCTAATGGATTAATTAAATTTATGACAAAAGAAGCATTTAACTGTCCAGTTTTGTTTGCCTTAAATCTATATAAACTTGAAATACAGTCTCCTTGACAAATGAGGTTACTAAAAACTAAATGGAAAATCTTATTTGCCACCACAGTGGTGACATGAAGAATTGCAGCCTTTAGCTCAGGGCTACTAAGCTCTTAATAATGAGAGAAAGGTACTCCATCTTCACCTATAGCCACAATTACAATGAACAAAAATAGCTGCCAAGGCTTCTACAAAAAATATTCATGACAGCGTGAAAAATATTGATTTTAAAAGCCAAGAAATGAAATATCTTCTAAAGTGCTCCATTCCACCTAGTTATTATTTTCCAAAAGAAACTGAGAA
The DNA here is from genome assembly GCF_003259725.1 of Athene cunicularia. Lineage (NCBI taxonomy): Eukaryota > Metazoa > Chordata > Aves > Strigiformes > Strigidae > Athene > Athene cunicularia. The sequence continues at coordinate 41,301,349 of NW_020799097.1, forward strand.
GACCACAAAACATTTTGCAGAAATCCTACTTTAAAAACAAATCCTCTCAGACAAAGCATAAACAAGCAATCCTAAACTCCCCATAAATTAATGCAGCTCTTGAGTGATGTGCAAAATATGCACCCTGACCTGGAATTATGTTTGAACACTGAAGCCTGATCCATTTTTCTTTCCTTCCCCCTTCTTTTTTTTTTTTTTTAATTTATTTCTAACCTAAATAAAGATTGAGTGAAATTTCATATATGTGTGAACCCCTGGAATGTGATGGCACAGCCTATTTCTCTGAGCTGCTCAGTGTGTCATAGAGTGACACTGCATGCTGATTCTGAACCATTATAGTCATTGCATGTTGGATTTGCAATGTGCTTCTGAACCATTATACATGTCAGATGAGATAGCAAAGCCCACTACGCTGAGTCTCCATGCATTTCTCCTGATAAGAACATTTCTTTCCGTCCTTCCTGCATTAGCCCGATGTGTCTGTTTGGTACACAAAAACAAGAAAGAATGGCTTAATTTTGAACAGAACACTGCTTTTATTGCAAAGTGGGAAAAATAATGGTCAGGGAAACATGCTATATAATCTCAGATGTTACAAATCCTTTTTGTTACCTAACTATATTTTTCATGTTTAACTTTGATAGTAGTTAGAATTTTGAAAGGCTTCTAGGTACCTCATTTCCACTGAAATCACTAGAAGATAATAAATATCTTTAACAATCTAAGTCTATGTAGTTTCAGAGCCTAAGCCTTCATTTTGAAAAGGGACTTAGCAGCCAAATGTTAAAAGCATTTAAGTTGGGAGTGTAAAGATGTAGACAGGTACCTTAATGAGATTTTCAAAGTGACTAAGTCCCACTGAAATCAATCTAGCCTAAGTCCCTTTGGCTTTCAATAGGATTAATGATCTTCTGTAAGTAAAATTCTTTTGGAAATGGGGCTTCTATAGTTTCAAAAATCTTAACAGTACTCTCTAAGCTACAGTGGTATTATTTTAGCATACATTTTTTAGATTGTTTGATATATATCGTTATTTGTTATCTTCTTACCCATATTAGTCAGATACAGGTTCAGTCATCTCCAAATTGCTCATCTGTTTGAACCAAATCAAGCCAAGGCTCAGTTCGCAAGACACCAATAGTACTTCATGTAGATAAGCCCATAGCTCACAGGTTGAAAAAAATGGAGAATCAGGTTCACATCCTTCCCTGACTGAGAGCATTGGAGTACATGGTTGGAAATTTCATAATGTTTCCTAGCAAACTAGATCACTAACATACTGTTTTATTGCCATGTACATAGTAGAACAAGAGGAACTGAGAAAAAAAATATTTTGGAAGTCACCATATGCCAGTAATTAAAATTATCCATTAAGATGTGACAGATTCAGGTTGAAGCCCACACCATTTTCTTTCTTCTTTCAGACTGGAGTAGATTTACCAAGAGGAATATAAGTTGAAGCTGTCTAAATGGCATCTCTTAAATATACTGACTATCCTCTCAATCTTCCTGAATGGCACCTTCATCTCATACATTCCAAACCATGTCTATGGTTACCTTGAGGGCATGTGGGTGATATTTTTCCCACGTGACCTGAAATTCATCTCGCTTGATCATGTATGTGTAGATTTTCATACATAAACATGTGCATACATACATACGCATGCATAGACATGTCCAAAACAGCTGAGGTAAATCACAGTTTAATTACTTCTTCATTGTGTGCTAGCTAGGTGATGGAAGCTCAAGCTAAAAACTAGGGTTACTCTGTGCCTCTTCATCTTGTAACCTCCTGGCATCCAAAATATATTGTTCCTATGAAGAGAAATGCAGGTCCATGCCAGATGTACCTCTCTGGATATGCTGAAACAGAGGCCTCCCCAAACCATCTTTTGTGTGGTATCTGTTTAAATATTTGGCCATCAAAGAGAAAACAATGACTGGCTAGTAAACTTAATTCAGAAATGGACTTTTTGGTTCCCATGGCAGTTTAATCATTTATATAAAATTAAACAGCTTCATTGGAAGTGATTGTGAAAAGCTATGTCACAATAGTTAAGTAGTCAAATGTTCCTTCTTGATATTTTTATAAATAGATAGTTGATAGAACTTTTTTTGTGTTAACTGAGAGATCCTTTTGATTCTTTTAAGTGACGAAACAGAAGTGAGTAACTGATATATTTTTTTCCCTTTTATTTGCCACACTTGCTAGAATAAAATTATAATTTAAAAGAGGATTATTCTTATTGTTCTGTTTACTAGTTCCCGGGCCACGGAAATGAAAAAAAAAACAAAACAGTGAATAATGAAAAAAAACCCCAAAACAAAACAAAAAGAGAACATTGACTAATGTACAGAAAGTAAAAATTTCTTGTCTATGCATGTCAGTGTTTTACCCTGATGGTTTCAGGATGAGTAGCAGTATCCTTTTTTAAGCAGGGCAGTAAAGTTTAACAGATTATATATTAACTATTTGGGATAGTATAATGAACTATTTAAAGTTGCAGTGAGCTTTATGGGATGTTTTAGAAAAGTACAATAATGCTATAAAATAAATGTCTATAGTGGTAGCTGAGGAGTACAGAAAAATCCAATCTATCCTGTCAAGCAAAAACCAAGCAATGCATGGTAGTTTTAGGACTATTCATTATTCTTTTGAAAAAGAGTAAGTTTCTTTTAATGGGAACTGGTGTTTTATTTTGAAATCCCTTTTCATACAATCATAGAATAATTTTGGTTAGAAAATACCTTAAAGGCCATCGAGTCCAGGCATAAACCTAACACTTCCAAGTCTGCCACTAAACTACATCCCTAAGCGCCACATTTGCAAGTCTTTTAATTACCTCCAGGGATGGTGCCTCAAACGCTTTCCTGGGCAGCCTGTTCTAGTGCTTGACAACCTTTCAGTGAAGAATTTTTTTCTAATATCCAGTCTAAACCTCCCCTGGTTTAGCTCAAGGTCATTTCCTCTTGTCCTATTTTTCAGGTAGTTGTAGAGGCAATGAGGTCTCTTCCTCAACCTCCTTTTCTTCAGGCTAAACAACCCCAGTTCCCTCAGCTACTCCTCATAAGACTTGTGCTCTATATCCTTCAACAGCTTTGTTGCTCTTCTTTGGACACACTCCAGTACCTTAATGTCTTTCTTGTAGTGAGGGGTCCAAAACTGAACAGAGTATTTGAGGTGCCAATTACAGAGGAACAATCCCTTCCCTGTCCCTGCTGGCCACACTATTTCTGATACAGTCAGGATGCCATTGGCCTTCTTGGCCACCTGGACAAACTGCTGGCTCATATTCAGCTGGCTGTTGACCAACACCCCCACATCATTTTTTCACCAGACAGCTTTCCATCTACTTTTCCCCAAGCCTGTAGCATGGGGTTGTTGTGACCCAAGTGCAGGACCCGGCACTTCACTCTGTGAACCTCATACAGTTGGCCTTAGCCCATTCATCCAGCCTGTCCAGATTCCTCTATAGAGCCTCTCTACTCTCTAGCAGAACAGCCCTCCTGCCCAACTTGATGTTGTGTGCAAATTCTTCCTAATAGAACCAGATACATTTTTTTTTCCTCCAATATCAGATTCATGTGTCTGAACCAAAAACTTTAAGTCATAAAGAACTACATTAAGCACATTGTTGTGAAAGCAGTACTTTCCATTGTATTAATTCCAGGTAACACTAGGAAAATTCTTTCGGCCTGGTTTGTTTGCTTGCTTGTTTGTTTGTTTTTCTTCTCAGGCAAATATTCAATAGGAATTAAACTCTGTCCTAAAGAAAAGTCTTATACAAAGCCTGTATAGCCTATATACCTAGTACATGAATGGCATATAGGCTGTGCACAGCACTTCTGCCACAGAGTGCGTTTTATTCTTGTTGAATATTGCCAGACATCCTTTGAAATATTTCTATTGTAGTCTAATGATTTTTGTATTGACTCCATTAGCATATAGATACATATCAGGGCAAATCTATGGGCAGATGCTCTAGAGACAATAGGAAGTTAATGGACCTTATCTTTAGTTGATGTCAAATACTGTAGCTCCACCAAAATCAATATCGTTGTACTGTCTTATGCCAGCTGTGGGTCTGGCGCCAGGACTCAGCCTTGAGGAATGTCATGTGTGATGCAGTGTCAGGAACTGCACTGCTGGAAGCAGTATGCCTCACCCTGCATTTTTTTATTCAAGATGCAAGATAGACAGTTTTCGTCCTATGTCATCTTTTGAACTCAGCAGGGTATATGGCATGAAATTAGTAAGGGTTACAGAATTGGCTTTTGAGATAATGTGACTTTCTTTGTGGTTGGACCCAAATCCCATTCCTGCTGAAACCAGTGAACTTTCATAGCAAAGCAGTTACACCACTGTAACTTCAGTTTTACAAGTCTTTGTGTTTTACTGTCTTTTTTTGAAGCTCCAGATCCTCCGATTACTTGTCAGTCTTAACCTCTATCTAAACCCAGCATGTTTTAATTTGTCATTTAGTCCCCAAAGACTTGAGTGTATAAAAGCAAGTATAAATAATTCCTTTAAAACAACCTTAATGATTTTAAACTGAGCTCAAGAGCTAGTAAACTTGAGTCGTGATTTTGTAATTAATTGGGATTGCTATTTTCTTTCAGACTGATCCACTGATATGACAAATAACACATTGAATACAGCTGCATTAGGAGGACCCAGAAGATGTTGCCTTTCAGCTGCACAGGCATAATTCACTGGGCTTCCTGATGTGCCTGAGTGTGTGCGCAGGGGATTTTACTTCAGAGAGTTGGAAGGTTTATTCGCACCTCTCACCTAACAGTTGTGTCTGCCATCCCAGTGATGTGTAGGAAAATAAGAATAACACTCTGATGAATATTCATGCCTGATGAATAGTTTTAACATTTCCACAGCTGGACTCTGGCTGAGCAATCACAGCAGCAGTCAGAAAGTAATATATGTGAAATGAAGCTATTTTCAGGCTATATTTTCTAAATCAAATTGCCAGCTGAATGCTGATAGTTATGGATCAAATACTGTAGGCTGCAGTAAGTAGGCTCATACTGCATGAACAAGCACACGTAGATACGAGACTATTTTGCACACAGTGATTCTGCTTATATAAACAACACTATTCTTGTCAATAACATTATGCAACACCTGTAAACAATGTCATCAGACTTTTGTAAACAAGAGTTTCCATGTCAGTGAAACATCCATGTCTACAGGCAGGAAAATGGGTATGTTTTATCTATAGGGTTTTTTTAATCATTTATATTAACTGAACCAATTGTTTTCTGCTTGGAGTGTTGAATTAGGTAAAAAAGGCTGCCTCTTTAACTTATGTTAGAAAGGAGAAACTCCTGGTTTTAGATCTGCAGTCATGTTAGAAATTAATATATTAACCAGTCAACAGAAAAGGGCTTATCTGAAATTACTCATACTGATAGCAAAGTTTCCAGGCAATAGTGAAAAATTAAAATATTAAATTAAAAAGAGAGAAAATGGATGGACAAGAATAAAGGAAAAATTTACTTGAAATAATCTAGTAGAGTGTTCATTCATAATTAAGACAAAGTCTCTTCTATAGTCTGGATTTCCTCGTCTACTTTGTCAGATGAGAAAAGCCTTGCTACCATAACAACAAGGACAGAGTTCATCAAAGGGAGTTGGTGTCATGAGTGTTGTTAATTACAGATCAAGTCTTAAAGCACATTAAATTGGCAGAAAACAACTTTAAGACATGTGGTAAAACACTTTTTGTGGTACAGTCTTTCTTGTCTTCTAAGTACTAAAATTTTCTTGAAGAATATTCTTCTGATTTTTTTCAAGATATTCAAATACAGATAATATTCCATTATTAGTGACATGTTTCTCTCCTCACTGTGGGATTTGTGCTTCTCTAGGCTATTCTGTTTTCAATAACCTATTAAATGAACTTTAAGGATGGGGGTAATAGTTTTCCTGGTAAGCTGTACCTCAGGGTGAGCATTCTTCAGAACATTTCAATAAAAAAATTGGGCCAGATGTTTCCTGGGATGTGAGGAAGGAAGGGAAAAGAGATTTGTTTCCCCACATGAAAAATTTTGGAGACTTTTATTTAAAAGACACCACACTCCAGAGCAGGGATTTGAAATTAGGCAGGGATATGGTTTCCATGAAAACCAGCCCATATTTTTTCACTATGTAAACCTTAAAGGAACATTTCTCATGTACACAGGATAGCTTTGGCAGAAATTTATTTCCTAATTCTTATTTTAAATTTTTACATTATGTGAGCACCTGTCAGTGCTGGAAAAATCGGGGTGCAAACATATATAGGAAAAGGCATGCAAACGGTGACTGAGCAGAAGCTCCATTTAAAAGAGAGATCATAAGGCTACAATCCCTTTGGGGGAAGAGAAACAAAATCTTTATTTAGCCCTTTGAAATAAAACTTTTTATCATTTATTATTACTACAATAAATGAACAAGTAGATGATGATGTTAGGAGATGACAGACAGTTCTTGTAAAAACATGAGTGATTTGAAGAGGAGCAATGAAGCTTTTCACATTTTTTTCTGTTTTAAATGCAATCACAATTAGCTGTTTTACTAATCTGATAATATAGTGAGATTTTTTTCCTTAGCAATATGTCTTGAGCATTTCAACTAGATGAAAATTAAAATATTTTTAATTATTTACACTTGAATCTAGAAATTCCAACTTCAGAAAGGAAATGTAGGTTTCTTTTTAGCACTGGAAAAAATAAAAAAAAAAGAAACAGAACAAATATGATTATACCCACCAATTGCATAAAGACAGGAAAGCTTTTGTTCCTGACTTAATTAAAAAAATGAACCAAAACCAAACCAAACTAAAGTAAACCAAAAAATGAAAGCAGTAAAAAGTTATTATTCAATTTTAGGTCAATAAGGCTTTTATAAATAAGGCCAAGAGTGTACAAGTGAGAAACTCAGTGGGCAGAAATGTAGAACGTACATTTGAATGGTGCTCAGGTATCACAATAGCCTTACCTAATTTACTGAAATGCTGGACAGTTTTAAGCTCTTAGAGTAAAATCATAAAAGAGAAAAAGTTTTTATCATGCTGTGTCCATGCCTGTCAAATTATGTTTTACTGTAAGACAGGCTTGCAGCTTGTCTTGCCTGTGCACATTGCTCAGGATGGAAGTATTCACATGAAGTCCCTCCTGTGTAATTTTCAGATCAAGTCTTGCTTCAGAAGGAAAAATAATAATAATGATAATAGAATGCCCAAATGTAGAATGTTGTTGAGGGAAATTAGGCACAAGGAAATATCTATTATCTGAAACAGAAGCACAGTCCTATATTGTTTTCTGTGCAGATTCCCATGTTTGTTCTTGCCTTTCTCCTAATGGAACATTTACTTCAGTTTAAGCACTCAGCTATTCATTTCTGAAACTGCATTTGATGTCTGTTAGAAAACACAGGACAGGAGCAAGTTACAGACAAGGACAGCCAATAGCTATAGGTTATATCTCTTTGTGGTCCTATCCTTTGGGTCACACTGTTTCTAATATGCTTTTAACTGCTTAATGAACTGGTTCCGTGAGCTGGTACATGCTGAAAGCTTTTGAGAGTAAATCAAACAAAACAAATTTTACTTTTGAAGAAAAAAAGCTGTTATCCTAAATTTAACTCTGAGACCTGTTCTATGGGTTGCCTTAAAAATAATCTCTTTCAGTTTTCTTTTTGTTGTTGATATTGTTACCTTTTTAGCCAGAAGGATTTAATTGAAGAATAAGCTATCAAGTTATAAGGAGATGAAGAATGAAGGTCACAGCCTTTCTATTTTATCTCTATATTACTCTAAGCTCCAAACTAGCTCCTGGGATAATACCTGTTTCTGCAAAAATTTCTTTCTACTGATCTTTTATTTGCAGTGCTTATAATGAGAAGTGTTCAAGAGCATGCAAGCATCTAATGCACAGAAACTACATCATGTGAGAAGGAGACAGTTTACTGTTGTCATTAGTCTCACTGCAGAAACAAGAAGCCCTGAACTACAAATACTCAAAGACATTACTTATTACATTTTGTATTGAAGTCTTAAGATATTATTAAATGTCTACTGTATAGCTTGGGTAATTATCAAAGTGGCCAGGTTAAGGTAGGAAGGGTGCAAAGAGAAGCAAATATGACTGCATTTCTCAGAAACCAGGGCTGCAATGAAGAGACAAGAGGAAAAGACACTCAAAAGAAAGAAGGCTGAACTAACAAAGAAGAGTCCCAGAAATGCCAAAAAGTTTCAGATGGTTGAATTTTAGTATTGAAACAATAGATGTCTATAGGAACTTCTTTAGTTTTTGAGAGTAGGAGAAGGTGGTGAGGTATCTTAGCTCTAAAAGCTCCAATGTCCTTCATTTCTTATCCCAGGATGCATAACTACACTTGCAGAACAATTTCTGACTTTCACATTATAAACTTGCATTATGTGTACACTGCTTAAAAAAATATAAATTTAAAAGCAGATTCAGGCAGTATGTTAGCAAGCTTTGGATGCAAGCAAATAAAAAAACCCAAGGGATCTGAAATACTTGTACTGCCTACTTTTAGTGAATGAAAAACACTGCTTAAGTCTGTCTAGAACCATGAGGTAAAGACAAACAAATACGTATCTGTAACCTCTATGTTGCATGTGTGTTTATGGCAGTTCCTTGGGCTCTCAATTTCTGTCATCTTAGAGAAAAAAAGTTGTCCCATGGTGTCTGGGCTCCATGCTGGTCCAGGACACTGAAGTTTAGCATATTGCCATATGCTGGGTTGTTGAAGGTTGCTCGTTGCAGTACATTTCCTTAATGTGAAAAGTATCAATGACAGTCTGAAACTGGTAGATTTCAGAGATTCTCTGGAATTAATTTCCATTCTAGTATTACATAAATCCATTACAATGGTCATTCCTGTACTAGTAATTCAATCCCGTTTTTTCCTAGGGATAGCCAAGCAGTGTAACATTTTCAGGCTCCCCATCACAATTTTTCTGCCTCTGCAGTTCTTGTGTTTCCATTTTCATCTTTATTTCTTGTAATCATAGGAATGTCCTCTCCATTTTCTTCCTAGGGGAAGACTACCAAAAAATTCCATTAAACATACATGGTCCTATGGTTTTTCTTCAATGTTCTCAGCTGGTTTTGTTTGATTATTTCCACCTATAATCAGTTGATTCTTCACAATAGCAGACTCCCAGAAATTCCTATTTCTTGAATTAAGAAAATAAGAAATTCCCAGGTACAACTGCATTGCCAAAGCTTGTTAAAATCCTCCCCAGATGCAGGCGGATTCATAGCTGCATTTAAACTCTTGAAAGCATTGAGTTTCTTTTGGTATTGCTTTTCTTTAAAGCCGAAATCAAGATTGAAACTGTTAGTTGGTTAGTAAATTAAGTTCTTGAAAAGGACACAAAGCAGCACTTACAAGTATTTCATCAAATTCAGGTTCCTATTAACCACAATTTCTACACCTTTCTAATAAGCAGTTTCTGGTTCCTATTAAAAAATGTTATGAAAACTGGCAACTACATTAATGGAACATTGTATCGCTAAATACTGCCTGTGAGATATTTTTGAAGTTTGCATAGCCTCAAGACTTATTTTTTAAATTCAGGTCTGACTGTAAAGATTTCTAGTTTGTGCTAACAGCCACCTAGTGCCTGCTGAAGATCCTCCTGGTCTGAAAAGGGGAAGAAACCCAACTCAGAACAGATTTCGTATGGCTATGGTTTCAATTTTTTGTGTGAATTTTTCTATCTGACCTGAGAGTTTTCCGATTGGAAGTACTGATCATATACATCTTAAAATCACAGGATTAAAAGGTGCAAATGTTGAGTGACCTTATCCATAATTTGTTAGAGTTTCAGGCCACAAACGACCATCTAGTCTGATCTGAAGATCACAGGTAATTTGTTTTTTCTTAAGATATTCCTATTAAAAGCCCAAAGGTTTCAGTTTTACTGGAGTACACCACTTCCAAATAGACAACAGATGAGAGAGAAGTTCTGTACTTAAATAATACTTCTGCAGGGATTTGGGCAAGTGAGAAATATGTGCCTAAGTGACCCCACCCATCAATCACTGGTGATTTCTCACAAAATTTGATGTAGCTTTTTAGTAGTTGCATTAACTGCTCCAGTTTCCTTGGACATCTGGGGCTCTTTTCTTTGACTGATTGCAATCTTCTTGCTTGTATATTGTGTATGTGTTGTAGAACAACTTATTTTATTCTTGAGTGAGATCATGCAGCTGGTAAAAGATGTCAACTAATATTCAGTCCTTAAATTTACTCAGAAGTCCTGGGTCCAGTGACATTCACAGAACAATTTATGGTAGTGATAAAGGGTGCAGAAAAAAATTTGGAGCCACAAGTTAAAAGCTTAGTCCTACTCCTTTCTGACAAAGCTTGTACTGAACAATATGTCAGTTTAGAAGAATGTTCCTGTAGTGAGTTAAGTGTGTGATAGCAGAATCTGAGCCTAACACTTCAGGTAATGGATTAACTACTACACAGAACACTTGTGATTAAGGAAAAGGGTGATGAAGTCTTTCATGTTCTCTCCTCATCTACATCAAAATGATATATGCTAAATATGCACACATGCCTTTCTCACAACACTCATGCAATTATTAATAATTTGCATTATAGTCATGCCTAGAATCCTCAACAAAAATCAGAGCTTCATTGTCCTACTTGCTGCATGAAACTGCTACAGTCTCTGACCTGCAAGCCTCCAGTGTAAATAGACAGGGCAAAAGACAAACAACATGATCTGCACAAGTTCAGGAGGTCTAAATGGGCAGTGGACAAGAGCCTTCAGTACTACATCCACACCTAGTCTTGGGAAAATCTGTGCCCTGGGCCTTCAAGATGGCAATATGTCATATTTTGTACTTGGGTAAGGCTTTTCAAGCAGCGCTAATATCTATTCACACTCTAGCCACTTTTACATATAGTAAACCTTAAAAAAAAAAAAAATTAAAAATGAAGAAAGGGTGCAAAACAAATACAAGAGCATGCCATTTGTCATGCTTTGTTTTTCAGTGTCACACTAGCAAATGTGCTGTATCCATTAACCTTTTTGCAAAGAGCAGAAGGTAAGCTAGTTAACATTTGACAGCTTTATGGAGTCTATTGACTTCTAATGAAAAATTCACCACTACAGGATACTTTCCTTATATCTGCCTACTTCATACAGTTTGTCACTGAGACAGCCCTTAAAATCCTCATGTTTTACTCTCCCAGATACCCATATTCCTTTAGCAAGCACAAACAGACGTTATCGTGATGATTTATTTACTACATGAGCTTTAATTTGTTTGCTTTCAGTTTACTCCATGCAGAAGATGACTTTCAAGTTTTTACCTGATAGCATATGCTGTACAAAGCACATGCGTTTTGTTGCTTGGTCCCATCCAGTAACTGACTGGGCCTCTGTCGGACTTCTGGATGCAATGAACTCTCTTTGTGTGGAAAGGTTAATGGGTACAACATGTCCTTCTTGCACCTTGGAGAGCATACAACACATTTCTAAAATTACAAGAAGTTTAAAAACACTGAAGGTAAAACCACGGATGGTATCATCAGATGCCTGTGTGAGGATGCAGGTGCTCTAATGATAAGTTTGTGGCAGAATCTCAAAGGGGAGAGGGTTAGAGCAATTCCCACTCCATAGTATAATCAATCATTGGACTAGAATATAATTAATACACAGGATATATCACATAGTAATTTTCCTTTTCAGAAAGCTTAACTGTATTTTCAAGGTAGTTCAGAAGTCCTAGTGTTTACTTGATATATCTAATGTAAAGAAAAGTTAAAAAAATTATTAAAGCATCAAAGAATAGAATAACATAAAATTTAGGGTAAAAGTAATTTTGCTTTACTCTTAGTTTCAGGTGTATACATAGATGTTGTTTTGTACCGCATTGTTAATTATTATAAAAAGCATAAATGTCAAGAAGTAGATAAATTTTTCTCTGTGGCAGGTTAAATTTTACTGTATTCCAGGTCTTCAGAAGAAATAGGCCCTAAAGTATTTAAGATGACCACCAGAAGTTGTGTACATGCAGAAGTCAAGGTGAAAGACAGAGAAAGAACAGATCCTGCACATTCTTAGAAGTTTCTTCTGAAGCTCCCTGCAAAATTTGGGTTGTGGGTAATCTGCTTGGAAGCACACATCTAGAGTCTTTTTAAGAGTAGATCTAGTCAGAGTATGCAAAAAAGCAAGAGTTTATAAATGCAAATATTAAACCAGGCTTCACGGTATTTGTGATCTGCAGGTCAGAGGCAGATGACATACTACATCCCATGAGCACTTGATTAAGAGTACAAAAATCTTCAGTGAATGAAATTTTAAAAGAGCACATACCTACATGGCTTCAGGAGAAAGCCTTTTAAAAAAAGATTTTTTTGGGGGAAGGGGAAGCTTTTTTTCTCCTGTCTTTCACAGACAAAAAATGTCAGAGCCAAACACAAAAGCTTGACAGTCAGTAGTTCTATTGCTTTCCACCTGCAACTCCACATTGGTCACAGAGCATTCAACCTCTGTCTTTCTGTACTTTCAAACTTGCTAATCTATATATGAAAAGCTAGAATGCTTTTCTGGATATGGGGTTTTTTTGGACATTTTAAAAATGGTGCAGGAAGGTATTTGATGCTCAGATACATCAGGGAATAAAAAGCTTTTCTGCTTAAGTACAAGATGCAACTATACCATGGACATGAAGGGAGCAAGGATTTCTTCAGCTTTTTTGCACTTTTCAGAACAGATACACAGCTTACATATCAGTATTATACCCTCTGTCCTGTGCTGTTAATAATGGGATGATTCACAGATACTGTGGATCTCTTTGTTGATGCATTCACTGAACTTTAGAATCTTACTCTAGGTGTCAGAAAGTCTTCTACTAATGTCAAATACAATATCAAGGCAGGCTCTAGAGATATTTGCCTTGTTAGAGGAAGTCAGATTGCTGAAAAGTTAAATATTTGCTGTGGATTACATTTCCATGCAGTTTGTAGGTGGCACATAACCCAGCTGCAATTCCTACAACTACATATGTACCAGCATGACAATCCCAAGCATGGTAAGATCACAACACCATAAAGGACACTGTGAAGTGTCATTAGAAAGTGAAAGGCTTGTTTGAAACTAATCTGGATTCCTAACATCTTGTTTGTCTCAAACTTGGATTCTTTATCTTTTCTGAATGTTTTTTTGATCTGAGTTCCTATAATTACAATACCATATGCTTTTGGTTACTCATATATACTAATTTCATTTCATTCTATTTCTAATGTTTATTCACATGTGATTTTCTATATTATCTTATACTAGACCATAAGCTTAGATCTGCAGCAGTAGCTGTTGATAAAAACATCTCATCTCTCTGGTTCCTTGGGAAAATGTCCTATCCTAACAGACCCAGGGGATGAGCTCTTTATTCTTCCCTTGGCTACCTCTGAGCTGGGCAGTCACTAGTAAAGGATACTACTGCTTGCCTTTTCAGCAACATGACAGATGAAAGATATATCTTTGCTCTCTATTAAGCTCCCTAACCCATATTGCAGTTCAGGATTTAAAATATCTACAGCTCCAACTGGAACACAAAAAGAAAGGTCATGATGTACAAATCTGCTTTATTGATGCAGCAGGTAGGGCAAAGGGGGCAGCTCTTTGGCAAACAAAACTTTCCTATGTGCTGGCTTTATATAGTAGAATAAGCTCCCTAAATAACCAAGGGATCATCGCAGATCTCATCATTTGTTGCATGTGCAAGGCATGTTTCCTTTTCTTCTGATATTATATCTTAGACTGGTGTCTATGTGAGTTGGGGGTAGGAAAGAATTAAAAAAATAAAAAGCAATCCAGGCACCTAAAACTCAACTGAAAGAGAAAACTACTGCAGGGGAAGAAACAAAGACATGATTGCTTAATAAGATATTAGGGAATTCTAACAATACTTATAACTGTAACATAAAAAAAGAAATTTAATGAAACAGTGTATGGCAGAATATAGTTTTGGAGGTCATTCCTTGAGATTTGTAGATACTAGAGAAATAAAAGTGTCTAATATTCCATGGAATGGTTTTCTACTCCTCTCTTCTTGAGGTCTCACATAACTTATTTGTGATGAGCAGGTCAATTCCTTTTCCACATGAAAACTTCACTATATTTTACATACACAGATTCATGAATTAAAATTATTCACAAAATTACTCTGAAGCATCAAATATGGTAAAGATTAATGCTTCATGATCTTGACTGCTCATTTGACATAAAACCTTCCATGTCAGGTTTACAAACATTTAACAATTCCAAATCTGCATTTGTTTCCTTGTTCTCTTATGTATGTTCCTTCCCAGACTCACAGAATCACAGAATAGCTGAGGTTGGAAGGGACCTCTGGAGATCACAAGAAAGGCCGCCTAGACCCAGTTACCCAGGACAGTGCCTAGACATTATTTTTTTTTTTTTAATATCTCTAAGGATGGAGACTCTACAACTTCTCTTGGCAACTGCTGCCAGTGCTCCATCACCCTCACAGTAAAAAAGCTTTTCTCTGATGTTCAAAGGGAACCTGTGTTCCAGTTTGTGCCCACTGACTCTTGCCCTGTCACTGGGCACCAGTGAGAAGAGCCTGGCTCTGTCTTCCTTGAACCTTCCCTTCAGATATTTCTATACATTAACAAGATCTTCCTGAGTCTTCTCTTCTCCAGGCTAAACAGTCCCACCTCCCAGCTTTTCCTCATATATGAGGTGCTACAGTCTCTTTACACAATTCTGTTGTTTTGCTACCAACAGTAACAGCATTAAAATATCTTGGCCCTATCCAGATGAGCTCAATGAATACACAAACATGATGGTAAGAGTAAAAAGAGACTAGTTAATGAAAGATAACAAAAACCTTGTCAAACCGCTGCATCGGTTACTATTCTGCCATGTTTTTTTATGCTTGAAATATACTACCATTGCAACTGGAAGTGCAATATGAAGCCACTGAGCATTATGGCTTTATCAATGCCCTGAATGTCTGTTCCTCTAAAACTATAGTGCTCAGAGCTGTTCATTCTGGATATGTGGCACACTAGGCCAGCAGGTACCCATGAACTTGAAAATAGTATATGTGCTACAAGATATAAAAAATGAACCTGTGATCTACATATTTTTCATTTTAGCAGATAGAGGTGTATTTTGAATATTTCTCAGTCATTGCTTGGAGTCACATGTCTCAAATCTGAAGTTCATAATCCTTTGTCATTGAGCAAAATTCTGCCTGAGAGGAGCCTTTCTGATGAGAAAATTGATAACCATGTAGATGAGAAATGAGCAGATATCTCCCTCTTACAAAGAGGAAAGAAATAGCTCTCCATTAGTAGTATTTATTAGTAATTAAGTACTAGTTCATTATATTACTGGAGTCTGGACAGACAGTCCAGACAGAGGACAGACATCACAATCTTATGGTTTGGAGAGTCGATAGGAACACTCCTGACCAAACATCTGTAATCTCGTGGAAGAAGACTTTAACATATTTTGAATATATTTCTCTAAAGGGCTTTCAAGAGACAATTTCTGAAATAGAAAGGTAGCCTTTTTCTCTCCCTATCATGAACGGTCACAGCCACCCAATCTCACTGATTCACATGCTTTTTGTTCTTTATTTTGATAAATGGAAAAGACACCAAGACTAAATCTGAAAACAATGTCTCATTTTGCAAGCAAAACAATTCATAAGATCTTCTTCTTTCCTGTCTTCATGTGTAGCAAAACCAGCTGTTCTGATTTCAAAAGTTGATACAAATTGCCCTGATAGTCAGCATAAGTCACCTACATGAAGTAGTTTGGATTCATTGAGCTTTTAACTATCCCAATGAAAGGGAAAATAGCATCAAATCAGTTACCCACTTTTGTCTTCTCCTGCTCTTTCTTTTGAGGTGTGCAAGTTGTTGATGCAGAGGCTCAAAGAGTAAATAGAAATCCTTTGGAACAGAAAAGCAGAATTATACCCAAATTATTTTCCAAATTCTGATATTTTAAATTTTGTTTTCTTCTATGATCAGCTTGGGCAACTTAACTTGAGTATGAGGGTATATTATTTATAACTAAAACTTAAATTCAGGACATGTAATTACTTTTGCTATCTGCAGATCTTGAAAAGATACCGTGATACAGGTTTTAAAAGGACATTTGACCCAGTATCCTTTTTGTGCTTGCATGCTTTTAAATGTATAATCTTATACAAAAATCAGAAAATAGATAGCCATATGCACTATGATTATATGTTTTACCCTTTCATGTGCAAATGGTTTTATAGCTGTGATGATGACCAGGTCTTGTTCAACCTTTTTTCTTGGTGGGGAAGATATTTATACCAACTGGAGTGAACTCTTTTGGAAGTCCTAAATAACAGGATAAGACTTTTAGAAATTTAATAAATAAGACAAGCTTTCATTTTCAACTTGGGAGTGATTTGGTCATGTTATAGATACTGCTTCCTCCTCAGTCCTTTTCTTTCTGTTGCAGGCATTCTTATGAAACACTCGGCTCAAATTCACAGAAGGATGCAAGCATAACTCTGTTGAGCATCACTGCATCCAACGTTTTTCTGCTCACCTGCTCAGGTAGACATCCCAGATCCATATGTGGTGGATGAATAGGGTACTGTAAAAACCTAAATGTTGTAATCCATTTACATAACAAGCATGTAACTACATCAAAGTAAAATTTCAAGTGAACATGACACTTAATCCTCATCACATCAGGCTCAGAGTTGGGTCACTGGAAAAAAAAAAAAAGGATTCACAACACAATATTTCATTAAGTAGAAGTGTCTGACACAGCCAAGCTAGGTTTAAAATTTTTCTCAGGCTAGAGTGGCACAGCTCCTGGAGTCTGGCACTGAAGCATGTCCTACATGATAGACATAGAATTAGGATGAAACAGAAATCTTCTGCACTGAAGTCTGAAGCTGAGTATGTCAAATTGATTGCAAAAATCATGATGCCAAAGAGTAGGTAATACAAGAATTACATGAGAAAGAGAGCTCTTAGATGTAGGACTTCATTGGATTTTCATTCAAGGGTCAATGAAGGATGCTGTTTCTTGTTGCTGACCTTAAATGTTTGCATTGAATTGAAAATATGATACCAGGTATATCAGAAGTTCAGGAAGACAATATCCCTAGAGGCTGACTGTCATATGTCATTCTCGTCACTTACATTGCTTGGTTTGGGTATTTTTTTCTAATTGAAGCTTGAAATAAATGTTGCCTATCATAAACTGAACCCTAAGGAAGTTTCATCCATCTATGAGTATGCACTTATTTAACAGAGGCAGCATGAGGTGATAGTTACCTATTTTCATCCTGAATTTTCACAAGTCTTGACAGTTTAACCTTGCATGAATATTTTAAAATGCATGTTAAACTTCTCCTTAGAAATTCTACTGGCCATGGCATAAGCCTCAGCATTACAACTGCTCTGCTGTAATTAGGAAACAGATATCAAAATCCTAAGACAGGAACACCTGAGGTAGCATATTAAATATTTATTCAGAGTTACACATTAAGCACAATAACTTAGACAGTGAGTCATCCTAATTAGATGTCCACAATAACCAGCTTTTTAAATCTAAACATTAAACATTTCATGTGGCACAAAGAATATATTTATGAGGAAAATAAAGGGCCTTATTTTCAGAGAAAGATTGAGAAAATTAATTTTTCCCTATTTCCTTTGGTAAACAATCCAATTTAGCTGAGATCAAGGCACAGCAGCTTGCCAATTTGGGATAGTAAACCTTGTTCATGTGCCATGGCATGTTACTTTTTTTTTGGTTTAAGTAAGTACTATGCAGTTGATAAGTATCAGCCGTCAGAGTTTCTATTACCTTCTTCTATCAAGTTATTTTACTTTCTAGATACACAGAAGTTAGTTCTACCTCATATAATATTACTCATGACAAAAAATACGTTCTGTAATATTTTTTTTTTCATAATCAGTTTCTTAAGGTTATTACCTACTGTAGATTTACAAGGTCTCTCTAAACCCTCAGAAGATAAAAAGAAAGTTTTAGGCAGAACTCAAATCCAGCGATGAAAAGTCTGTCAGTTCATTTTTAGGGCATCTCCATATACTTGCTGCTCTGTTCAGTTTCTTCCTCAAGTCTTTTGCTGTCTGTGCCTTTTTGTATTGTAGGCCTTTATCATCAAGGGAAAATTGGCTGGTTTCTCAGGTCTGCTTTTGGGGGAGAGTTCAGAAGGTCCCTTGTGCAGTTTGCATCTTGATCCAGATAAATTCAATCTACATGATAAATTAACCCTTGTCAGTACTCAAGTTAATTTTACTGCACTTTTCTGGTCAACACCCATAGAGGGGAACTAATTTTTCCCAGGTTCCTTCAGGAAATTTTAAAAAAAGACACAAAATATTGAAGTGCTCATCACAATATATGTATTTTAGAAGGAGGACAAAGACCATTGCCCCTCACAACCCCCAGTGTACCTAGTGTACCCACAAACTAGACTTCAGTTGTGGATTGTACTCTGACAAGAAATTATATTTCAGAATGGTTTTGTTAATGGTACAAGCATAGCACCAGGTATGGCAGAAGAAGTGAGCCCTTGCTATGTGTGCTTTACTGAAGATCACAATGGCCAAACCTTCAGACTGTTGCTTCTGCTTCCAGGGAACTGAGATTAGCTTGACCATTGTGTGGGGGCTCATAATAACATAACATGATGGAAGAGATCACTTTTATTTGTGGAAACACTTGCCCTCCTTTTAAAGCTCAAATTGCAATTCATATATATGCACAGATTCATAAAGTACTACAATAATTCCATTTATTATTAAAAAAAAAAAACACCAAACCACAAAAAACAACAAAACCCAAACAGGAAAATGTTAAACTATGATTTTTTTTCCTCCATTATTTTCACCACTACTGCACAAACTGGTACTTACTGTATCATCACACACTAGTTTATTCATTTTTGTGTGTTCCATGATAGTTTGCATGTGAATATTTGGAAAATAAACAAATAAGTATTCACCATGGTGATACTTACTTTTAATTGGGAAAGGAAACAATATGCAACATTAAAGTACTTTTTATTGCATATTAATCTGAAAAGCTTTATTTTGTTGTTCCACTTTAAGATCCCACCCTCCTTTCCCAGAAACATGATCCCTTGTGTCAGAATCCAAAGGAGGAAAAATAATAGCCTACTGGGACAGAGGCATTCTGTCATTCAACACTATGTATCTGCATTAATCTGGTTTTAATTTGCTTATTATTCAGTCTGAGAGCTGGGGACTAGGTCTCAATTTTTCCTTTAAGGAATTCCAAATATGGTCAAAAGTCAAATGGAAAAAGTAGCAAGGAATGTAGGTCATGGAAATTCTTAACTGGCAGATTCCTGTCATCTGTGGAAGCAAAATATGTCATAGAACCACTGTATAAATACATTGATTATTTTGTCCTTCATTTGATTCCTCTGTCCTCCTTTATGCTTAAATTAGAAGCTAGATGCTAAAAATTTCATCAGAAACTTAAGGACCAGACTTTGCTGTGTGAGGAAGTTTCTGAATAAGACATCAAATTTCTAGCCATCAGAGGATAATTTATTGATACTTGTCAAAAGGAAGTATCAGTCTAACAGAAATCAAGACAAAAGGAATGCCTGATGAATTTCCTTTGAAGTGCCTTTTATAAAAGTCCTTGGTAATACATATTGATGAACTCCAAATTGTCTTGCCTGAAGGGAAAAGAAAGTAGACTGCTTTACACTGTCTTATAAATATTCATCAAAAGAACAAGACTTATGTTTCCAGGCGTGAGGTGAATGATTACGGTTGTATGATTGCCTTGGAATCTGGATAATTAGTAAAACAGCCTATGACAGTGGGAGAATTTCAAACTTGGTATCTTGCCATCAGTCCTTTTGGATTTAAAGACAGTGTCTGCTATTCTGAAAGGAAGCAAATTTAGGGCTTGATGGATAGATATAATTAAGCTCTCCATTAGTTTCATCTACTGTTTGTTTGCCTGTTTGTTTAGCCAAAAATTAAAGGCAAAGTTGTATGGCATGTCTCTATTCTGGCTGTAATGAAACCACAGCATCTGCACTGTGAATGTCTTGCTGGAACAAGCTAGTGGAAAGGGCTCTTAAATTAAGACAGGAAAATGCCAAAAAAAAAAAAAAAAAAAAAAAAAAAAAAAGGCTGGTAGGGTTGATGTCTCAGTAGGGTTTTTTTCAGAAATCTTCAGCCTAGTATCTTTCTCACTTAGCTCAGTTCAATCTTGATTGTTACATAACATAACAGAAAGTCAACAATTTACTTTCCATGCTTACTTAGTGCATGTGATAAGGATATGAATTGTATGGGAAAGATTCACTGTGAGTCTCTTGGGAAGAAAATGTGCCTGTGCTCAGTGATCTGTGAATTTTCATCCGTTACTCAAACTGTCTGTAGCTTTCTATTGACCCTTGTAACAGGCAGCTAGCCTTCTACTAGCAAAGGCCCCCAAAACTGCCATTCTCAGGAAACATTATCCTTTACAGTGTTTAGCACTTAAATGCAATTAAGCAAATATAATATCCTCTTTGAAGGGAAATAGTTGCTCAGTTTAAGTAACTGAAACTAATTATCTCTGTTGAATGAAGGACACATTCTATGAGTATCTGAGTGGTGTGCTGTTTCTCAGAAGATGAAGAGGGCAAATAGATTGTATTTCTGGGTGGAGAGCTGTAGGACAATCTTACAGGAGAATTATATCAATTCATAGCCATATTTAAATGTAGAGTCCTACGAAGCAAGCCAAAATGAGGTGGCAGTCAGCCTAGAGCAAAGAAACTCAGCTTGTAAATAACATTTTCCAAGGAACAATTTATTATGGTATAAATGGTGTAACTGCTTAAAGTACTGACATTAAAAAAATTTTCATTACCATGAAAACTGGCTTGATCAGAAACATCTAGAAGGACTTAAGGAAATCATGTAAATCTGAGTTGGGTTGAATACCTAGGTGATGGTTGTGATTGCTGGCATACATGTGCACAGACAATGGGATGATTTTCTAGCTATATTTTCTCTGTGTGATCAACTATGAACTATCTTTGTCCCATTCTATTTAATGTCTTGTATGTTTCATACTACTTATGTAATGAAAAACAGTTTGATAACTGGGCCTACTCAAAAATTAAAGAGTTGAGAACATCTAAATCTTTCATGTAGAAGCTCAAGAATTCAGTTGTTAATGAAACAAACTATAGCAAACCTGAAAATGTGGAGAAACATTGAGGAAATTGATTTTTTTCCTTTTTCTCCATAGAGCATTGGTGGAGATTTCCATACATGTTAAAATAGCATCATCTTTGTAACATTTTTCTGTGTGAGAACAGCTCGCTATTTAAATAGCAAAGGCTGCAAGATGTACAGAGCAGAAAAAAGAATAGCAGTAAAATATCTCTAAAACCTTGCACTACCTGTAGCATTAACCTGAATATCTGTAATGTCAAACTCTGAATTATTGCACTGTAAGAAAAGAGAAAAGATACAGTGACTACAGATAGTGCAAATGACATTCAAAGACTACTTATTTTTACATTAAAAGCTTGATGTCAGAGTACAGAAAATTCAGCCGTCAGCAGCAGACACACATATGTCTGTAATTAGTCAAACGATTACTGTACCTTTAAAGTAATAATAATAATAAAAAAAGCAAGGTGCTGAACTGAAATATTCTGACTGTCAAGAATTGTTCAGTGAAACACTGAAGTATCTACTTCATGTGGTCTTTGCAAGATTTCTTGCTAAGAGGACAGGTAGTCAAATTATCTTTCCTTGCTAATAATACCTGGCAACCATTTACTTTTAAGACTACTTGTCACCAGCCAAGCTTCTCTGCTCCTGCTCTCTCTTCTACAGTTGATTATTTCCAGACAAGGTTTTCTGCTAAATAGTCAACAGTTGCTAACAGTTATTACATTGTCATTCCCTCAGGGACCCTGGCTTCCACTGCATGAAAGATATTGATCTGAGGAGATAAACACATGAGTTTGAGTGGCTTTGTTTTGGGTACTATGCTGTTTGTTTTTAAAAACTCAAATCAAACCTGTGTTGCACTGCAACTGCACTATGTTCCAGCTTTTATTTGTGACCATAATAAGAATTCCATTGCATTTTGCTTCCTGTGTATAAGTTTCAGTAACTCTGCAATATTTACAGTCAGAATGTGAGCAAATGGATAAAGGTCAAGACCTGCGTAGTGTCCCATTTTGAGTTGGGCACAGCTCAAATGAATACCTAACCTATGTTCAAGTAGACTTCTTAGTCTCTTGATTCCATTTTCCTGTTTCATAGAGAGAAAGATTTCTGATCCTTACTAACCAAGGATGCCTCCTCCTTTAGTGTATAATAGTCTGTCGAGAATCTGGTTTTTTAACACTGTCACACTGTCATATATGTTTCCTCAGAGCTGAGTCATTAGTAATCTGTTGCCTTTCTGAGTCCGGTTTTGGAGAGTCCTGTCATCTAAGAGGTCCCCTGTGTTGGGAATTCTATGCTACTCTTTCACAGTTGCTATAATTTTTGTCTAAATCTTGATCCTTTTCACAACTCCACCTAGTTTCATATTGCATGTATCCATGGCTTTCCCAAATCCTTTTTAGTTATTGTCTCTCGTTTTAATGGCTGCCAGATTGGATTTTTCAAATGCTTCTCTTATTCAAAACACATCTAGTGAAACTAGATATCAGGTTCAATACCCCTTATTGCTTTCTCATCTTACTGCATCAGTTTTGGGTTCAGGGCTGGTGGAGTCTCTGAACCTACTCAAACACTGCTAGCTCACAGATTTCTCTAGAAAGAGTTAGATCTGTCCCATCCAGTTTCCTCATAAGCTTTGTAGAATTTGATCATCTTTTGGTGATATTGTACTTTCTCCAACTTATTTAAAGGTGGAAACATCTATAAAACTGTTGATTTCTGCCACTCTGACTTCAACAAGGATCAAGATCAAATATTTCCTGAATTTTCTTATTTTCTTCAATCATAGAAACATTTTCTGTTTGTCTGACCATTTAATAATGTTCTGGAGAAAGCATAGAAAGAAAGTTCGTGCTATTTTTGAGATAACATTTTAGAAGACAAAAGTTTGGAAGCTCCAGAATGGAATTTATTGTGAAAAAACAAACAAACAAACAAACAAACAGAAAGAAAAATTCCTGTTAGAACAGCTCAGTGGTGAAACCTATACTGATGTGGAAAAAGTATTTTCTTTTTCCTATGACATTTTTGCTTTTTCCTGCTGGGGCTGTGCTCAAATATTCACTGAAATTGAGAATAATAACATGTATATTAGAAAAATGAAATCTCAAAAATATTCCATGGCACAAGTGAGAATATCTCATGCCAATTTTTATCCACTCCAAAATTCCTTTTATAGTGAAAAGAATTTCAAATGAGAATGGGATTTCTAACTATTCACTGCAGCCAAGGTAGTTAAAATATATATAATAATACAAACTCTTAAAATAATGCCAGTGAATATTATGGGGATAAAGAAATGGCAGAATATATACACAGTTCTAGATTTGGGGTTTTATACATTAAAAGGGCAAAGTGCTATTTAAGCAAAGATTATTTTTTCAAGGAGGAGCTAAAGCAGGTAGAGACTATAGGAGGGTTATACCTGGTTAGAACTAATTTCCAGACATAGGATAATCTCCAAGTCTGCTTCTCCTCTGTGACAGATGTAACTTGTGACCTGGATGTTCTTTCCCCTTCCTCTCAAATGTTCCTTGCTCATTTAGATAAGTTGTAAACATTTACCGTATGATCATGTTTGAGTAGTTATGAACTTAGTATTTTTATAAAGTCTTCTATAGTAACACAACCAACAGGAATCCAAAGCTATCCACAGATTTGGATGTCTTTCACATATAAATATTTTTAATGAAAGACCAAAGTAAGGTGTTGGTGACCTTTTAAATGGTATGTTTTAAAGTTCACTAGATATGGAAGAGATATTTAAGGACCAAAAAGCAACAAATACAAGTCATTATTAAAAAAAAAAAAAAAAAAAAAAGGGTCTTAAAGGGTAAAACAAGAGAATGTAGACCACATAGTTTAACGTGAGCTTTAGGAAAAAAAATCTTCATCTAGGTCAGTAAGAGAATACCTGTTAAAGGATAGCTCATTAAAGGTGGCCAGAATAGCTTCAGTGAAGGAAGGTCATGCTTAAATAAACTGTTAAAATTCTTTGAAGATAACACTGACATGACAGATAAGTGAAATTTTTTAGATGTAAAACATTTGGAGCTCCAAGAAGCATTTGGCAAGGTTATATATCAGAGATTACTAACTAGGTAGAGAGTCACAGATAAGACAAGATGCTAGATAGAAAACAGGATAAGGAGCAAGAGACAAAGTGTAGCCATGCATGGAAACATATTAAAATGGAAAGGAATAATGAGCAGAGGATGCAGGGGTCAGTTTTAAGACTGTACTTAATTATGCAGTACATATTACTGGAAAAAGAATATTGAAAACAAGATCTCTAAGGGTCTGATCCAAAGGCCACTGAAGTTAATGGTTTTGGATCAAAAATCAAGCCTGAACACCAGTCTACCAATATATAGCTGTACTCACAGTTTGGAAAGAAAAAGTCAGAGCCAGAAGATTTGCTGTTATTTAAATATTTGGACCAAGTAATGGTAAGTAGTTAGGACAAAATGAAGAAAAAAAGTCCATAAAGTTTGAATTCACATAGTTTTGAAGTAGTCTCAACTCCCAGTGGAAATAAGTGTTCATTAGGATTAATTTCCCTTCAGCTGTATCTCCACAATAGGACAGGTGTGCTAAATACAAAAACTACCCAAAATGAAATTTAATGAAATATCTGTGGGATATATTACTAAACTGAAACTTGTTCCACGATGCTCACTCCTGAACTAAGTAGCATTATATAAGGTAAATAAGAAACCAAAAGTGATAATGGAACTAGAATCTAGACCTTTTGTTGAATTGTGACATCTTTGTAAAGATTTAGTCCAAACTTTTGGAAGAAAAGAGGAATTCTAACTCACCAGTGGATTTCTGATTGTCTTTATAAAGGAAAACTTTTACAGGTGTATTAGAATGCTATTGCAGAGGTGGAAATATAATCATATTGCTGTTTACAGGAATAGACATATGTGGTACCATTAACAAGTTACATATCAAAATCTATGTGTTCTCTTCTGTGGTTCAAATTACTTAACAGGTTGGAATATTTTTTCTGTTTAATTCTGCCATCTTGAGTGAAAAGACTATTACGTGGTTAGGTCAGGACTATGGACTATGCCTGTCCTGAGTACCAAAATGTTGAAAGAGAGGATTAAGAAATTGGTCAACATAAGTAGCTGATACAAAAGAAACTCACGGTAATAACAGAAGATTTTTAAGAAACTGAAAGCTTTCAATTACTTTTTAGGCTTATCTAACAGCCACTAACAACACTGTTACCATAGCAAAAGGTTTGTGTGGGCCAACAGTAACAGTGCTGAAACTGAAATTATTTTCTCAGGAAAAAGATGTTGTCTGAATGGTGGAACACTGCAAGAATCCCTTTTAGAAGTTCCATCACAGTAGGGAAAAGGAATCCCAGAAAGCTTGCATCAGGCAGTAACTCAATGAAATCACAACAATATGTGATCTAGACTCCCTACCACTGATTACCATGGTTAGACACTGCTGGTGGTGGTGTTTGCAGAGGTGATGTGCAATGCAAGTTATCTCAAAGATCTGCTAACTCCCTATCACTCAAAGTGTTTTAGGGTTTGTTTTTGTGGTTTGGGGCTTTTTTTTTGTTTGTTTGGGTTTTGGGTTTGGTTTTTTTTTGTGTGTGTGTTTTGTTTTGGTTTTTTTTTTTCTGAAAATACATAGTATAAATGCCTTAAAAGCATTATTTTTCTCCATTGAAGCCACCTGGCCATTGTTCTGAAGAAGTAGATGAGCAAAATCCACCAGGAGGACTTCTTTCCCAAACAACAGTATCATCAAGTCTAATCATCAAGACTATTAAAGTCGTACTGTTGTGATGATATTTGCTGAATTTCATTTCACCATTTTCAAAAGCCTGGGGATCATGAAGGTAAATGGAAATACACATTTCTCGTCTAATGTCCAAAGGAAGAAGAAATATTCCTGTGTGAGAAGAACATGTATCAACCAAATAATTATGTGTCTGTATGGAAATGCAGACTCATTGCTCCACTCACAAAATATTTAGCCCAGAACCTTTGTTTGGAGTGTGTCGAAAAGGCCTTGATTTGAAATCCTTGTCAGAAAAGAGCTCACATCTTCTAAGCATATGTTGCTCCCTTTCCAACACCAAGTTTGAACTTGGAAAACCACCTCTGCAGATTTCTTGCTCTGGCATTTGTTGAAGAAGCTAGTTTTCACTCGTCATCCACAGAGTTGCCAGGATTAGCTGCTAATAGGGATAAATGAAAAGTAGCAAGGTACATCAGAAAGTGTCAGTCTGAGTCCTTGGCTGTATGATGCTAAAGATCTATAAATGACTGTAACATATTCCTCCACAGATTCTCAACCTGCTCTTCTTGGGGAGAGATAGTAATCAAATAAAGACTATTGTATTTCTTTGAAGAAGCTGAAAAGGTTAATTTCTCTTCAATGAACAAACCTCTTCAGTGAACAAACCTATTAAGCACTCTCTGTAGGAAAATCTACAACAGGTGTCAAGGTGTTGTGATAAGGATCAGATCTGCTTATGGCTTCTTCCATGGCTGGATGAACAGATAATGGATTTCTGTGGTAGTGTTGCTTTTCACCTCTGATACAACAGGAAGCACATGTACTCCACTGTGCTGTTGGAGAGTGCGTGTTTCTTCCATTTCTTTTAAATGAACCCATCCTTATCTATTACTTTGACTATGATTCAAATATTGGTTCCTCGAGTAATTTAATTGGTGTCAGGAATTGCTGCGGGTTAGGTTAGAAATGATGCATTAATTGCTGCTATTTATACTAATTGTCTCTTGGATAATGGCACAGGTTTCTTCACTGTCACACGTAAAGCTATGCAAGACCAGAATAATAAATGTTGTAGATGAGGTCAGTTGAGAATTAGTATTAGACTGAGTACATACTTACACTTATGAAGTGGGTATTGATATAAGGCTATAGGTATGTTCATAAATTTCTTTGATTCCTTACTTTGATGGAAGGTTTCTTCCTCCTGAACAGGCAGACCATATACAAGCCTTGATGTAGCTCATTCCTTGCATTCCATTTTCTTAGAGTTAGGACAGAACTTAAGTTGGCTGGTGAGTTTTGGGGAAGCCAGAGCAGTAAATAAATAATTCAAACAAGAGGTAGTCTCTATAACCATTTGGTTGGTCTGATAAAGTCCCTACTGACATATTGAGGAGCTGCAGCTGCTCTCCAGCTTCCCTTTTCTTACAGACCTGTTCTGAGAAGAAACTGTGTGTTGAAGAGCTTTCAGAAATCCATGTCAGTTGTAGATAGGGAGAGTGTTTCTTCCCCATTTGACATGGCAGAAGAGGTTTCAGCAGATTAAGCAACTAGTTTTCAGTCATTTTAGACATCTAAACAAATGAAAAGAGGGTCTTCACCATAGAACTAACTAGTACCAGGAGTTAAATTAAATAATCTGCTTTGATTAAATCGGCTAAATCAAAAGAGATAAGGAGATGGAGAGGGTAAATGGGCAGGCAGTCAGGCAGATGGGCAGAAAGAAGCAAGAAAGGGCAAACAATAGAGAGGGAAAGGAGGAGCATGATGAACTAAAAACTAAATAATAAACTAAAGTACAGAAGAAAAGAGAAAAGGACACTTAGAGGTGCTGCCTCAGAATCATGGGCAGTAAGGAGACCTTAAAAGTGATGGGGGCCATCTGCCTCTGGAAGGATTGCAGGGCTTCCCACACAGAGGTGAGATTGTAAAGGAACATTATTTCATTCATGCTAGACCAGGAATACAGGATCAATGGAAGATCAGTCATTGAAGAATAACTTAGGACTTTTTGAGTTTTGTTTTAGGTATAAATTCTATTTTAAGAAAAACCACTTGACTGTAAGTAATTGTTTAATAAAGTCAATAAAATAGCTTTTTTTGTGTATGTTGAAAGGTTCTATAACCTATTTTTTGTTTTACAGTCTAACAACTTTGTTAGATTCATTCAAATCAGGTACTATGGTTGAGTAAATCAAAACATCAAAAAATATTTCTTTGAATATTATGAGATCGGAGAAAGTCAGATGTTGGTTTGGGCCACTGAAATTGATTTTAGTCATTACGTATGGTCTACAGAAATAGAAGATGATCTGTATATGAAATATTAATGTTAGGAAAATCGTCTTTGGAGTGTTTGTGTTAAATGTCTGTTATAAATTTTTTCTTATGTATTTTGAAAGTGAGTATAGGTCTTTATATTTTTTTTTTGGGGGGGGGGGAAAGGAGAAAAAAGGAGAAAAAAAAAAGACAATATCCCCAAGGTCTAGCTCAACTAGTTTGATTTTTTTTTTTTTTTTTTAAATAAAAAGAACTAATTCATTACTAAAGCATCCGTACACAAACCTGTTATTTAAAAAAAAAAGTGATTTTTTTTAAATGTAAAGATTATAATTTAACTTTTAAATTTTTTCTTTTTAGAAATACACAGTGAATGCCAAATTATTGCAAAAGTTATGCAGAAGTATCTTAACAACTCCTTTGCTGCATACAATGAAGATGATAAAAAATTAAAATCCACTTTCTGTTACATGTCCTAACCTTGACATATTTTTTGAACTCCCTTGTTCTTTAACCCCTCCCTTCCAAGAGAAATGGGAAATATCATAGTACTGCATCTCAAGCCCTCCCTTCTTTTTCAAGGGATGCATTGTTTAGGCCTTCAATGGGAAACGATGCCTTCAGATTTTAGCAGACGTTAAAACAACTAGGTATTTAAATATTTATTGATTCAAATTTTGACATTGTCCTTGAGATAAATAAGTAAAACTGCTCTGATTAATATGTCTTCTATTCTTCCTTACCTCAAACTAGACCCTACACCCATCTAAGGAGAGTCTTCTGTGACTCTGGTGGGCAACTAATATGATACTTTGCCCATTCCTTTTGATGGAATCTAACTGCGGTGTGTATATATGAAGAATAAATTAATAATTCCAGCTGCCAATACATTCTGACTTGTTTACCCATATTTCCTATGGACACAAAACATCACTGTCTATGTTGGTTGCTTTGCATGGCTGTCACCCAGCTACTGAACCTTGCATCACTAAATCCACATGTGGCTAAAACTTTCATTGCTCATTTCTTCATCAATACATTCATACAGAAGCAATGATGGTTTTGATCTTAGACTGAGAGGCAAATCGTATCCATATGATCCCCATCCTGCACCTCAATATGTATGTAAAGAAGACTTCAGAAGGATTTCATCGTAAAATACAAGAAAGGAATTAATGGCTCACAGTGTGGGGATTTCCATTGCTTCTGAATCTTTTAAATTAAGAAATAATTATTTCTTGAATTTAGCGAAGACAGATTATCATTAAAGATTCTAGGCCAGAATATGCTTGTTTGCATGTCCACAGTACGATGAACACTCATTATTTCAAGAAAAAAATATAATAATACAGAAGTGTTTAAAAAAAACACACATCAAAACTCTTTGGCCTGAGTTTAAGTCTGATTATAAAGTGGAAATTATGTTTGCAGGACATTGAGTTTACATAAAACTGAACTTTTTTTTTTTTTTTTTTTTTTTTTTTTTTTACCATGTTACAAAATTCACCAAATATGCAAAAGTCAAAACAAAACTAGCATGCATATCAATACAGTCTACACTCTTTCATAGTAAGCCTATCAACCAATACGCGGATGCTCTTGATTTTGGCTTTGTGTATAAAAATAAGACTTTAATTTTAATTCCTTGTAATTTGAAAGGAGGAGCAGAAGTCATAACTAAGAATTTTATTTGAGTTTAGAGTGCATGCAGAAGTGCTTTTCTCTTATTCTTTTAGAAGCTTTGATAAACTGAATCTTATAAAAATGTCTTATTTTAAACACATACCATGATTTTTTTCCCCCACTTATTTTCAAACTATTCAACAAATGGTCTTATTTAAAGAATAATTTTATTCTTACTGTTTATATTTAGCACCCACGAATGTTTCCAAACAAGTCTTTACAATGTTTTAAATGCTGTGCAGCTGGAATGCAAATGATTGGCACTAAATATTTCAGATTTGCTGCTTTGTTCCTGTCACCATATTTGCATGACTATTTTAAGGTGCTCCCTTTGGACTACTGGAAAACTGCTTTTTAAATGACAAGATGATGTCAGAAGAAAGAATGACACAAGTTTATAACAAACCACCAGGAAGGAATACAAATTAATCTACATTGTGAAGTAGAGAACTTTACTAGACAGTTGTGCCATGAACATTATTTTAGATCTTATTTCTGTCATATTTTTCTCAGTTACCTAACATTTTCATTCCTTCTCTTCTGTGTGCAGAGGAACGTCTGAACCTGCACTTCTTGACCTAATGATATGATCTGATACAATTATATATTTCTTTCATGCACTGCTCCTTTCTTAATTTAAGGTTATTGGGCTATATCAGTGTTACCTGGCTCTCATATAAATCAGTATGCACTGATTTACAGACAATAGCTAGGATAAATAAAAGCAATACAGAGTTGTTTTGAAAAATATTTCTATCTTTTCAAAGAAGGCAAATTTCGTACCAAATTATGCAGACAGATCAACGGTTGTACATTTTAAGAGCAGAATTTATGTAGAATTGGAGCCATTTTTGATGAAATTATGGTTGTAAGAATAATCTTTTTATGTAGATGAATCCCTAAAATATAAATTAAGAAGTCAATAATATTGCTGCTCCATTATTTCTGCTCTTTTCCTGACTTCCAGCACCCTTATTGATTTACTATATGTTTTTACAACCTAGAAATAAGTCTCCAAGTTGTCCTTTTTGTCCATATTCCACCTCCAAATATGTTATAAAAGGTAGAGAGCAGGCAGAAGTGATTGATATCCCTGTCTCTCAACATTCCCAAGTGACACGTTCTGTAGCACATGGGAATTTGACCTCCTCTTCTTCAGTATCAATTTACTGGTGCTAATAGCAGATTGAGTACAATTTTCCTCATGATATCTTATAGCTTATAGGAGAATTTACCATCCTAGTAGGCTATAAAGTCTAAATCTCTGTCTATCCTATGTCTTGTCCACTTCAAAACTGTTATTCTGTGTTGTTTTTTTTTTTTTTTTTTTTTTTTTTAATACATTTACTAAGATCACAGAAGGTTACATCTGGGAACACCATCTAGTTCAGTGCAGCAGCTCCAAGTATCTCTCAGCCACTGTGCCTGTCAGAATTAATGTTCTAAACTGTTCTGTTGCTATCTCCTCTGGTAAAATCAGAACATGCTACTTCCCTCTCATAAATCTTAGTGCATGCCATTCAGGCAAAAAAAGTTTTCTAAACCTCTGGCAAAGCACATGTGTTGCTGCTAGATAATAATCCTTTAATCTGTGTAATGAACTTTTAATATGTCCAAGGACCTTTCTTTTGCAGTGCTATTTGCAGATATTTTTGTGTGCTTTCTTCTCTTTCCCAGCCACGTCTTTCAGCAGGTGAGTTACTTGTCTCATACAGAGAAACCACTTTTAAGATAAATGCCCTGTTTAAAACAAAATTATGTCATCTATGTCATGGTGTGATACAAAACACCAGTACAGATCCTTTGCCACATTTCAGTTGGTACTGACAAACACAAGTATTAAAAACTACAGCTGTCTGAGGAATGGTTCAGATGCCTGAGATGGCAGACTGGCAGCATTTAGGAGGTGAAAGCCAGAAGCACTCCTGCAGCCCAAGAATCACCTCTGGCTTGAAATACCAGATGTTTCTGCCTTCATCAGTACAAATACTTCAGGCCTATAGCATGCCTAACCCTCACTTGGGTCTAGATATTAGTCATTCTTCATTTATTGCCAGGTTTCTTACATGACTCCAAACACAGCTCAATTTTTTTCAGAATGGAATTCCAGTCCAAAACTTTGTAATGTTTGCAGTTTTCTGTTAAAATGTGTATGAAGGGATGCACCATGACAACACAGATATTGTTCTAGTATGATCCTGACTGTGAACTGTGCTTCATTTCCATACGTAGACATGACATTTTATGCCTAAATTCTAGGGAGGGGCAGATTTTAACACTGTTCTCTCCAGTGGTGTTGCACGGTACATTTCTGTCCGTCATTACAGAAGATGAGTATCACGTGCTGAAGCTTAGATACTCTTAATGGCCATGCCCGAGGCCATACAAGAGATCTGAGACAGAACAACAGCTTGAACCTAGACTTCCCACAACCAAGGCTATGACTCTACTTGCCAGGTCTTCCTGATTACAAAAGTGTCAGAGGAGAGTTGACTGGCCTTTAACATTTGATGACCCTATAAAAATATAGTGCAGATTCTGACTTGAAGAGAATACACATTATGTAAGAGAATGAGGAAAATTATGCCCATTATTTAGCTACTATGAAGATGAGGGAGTAATAGAAGAAGTAATTTCCGTTAAGCTCTAAATTAAGCAAAAAGGAGCCAAAAATTCAGAAATATGTATACATAGGAGGCAAAAGATCTGCTGCTCTCTGTATCTCAGACATGACTGAATGCATTAAAAAAAATCCATGATGGCTGGGGTGGGAACGGCTGCTATATTGGCATGGGTTCTCTGCTACAGAATATATTACAGAATTTGTTCTGTATATATAGCTGCCTGGAGATGTATTATTTAATTCAGCAATGAACTGGGGCTAGACTTTGCATGATAAATGCTATGGCAACCAAACTGTGTTGTGTGGAATATCTTTGTAGATTAAGGTGCTTTGATTCATGCGTTGCAGCCCATACAAATGAATGCTAACAAACATACACATAATCAACATTTTGTGTATATGAATCACATTCCTTGTAAAATTCCACCTTCAGAAACATTTATATTCCTTGCCACATGTACACAGAGCACATGCATAAACATGCACACATATAAGACACCTGCAAGCATATGTAGGAACATTCAGAGGAAGAATGTGGATTTTTGTGCTTTTCTATTAATTTTAAAGACTAACTTCTGTTGCTTTGACATATGCAAGCACAAAGATTAAGACTATGGACCACACTGCATTGGAAGCAGAAATTAAATGTGGGTCTCCCTGTAAATCATTCCAGATGAAACATTTCTGCTCATTCATTCAATATATGCTTAGTCTATTAAACTGCTTCACTCATCTAATTACAAGTTACTTTTTAAAATAACTCCTGTAAATAATAAAAAATAATTGCTATGGCTGGGGGTGGCTGTCATACCTGACTTACTAAGACAATGTAATATTTTTTATAACAAAATAGTAGCAATTTGTTTAAAAAGATAATGTGCTAAATAAAATCACACACTGACAAAGTTCCAGAATTTTCTTTTTTTTTGAAACATAAGTCACTGCAAAGAAAGAAAGAGAATATATGCGCCCTTATTCCAGAAACACTTTCCCAGGGGGAAGGGAATGGGGGAAAGAAAATGAAAAAAAATTTCTACAACAGAATTCCCTGTTCTATCAAATTTTTGTTGTATTTTTAGATCGTTTATGTATGCTTGGAGGTGGTGGTAAATAATCGGACAAATACATTTCTTTGTACAGTCTTGACGTCTTTCTTCACTCAGGGTACCTTTCTGCATCGGTGCTTAACTGTCTCTCCTTAAAAAGTGAAACTGCAGTCCAAAGACCTGACATGGAAAGGTGATAGTCTAGTGGGGAATGTTCATATGCAGTTGTGAGAGTGCTCAGAGGAACTGCTTTCAAGTCCAGAAGGCTCTTTCAAAGGATTTTGCTGCCAAGAGGAAATTATGGATCTTCATTTAAACAATGTAAAACTGGGAGCAGTGATGTCATGGTATCCTCTCTCGTGAAGTTTAGCCACACAAGTGTGCCAAGGCTGGATCCAATCCCACATCAGCAACAACTCAGGAGGTAAGGTGTGGTTGCTGCAGGGCTCGGGTTCAGTAAATGTGCCATGGAAACATGATGCTCAGTGATGCAGTGCCCAAAAGCCAGGCTCCTTCTCTGGACTTGGAATTCAAATCCTGACTTATGCCCCTAAAGTTTCCTCAATATTAAATGGAGGAGAATCAGGCTCCTTGGCTGGCATTGACAGAAAACAGCATACTCACTGCTGGAACACTTAAATCAGCCAAGAGGGAATACCAACGAAGAGTATTTCTGAGACCATGGTTTTACAGTCACTCTTTTCTAGCATACATCTGTGCAGCTGTAAACAGAAGCAATCCCACTTTTCCTCATGTCCTCCTAAGTTTGCTCAATCCTTTTACTTTATAGAAGTACAGGCGTATGGCCAGAGGAAGGAACTGAACCAGATAGAAACAAACTTTTTATTTTTTGGTGTTGGATGCATGAACTCAATTCATGTCTCTGCTTGAGATGGTGAGAAGCTGGGGACACTGGTGATGAAAGCAAGGCTATCCCCACTTGTCTAGTGGAACTGAGAATACTTCTAAATAGCCTTAACACCTTCAATACTCAGATCAGGAAAGAAATAAACTAATCATTCAGGATGAAAATCACCTTATCTAACTATACAACTGGAAGTAAGACAGCTGGTCTAAGCAAATCATCTATGCTAATCATCTTCACCTCATAGTCACTGGGGGAAAAAACCCTTGCAGATGGTGTTTTATTCTTTGTCTCTTATATTTCAGCATGGGATGAACTGACAGTCAGAGGTGAATATTTCTACTGAATGTTTAACTCAGGTTAGAGCCATATGAAAAGTGCAAGTGCAACTACAGCATATATGTTCAAAATCCACATACATTCAGACATTCTAAATCGAATATAAGTAACAGGGAAAAAAGATTGGCCGCTCTCTTAAATACCCAGTGGTTCAGGACAACAAATACAGAAAATTATGAAATTCTGCAGCATTTCTTTTGGTGTTTGAGTCAGCTAGGGAAAACCTACGCAGGTGCACTTATGTATGTAGGTGTCACACTTCTGATTCCAATCTAGTTATGTCCTGAGGATATGGCTGTACTGCACATAGCAAAGCAAGACCTAGACAGCTGAGATAGCTCTAAATAATCTAAGATAAAGTCCAAGAAGGAAAAGTTAGATTGGAGATATTGCCCACAGTACTGAAGGAAGTATGACACACAGGCTCTGAGATGCCAGGGATTTAAAAGCTTTTTGCTGGCCTAGCTTCACAAAACATGCCCTTAATTATAAGCCTTTGTGTAATACTTTCAGGTATGAAACAGGTAATCCTTTGAGAAGTGCAATCTGTTCAAGTTAACTCTATATAAACTACCTACTCGGTGAGTTGGAAGATAGCAAAATGCTACTGCAAAAATATTTATTTTGTCTTTTTAGTAAAGTGTTTACCCAGTTAATTTTTTAGACTTTGAATATGTGGAAGATATTTTGTGGTAAATGTATAATTTCTCCCTAAAGTAGAAGGAAAATTCTCAACTGGAACTATGTTTGGCTCTCATGTTGTGGAAATTCCATGAGGTAACAAAAGCAGTGGAAAAAATCAATTTGTTGTGGCTTCTACAGCTTTATGCAAGCTTTCTTCTTTTTTTTCTTAATTTAAACAGTCTTCAAACTGAAATAGGGGAGCCAGTTCACTACAAGCAGTCAACAGCTTTTGTCCTCATTTATGTTATTTACCACAGGAATACAATAAAGGTTCATGACCTACCTGACATAAATCTAGCTTACAAAAATGTTACATGTGTTTTCAACTGGGAAAGTTGTTGTTTGAGCTAATAATAGGTTTCTGCAGCTGAAATAAAGATGTGGACTGGAACAAACTGACTATCCGGGTAAAAACCTCAACTTTGTCCTATGTGTGGATAGTTCACAAGAATAATCAAGAATCAGAGCATTAAGTATATGAGGGTGGTTTTAACTTTACTTTTAGATCTGTTTATTTCCATGGCCTGACAAAACTTGGTCTCTTCAGACATTTTATTCACACCTATTTGAAATCCTTTGCACTGCCTGTAAACCTTTTTTTTTTTTTTTTTTTTTTCTGGGTTTGATGTCACCATTTTAGGAAGAAAAACAAGAATGAAGCCTTGTGTGGAAGGATAATTTGTTACATGACCCATTATTTGTAAGCCTAGAACTGAAAGAAACAGCAAGCTTATGTGATTATTTAAAATATCTTAAAATTGTTACAGCTGAATCTTTGAAAACTGTTCTTTGTGCCATATACTTTCATTTTCAAGGGTTTTTTTAATGGGACAGTAATAATAGAATGTTAAATTAAACATATTATAATCAATGCATTGTAATCATAATACCTCCATACATATTTACATGTGGTAATTAAATTCTTCTTATTTGTTAGTTTATTTTTTTTTATGCGAGCAGTGGCACCTCATAAAAATTCATGTTAACTTTCAATAACTTTCTAAAGGAATTTGGCATACAACTTTGATGTGGCTTTATTGAGCCTTGTCATTCTTAAACTTGGATTAACTTTAGCCTGCTTCTGAAGTTATAAATTATCCTTCGGCAATGGAGCCAGTGTATTCAGCTATGGAAAAGTATTTAGGATTACCATGAATAACTTGTTGTCTCTGCTTGAAATTTTAGTCTCTGATACAGTGATAAATAAGGGAGGATGATAGCTCCTGGCATACAATTTTTGTGCCAAATGAGAATTAGAATAAATGATGAATTCCTAAAAAACCCACAAAACCAACAGAAAACAAAACAAAAACCTCTTGCCTTAGTAGTTTAATCAAAGCATTTAATCAGATTTTTGTTACTGAGAACACATTAAACACAACCTTCTGCAAAGCTAAACTGTACTAGAATATGAAGAAAGGCTAGATTTAAAATATTTATAATGTTGATGAACCTATTTCCTCATTGTGAGTTTTAATTTTTACTAAACCTGGAGACAGAAAAGTTCAGCCTAGGGGTCCAAGAATATGTAAAGACCCCACAAGTTGCTGAACTGGACTTTGAAAATCAAATGAGTAGGAGAACTAATTGCCAGATGACACGATGGGTATCAACATTCATATCCACAGAAATCATGTAGTTTTTATTCCCTTGGAGAATGATCCCCAAACCCTGCATTTATGAAATATTTTTCCTGTTATTGTGAAAAACAAGACAACAAAAGCAAGTGAAAACCCCCTGACCTACCCAATTTTATCACAGAAACAACACAATTTTTCTTTCACCAATCCTTGAAACCCAAAACACACTTACTGTTGTGCATCAAGCAGCCTCTGTCCCTAGCTGGGAACTTGTCCCTTATTTTCTTCTGTTGTTCTCAGACATGACTTATTCCAAAATTTCCTAGGTGAGAATCCAAATGAAGACTCCTGGAGCTGTGAGGAAAGCATTGCTAATCATAGACCCTCTTATTAGAAACAGCAACTCAGCCAGATAAACCATGATCTGCATCTGTGAATGACAATTGCTGTCTTTTATAGGTCATTTGACATTATTTAGAAAGAAATTAAGATAGTTCTATTAGGGTGGTTGTTTTTCTATGATTCTCTCTGGTGAGTATGCAGGATACAATTAAGAAAACATATATCTTAAAGGATATATTTTCTATGCATACTGTTTATACTCATAGCCTATAATTCCATCTTTAAGCCCAGCGGTTTAAACAGTTTTCCATTGTTTAAATCTTTATACTGAAACGCAGTTTCCTGTTGCTATAGATTCTATTTTATTATTAATCCCAAGAAAACTGATAACTGCTAGCCCACCATAATGCAATTCTTTCATATCCAAATAGTGTAGAGGAGGTAATATGCCACTCTTGAAAATCTTTCTTTAATCCTTTTTTCTTTTAGAATACAGAGCCATGAAGATTTATCACAGTTCCATAGATTTCAAAAGAAGACTACGGCTTTGTGATGTCAATCCATAGGACCGTAAAGATGCTACTTTGCCAGAGCTATATTGTACTTCTGAAGTGGAATGAGGAAATTGATTTGCAGTAAAATATATCTTATTACCCAATTACCATATCAGGCAAGCAAAGTCATCATTCTACTATTTCTGTTATTACAGATTTTTAATCACTGAATTATTTTCAGTAATGTAAGTTTGGGTATTTCATAGTTTTATTTTCGTGCAGCTAAGGTATAAGATCCTTTTTCTCTTGATTTCCATGGTAAGTGTATTTGTCTTTACAATATATCTTTGTATCCAGTTGTAAATCTTCACTTCAATTAACTCTTTTTTTGCTTCAAGAATCATATAATTTGAAAAAAAACAAGTCCCTAATGCTTTATCATGCTAATGTCCATTTATCTGAGCAACATTTCGGTCACTTTTATTTCTGAATAGTACCATGACTGGCTTTTGACTCTTCCATGGTTACGTGAATGTGGAGTAATGATGATGGAAAAATCCAGGTAGTCTCCCTATACTCATCACATACCAACATGATTTCAAAGGGCTTTGCTATCCCTGAATCAATAATTACTGTTTTTCAGTTTCACATTTACTTGTGTGTAACAAACAAAGACTTTTTTAAAAAAAACAGAAAAAGTAACTAAATAAAAATACCACACATCAATAGTACATTGCATGCCAAACATACTTTCAAAAATGATTGAAAGGAAAGAAATCAAGTGTCTGCACCTGAGGAAAGACTTCCCACTTAAATAAGCTTAGATGGGATGCAACCTCCTTTCAAAGATGAGTTATTTGCCTTGGATGACTAAGCTCATATAATGTCAGGTAACATGAACGTTGTTGTTCTTTGGAATTCCCTATGTGATCCATGAAACAACAGATCCTTGTAAGAACAACAGCAGAATTACCTGGCTCTCTGTTGATACAAATAAATTTATTGCTATTGAGACAAATCTTACAGAAATATTACTCCAATACCTTCGAGCTGCAGATTTCTTTAAAAAAAATTTCAACCCACAGACAACAAAACCAGATAGTGTATTTTTCTTCTCAGCCTGGGAAGTCTCTCCCTCTCTCTGTCTCTCCCTGTCTCTGCAAGACCGCCTTGCTCATACAGTTCCGATGCAGTGGAGCATGGCGTCATGAGATGCTTATTCCTGAATTTAAATGGAGTGTAACGATAGCAATCCTCCGCGAAAATAAGAACAAGGTCCTGATCGGGCTTGGGCCACCTTCGATGTCATCAGAAGGTAAATTAAGAGGATTTGGCAATTCCATGATCAGCTTCTGTATGAATCTTCCCAGTTGCAGCTGTTGTGACCAGCTGGGTTCCGCGCAGTGCTCCACACAAGCACATACACATAGACATACATATAGACACAGACGCACGTACTACTTCCTTGCATGCTGAAGCAAACTCCTCCCACACTCTGTTCCTGGCACACATCTAAATGGCTGCTTTATACATATTATTAACCCTGTGAAACGCTGTAGGACTTTGCTATTCACCTCCCAGATAATAAACTATCCGTTTGCAAGCCTGTCACACAGTTCACAGATCAAAGAATCAAGGTGTCACCAGTCTTCTTTAGTATAGATATCACTGGTTCTTTACTGCCTAGTTATGCTTGCATAGCCCTTAGACATTTTTTGTCTTGAGGTTACTTACCCCCATTCAAGTACTCTATTTTCCTTTTCACTGCATCTGTGCCACAGGCTTGCTGGCTGAAAAAATATCACAGAAAAAATGCAACAGTGCCCCACCTCCCCCCCTCCCATTATTTAACTTACTTTCCTCCTATCCCGCCTCTCTGCTTTTGAACACAGTCAGTTTTCCCATTTAAAAAAATAAAAAGAAAAAACAGAAGAAAAACCAAAAGAATAACAAGAAAGATTATAAATTTCAGATTAAAACGTAATAAGAGGATGTTTATTTAAAATAAAAAAAAAAGGTTTAGACAGGCTTTTTTTTTTTTTTTTTTTTTTTTTTTTTCCCTTGTTTTTTTTTACTGTATGTTCAACAGTTTTCATGATATCTGGATTCCATGTCTCAAAATAAGGGGAGGAGACAGGGAGATAGGGAGCCTGGCTGGGGGTAATGTTTTTACCTCTTTAGCAGAACAAGGAAGTGCCTCACTTTTCTTAGTGTTCTATTTGGACTTGGTCTCCATCCCTTACTTAAAAAGGAAGCATGATGAACAAGTTCTTGTACAACTCTTTCTGCCAAGATAGTGCCTGTGCCAGTAATGTATGAGTAATAGGCTACAGCTGTGATCTCCAGCTCTTAGGCTGTTTTGGTATTTCAGTAATTACAATAGTTTCATTAACATTTAAAGGGAATAGTCAGCTCAGTATCAGTAAGAGACTATTTTGTACAGTGTGGATCCGTTTTACATTTGCTTTTGACATTTGATAATCTCTACACATAAACTCTGAGCCATAGAAATGAGATGTCAAACACAGGAAAAATTAACCCAGATGTAACTTCTTAGTAAATCTGTGAAAGTGTAGAATAAATGTCCAAGACTGGTAATGATATGAAGAGCACCTCTTTCACAGTCTTAGGTTCATCTGAAACATGGAACATAATTTTTATGTCATTATTTTGTACTTGTGACATCTGTGGATATTTAAAAGAAATAGAAATGGGAAGCTGGATGAGTAGTAAAATAATCAATAGGTCAGATAAGTGAATATATTGTCTATTTGTATTTAATAAAATCAAACATGTTTCTAAGATATCAACTTTTAATTTTATAGTATTTTTAGCAGCCATCAATAAGCACTCACAGCCAAGAAAGCCAACTGCATCCTGAGTTTCATAAAGTGTGGCTAGCAGGTTGAGGGAGGTGATTCTCCCCTTCTACTCCACTCTTGTGAGACCCCACCCAGAGTAGCGTGTCCAGCTATGGTGTCCCCAAATTCTTCACACACCATGCAGCTCAACTTTACAATTTCTTGCCATAGGGTATGTGGATGTCAAAACCCTTTATGTGATCAAAACCAAGGTCCTCAGAAAATAAAATTATGTTATCGTGAGCTGAGGAACACCTCCCCTCTAGCTGAGGAAATTCCTGAGTAGTGAAATTTCTGGAGGCTGGCACAATATTCTGGAGAACATTCACCTTGTTGAATGAATGTTCAGCATAATCCTTGTAATTCTTGTATATTCTTTCCTAAACATCTACTATTGACTACTATCAGAAATAATACGGATACTGTGAAGATGGTTTCTTGGTCTGACCAATCTTGTGTTCTTCTGAAATAGTCTTGTCAATTCTTTGAAGGAACCAGAAGACATTTTTATCTTTACTGGTAATGCAAACAGAGTTTCTTGTTCCTTCTTAAACTTCTTTTATGCAAAAAAAAAAAAAATTACAACACACAAACATTTCAGAATGTGTGAAAGACAAATAGTTAATTTGCATTATCTTCTAAGAAATAATCTTAGAAATTTTCTAATTACTCGAGTGTGTCCAGAGAAGGGCAAAGAAGCTGGTGCAGGGTCTGGAGCACAGGTCGTACGGGGAGCGGCTGAGGGAACTGGGGGTGTTTAGTCTGGAGAAGAGGAGGCTGAGGGGAGACCTCATCGCCTTCTACAGCTCCCTGAAAGGAGGGTGCAGAGAGCTGGGGATGAGTCATTTAACCAAGTAACAAGCGATAAGACAAGAGGTAATGGCCTCAAATTGCACCAGGGAAGGTTTAGACTGGATATTATGATGCATTTCTTTCCAGAAGGGGTTGTTAGGTGTTGGAATGGGCTGCCCAGGGAGGTGGTGGAGTCCCCATCCATGGACGTGTTTAAGAGTTGCATTGACAGCACTAAAGGATATGGTGTAGTGTGGAACTGTCAGTGTTAGGTTAATGGTTGGACTGGATGATCTTCAGGGTCTTTTCCAACCTAGATGATTCTGTGAAATTCAAACTGTGCTTTGAAAACCTCACTGAAGCCTGGTGTAAATATCAAGGCACTGGAACCAACCTGGTAATAGTTAGGCAAGAATAGTTTGAAACAATGTCATCTCCCATGAGATTTAGCCCTTAATGTTTCAGTGTTATTGAACAATTAAATATAAGAAGCCATCTGATAGATAAGTTCTAATAAGAGCTTGAATTATATTAATGTCATTCTGAAAACTATGAGGAAATTTAAGAAGTAAAACTTGCCCTGTGTGCATCCCCTGTGCTGTGTCCATTTCAAAAAATGTGTATTTACTGCAGGAGTCATAGGTACTAGAGGTCTGGCAAGATTCTTGCATTCAGTGGAACTTTGAAAATTCAGACTAACTGATGATCTGACCCGAGTTTTTGGTTTAAATATTTTTTATTTCTTAATTAATAAATCGCTATTTGTAACTGTTCTCTGATACTAACTAAACATCTCTTTTCACAGTCCATGAAAGTAAGGAGCACAGAAAGAAACACAGTCTTCTCTGTGTTACAGACAACAAAATTTTTTTTCAATCCAATTAAAGAAGGATTGAAGTCCTTTTTCAGAACAAGTTGTGGAATATATTTTTAGTGAAAACATCAGTCCAATACCATAATCCTATTTAAAAAAATCAGTCTCTATTAAAAACAATTGTAAACCAAACCTGAAAACACGGCTTTGTTTTTCTAGCAAACAGTGATGCTTAAAAACTGTAAACAACAGGATAGATTTAGGACTGGAAAAGAATTAATATCAAATTACTGATGATGTATGGGTGCTGTCTTTTGGTATATGTATCCCCCTGCCGGCACACTGGGCTGCTTTATTAGCTGAAGATTGTGTCTTGTAATTTTGTTCAGAAATAAAGTATTTCTGAACATAAGAATTCACTCTACTAGTGCAAGTTAAATTATTTTTCCATTCCTTTATAGCACTAAAAGTAATTTTTCAACATTATAAGGTCTGAGTTTTAATTAAATTCTGGATTTCAAAATTTCTGATAACTTCTGTCGCTCATCATCGTTGTGCAGCTGGTTTGCCTACATGGTTTTTTTTAGAGTCGTGAAAAACTGTCCTGTGTTTGTCTTATGAAACAAGGGCAAGTGATCTCCAATTTCATTCAAATAATTTGATCTGAGGTCTAAAACACTTTGTTAAACATATGCTGCATGGACAGGAAATAAAATATTCACCATTTCCATGCATTTTAAGCATGCTGAAAGTTCTAGTCTTAATTAACATTGATTGAAAAATGAGGTTGCATGAACTATATATCCCACTATGGTGTCATAGAATGGCTTTAATATATTTTCCAGGTGAGCAGAATTTCTGGCTACTATACAAAAAAATGAGTGAATAAATGTGCAATGCTCTACACATGCAATTAACATGGAGCGGTTGTGGATACTATTATAGATCAGTTTTCTGACTGGAGCAAAAAATGGTATGGAGACACCCTCTTGTCAGAATTTATTTGTAAAACAGACCTGAGTTTCTACAACTTCAGTAGCAAAGAGGAGACATGCAATTGACTGCAGCAGAAACCTCTCTTCTTCTGAAAAAAATTACTATGAATTCTCAATGCAAATTGAAAGCTTGCTGCTGGCCTGGATGCATACTGCCCAAGGCAAATAGCTTAAATGTGTTCAGATGGGACCCTATAGCCACTGTCAGCTCTCCTGTCACCAAAGACAGAAAACTCCCATCTCCCTTTATGAGGTTGGGTGTGAGGCTTCTCCCATGATCCATGCCAGTCTAAAGTGAAATGGTTTGTTCGCAGATGTTATAAACTAGGTTGCTAACCATTGAATTGTGAGTATGGAAAAGCATAGGAGGCTGCAAATAGCAGGACACTACAGAGAGCACTGGAGCTTGCCGATGTGACTGTCTCTCACCTTCTGCTTTGCTGGCAGAAAATCAAACACAGACACCACCAGGAGTATGGTGTGGGAGAGAAGTGTTCACACAACCAGCTATCAGTTTCAGCTGTGAAATAGCAGTCACAGTCATGGGTGTGTGTGCTTGTGCATGTGTGTGTGTGTGTGTGTGTGTGTGTGTGTGTGTGTTTAAGTGACAGTTTCCAACGCTGGCCACCTCCCAGTGGTCTGGCACCTGGTTTTGCAAATGTACCACTCAGTTCCACTGTGGAAAACTCGGATGTTAGCCTAAGTCTGTTAAGGCACAACAGAAATCTCACACAGGCACTTGAGAGTCTAAACTAGTCAGGTAAATCCAGTAATCCACTGAAAGAGTACCAAGACCCACAGTCTGGCGTGTCCCAGCAATGTAATCACACTCTGTGGAGGTTTTTGACATCTCAGTCAAGAAGAGTGATAGCCTCATCTGGGGGCATTAGTTGTGGGAATGGTCCTGTAGATATGGTGCTTCATGTGCAGTTTAGACTTACTGTTAGTTTCTTTTCTTAATCAGAAAGTCATCTGAGAGACAGT
The DNA here is from genome assembly GCF_003259725.1 of Athene cunicularia. NCBI lineage: Eukaryota > Metazoa > Chordata > Aves > Strigiformes > Strigidae > Athene > Athene cunicularia. The sequence continues at coordinate 41,345,769 of NW_020799097.1, forward strand.
TGCAGTGCAGTTGCAGTACATGAATTGGTAGCAAACCCCAATATGTTAAGCAAATACAGGGGGCAACCCACAGCAGATCACTGGCAATATCACCTCATTTCATAAATTTCAGATGAGACCCGTCACTGTTTCTATGCTGCTGAACAAAATCATTACAAGAATTACATCTGAAATTAGTAAGGCACAAGCCTTTTGAAGAGATGAGGTGTGATCATTTTTAGAACAACAACGACAGATTAGACTTCCATTCTGAAGTGTCATTGCAAATATTACTTTTTTTTTTCCTCTTTTGGAGTTGAAGAATTTAATAATTTATGTCAATTGCAAAATTGTTTTGCTTGAGGCTTTTTAAAGACCTTTCTGAAAACTAGTTTAAAGCTTTCTGAAATTGCTGTAATTTTTCATTATATTTCATAATTAAAAAATGCAATTAATTTATCTTTTGTTACATTAAAGAAAAAATAGAAGCTAAAACCTCAAAATGATCTGGTTTAGATAAACAAATATATTGCTTACTATTAAAATTTTTCTTCTGGCTTTCCAGAATATGTTTTCTAATAAAAAACTAATTTCCTTTATTTTACTGTTTGATATTACAAACAATTAAATTATAGTTATTTATGAATTTTTTTCTTTTGGGAATGATAATTCTGTCCTTGCTCTGCCACAGATTTCAGATGTATAATTCTGAAAAGCCTGCAGAATGCCTTCGATGTTAATGGATGTAATAAAGATGAGCTTTGGTCAACAAAAAAGATAAAATTGTAGGTAAAGATGAATGTTTTTAGATTTTTTCCCCACATCAACATTTTATGAAATTTACACCAAAACACATTTTTAAAGCAATTAGTACATTTTAACCTATATTTTTTCTTTGTGCTTTGAGAAAAGATTTTTTATGAATAAAAAAACCTGTCCTTAATTTGATGCATAATTTGCAAAATAGGAACACGGAAATAGTGGTCCAAATGTCCAACACTCAAATTTCTTCATAGTAAAAGCAAGTTCAGAGAGAAATGGAAGTAGTGTACCGCATCCTTCTTTGTCCTTTCCGCCTTATTTTCTGCCTTTCATGTAGACCCATTTGGAGCTCACTGAGGCTCTCCTGCTATTCAGAGACAGGGCCCAATATTATAGAAGTCTCTCACTAATTTTAAGTCTAGTAGTCTTGAGGAATGGTACCTTTCAAACATGCTTGGAGGCTAATGTTTTCTCTATTTCCGTTACTGAAGGGTTAATAAACCCAAATTTTTGATAGCAGATGGTAATTTATTGAGGTAAGCATCCTTCGTTAGTAGATGAAGATATTTAAATTGTTTGCTTTTAACTTTAAGTTAGTACAGTATCAAATTGCTTTCAGTGGAACAAATGAATAGAGTGCACTGTTCATAAAGTGGCAATATGACTCATAAGAATAGTGACAGAGCTTAAAATAAAAGAGAATTGCCAAAGTAATTGACATTGTCCTGGCTATTCTCTTTCCTCATGTATGTGGAGTTAGACTGCATTCTTTAATACATTTTAATATATAATTATCTTCGTCTTTTATTTTCAGTGAAGCATTTAAAAACAAAAAGAAAAAATATAATAGAAACAGCAAGATTTACTACTGGAAATCTCTCGAAACAGAAATAGAGCTCTGAGATAGAAAAACCCTGATGCTACTGACTTGTGTCATTAATTCTACCATTAATATTAGATCACTATTAATATGGAGTCATCTTCTAAAGAAATACTGAAATTTTTTGCCGAACAAGTTCTTGAGGTTTTCTGTTCAAAGAGCTTCTGGGTTGAGCTTAACTGAAGTCTATATTAAATCCTGGTTGTAGTGTATTTTCTCCACTGAGCTATGCTGTATATAGTCAACTTTGAACAATACCTGATATTGTAATTCTCAGGACTGTAAATAACAAATCAATGCAAAGCATTTTTTTGTTTCTGCTTTAGGTTTAATCAATTTAAGCTTCAGTGAGAATCACAGGGAACATTTCCCAGAATAAGTTTCTTGGGCAGATCAAAGTTGACATTATCAAAGAAAATAAGACTTGCTATACTGGATTTGATGACACATCTATTGGTTCTTGCCTTGGGCAGCAGATTCATAGTTCAGAGAAAAATGAAACCCTTAAAGTACATTTGCCAGTAGAGAAAAGGTGAAAGAACAGAGAACAATTTGGAAAGGCAGTGCAAAATTTTTTACTTTCCCAGGCTTATTCTTCAACACTAATGAATGTTATATCGACTCAGCTCACAAAGCTACACATTTTACATCATTAAAATCAATAAAAATATTTCAAAAAATTGTATCTGTTAAACTGTCATCGATAGTATATATAATGTCTGTGACTTGGTGAAATATCAATTCCATGGGTTAAATATATGCATTGGAAAGTAAGAAATGATCCCTGTTTGAAGTGTACAGTTCTTTAATTGTGTGTCAACTTGTTTTTATCTTCAGCACAAGTTCTGCCTTACTAGAGAGCTGAACCCTGCTTTCCTATAAGGTATGTACATTATATTCATTGCAGTCAAAGTTATGAGCACCCTGATGAATGCACCAGAGTGCTAAGAAAAAGCCATAAGGGATAACTCATGACCTTTATATCCAAATGGTTGAATTGAATGCTCTTCCACACAGAAACAGATAACAGTACCTGGGTAAGAGAAAAAGAAATTCTAATTTTTCAAGTGTAAAATGGCACTAAATAAAATAAACCAAATGAAAATTAGAAAATTTAGGTAAAACCTGAACATCTGAAAGTCATGTTCTGTCCTTCTCATACTGAAATTACTTTGCTATAAATAAATAAAGTAGACTCATTTTTTGTTCCTCACTACAAAGCTGTTTATATCCAAGATCAACTTTTCTATCCGCTGAAATGGATAAAAAGGTTCATTATCACATCAGCTCTAACAAAATAAACTTTTCTACAAACTAATGTTAGTACAATTTAAAACTCTTCTCGCTGATGTAACCGTCTGCCAGGATTTGATTAGCAACAGCAAGGGCTAGGTTCAATTTCAAGGGGTCATATCAAATTGGGTCTCCATCTAAAAAACTGAGAAAATTAAATTAAACTGTCTGGGTGTTCAGTGAGCTGTACTTCTCTGCTCTCGAATGATGAATCAACTGGCTTAATGAAACAGTACGATGTTGAAGGGAGTATAGAAAGAGGAAAGCAGACACATAAACAGAACAGCAAGCCGTTGGCTATCTCTGCTAAACAAGAAGAGGCACAATCTGTTGTTAAGAGAACTATTGTGGTAGCTGATCTTGCAGCCTTCTCCCATAACACTCAAATATTGACTGTGTTTTAAAATTTGGTGGCTGTATCACCTATTCTGGTAGGTAGCCAGAGCTCAGCTAGGAGCCAGCTGTCCCTGTCCTGCCAGCTGTGCACTAGCCCCTCCTGAGCCTAGGGAGCTGCTTTTCTCCTGCCATGCTTTCTGCTCTTTACCAGGAGAACACATAGTACACAGAATCTGATCCCTTCATAATGGACTGGCAATTAGAACACTTTTTAGGAAGATGGGAGGAAATGGATTTGAAAATTTGTAGGCAGAGGGAAACATCAGACTCAAGTCTCCCATGTTCAGGGTATTTGTTGTTGCTATTCCGTCATCAATTATACAAAAGGAGCAGTCACATCCTACTTCTCCAGGTTTAAAAGAAGTGAGGGAGAAACTCCACTGGGGAAGATTTTGGACTATGGTCAATAGAGTCAGCAAAAGAAGATTCTCCTTTGCCCTGAGTACTGAAACCAGGCACTCCTTTTCAGCCTTTTGGACTAGCCAGTTTTCAGGAGCTCCTAGCGAGCTCCTCACTGCGCTGATTCTAATGATCCCCAGTGTAAGGCACCAAACTTTCTTCAGGCAACAGCCAAGTCACAAAAACATCTAGTGCATAGTCAGGATGCCACCTTCAGTGCCAGAAACCCAGAGGCTTACATCGCAAAGACTAGCATGAAGTCCCTTTGTAGAACTACCCTTAGGTCTACATAATTTAGGGATCCCTACTAATCCAAAATCCTTAAAAGAACTTCTGATCTGATCAGTCAGTAGTGTATTGGACTCTTTCATCTGAAGGCATTGAACTCCAGAGGCAATTACTAGCCTGGGGAGCTATTTAACTCCCTTATCAATGAAGATATGAAATGTTAATGAACAATGTATGTTACATAGCCATTTTAAATCAGTAGGTCATTGGGAAAAAAAAGAACTCCCAGACCACACCTCTAAAGAAAAGAAAACCAATGCACCCTGAGTGATTCTGGAAACTAATCAAGTATGTCTCACAATCCATAGTAAGACCTATAGCGAGATCTCCATTTAATAAGGCCACACATTGAAAGGCAATATTGGTTTTATGCTAGTTGGCACCTGCAGAGTAAGAAACTACTTTTATTCTGTAAAAGCAATTATTCATTTATTCATTTGAATTCTGACTATATATATTTTTCACTAACACATTTGGCTGCATGCAATGTGATACTTAGATATAAAGAATTCTGAAGTGCTGGCAAAGAATTCCCAACTATTAATGCTTCTTTAAACCATTGACAAACCTTACCATGCCTTCAAAATGTTAATGATAAATACAATGGCACCATTAGAAACATAACAAAGAAACTCCAACATGTGGCACATTCAGAAAAATAAGGGTCTCACTGTTAAAGCGGTTTGAAACTAGTTTCCTCTCTGACCTCCACACAAGCTTTTTTTTTTTTTCCATAGGAGTAAGGTCTACCACTGGTAACTAAAATTTTAATTTATGCTAAATAGGCCTAATAAATATTTTTACTATCTTATTTCTATATACTTCTGTCTATCAGATTAAAATATGAGTTTCTTTTTTTTTTTTTTTTTATAACTAGCTTCTCAGGGAGTGAGACACCAGCTACAGATGTCTGGACTACAGATTTTTACATCTAAGTTTAACTTCCTTGACTTCTTTTATGGTCACAGAAGAGACGTGATGAAAAAGAACATTTCTATTGGGTGTGGTTCTTTTCATGCTAAAGAAGATGCCTACAATGCCATAGATAAATCACTTCTGAAAATGGGATGTTATCTAAGAAGAACATGTGCAAAGTTTTTTCTTTAGATAGGGCTGAACAGAAGAGAGAGTAAGGAACCACTGTATAGACACATGTCTGTAGAAAAGGTATAGGAATTAAAATGGATTTTTAAACAAAAATTGTTTCAGTACTCAGTCCCAACTCAAATTTTAAAGAAAACTGCAAGAAAAAAACCTGCTTTTTCTTTGAAGCCTAGGATAAGAAGAGGCTTCCCTAACATCTCTGTGATATTAAAGAAATTTCAAGTCAGACCAGTACTTGTAGGAGGTGCAATAGAATGACTGTCACCTATGATTATATATAGACTGGTCCTTAAAGTCCTGTGCATGTTCCAATGAAGAGGAAACCTTTGAAAAAGATCAATGGAAAACCAAAAATTGAAGAAATCTCTACTGAGCATATGAGAATGCTAAGATATTACTTTGTAAATAGGAGACATTTTCAAATGGATGGCAAAAGGCATATCCATGACCCTAAGAATATACCTGTCTAAATTTCAAGTTTGAGTGTTCTATCATCATCAAAATTTGCTAGGAAGTTTTTATATGGCTAAATAAATTATAACTCTCTAGGCTGGAATTAAGACTACTATGACTAGTTTGGGAAAAATGAAAAATAATTTTTAAAGCTTGAGGGCATGTCCAAATTTAATCTTAAACAGTTGACTTTTATCAAACCTATAAGTTAAGAATATGTAAGAATGAGAAAGTTTTTATAGTCTTGATAGAAGTGTTGCCAGTGCCATTAATACAGCACAATTTTACAGGTTATAGCAATTATGATTGATTTTTTTTTTAAATTTCTGGAGCATTAAGATATTTTTCTGCAGACTGTATACGAGTACGTTTTAAAGTACACATCCTAGCTTTGACACTTTTCCTCTCTCGTGGAGTTGGGATCAACTCTGATGTAGTAAGGAGTGGCTCAGATGTATGCTCTAATTTTTGTTTACAGTTTTATAGCTAGAACTTGATTTGTGGGGAATAAATAAATTGCTGACACAAAAGAGAGAGAGAAGAAAAAAAAAAAAGGCAAGAGGAGAATTCTACACACCTCTAAATAGCTCTGAAAACAAGTGATTATGTGAGGAACAAGTGGAAAACTCAGATTTTGAATGTTTTAGTATCAATGAAATTCACTCTGCATGAATTTCACATAGGCAATGGATGAGGTTCTGGAAGAAAGGAAAAGGAGAAATATAATCTTACCTTAAAAATGGAGTAAAGGAAAGGCTAAGATATTAAAGACCTAGGCAGCTTAATTTTAATTCTTCAGAAAATGGGGGGGGAGGGGGGGGGAATGATTAAAATGAAAAATGAACTTAGATGAAAATATAACAAATTTTCCAAATCCATTTTTCAAGAATAAATCATGTCAAACTTCTCTATTTTCCTTTCAGGAGAGGGAGAGAGTAACAGGCCTTGTAGATGGAGGAGAAACAGTAAATATATATATATTTCAACTTCAGTGATGCTTTTGACACTGCTTTACAAGACACGCCACAAGCTGACTGAAATCATGGATTAGATAGCAGAAACAGAAAACTGAGCAGAAACCTTTACTAAGGGCATGATTATCAATGACTCACTCCTAAAACAGAAGGGTGTAGCAAATGCATCTGTTTAGGTCCAGTAGGTCCTGAATAATACAGTATTTCCACTAGCAGCCTGGAAAATGGAATCAAGAACTTGCTAATGACATCTACAGAGAGCAGCACCAGGCTCCGTCTGGCTGTAAACAGATTGGGGAACAGATTTCAAACTCAAAGTGACTGTGACACACAAGTTTCACTCCACTGAAGGCAGGTGCAAGTTCTTCCACCTAGGTACGAGTAATGAACTAAATGATCCTGGGTTGGGAAGAACTGGAACAGAGGGCAGACAGCCAGACATGAAAGAGAGGTGAAAAAGTTAAACGTAAATTCTGACTCTAACAAAAGTCTAATCCATGAGATATGTGGAGTAGCTTGTTCTGAATCTTTTGGAGTTGCCGAAACCTCACCAGTTCACAGAAGCTCATTAGAAGAAGATTCAGATGCTGAGAATAGCCAGCAGTCTGAAAAGGGTGACTTACATGGAAAGACAGAGAGATCGAGAATTGTTTAATTTTTCCATTTTAGAGGAAATTTCCCACATTCATATATACATGTGGTCTTTTAGATGAATAATTTTGGTAGATATGGTGAGGGCTTTTCTAACAGCACAAACTACTGAAACTACTGTAGTATGACTAACCTTTCCTACTTTTCTTCTTAACATACATTTTTTAGTTGTGCCAAAATATGTCAATATTCTGTCACAAAATTTTAAAGCAAAATGGAAAGAAAAAATAGCTGAGGTATATTTATGTATCTCATAAGTATGACTTTTTTGACAGCCTGAGATTCATAGTGCCGGGAAAGTAACTTATTTAATTTTTTAGAATACAGGGTCAAGTTCTTTGTTAGTACAAACTCTTGCAGTTCCATTGCTAGTAGAAAAAACAAGATAAATAACATTTTTTCATTCCTTGATGATCCTTGCTTGTCAGTTGAATGCTCTATAGGTATTGCAGAATGAGGAAAAGCTTTTTGTGATTAAGATCCCTGTATATTTTTTTTTTTCATAGAGAACAATATAAAATTAAGGATACTTGGGTAAACACACAGAGGGAAAATCTGAACCATATTTGGGATCTGGTAGCTTAGAAGAATGTGATGGCACATCCTCCCAAGGAAGCAATTTCCAAATGATTGCTATTAACCTGGGATAAATAATTTCTGCCCCTCTACACAAGGGATGGGTCTTTTTTGTGCAGAACCCCTGAGGCTCTTGGCTCTTTCATTTATATTATGGCAGATTTTCTCATCCCAATAAAGTGTTATTGCTTGAGTTGAACTGAGCCATGGACTTTGCTTTCTACAAACGATTAAATTAGTCTAGAGCATTTATCAAGACACCCAGTGTACTACTGGAGCTCAGCTGTCCTGGAGATTTCCTAAATATTATGGAACATCTGGAATTTGGGAGCAGACCTGAGGCAGAAACAGTTGGTCTTCTGTTATTAAGATCTGGTTGCAATTCCTTTGCAATAGATTATTTCCTCTGATGATGCTTCAGCCTTGGGAAGAGAATGTGGCTGAACAGTTATTGTGTATATTCCCAGAATTATATTAATTTCCAAGGCCTGGGCCTGTGCGCCCACATACATCTTTAGAATGAGAAAAGATATGGACTGATCCCCCTGCACTTCTGTTTTCTGTACCCCATGTGAGAGCCGAGCAACCAGGCCTGTGAGAAACTAAGACAAACAACCTGGGAAAGCAAAAGTTGAGGCTGATTGAAGAAATGCTTCAAACACTCGCAAGACAAAACTCTGAGTCCCAGGGTGCATTCTGTGGAGGCTGATGCTGATAAGGCTGCCCCATGTATCTGGGGGAGAGAGCCCTGTGGAGACAGGACGGCTCTTCTCTCAGGCACCTGAGCAAATTTCAAGGGCCATGTGTCCGGTGAATGAACTTTTGCTTCATTGTCCACAAAATGCATATTAAAGTTGACACCCCTCAATATGCTAACGAGGGCTGTCATGATCATGCTAATTACATCATCCCATGGAACACCTTACCCCTCCCCGTACATGGGATACGTAGTTCTGTGGGTCAGCCTAGGGGACGGACCCAAGGAAAGTGGGTATAAATCAAAGGGGGAAGAAAGGACTCTCTCTCTCTCTCTCTGCCTCTCTCCCTGCTCCCCCCCACGTCTGGAGAGAGCAGTGAAGCAAAGAAGACAGATACCAGCGAAGAAGATAGCTGCCTCCTGGAACCCTCACCGGCAAGATCAGCGCAGGAACCCAGACCGGTGATCTGTATTCCCCCATTCCCTCTATCTCCCTCTTTTCCTTTTTCTGTTAAGAAAT
>NW_020799097.1:41354790-41362086 GCF_003259725.1 Athene cunicularia
GTCTGGAGATAGCAGTGTAGCAAAGAAGACGGCCGCCTCCTGGAACCCTCGCCGGCGGGATCAGCGCAGGAACCCAGACCAGTGATCTGTATTCCCCCATTCCCTCTATCTCCCTCCTTTCCTTTTTCTGTTAAGAAATGCAAGGCATATTGTATTGCTCGCCACAACTTGCTCTGTTCTTAGCCAATTATCATGTGTTCAATTAGTGCATTGTAGGTAATTAATAAATGCTTGAACTTGGAGACTTGTTGTCCGCTCCAACTGGGGATTTGTGAATCTGAGTCACTTGTTCCCCTCGTCTGAGCGGGACTTGACACCCCAGGCTGCACAGGAAAATATACCGACTGGACAGGGGTGACATTCAGAACTGATTCCTCGTCTGGGTCTAAGGGCGTGTTGTGATAGAGACCTGCAGAGCTAGCACAATTTAAGTGTGTTTCCCCAAGAAGACTTAAAAAAAAAATTCCCATTAACTTCCTTGGTGGAAAGCTATGGTTACACATACACAACTTGAGTAAAAAACCCCTATAATTTATTAGTTATGTATAGTCTCCCTAATTTCCATGAGGTTATGAATTCTCAAGAGATAGAGAACAAATGCAATTGTCACAGACTGTAAGAATGATCAGAATTCAATACAGTAAATCTCAACATCTGTGAAAAACACAGAACTTTGTAGCAGGGTAGACTATGTGGTAAAGTCAACAGTCTCATTATTTTTAATGCATAAAGTATCTGACACTTTATGCTCTGTAGATGTTTTTTTCAGAACAGCGATTGTGGCTTCCTCTGCACTGGCTAAATTAATCCTCCTAATCTGATGGTTGTTCTTATCCTGTGAGGAGAGGAGTAGATTAATAAAATCACTCCTCCAGTGTTTGCCTAGTTTTCATGCAATCCAGCTGACTGATTTTTGGGATCAGACAAGAGAAAACACAAGGCTCCAAATAAATCTGTCTATTTCTCTGAAGGTCCTTTGCTGTCTTTTAAAATCTTCACTAATTCTTACAATTTGCACCAAATGAGTTGAAGAAGCACTATGATTTCTGTTTTTTTGTTATATTTAATTTATACAGTCTTTCACTAAGGTAACTGTGACTTCTCTGGAAATGGTTCCTTGGTCAAGACGTCCATGATCCACACCACCAGCACATTATAGAAGATCAGTGTTCACTAATGGAAATGTGTAGATAATACACTGATTATTCAGGACCTGTGTCAATGAGGATTTTGCCGACGCATTTCTCCATTAAGTAAATGGATTCGTGGTTCATTTGGATTAAGCATGTAACTTTATCGTTATTAAACTGATTGGCTTCTGTCTACCTCCCCTTTCTTCATGAATTCAGAAAACCCACATATACTTCTACATTTTAATTCCCTTTTCCCATTCACCTTCTTCCTTTCATCATCAGACAGATTCCCTTCTTCTTTTTCTTCATCTGTCTTCATCACCACTGTCCATTTATATCTAAATTTAACATTATACTTGGACCTTTGCATTCTTCTAATACTTCCCTTAAAACTAATGTTTTCTGCATCTCCATATCGCTACTTGCATCTTTCCTTGTTAATTCTTCTATTTCTTCACCTTCCACTCTTCCACTTTTTGGTCCATTGCTCTATTCATACCTACATTTCTTCATATCTCTCTCTGGAATCCTTTATTTATTTTAGCAGGACATACATTCTACACAAGCTGCCATTTCATGTTTTCCTCAGTGACTAGGTTGTCAGTTCAGTTTCTAACTCTCCAGATTATTCATGAATATGCCTTGCCCGCAGCTCAAAAGTGGGAAAACACACTCCTTCTCATACATGTATACCATATACAGCTTCCATGCTCATAGTTCCTCCCTACTTTATGCATTATTCTCTACTAGTCTGTACCATCCTTTCTTTCCATATTTTTTCTCCTTTCCTGGTCGCACAAATCTTTCAAGATGCTTCCTTCAGTTTTGTGTCACCTAACTTTTTTTTTTTTTTTTTTTTTTTTTTTTTTTTTTTTTTTTTTTTGGTGTAAAATATCACCTCCTTGCTGTCAGAGGCTTAATATTTTTAGACACGTCAGGTGTTTACCAGATTTTTTTATCAGCACTGATGGATCTCCAAAAAGTCTAGATGTTTCAGCTGATTTTTATTATCCCTATGTTTACTCCTGTGTCTTAGTTTGCAAGATAGCACCTCAACTCTCCATACCTTTGCTTATTTGTCTTTTAGCCCAATTTCCAACCTAACTGCTTCCAGACTAACATTAGTTCTCTGTTGTATTGAGACATCTCATCTTCCTCTCTGACCAATTTTAAATTCTTCCATCATCATCATCTTCTGTATGCTGTTCTTTGCACTCTTGTTATACAGATTGCATTTCCTTAACTCCCAGCTCTAGTTAACCAAAACTACATATTTATTTCTGTGTATTAAATTGTAACTAATTTTCTCCCTACATTTTTTTCTATATCTTTATTCAATTAACAACCTGCTAATTAGAAGATTTTGACATCAGTTTAAGGTTCTAAAATGCTGTTAAAAGTGAAAGAGTCCTATTATATTTCCTTATTTGGGGAAGTATAATCCGCAGAACTCTTCAGCTTTCTAGGTGCTAATATATTAATATTGCATCTTTAAGAATAAATGTTACAAAATAGCAGTGAATAATGCTGATAACAAAGGTCAGACATTCCTAAGGACTGTTCACAAACATATATTCATTGATTACTCATGCTATAGCCACTTCACTTGGGATGTAACATAAGAATAGCATTGTTTAACATCTGGGTTGACATCCCTACAATACCTTTACAGTAATATAATCTTCATTATACTGGGGAGTACATTTATTTTCTGCATAGATGGCTAAATCTTCTTATTATATATGCATATTATATATAGGCTTATAAACCTATCATCATTGAAGAGAAAGAGATGTGTCTAGAGAGGATTCAGAATACGTGAGTTAGTCTTGACTTGGAATAACCTATTAAATTAGATTCCTGAAATGTTTGGATAAACACCATGAACAGGATTTCCAGAAGACTGTTGTACTAGTGAATATTTAGGGAAGAATATTTAAAGGCCTGAAGGAAGAATCATAATTAGAAACTTAGTACATCTGACGGACTATGAAAATATTTGCTGAAAAAAGACATGCTACTAAAGAGCCAGTTTTTTTCTTTGCACATCCTTCTCCTAGTGATGTATATATATATAAAAAAAAAAAAATTTAAAGTAAAAGCAGTCTTCATACTTGCCTTCTCCAATACCTCTTGAGTGAAAATACCAAATTAAGTATTTAATACTATCAAAGTTCATGAGTTTAAGAAATCTTAATTAATGCCAGCAGAAAACTTTCCAACACAAAAATGTCAACACTTTCATTCATCTCTCTTGAATCGATCTCACTCTTATACAGGAAATGTCAGAATATCTGAATATAAATGTATAAATATTGACAATTTTCAGGGTGCTTTTTTTTATCCTACACCTAATGAAGGTGAATGACAGTGAATTCATGAGTCTTAATCAAGCTTAGAGGGGCTTTCTCATCTGTGATGTGTAACTTGGCGAAGCTCTAACATTTACAAAATGTATCAGATGAATAATGTTCTCTCGTGAATTCAAGTATATTAAAGTCGCAAGTCTTCCTAATTTTATGATACCCTAATAATTGTACTATGAGTAGTAAATAAGAATACCACTAATAAATACATGTCCAATGCTATTATTAGTAAACAGTTTTGTAAAATAGAATATGATATGTATGCCTAATTAGCATTTCAGAAGTGATGGAGGTATTTAAATTTGAAAGAGAACTGAGGTTATTTTTCTCCAAAAGTTGATGAGTATTTGTCCTTTAATTATTCTCCCAAATAATTTCATGCATATATCACCCCTTCACAAGAATCAGTGTCTGATGAGAAAAACTAGAAATAGTTGCTTAAAATTTACTTACACATAGTAAGAAAGCAAAAGCTACTTATGATTCAAAGATAAGCTGACAGTTCTCATAGTAAAACTCACATCTGCACAATTTTTTTGGCGTTTGACATAAAACTTTCCTTCTGCAGACAACTGCTTAGGTCAAAGCCCCTTAAAAAATATTTCTGACCTTGAGGCTGCAGAGCAGAGCCTGAAGACCGGAACACCTGGATGTACCTTAAAGATTCAATATTAGAAAGCCAGGGCAAAAGATCCTGAATTTATTTGGTCTTTATCATTCTGAGCTTATCCTCTCTCACTAGTGTTAACATAGCGTATCTATGTCCCCTAAAGCATAACCACTGACAGTGACACTCTATCTGACTGCATGGCTTCAATCTTGAATCTGGACACATACAGTCAGACTTTGAAGTGGACTAAATGTATGCTTGAAAATTTGAGGGAAATAGCATTCCCAGTTAAATACTGCAGGCCTTTTAGAGTATGGGGACAGGAAAGTAGGTAGGGACGTGCTCTGTATGAACAGAAGAGTGAGCTGGGCAGGGAACGGTAAGAGCCTTGCCTTTTACATTGCTGCCCAGGAGAGCTAGCTGTGTTAATCAGGTTCTGGGAATGCATTGGTGGGATTTAATAGTCCAATAACATTTAAAAGATATTATCTCTTTAAAGAGCACTCTTATTCTTTCCCTGAAATGATGACCGTCTTGTTATGGTGCAGGCAGCTATAGTGTGTGGGGAGTGGGGTTGTTGATAAATATTATTTTTATTATTTAAATTGTGACAATTTGTTCTTTTTTTTTTTTCAAATATTGTCATGTTCTATTTGCTGGGCCACAAAGATGATCAAGGGACTGGGAAGCCTGACATATGGGGAAAGCCTAAAAGAGTTGGGTTTGTTTAGCCTTGAGAAGAAAAGGCTTGGGGCAGACCATTATGTTCCAGTATTTGAAGGGTGGCTACAAAGAAGATGGAGACTCCCTTTTTACAAGGAGTCACGTGGAAAAGACAAGGGGTAATCAGTACAAGTTACTTCTGGAGAGATTGTGATTGGACAGAAGAGGAAAATTTTTCACATTGAGAACAATCAGTCACTGGAATAATCTCCCCAGGGAAGTGGTGGATCCAGAAACATTGGACACTTTTAAGATTCAGCTGGACAGAGTACCAGGCCATCTTGTCTAGACTGGACTTTTGCCAAGAAATATTGGACCAGATGATCCTTGAGGTTCCTTCCAACCTGGTATTCTATGATTCTATGATGTCTTTCAGACACATTTGGTACAGAGAGATTGTGTAAAAGAAGAAAATTGAAATTTAGTCCGAGTTAAACATGTTTTGGAAAGCTATGATTACATGAATAGTATTCATGTTTAGAAATTACTCTATTTTGAAAATACTGCCCTGATATTACATCAGCAAAAAAGTAACACTGAAGAGACTGAACGATGCTACTTTGCCAGGTTTCAGAAAAAATGCAAGCAATCCATTTCTCAAGACTAACAATTGAACATGTATTAAATAGCTGTGCAATTATTCCTATGCATTTTCCTAAACTCTTGCCGTAACAATTCCTAAAAGAATCATACTGAGGATCTACAAAGTTTGTAGATCATTTATACTTGGAGATGATTCTGTGATTCAGTAAAATGCTAATTAAGTTCTCTTCATTCAGTATCATACTGTCATAGATGGCCACAGTTTCTAGGTCTTTAATATTAGGGGAATGGTTTTCCTCATTCACAGTCTTTCTTATTCTCTCTCTTACAGTCTATTTTTATATATATGCTTATATAGGTATTACATTCATATATATGTATGCATGTGTGTGTATATATATATATATGTATGTATGTGTATGTATACACATACAGACATGTATCATACATACAGAAGATGTTAAATGAAAAGCCCAGTCAAGAATAGGAAATATAGAGCAAATATTTCAAATAATGGAAGAAATCATGCAGCAGATGACAGTGGGATATGCTATCAACTTATAGATGGTGTGTTGTATATGATTACTTTCATGTAATATTTGTAAGTTCAGAGCAGGCACGTCCTCTAGTCTATTGCAGAAAATTTTATTGATTCGCAAAGGAATAGCAAATTCTACCTGAGGCAGCAGTTCTTCCAAAATGTTGTTGGTATCAGAAGAAAATAAAGAAAATCTCATTGTTAGATACGATTTGTGACACAATTCCTCTCCTGCTGAGTATTAAGGTCTTTTAAAGGAAGAGATCTTTACTGTCCACACAAAAGATATAAGAAACACTTCTCGTAACAAAATCAGTCTTGAAAATCTGAGATTTCACAGTCCATTAACCTGCTATTAAAGACCAAATGACAGGATTTCTTTCAGAAATGAACTTTGCATTGTTCAAGAAGTTAGCTGTGATACCAGAGGAGAGAAGAGGAAAAAAATCCACCCAAAACAACAAAAAAATAAGGCCCACAACATGATTCTTATCAAAGTCCATGCTATTAAAGAAATGAAATTGCAGCTATAAAAAGCTGAAGATTCTGATTATGTGTAATGGTGCAGAACCAGGTTACATCAGCATTGAGTTTCAGGCAGTTCACATTCCATTTTACCTGCATTTACAGAAAGTTGAGCTAATGTCAACTCCCACTTAGGATGCAGTTGATCACAGTGTTATAGAAAGTCAAACTGACAGTTAAAAGGAAGCAGAAGGTTCTGGGTCATGTCTCTGCTGGGTTTTAATTCATTCTCATTAAGAACAATAATATAACAGAGTGAATGTTAGATTCTGAAACTGAAAAGCATGCATATGTATGGAATATGGTTAAATTATTTTTCTGCATATAGTAAAGGCAAGTAAAAGATTTTTTTTGGATTAATTTCAGTAAGAAATGTGTGCCTCTGTTCAAACTGAGTCACTTTAACATTTGGTAACATATTGTCTGGGTTAGGTGAACAAGTCATGATAATACCATCAGGTGTGCTGTCTCTTAATTGTGTTCATTTCAGGGGGAGCAATAAACATAAGGATGCTTTAATTCAGTTCATTTCAATGAGAGCAATTAGAGGCCCTTTACTGCCCCTTTCTGAAGTGTCCCACTTGACTAATTTTGGTCTAATTTAAACAGGAAAGACAGGATACAAGATTAGTTTAACTCTTTGCCTGGCAAACTATTCATATTGAAGTTGTTGACCCAAAAGAAAGCACTAATTAAGGTAATAAAAAGTTAATATTGATTGCCATTCTAAATATGACACCATCGTCCCAAAGGCTCCTGAAAACGTAGGCTGAAGATTTGGATCAGCTGTCCTGGCTGTATCCCCTTCCCGCTTCTCTCCCCCCCCCCCCCCCCCCCCCCCCCCCCCCCCCCCCCCCC
>NW_020799097.1:41362136-41468527 GCF_003259725.1 Athene cunicularia
AGGAAGGAAGGAAGGGAGGAAGGAAGGAAGGAAGGAAGGAAGGAAGGAAGGAAGGAAGGAAGGAAGGAAGGAAGGAAAACAAAAGGACTGTTAAATACTCTAATTAATGAAAAGCCACCTGTTTTAAGTTATATAGTATTAATCCTGCTAGGAAAAGAAAAACACCCTACTGAATCAAGCCCTCCTGATACCTTTTCCTGATAATTTAATCAACAGTGTGCAAGAGTTTTGTTGCTGTAGTTATACAAGGGTAACAGAGTTAGACACATATAGTAAAATTCTTATAGTTTTAGAAATTTCTACTTTGCTTTGTGCTATGTTACTTTTTTTTACAGCCTTCTCCAGGTGACAGAGATTTATTATGGACTAATTTTAGCTCTTGTTGAAGTTAATGGTTAACTTCCGGTGATTACAGCAGTACCATGATGTAGTATGCTATAATTTAAGAATGTCCTAATATTATTTTTGTTGTCAAAAATGACAAGCAGTTGTTCTATTTTTTTTTGCTTAACAGATAAGGTATTTCATATTTAACATAATGTACTTAATAGGTAACTGGTAGAGTTAATCTCCTTAAAGTTAATGGGAATCTTCTCATCATCTTCCTTTGGATATGGTTTTAATCTCACATCCTTTTATTCAGTTTTGAAGTTCATTGTGCATTAATATTACTTGGTCAAACATGTCTTATCTATTTATCTATCAATTCATACAATCCATCTAGCCTCTATTAACATAATGCACATCACAATATTACATGAATATTATCTTTAAAACTTTGTGGCAAGAAGTCAACAAAGAACAATATCCTGCTTCTACTTTTTTTTTTCTCTGAGGTCAGGAATTTTAAACAAGTTTTACAGGCAGTTGCTAATGTCTGTATCTGAGAAATGTGGTTTTTCATTTATGTTTGAGTAATTTTCAGTAACATTTTCAGTCATTTTTCAGTATACATATACATCTTGACTATATTCCTTCAAGAATATGTGTATGCTCTCTCACATGTTGTGACTGCTGACCTCGAGCTTCTGATTTCTAGAAAAATATATGAAATCACATTGGTATATATTAGTATATATAACATCTATAGACAAACATTTTAACTCAAGTAGACTGTGTATCCTTAGGTAGAAGAATAAATACCTCAGTATGCTGTGATAAATTGTTTAATAAAATAAAATAATAATGAAACCCTTCTTTTCAGTCCAGGCTGCTGTACTGCCATACGTTTTATTGGTCTGAAAGGTAGAATTCTTGGCAGAGAAATTGTCCCATGAGTCACATAAAGGGCACATGGTGTAATTCAGCCTGGTGTAACTATAAATGACCAGAATAGAGTCCGAAAGGTCTGCTCAATTCAATATCTGATTTATGCTTCATGCCAGGGTGAGGAGATTTTGGAATTGATCCAGACAGAAGGTGAGAGTCGTGCTGCAGCTGTAACTGTCCAGGTGAGAAAGGGTACATGGAGCAGGAGTGTTTCCCAGTGATTAATTCAGGCAACACTATTATTTTCATGGCAAGACATTTATTTTAAAAATTCTTCAGGTTGCCATATGTGCTAGACATTTACAGATATACATGCTATCTGTTATCTTTTGATTGAAAATGTATTTTTCATTGATAACATTTATCCGTGGAATTCCTTATAAAATCAATGAATAGGTCAAGTCTGTCGGAAGTGCGCTTAATGACAAACTATGCAAACAGGGTAGAATGGAGGGGAAGTTTGTCTTTTTTTACACACTAGCAGGAGCTATTGCACAAATGATCTGACTTTACTGGACTTGGTTAGAAGATTTTAATCTCATTCTTCAGCTGTCCCTCATTTTGGAGTATGTCCTGTATGTAGCATCTAGGCACGTACAGACATATGCAGAATATACACTTCATAACATATATAATATAGACCTTAAACAGTTCTAATTTATAGCAACTACTGATCAGGGAAAAAAAAAAAAAAAGTGAAATACTGATATTTCCTGAAAACCAAAAGTTGGGTTTGCCTCACAGTATCTTAGCTACATACATGTGTGTTTATATATACAGAGAGAGAGAATGAAAGAGAGAGGTAGAATTTACATCTTTCTGTAAACATTTTAATTTATTCGGTGCACATGACTGTACTTGAAATAATAAAGTTATTTCATAGGGAAAATATCCACTTTTTCCTACATTTGACTGATTTTATAGCTGGATGAAACAAAAATTCAAGCCTTATGAGGAATACAGATTTCTCTAGAAACTGTTTTTTTCCTCATTTTAGACAGAGAGCTGGGAGAATTTCTTATCTGATCAATAGAACTTCTTATTTCTTAGCACTATCTAGAACCCCTAGAAATATACTTTTATTCTAGACAGAAAAATAGTATTTTGGAAACAGAAGATGGTTATTAAAAGTATAAAAAGTTGTTTTGAAGTAACTATTTCCTGTGGCAAATATGTCTCTATCTGAATAATGTATAAACTGTTTTCCTGTAGAAATATTTAATAGTATACAAAATAAGTAAATAACCAGTTCTTGAATTTTCAGTAAATCAGCTTATCTTGACAGCACATATAGGGCATAGAATAACATATTTGTCAGTGCTTAGAATAAAGAATAATTGGATTGTTTTAATATAGAGAAATGTAGTAAGCTTGACAAATAATGAGCTATTTGAAAATAAGGAAAAAACACTTCAACATTTTTTCCTAGAAAAATCAATTTGAATGGAAATTGTCCAGCAGGCTATTGTGAGGAATGATATTTTATTGGAAGACACTCCAAAAATGACTGCACACTGCTAATTATTTTACTTTTTACATGGTGTTTATTCCTGTATTTCACCAATCCAATTTATTTGCAACTTTCCTGTACTTGAACATGTAAGTTGTCATGTACTGTAAGGATTATCTGAAGGCGACTGAAAATACAAAGTTTGGATCATTTCTGACTTGTGCATCAAGTTTAATTAAAGTAGAGAAGATAGAAAAGTTTTGTTTAGGTCTTGGGAGGTGTTGTTTGTTTGTTTTCCAGGTTCCCAGGTTCCTATTTTTGGTGCCAATGGGCTTTCTTAAAAAAAAAAAAAAAAAAAAAAAAAAAAGAAACAACAGCCAAACCTGTTTATGTTCCTCTAATAAACCAAGCTTTCTCTAGCTTCCTATAAAGGTTTTAATAGTTCTTGTGTGTCCTGCTGTCTTTAGCTATGAACTGTGTTGTAAAACAATGGGTTCAAACATTTGTCTTGAACAACTCTTTACTATAAAAGTTCTAAAACTCCTATTATTTGCTAAGGCTAAGTATGCCACAAAATATTTATTTCTCTATTGATGATGATATTTGGCCTGAGAAATTTCCGCTTTTATATAGCTGTAACAGGTGTCTTAAAAACTGTGATTTCTTGATGGTTTTTGGGTCTGCAAACATCAACACAACACAGAATGATTCATTCTGCTCACTTCTCTTAAATCCTTTTTTGTGGATATTTCAGTGGAGACTTACTAGTGTATAATGTCAGTGGTCAGTGGGCTATGCTGGTGTCGAACTTTTGCCTTAGGAGATTGACAACCAGAGGGTTACTTCACTTTGCCAAACGTTTGTGCATTTGCCATTTTTTTAAAGCAGTGAAGAAAAACTAAGAGAATACTATTTAAATTTTGGCAATAAACATACCTAATGGAGTTTTAAATGGTATTCAAATTATGTCTAAGTAGATCTCTAAACTCATTTAGCAAACAAATGACTACTAATGCTTTAGATAAAAAGACTGCTGTATTGGGTAATGATCTTTGAAGGGAAAGTAATACGGGTCAATAGAAAGTTCTCTATCATATTAGTGATAATTTATGATTTATTTTATCTTAAACATTTTGAGGGTGTACTGCTTATTGTGTACTTTCTTCAGCCAGAAACTGGAGCTGCAGAAAATATTATTTATGTAAAATTCACAGTAAGAAACTTTGCACTGCTGATAAAAAAAAAAAAAAAAAAAAAGAAAAAGTACAGGTCTTTTCAGGAGTCTTGTTTCATTAAATGCTTCACTAAAAATAAAAAATTAATAATAATAATTTTGTGGATGTACTCATGCAGCTGGAGGCGGCATTAACACTTGCTCTGCATAAATGTTTCTGGAATGAATACAAGGTTCATAGTCTTGACTTTGGATGATTGTACTATTTTGTTTGCACACCTTCCAGAAGAGCAGCAGAAATAAGAGCTCAGAAAATTGATCATAGATAACTGATTAAGATGGGAAAATGTGACGATTTTTTACCAGTTTCATCCATCTCCTGGTTGAATTATCGTCTGGATAATACACCAGCTGTAATTCATTTATCAAACTTTATGTATCTGGAAATTAGTTATCTAAATCTCATTTAATGTTAGCTATTTACAATAGAGGTATCTAAATTGGAGCTAGGTGATACAGTGTTTCTATATGGTCAGTCGAAATCTAACCAACACTCTTGCTTAAGTTTAGTATAAAAATCATCTCACATTAAGAAAGAAATGTATATTTGATCAGACAAACTGTACCCTAAACTGTTAGCAGGTAGAGATTTCTCTTCAGCACGTATAAATGTAAGTATGATGATGGCCTTTTACTTGATGCCTGAGTACTGGATGAAGATTAATTTTAACACAAACTATTAGCCATGGCAGGGGGACTCTCTTTGCAGAACAGACAGAAGCATTTCACCAGCTCCTTTGTAAGTGCTAATAAAGGCAAAAAACAAATTAGCTGGTACACTAGAGAAGAGAATATACTAGTTAGTACATGGTTCAATGTATACTTGACTAACATTTCCAGTAGTACAATTTTCTTAAAGAAAAAATTTACCACATCATCACCGTTACAAGAGTTTCAGAGAAGACATTAAAGTAACATTCACCAATTATAAATGTTCCTTTGTTCAGATTGGTATCACTTTGTTAGCTTGCTAATGAAAAATATTCAAAGAGGGCATCCTTGTCACAATCTTTAGAAAAGTATACGTATTTAGGTGGCTCTTTTTTTTTTTTTTTTTTTTTTTTTTTTTTCCTGCCATGTACTCTTTATAGTGTAGTGGCCTCTGCAAATATGGTAACTATGGTTGCAATCAGTGTGTTAAATACTGCAGTCATGACCTTTATTTGTTATCTTCTGCTAAATTTATTGCAGTTCACCAGGAAATTTCTGTGTATGCTTTTGCTGTCTCTTACTCTCCTTCTCCTCACACCCCTGCATCCTGTCTGCCAAAAAGGAGGAACAATAACATGCCTTTCCACAACCATATGGGTAATCATTTACAAGTATTGCCATGCATAGACTTGCATGATAGCTACACATCTCATTGTCCTTTCCACTACTTTCCTTTATTTGCAAACATTTGAATAGTCTTGTTCACCATCACTGATTACCATACTAGGAAGCTTACTGTGAAAAATTCAGGTTTACATCTATGTTTATATTTCTTATGAAAAATTAAGTAGGCTGGTAATGCTCTCTTTATGTTACTTTCTTTCATGTTATCTGACATTCAGAAAATGGATGAATATGTGTGTGATTGTGTGTTTGAAAGTGACATTATAACATCAACAAAACATAAACAGAGCAGAAAAGAACATGAAGCAGAACATGTTTGTAAGGCTTAGTGAGTTCTAGTGCAATAAGATAGAGAATTTTAGTAGAAGTATTCCAGAGGGATCTCCTAAGATCCCTTAGTGGAGCAAGTAATATTCCTAGCTCCAGATGTGCAGTGTTTACCCAGCAGAGAGTGGTCAGGTGAGAGGATTGCTCTTTACAGCAGACCCCAAGCAGGTAGGTGTAAGTTGCATTGCAGCAGAGTGAGGTGAAGTATGTCATTGGCATCAAGACTTTAGTATAAAGTGTTAAGCAAGTTGGCAAATACTACCAACAAATTATGAGCAAAACAGAAGTGACCTGGAAATGGCACATGCTCCTGAGCCCAGGTGAAAGGAGCAATTAAATATTTTTTACAGTTTTGTATCACAGAATGTGTGAGTTACCAATGCAAGAGCTTTGCAGGAGACATGGCCAGAGAAAAGACTGTGCCTGAAGTTCACATGGACACGGGACAGAAAGTGAATTTTTAAACAGATAACAATATTCACACTAAAAAACCAAAGGAAGAATAATATCTAATTACATTTGAAAACTGCTAAACGTGATGTTTGTTGAGAGTGCAGCCTACAACAGTAAGGCGACGTCACAACAAATGTTCCCCAGAGTGCTGAATCTCCATTTTACTGTCTGCAGTTGGTGTGAGGAACATGTTGCAAAGGAAGCAGTGAGCCGAGCTGCGGGAGTTGTGTTTGGCTGGAATGCCTCGATGTTTAACTAATGCATATTTTTTAAAGTGTGTCAAAATATGTCAAAATATGAAGCACAGCAGTACAGCTCAGCCATATGGGAGTGGTCATGAAACTGGAAAAATGGATGCTCTGTTGTGTCCTTTTCAATGGGAATGTTACTCTGCTGCTTTTGTTGTCAGACCTACCAGCTCACATACTCTTACTGCAGGGAGTCACTTGTGTTCTCGTTTCACACAGGCTAGGTAAAATCCTGCCCTGTTGAAAGCAACAGGAGTTTAACTCTTTATTTCAGTGGCTTTCCCTAAATTGGTTGACCAAGGAATGCTTCTGCTTGTCAGGTGGAGTTTTTTGTGCTGGCTTCATGCTAATCCTTTTTCCAAGTGAGAGAAAGCCAGGAGTGCTACCAGCCCCTTCTTTCTAGATATAAATTCTATATGTGGAGCCGTTGCACTTCTTGGCCAGGTCTCTGATTTTCTGCTTGGTCAAAATGTGTTTGTGGGGTTAAATTTGTCTCCAGACACTTGCGATGCACAGACATACTTTCATTGTCTGATTCTGTGACACATTTGCTATGCAATTTCCTAATCTCTTTTGAATTCACACACAGAAAATAATAGAGTTTGCTATAAGAAGAAAGCCCTCAAGCCTTCCTCCTAGGAAAAGGATGTGAAAAATTGAAACCCAATGCTTCAGTTTTTCTTCAGTTTACTGGCATGACAACCACACCCTTGAGATGCTGCATTGCCACTTCTTTTAAATCTAGGTCAATAAACACCTTCTTTGGCCAGACACCTGACAACACACTGCATACTCTTTTGTCAGAAAGACCCATGCTGTACCTAAAAGCAAGAGTAGACCAGAAGAGAAAGAATGATAAATAACTTGGAGGAGATTTTTGGACTTAAAAACCTGAACAGGAAATGAGAAAAGTCAAAACAATATTTGTGAAATTATGTAAAGACAGTGGTGTAAACACGTTTTCCACATCTTTTACAAGGTGAAGGACTGAAAAACATACAGAACTATATTGTAGCTATAATGCTTTGGCTCAGCAGAGGCAGTGCAGTATAGAATTTTATTTTTCCCTGGTTAGGTGGCCTAGAAAAGCTAAACTTTGGCATCAGGAAAAAGAAAGGTCACAGATTATTAGAGGACTGAGAAAGCCTGAATGCCTAGATCCACCTGGAAAAGATGCTGTCCCTAACATATGCAGATATGTACTGAGTGCATGTTCAAAAAGGGCAGAGGGAGTCAAGCAATGTATTTTTTTAAAGCAAGACGTGTAAAATATTTTAAAAATTTTATTCTTAGTATGAATAAATAAATTTTGTACATTATATTCCATGATGATCATTATTTATTTTTATTGTTTCCACTCAGAAAACCTAAATATATTGGAACAGATTCCTCTTGCTGTTCTGGCTCCTTTGAATTTTGGACAGATCTGAAAAGAAACTGGGAGCTGGCTGCTGTTGCCCGTCCTAGATTTCCCCTGAGGTGCAAAGAAAGGAAAACCTCAGAAATCACAACATAGTTGTTCTTACATTTCCATGTCAGTTTAGCGGTTATGTTAGCAGTAGCAAAAGACTTACCTGCTCTCACCTGCACCATGACAATGACCCTCACATCTTAAGAGCTGAGAAGTCTGACCTTAAGGAATCAGCTGGGTCCCCAAGAGTTTTCCTTACTCAGGCATTATTCCATGAGGACCAGATGTCATATTACATGCAAAAGTGTAGGACTGAAAGAGTAAATTAAAACATGTACAAAGTAGTAAGGAAAATTATGTTAATGATTTCAACCTTGACCATCTCTAAGCTTACTTCTTTTACTTTCATAAGATATTTGTGAACTCAAATAGTGCACATGCACTTAGAATAAGGAGTCATATCAACCTGATCTGCACTACACAAGATCTAAGAAAAAAACAAAACTTAAAATGAAATGGATCAGTGCCACAGTTGTAACAGTAGATACAAAAGTCCCTTTAAAAAAGTATTTTCAGATTTTAAAACAATGATATCAGACTACAAAAAGAAATGGCATTAAATATGGATGAGCAACAAAAAATGCAATGTGAATCAACTCCCCAGATATCTCATTTAACTCTTACTTGCACATCTGTTTTCCTTTAGATAAGACCAAAAAATATCTTACCATATAACATTGCAACCCTTTAATAATGGAATTAAACCTTTTAAAGAAGATATTAATTTGAATTTATTTGTTATGTCAACCCAACAATCAATCTTCAAAAAGTTGAATAAAAATGTTTTTCCTGAAAGACAGATGGGTAGGATTTGGATATACTGCTCAGCTTCTTCATGCAGAAAAAGCTAGTATATAGTACAGCAGTGCCTCCAGTATAAAATTACACCACTTTCAATGTAATAGAGAGGACCTAATGTAAAACTCCTGTTGAATTCAATGACTCCAGTGAGCCACCATGTATGTAAGAGCTGATTTGGGCCCAAGAATATGATTGTTTCCCATTCTTCTGTTTTAAATACTTTGTAAAACAGTGAGATAACTGCCTAGGAGTTGTGTCTATAGGTCCATACACCAGATGTGATACTGCCTTATAATTTGAAATTTCTAAGGATTTGATGGTTTTATTTTTGCTTTTCAAATAGTAAATGTGTGTAAAAGGGCTCCCTCTATCCTAAGAACTATTTCTAAATAGAAAATAATATGGCAGAAACATGGTCATATATCATGGACAATAAACTTTGAAGCCAGGCACTGTCAAATTGTCATTGTGTTTGGGAAAAGTTTCTCTAGAACTATAGCAAGAACTGAAATATTGAGAAAAAGCCAGTTACCGGTAGCTTTTCTTTCTTTTCATTACTAAAATACTTTTTACAAGAGTGCCTGGCTATTATGAGCAGGCCAAGAGGTGAGCTCTCTTCTGTGTCATGGGAAGAGGAATTTTGTAGTATTTAAATCTAATTTTTAATAAAACATTTGGTGGGAATGGCAAGCCATCTCGCTCTGGAGGAAATATAAAGGCTTTTGTTTGGTTTGGACTTCCAGTGCTCTGATTTTCTTTCACATTTCAGCTTTCACAGCTCCAGAAAACTAAAGTTTAACTTCAGTGTGACCTCAGAGGAGTACTATAGTAATTAATTGTCTAGGATGCAATACAACTTAATATGTTTTATCAAGTGATGATATCCCACTCTTTAATTTCAAACTTAGATAAACAAAAAAAATCCTAAAAGGGGTAAAAAAAAATCACAATCCTTTCCTCATTCTGGATCACCATTTCATGAATTATTTGAACTGGAGGCGCTCCCTCAAAATTATTGTTTTGAATCAAAGGAAGGACAATACTCAAGAAAAAAAAAATGCCACTGTCTTCAGGTAGATGGAAAATGTGACTGCTCAATGGTATGCCACTTCAGTTACTGGACCACACAAGGCCTTTCAAGGCTTAAGCCGTGTGATTACCAATACCTTATAAAACATAATACTATATGTCTCCTTTGATAATCAGAACTCAGTTAAAAATATGTGCCAGTCTGGTAAGAAAAGAATAAAGCTGATGCAAAACCTATTTCAAGTGGGTATATCCAATACTAAATGTCACATTTTACTGGTTGACACACATTTATCACTTCATTTCACAGTACAGTAAACAACTCATAAGTCACTGGCTAATTTGATTGACAGTAGCCTTGGGCATTCTTTGGCAATCATGTAGTATGCTGCACTAAGTCAGACTTTTAGGGTAATTGACTTCAACAATATGAAAAAAAAAGTCCCATAGTCTGCTTAAAATGAAGGGAAAGGGGGAAATCAAAAATGCGAGAACAATAAATTATAGAAATTTCTCATTTGAGTAACAGCTTTAATAGCTTTCTCTAAGAACTGAGTGCACTCAGTTGAACATCTGCTTTCCAGCTGTGTATATTGATATATTACCAGGGTTTTATTCTCTTCTACTTTAAATATATCCATAAGTTTTTCAGAGCTGCACTACCTGACTTTCTGACAATGCCGTGATTGTGAAAGATATAAAAATGTCAAAAATTCTGTAGGCCATTTTATGCCCAGGATATTATTTTTCAATTGAATCCAAAGACAGATGTCTATGAACAATTAAACCATTCTCCAATCACACCTTGTTCCAGCTGGGATCATAGAATTAAAAGGAAATAAGCCATCATGATTCACTTATTGCTGGAGTACCTAGTGTTTCCTGTACTGCTGATAGATTCTTATTAAACAATTCTGTCGATGGAAAATGAATATTGTCCGCTGCTTGAACTTCTAAAGTTAGTTCTTTGATATTAAATTTGATTTTCTTCTCTTATAATAATTCACAAACTTAGTGACTAGCTTCAGAAATTCCCATTAGAGGGAGATTATGTTATCTAAAGCTTACTAAATCCCACGTCAGGTCTCAGGGAGTTTAGCTGTAAAGCAGAACTCTGAAACGATCTGTAGTGGAAAGAGGAACTTGCTAACCAGAAAAAAATGTAGTCTGGTGTCTCTTCTGTTAAAGGAGGTGTGGAAAATGTTTACTTCTTTCCCCCTGCCTTAATAAGAATTTACCTTTTTCAACTCCCTTTGCCACTGTTTCTTGCTTGGCAACCGCACAGCTCAGAGTTATGTCTTTAGCAAGGGGCCATATAACATGTGCATATGAAACAAAGTATAATCAGTATGTTTATGTTTTAGTGATTCACAACAGCTATGCTCCCATTCATGTGGGGAACATTTAATTTCCAGACTGTGCCCAGAAAGGTTGTTAATAAAATATTTATGCACTTTTTAGATAGACAGTTTATGATCTTAGGTTATATGTTCTGAAAGAAATATGCACTCTCACCATTTTCCCTGGACACAATAGAGCAGACACAAGCAGCCTTTGTTTCACAAAGCTAATATAAAATTGAAGGAGAAAGCTACTGATTGATTTGTTTAATTTTATTAAATGGCACCAAGGAAAGATGATTGCGTTTTTCAGAAACACTAGCAATTAAGAGGACATATTAAAGTGTGTAAGTAAAATCTATCTTAGTCTTGATATGTTTTTGCAAAAGATTGACACACATTAAACTTCTGGCTATGGAAACTGCAATTTAGTGAGAAGTCATTTCCCTTAAAATGTTGAGATTCTCAAAACACTGAAGGAGATGATTGAAAGATACAGGCAAAAGACAGAAAGTTGATGCAACCCCATTTCTCTGTACCTTGCAAACCTGTATTAGGTGCACTGGTTTACATTACACACTTCTTGCATATGTCTATACACACTTAGCTTGAAAAAAATACAAGGTCAGCTTCTGCTCACAGGCCCCAGCCAAGCAAATCCTTTAAGCATGTGCTTAAATTCAGCAGAGGAATAATACCATCGACATCAATGAAACTCCACACATGTTTAAGTGATTTAAATGTTCACAGGTTCAGGGTAGTTTTATTTAGGATTTGTTCTCTTGTAGCAGAGACTGTTAACATGACTTTCACTTTCTTTCCCATCTGCCCAGTGTTTATAGTAGAGAAGAAATTTGTAGGGACAAGAAACTATCTTTTCTTTAGAACAACTGACCTGTAGAACAAAAGCCTGTGCTAGCCTTGCTTCAGGCTTGAAATAGAAACAGCAATTTCGCATAGGTATAAGTTTATACAGTAGCAGTTTTCCCTTGCGTCCACCCCCCAGCCCTCCCCTTCTCCTCTTTTTATTGCATTTTATCTAACAATATTGGGACATGCAGGCTCAAGTATACTTAAAAACTGTGCATAATGTAAACATATTAATTGACTACATTTATAAGAAAAAGGTGGTAAAAATCTGTCTGGCAGAGAGAATTGCTGAAGGAGCACTTCAAGAAAAAATATACAATTGCTATCATCTTTTCTATAGAGTTTATTAGAGGAGTTAACTTTTTTTTTTTTTTTTTTTTTTTTTTTTTTTTTAACCTGAAACAGCCATATTCCAGTTTCCAAAAGGAAAAGTCCTAACTTTCTTCGTAATTACAAAAGTTGAAAATTTTCTTTTTAGTCTTAAGGATAAGATTTAGAAGGAAAAAACATTGGAACTAAACTTTCTCATTCTTTCCACCCACCTCATTCCCACCTGGATCCAGCTAGGACTATGTCATTTAGCGTTCACAATGCTGTTTATCAAAAACATTTTAAACTCAAATGAGGGGACAGTATAATGATATCAAATGCTTCCATCTAGAGATCCTTGCATTTATTATGAGGGGGGTGTGTGGGGAACTGAGATACAGAAAATTAATGCAAAGCATCCACCTTCATAAAACACATAAATGGCAGAAAAGGGAATTTCAGAAATCCTGAGATCTTGACACATGTGATAAACCTCAGATCCTGCTTCAGCTCTAGAAGTTTACCTGCAGTTAAGACCTAGACATTATAACTAGATACTCAATTGATTAAAAAGTTGTTCTCTGTTGATGTAACACACCTAAAATCTTCTGCTAAATGTGGAATAAATCTTTCTAACTGATATAGCTAATAATAATTTGGTAAGAAACTGCTTATTCTTTTCTCCAGATCTGTTATGTGTGATGAAAGGACACATATTTGCTGTTTCCCATTCACTGCATTACCTTTCAGGCTTTTTAAAAATTTATTTTGAAAAATAAAATCTGAGATATGCTTAGAAATAAAGTCCTTTATAAGACTTTAAAATGCTAATAATGTGTGTCCAGTAATAAATCTTCCTGTTCCAAATATATACAAATCATATTATTTGTGTTTACAAAGTGTAACTTGAGGCACATGGATGGAACGTACGTGTTTGAGCCCTAATTTTCCCTCAGCTTCCTCAGCAGTGTAGCTTTTTTTAGTGGAGCAAGTGAAATTTCCCCATAGGTTCACTGAGATCTTAGATATATCACTTCCCTCCTGGAACTACCTAAGTCCCTGCACAGGTTGTAACATCATATTCAGATGGTGAATTTAAGAGTTTTCACTAAAGCGCCAATACAAAGGTTAAGTTTTGTGTTTTATTTCACGTATTCTATATTTTCTAAGTATTTACTGAATCTTAAACAACTAATAGCCAGTAATTTGTCCTCCCTCAAGATTAAAATACTCAGAATCTTCAAAATTAACATCGCTGAATTGTATTGTGGATCAGATTGGAAAAGATCTGTCAAGAAATCATATTTGTTATTGATTTGGATTATTGATAAACAGAAATTATATGGAAAAAAATAGATATGCATTTATGTGACTGGAAAGAGAGGGTCTAATAAGTTGTTTCTAGTTTAACATCTGAAATCAGAATGTTGACATCCTAATTAGCATTGAAAGGGACACTGAGGTAGAAAAGTGTTGCTGCAGGAATGAATGCTAACAGTGTGAAAGATTTACGCTTACATCTGGGAAAATCACAGCACATTGGATGAGCTCCAGCAGGTAAGAAACCATTGTGTGGGAAAGGCAAGTAATTGTATGTCACAGGATCAAAGGAGTGCTTGAAATGTTAGAGGAAATTACTACATGAGTTTAGAAGAAAGGTTTTCTCCCTCATGCAAAGCATGCACTAGCTGTCATACGGGGCCAGTGAAAGAGACGACTCCATGTCCTAAGGTAGAACACAACTGAAAACGTCAGGAGTCTATCGGCAAAGATATTAGGGAAGTAGGTTGTGGCATACAGATCACACTGTCCTTTGGCATATGAGGGAAATTTACAACGTGAAGTTTCAAACCAGGGACCATGGAAAATTCCTACAAAAGGTGAGGGCTAAAGAAAGATTCATTTACTTTGTGTAGGAGCAGGATGGGTTTTGTTTTGGCAAGTACTTCCAGGTTTGAACCTAAGCATCAAAGCAGATATTTATAAGGGTTATAAGAGGATGTTTTTTTTTTTTTTTTTTTTTTTTGTAGATAAGTTTTGATTTGGTTAAGATAACTCTGCTTCATGATCCATCACTTCAATAGTCATACCCCGAAGAGAGTTTTTAAAAATATATTAAATAAATGTGTTAAATAAAACTAACTCTTTTCTACCCTGAGATAGTTTAAATGTTGATTAAATTGTCTTCAACCTGCCTTCAGGTGTTAATTGTAGGGTCTTCAGCAAGAGCCAAATTAGAAACTCTTCCTGCTTCCAGGAGAGCAAGAATTTGAATAAAAAACTAATACTGACTTCAGGATTTGGAGTTTTGAAAGTCCTTGAGATTAGTCTCTCTTGGTTTCCCTTGAAATTAATGATGGCAACAGAACTGATTTAGATGAGAATGTAGTGAGCTTAACCAAGAGCAAATCTGCAAATCCTGTTCTATGAACACCTAATCCTGAGAGATTAAGTTACAAAAAGCATTTGTAGATTCTTTTTTCAACTATCTTCCCATGGAGCTGTATCCTAATGAAACAAACAAGCATTTTACAAGGATGAACTTGTGAAAAGAAAAACAGTCTCATTTTTTGTTCTGCAAATTACTCACATGCTCTAAAACTGTGTTTTACATAATGATAGTTTGTATAAATGCACTAGTATCTGGTCTGTGTAAGGAAATAAGCACATACTCACTGGAAAATAAAAAGATACTAATCATCCACTTCAATGAACTCATGTTGGTTTTAAGGGAATTGAGGGTAACAATTCAAAACAAAAGATTTTGTTTGTGAAGTCATGTATTTGATTAAAAATATAAAGATTAACTACTACCCAGTTCATATTCCTCAATGAATTTATTTCATGATCTCAAAAATCAATGTCTTAGTGATCATTTTAATTTAAAATACTTTTGAAAATTAATGTTGACCCATGCCTCCACTTACCAAAATGTGTAGGATATTCAGATGAGCAACCTAGAACTAAGAGGCCTCAGAGTTTTTTGAGAGTATGCCAAACTGTGAGGACACATACCATGTGCTGGCCCTTGCCCTCAGGGCCAAAGTATGGGCTCCAATTTGTTTTATCGATTAATACAGATTACATTTCCTTTCAGAGATATTACATCCCTTAATGAATTTCCAGTGACTGCAGAACTTCTTATTCAAGATATTTTTTCCACAAAGTGAATCTATAACTCCCCTGCAAAAATCTGTTATGGTGATTTGAGAGTGAGAAAACTGAAGAATACAGTTGATCCTGCTGTCTCTCCAAACGCCACACATCGCTTGTTGAAGTTGTGTAGTTATTTGTTACCTTTATTTGAAAAATTTGTTTTGTTTTTTTTTTTTTTTTTAATTTAATAGCATTTCTGATTATGAGGACAAAATATTGTAAATGCAGGGACGAAATAAAGTTTATCTTCAGTCACAGTTTTCCCGTTTATCTGAAGTAAGTTTTCTAAACTCAGAAGCAGCATTGTCTTTTGACAATATCATCATATTTAGAGTTACTACTTGATCTGACTTGTGGTATTAGTCTTTACACTATTCTTAAACTTGTTTTTTCTATTACTATTTCTAACTTCCATTTGCTTTCTCTTTTTTTTTTTTTTTTTTTATAATGTGCAGGTTCATACCTAAAAGATACTCTGAAGAAAAGACTCTGAAACCTCATGGAGCAACACTAACATAAAATAGGAGATTTTAATGTACTAGAGAATAACGAAATAAATCTGCCTCTTTCTTTTCCTTCAAGAAATCAAACTACCCTGGTATTCAGCATCTATTAGATAGCACTTATTCTTCAAGCTTTTTACTTAAACAAAGTAGGTGAATTCTAGTTACATCACACTGGAAAAAGACTTTGCTGCTACTTATAAATTTCTGACAAATTGTAAGACATGGTAATTAACTGTAGCGGTTTCCGCAGTTCAGACAACCTTTTCAGACATACTTTTCCATTCCGTGGAAATGAGAAGTAAATGTTTTCTCAGGATCACTTTCTTGTTTACCTGGTTTTCATTATATGTGGTTCTTTAACCTGGCAAGAATGACCTGAAGCAGGGTTTCTGGTAAGTTCTTGTTTCCTTAGCAATCAATATAGAAAATGGGACTAAGGGAAGGAACCCAAGATGAAAAAAAGTAACTTTAAAAGGAACTTTATTATGAATTGTTACATTTGCTCCCCACTATTCATGTAACTAAGGAAATAGGAGAAACGAGACTTAAAATTGGAAATAGAAAGACAAGAAATGTAAACAGCATTTTCTATGTATTTCTATTGATTGAGAGTAGAAGTCTATCTCCAGTATAACTTATTTTGGGGTTATATGAAAAGAACAATTATAAAAGAAACAGAAGAAATGACAAGAAAAGTGTAATCTTGGCTTACTGTCAGAAATTTCTAGTTTTTGAAGGATCATGGGCAAAGGAGCTGTGCTGTATAATTACCCCAGAGCAGTTAATAAAGACTTTGAGAAGAAAAAACTTTCAATCTCTGACATTTTCATTCTGTGAAGTTTTAAAATAGGAAGTTTTTAATCTTGTAGAAACCAACATGGCAAACAGGTCTCCACTCAGGGCAAATTGTGACTGACAAATAGAGTTGTGGTCAATGGCTTGATGTCCAAGTGGAGAGCAGTGACAAGTGGCGTTCCTCAGGGGTTGGTATGAGGACCAGTGCTATTTAACATCTTTGGTGGTGACATGAACAGTGGGACTGTGTGCACCCTCTGCAAGTTTTCCAATGACACCAAGCTGTGTGGTTCAGTCAACACGCTGGAGGGAAGGGATGTGCCATTCAGAGGGACCTGAGAGGCTTGAGAGGCTTGAGAGGTGAGCCCATGCAAACCTCATGAAGATCAACAAGGCCAAGTGCAAGGTCCTGCACATGGGTTGAGGCAATCTCAAGCACAAATACAGGCTGGGGGATGAGTGGATTGATAACAGCCCTGAGGAGAAGGATTTGGAAGTCTTGGTGCATGAAAAACTGACTGTGAGTCATGAGCTCACAGCCCTGAAAGCTAACTGTATCCTGGGCTGCATCAAGAGAAGTGTGGCCAGCAGGTTGAGGGAGGTGATTCTTCACCTCTGCTCCACTCTTGTGAGACCCCACCTGGACTACAGTGTCAAGCTCTGGAGTCCCCAACGTAAGAAGGACATGGACCTGCTCAAGCATATCCAGAAGAGGGACACAAAAATGATCAGGGGGCTGGAGCACCTCTCATATGAAGACAGGCTGAGAGAGTTGGGGTTGTTCAGCCTGGAGAAGAGAAGGTTCTAGGGAGACCTTATAGTGGCCTTCCAGTACTTAAATGGAGTCTCCAGAAAGATGGAGAGGGACTCTTTATAAGGGAGTGTAGTGATAGGACAAGGTGTAATGGTTTTAATCTGAAAGAGGGTAGATGTAGATTAGATACAGGGAAGAAATTCTTTACAGTGAGGGTGGTGAGACACTGGAACAGGTTGCCCAAAGATGTAGTGGATACCCCCTCCCTGGCAGTGTTCAAGGCCAGGCTGGACGGGGCTTTGAGCAACTTGATCTAGTGGAAGGTGTCCCTGCCCATGGAACTAGATGATCTTTAAGGTCCCTTTTAACCTAAACCATTCTGTGATTTTGATTCAGTGATTCTTTGATTCTGTCCTGTGATTTTTCAAAATAAGTGCAATTCCATATATCAGAAATCACAGTGGAAAACACATTATCTCAAAGTTATCAGCTACTTACAGAGACAACAGATTTGGATAATGAATAGGAGTATTCTTTATCATTTTAATAGCTTAAATGTCCAAATGGTTCATCTGCTTAACTTGTACAAACTCTTTTTCCTTGGCAAACTTTTCAGCACAGCTACAACATGAACGAATACAGAAGGGTTAATTTGGACCAAGTGAATGCATTTTGGTTTGAGACTCACAGTGAAAAGCTAAAAATGTTTTTTATTTCTGTCCCATTTATAGCATAATCCTAGAAAATCTAGGACTAGATTTCTCATGCTTGCATTTTATTTATTTATTTATCTATCTATCCATTTATTTATTTATTTATTTATTTATTTATTTATTTATTTATTTTTAAATTTACAGTGTGTTTGTTTACAAATACCAGTCATAGGAGTAATTCTTTATGTTTCTAACTGCTTTCACCCCTCTATTCACACATCCAAGGGTATAAAACAAGCCCTCTATAAGGAATAACTGTTTGATACTAAAGTGGTTATATAATGTTATCAACAGTTTAGACTCCATATATTATCAGCCCTTGAATGCCCTATGTAACATATTTTAGAGTCTATAAGACATTCCCTTTTAAATTTTATTATGCTTTAAAATTAGAGAAGAACCATCTACACTTTTCCCCTTTACCCTAGTTCTCAAATAAAGACCCAGAGTAAAGTATGATTTCTTTATCCTTTTCCTTATGAAGTGCCAAGAAAGTGTTTAAAACTTTTTGAACTCTTGTGAATGCCTCCAGAGCCCTTACCCAATTCACTTCATATATGGTCAAAAACCGTGCAACAGTATTAGCTGTGACTTGCCAAGTTTGAGGTCAACATTCCTTTTACTCGCAATCACAACTTCAAAATAAAATGCAATTAAGCAGAATTATGTTCCTTTACAAAGTATTCTGATCTGCCCCTGTTGTGTAAAGTTTTATACCTATGCTTAATGTATATTTTAAAAAGCAGCTGTGACAACACATGAAATGTATCCGATATTTTTAGATATATCTATCTCTTGATTTCTTCTATATAAATACACTTGAACCTTTTCTGAGATCATAATTTTCATATTTGACATGTATGATATCACCTCCTGCTTTGGATAATTACATGGTAGAGTTCCTGAAAACCTGTCTGTCTTATTAAAGCCTACAATATCTTCTAGCCATCGTTTTGCTAAGTTTTCTTTGCCTGTGGAGTCTTGATGACATAATTCAGATCTGCTTGCAAGACCCTCACCTTAGGCCAATTATATTCTAATGGTTTGACTTTATGGTTTCTTGTGGAATGAGAAGGAAAGCACTTCAGATTATATTTTTAATAGTTTGGGCGGGTGGAGGTGACATGCAGAAGATATAAGTATTACACGCTAAAATTGTGTGGACATTTTCTTTAAATAAAATGTGACAGCACAAAATCAGTGTGTCCTGTGCATAATGGATACTCAGTGAGTCTGTATTAAGGGATTTTTTTTTTAAGTGTTTTATTAAATTAAGGGTTCTATTACCTTTTGCCAGGATCTAGGTTTGGGAAATTGTTACCTGCAATTAAAAATATGATTATTTTTTGGTTTATTTTCACTTTATTTTAGCCCAGTGATTTTATAATAGACAAGGTTTAAAAATACCTTTTCAATAAGGAAATACTGAGAAGACAATTCATAAAGGTACGTGGGTAGGAGGTACCCAAACCCTGGAAGAGGAAACCAACAGATTTAGGCTGCAAATAAGGTGACAGCTGTTCACAATAAAGGTTATAAGTGTAACAGATCTTTGGAGCAGATTTCTTGAGAGCATGGTAGGCACTTCATCATTTGAAGTTTTTATATTGTGATTAAGAGTCCTTATAATTACCTTTAGTTTACAGTTGGAACAAACTGAAATAGAGCTGTGCTGACTTTGTGAACGGTGATAGGAATAAGTTTAATGTCTTCAAATGTTTACCCCAATTATTAACAATACTTACCTTTGCTGTGAACCCATAAAATATACAAATGTAATTATATAAAAATGACAGAAAAAAACCAGAAGACAAAAACTTCCAAGCTTTTTAAAAGAAGCTGCATTATTATACATCAGCCTCTATGATTATAACTTCTGTTCTTTATGCTTCTTAGAACATAAACTAGGACCCTTTGCTTTTTACAATTTTAAGTGGTTGGATAAAAACAGAGTTGCTTTGTTTCTGTCTTTAAAGTTATCCAAAATGACAAAAAAATAACGTTTTTCTCAATTGCCTATTCATTTTCTCAGTTGCTGAAAGCATCAACTTAAAAAAAAAAATCGGAAATTGTCAAAGAATAAACCTCCATTGACTTTAAAAGTGGTTCAGGTAAGTTGTCTTCCTGGATCATGAAAACAGAAAAATTTTCATCTCTCCATTGTTATGAAGGCAAAATCAATGTCTTAATTTCAGAATGCATAACTTGAAAAGTTACTTTAATGTTCTAAGGAGAGTTTGGAAAACCATTATCTAGTCTATTTGGTTAAAATATACATAAAACTGATAAGAAAATGCCTGTAACAAATATCCCAGAAGTTAGACCATGATAAGGACCAGTCTGTCTCTTCTTACTGCCAATTTTCTTATAGATCTTTGAGGAGTGATGAATTAAGATTTCTCTATTGAGTGAAACATTAATCCTTTTTCAGTTAGTTTTTTGAGCACTGTGCCATGTAGAAACAGTAAAGACTAGAACAAAATTTGTACACTGAATTTCAGTTTGAATTCTGCATATACTGATTGAAAGCCAAATAACCAGATGTGTATATGCATGTGTGCATACACACATGTATATCACATTTCAAACCTAACATGAGATGACAGAAATACTTTTATGCAAAATTGTGGGGTTTTTAAAAGTCAAAGGGCTTCATCAATGAGGAAAGCAAAATCAATGACACTCCTTCCCCCAACATAATCCGTATCTTCTCTGCAGTTTCAGTGTAGTATATTCTCAATGTCATCAGTCAAAAGCTTTTTTGCCAATGGATACTTCCAGCTCAGGTGACTTACCCTCTTACTTATCTCACATAAGTATTTCTTTATTTTTAAGTACTACAGAATATAATCTAGATATCCAGGTCTGTTAAAATCTCCATATTAATATTCCTCCTCCTTTCTCAGAGAATATACCGAGCATGATCCTCATATAACTTCCTTAGTTTCAGTGAATCTATACCTAGAGTGAAAGTGGCCTGAAATATTCCCACTTCTAAACACAATTCATGGAGTAGATTAAGAGCTAATCAAACTGGAAGTGATAATCTCTAGGTGAAATCCTAGACCTCTAGGGTGTTTTTCTCTCATTTTAGAAGAATCAGGATTTTATTTTCTATTTGTAGTTTTTTCTAGGATAGAAAAATGAGGAAGAATACTTCAATCATTATAGAAAAAGGCTGAATGCTATAAATCTTATTAATGAAATTGAATTTCATAACTACATAACTTAGATGTTCTATAAACCTTTCAATCTTATCTGTTCTTCTGGAAAATTTACTCGCCATGGAATAAACTTTTTAATATATTTTTATTTTTATTTCCTTCACCCCACCACCCAGAAATTAATTCTATATTTGAAATCAAAGACAGGAAAATTTGCTTTAGAAGTCTGCCTTCTTGAAAAAATTTGAGTTTTGGCATTGAGATGGTTAAAAAAGTAGATTTCTGTAAAAGGCTTTTGCTGTGTCCAACTTGTTTTTGTTTCAATGTTCAGAATTATCTTTTTATTTATTCTTTTAAATAGCTTGTACAGTTTTATTTTTATTTTTATTTTTATTTTTATTTTTATTTTTATTTTTATTTTTATTTTTATTTTTATTTTTATTTTTATTTTTATTTTTATTTTTATTTTTATCATTTGTCAAGGATCTATTTTAAAATTCAAGTTCGGAAATAATATTTAGAAATCCTATAATATTTTACATTAGTTTAAAAGGAATGATCAAAATACATTTTTAAAGATCCAAATACAGCAATCAATTACTTTCAGATTGTAAAACAGTCCTAGGTAATGGCATGTTTGTGCCATAACAGATTTTTTTTTTTTTTTTCCCAGAAAGCTATAAACTCATTTTTCTCAGAATGGTTAAGGAGGGTAGGGATGTTATGAGGTCATCTAGTCTAAACCTCCTGCTCAAGCAGGGTCACCTATAGCAGATTTACTCCACGGCCTCTCTGGGAAACCTTTTCCAGTGTTTGACCACCCTCAGAGTCAAGATGGGTTTTCTTATGTTCATATGGAATTTCCTGGTTTTTACTTTGTATGCATCGCCACTTGTCCTGCCAGTGGTCACCATCATTTTCTCCTATCAGAACTTTATGCATATTGATCAGATCCTCCTGAGCCTTTTCTTTTCCATGCTGAAACATCCTCATACTCATAGCCTTTCATCATATGAAAGATGCTTTAATCCCTTAATCATCTTTGGCCCTTTGCTGGACTCTTTCCATTACGTCCCTGCCTCTCTTGTACCAGGGAGCTCAGAACTGAGCCCTGCACTCCAGATGTGTCTCACAAGTGATGAGTAGATGGGAAAGATCACCTTGCTGACCTGCTGGCAATGCTTTTCTTAATGTAATTTAGGATGCAGTTGGCTTTCTTTGCTCTATGTGTGTATTGCTGCCTCATTTTCCACTTGTGGTCACTAGAACCTCAAGGTTATTCTCTGTCAAGCTGCTTTCCAAGATGTGTTCCCCCTCTGCCTGGGGCTATTTCTCCCCAGGGGCAGGACTCTACATTTCCCCTTGTTGAGCTTTATGAGACTTTCAGCCCATTTCTCCAGCCTGCCCAGGTTTCCCTGAGTTGCTCCACAACCCTCTGGTGTATCAGCAACACCAAGACATTTTGTAATATCTGCAAACTTTCTGAGGGTGCCCTTTGTCCCTTGTTCAAGTATTAATGATGTGAAACAGAATTGGCCCTACTACTGAGCCCTGTGATATACCACTAGTGACTGAGCTCCAGCTGGCTTTTGTGCCCTTGATTTTCAATCTTTGCTTCTGGTAAAACACTGAGAAGAATTATAATTGCTGTGTATTAGATGTGAGTTTGCTTTCTGTCATTGGTCACATGAATAAAACTTTGGCCCTTTATGAACCTGTCAGTCAAACGAAATATTTAATAATTTTTGAAATTTTTCCATCATTTTGAATTTTGTTAATGTGATTCAGTAATTTTTTTTTCTGAATTCAAGTCCTTCATATCAAACTGATTCCCAAAGATTTGTGCAACTCTCTCAAAGTACAGTAGGTACCTAAAGTACCAAATAGTTAGATACAAAGGGAAAGAGTGGAGTGTAGGTTCCCAAATCCACTTAACAGCTCATTATTTCAAAATATCAGTGATGTTTAAATAGCATAGGCATAAAGAACTGGCCAATAGTTGCATACGGGTGTGTTCATATGATCAAAAGCTAGCCCTAAACAGCAGCTGAGTACCTGTACTTACAATTTATGTGTAAAATTCTGTTATCTCCTATCCTAATATAGTGATGGCAGTATTTTCTACCATAAGCGCTAAGAAGCAAAATAAATAGAATACTGTGATAACATATTGAAATATATACTACATAGGTACATAACCATTTATTGTGAGAAAAATAAGTATTTACAATTTTTCATAATGTATTAAGAACAAATGAAAAAAAACCCCTCATGCTTTAATTATTTATGGGATAGGTTTTGTCTCTACCATTAGTTATATAAAAATTACATGTCTAGTTTAAGTTCATCATGTAGACCCCCCTCTATCTCTAGTCAATGAAGAAAGACAGTTACCTTTAGAAAATAATTAATCTTTCCTGATATCTTAGAGACAAATTTTAATTGAGCACAAGTGAATAAAACAGACAAAAAGAATCTATACTGGACATACAGGTAAAGTTAGCAGATTATATTGAATTCACATTTGTTCTTAATTAGGGATTTTGTTTATAATTCTAGTTTGAATCTTGTTTCAGCAATAAAGGTTTATGAAGTCAAACACTATATATATTTCTTCAGCCTGATCTGAACTGAGCGAAGTTTTTCAACTTTATTACTGCTCAAATTATGAACAATCATTACTTAACTTTTTCCTTTTTTTTCTTTTTTTTTTTTTTTTTTTTTTTTAATGACAGTGTACTTAATTATTTATTATCATATTTCAAGGTTCAGAACAGGGGATACTTTAACTTCTCATGAATATGGGACAAAAATATTGGTTCTGCTGAAATAGGCAGTGTTATTCTTCTGGTTCTAATTACATTATTGATCACTGTGTTTTCTGACATACCTTATTCTTAATGGATGCTTGAAAATTAGTGGCTGAGGATTCTTTTTTTTTATTTTTTTTCTTTTGCTATGTTTGTTCCCTTATACTGAAGTCTAGAGTTGATCTGTATTATAACAGTAGCTAAATGTGCCAAATTAAAGACCCTACTTGTCTAGATAAGATTTCTACTTGATTGGAGGCAAGAAGGGAAACCCAAAGGAAAATAAAAATTGTTATTAAAATAAGATTCTGGGGCCATGTGTTTAGCTGCTTGATAACTACTGAAGTAACTTTTAAAGTGAGTTTTAAGTAGTTGATATCTTGCAAGTAAAGAAAAAAATTAGTCTGATGAGGATATACGGAGAAAGAATTGACTCCATTAATTACGGAAATTTTCCTAGACAGAAAGAACAGCTTAGAATAAAATATAATAATTGTGGAATAAGGACATAGGACTAAAATAATTGAGAAATTAGCATGGTAAGTCAAAAGGAAGGAAGGAAGAAGAGGCAGAATTGAAAATTTAGAAGCAGCCACTTCTCAAGAGAATAGATAATTCATTAAAAAAAAAAAAAAAGCTAATATGTCCAGAGTTTGAAATAGAGGGGGAGAATGTGTATGTGATAGTAAAACCCAATCAAGACAGCAATGGTGATAAGTAATGACAAGGGCCTGAATTAGATGCTTTACGGTATAGGTCTGTGACTGGATTAGAGATAACTCTAACACAGATTTGTTGCATGATGTTATCTATGCAGCAGGTCTAAAATATGGAGACAATAATATTCAAATCAGGCCAAATACTATAATATGTTAATGATTTCTAAAGATTTTTTTTACGACAATGAAGTAAGACAAAGCTATCAGAAAACTCTAGGTCTGTAATGACACAGGATGGAGAAAATCCAGTGTTTAAGGTCCTCAGATTCACACATCTATCAGGTGTGATTATCTAGGATTAGGATCATGCTTTCTGGCTGCCTGCAGACTTTTAAAAAACATTCTTTAGACTTTGTTTCCACCTCCTTGTGCAGTAGACACTGTTTCCTTTAAAGTACATATTTAAAGCAGTGGGGGGAGGGATATTGGATTTGCAATTACCTTTGAACTTCGGGTGACCTGATGTGTAGATTCTGTGTACCATCAAGTCATTTGTACACACCACAAAGGCAAATGAAATCAACATCACTGTGAAGGATATGATGAAGATCTATATTATTATTAATTATTCACCCCAAAAGAGCATATGTGACTCTATAACAAAAATGGATGTTTCACTCCCAGTTTTATGGTGCTTTAGGAATATTATGGATCATATACCTAATTATCTTCAATATATACGTAGGTAAATAAATAAGGGTAAGTCACCAAGTATTAGAAAGATTCAGAACTAATTTGTTAAAACTTTCTTTGTGCATTATAGTTTATTGCTCGATGTTGAATTTTTTTTAAGAAAATTAAGGGATCAATTCAGTTGTCCAAATATTAACATCTACAGCCATCTTAAATGCTGCAAGGCATCTAAGACATATGCATGGAGTGGTTGTGCTTTTAATTTTATAAATAAAATGACACAATTTCCAAAGTATTTTTTTAGTCAGAGATAACTAAACAAACGTTGAGATATACAAAACATGTATTAGGTTTTGGACAGGTTTGCCTACTGGTCTGCTTGATAAGTGAAAATTTTTGATATAATGTAGATAAATTATTCTTGGACAGAAAATTTCTAAGATGGGAAATGTTGAATAGAAAAAAAGGAATGTGTTGAGATATCAAGGTCTC
Organism: Athene cunicularia; assembly: GCF_003259725.1. Taxonomy (NCBI): domain Eukaryota; kingdom Metazoa; phylum Chordata; class Aves; order Strigiformes; family Strigidae; genus Athene; species Athene cunicularia. The sequence continues at coordinate 41,388,015 of NW_020799097.1, forward strand.
TACCAATACTACAGATTCTGAGTGGATAATCAGAATAGAATAATACAGTGGACGTCATTAAAAATTCAATATCCAATACTTCATGGATTGGCAAGGTCTGCAATTCTCCACTGCCTCAAAAAAAGACATGCTGCAAAGCCATTTTGAAGTAACATTTACTAAGGTTTTAATAGAACTCACTGTACCTAAACATCTTCAAATTTAGCTTTTTCAGAGCTTCAAACGCGTATTCTTTTGGTGGTTTTAGCACCAAACCTTCATACCTTTCTGATATCTGTAATCTAAAAGAGATTGATTTTATTTTTAGCTGACACTTAGAAGTGGTAAAGCTTCTTCTACAAATTGCTTGTCACTTAAAATAGATTGTTGATACTCTGTCATCAAGAGATGGTGTAGCATATAATTAGTTCTTTTCAAAATTTTATGCCTTTAAATACAAAAATTATACACATTAGCCATGCCTCAAAAAAAAAAAAAAAAAATCAGTGCATGCAAATCACTGTGTCTTTATAAATATTTTCCTAGGTAGCAGAACATCCTATTAATACAGAACCAACCAGAAAGAACTGATCAACTTTCACAGGGTCAGTTTTTCAGTCATCCCAAATTTTCAGGTGAGATCTGAAAGGATAAAATATCAAATACAGTCAGAAAGTTAAAGCAAATTAAAATCTGCTTTTTTAATAAAGAATTATTTGAATTTACTAAGATCAAAATTAATTTACTGAAAAACTGAGACAAAATGAGTGAAAAACAATATCATTCTCCAAAAAAAAAGACAATAAATATAGTATTTATCATTAAGTTTTTAAGTGTATTTCAGTTGGAACTCAGACTACTTATATATGATAAAACCTCCTTTATCTTGGAGTTGTGCAGATATAACCATTTTTAAAATCGTTTAATGATTTTGTAAAATAGTTCATTATTTTTACATGTGAAAAGCGTAATAGATTTGAACAAGATATTGAACATAATTTTAATTGTGGGGGAACAACATCCATAACTCATTCGGTATTCAGTTATCACTCATTTCGTGTCTCCTGCCTTTGTGGAAATCAAGGATTTCATTCTAAACACTCACTACATGAGAAATTTATTAACTCATTATGGAAAACTATATATTGAAATATAGGTGAAAACTTAAATCTTTAAAATATCTTGTAACTCATATCTTCCATTTGTATATTCCTTCCATATATAAACATACACATATTACATATATATTATATATGTACGCATATATATGTATATAGGTATGCATATGCATGTCTCTAATGTCCTCTGAAGTACAAGCACTGGTATCTATCTGAGATCACCTTTTGCAGCTGACACCTTCTCATAAAAAGAGAAATGCACTGTAAAGTGAGCTGGTCCTAAAACAACAGCTAAAAAGAATGACAAATAGGGCCTTCAGCTTGCACATTTTAAGATTCTGACAGAATGACCTCTATTTCTGTCACTTCATAACTTTCATACAATAGTTGTCACAAATATAACAGAAAAATATTGTCATGATAATTTCTGGGTCCTGGTCCTGTAATCAGATCTTTATCCTATTCACTTGCAAAGTCCCAGAGATAGTTTTGAGGGCTGGGCACATTTAATTTGTTTTCAATCAGCTAAACCAAGCTATGGGTTCTGTGTATTGTCAATGTAGAGGGAAAGGATTCACTAAAGTTTAATTCATTTCACCAGTTTTAGTACATGGTGAATCCCAATGTAAAGACTAGCTCAGATATGCAGAGCTGGTGGTAATCTTGTATATCCTACTTTACAAAGTTACGTAGCATAAATCCTGCCATATGAGAGTGCCTGAGGTAAATCACAGATTAGATGTTCATGATCGAATTTGCAACTAAATTCAAGCCTGCTTTGTTCAGCTGACTGGACAACTATTTCCGTTGCAAGGTGAGAGATCTGAACCACCAGTAAAAATCATAATTTTCACAAGATCTACTACTGCAGAAATAAGAATGGTCATAGTTTTTAACATATAGAAAATTTTGGTGCTAAACCACTTTGAACTGAATATTTTGTATTTTGATGAGTCGCTTGTTTTCATTCCATAGATCATTAGTGTTATAGACAGAGCAGAAAATGCATTAATGATGAAAAATCTGAAAAAATCTGACACACCTTTGCAACTAAAGATGCCTTGCAAAATGACTTCAAAGAGCAATCCCATGTTTTTAGAAGTGCTAGAATTGTAATAAAAATAAAGAAATCCTGACCCTTCAGATTTTAATCATGTTTCTGAGTTGCAGATATAAGGTATGCTCTGATCTCACTATTTCCTGTACTTACCCATATATTTCTTGAAAGACATTCCTTTACTCTGCGTTAAAACATGGCAACACTCTCTCATTTTTACTGTGTTCATTGAAGAAGTCACCCCAGGATGTGTCCCAGGAGGAATCCTGGGGGAGGCTGGAAGTCTTGCAATGCACTAGTGAATTTGTCTTATGTCCCAGTTCCAAAGTAGGTAGGTTTTAGCTGAAGCCAGACTTTTCAGATCTGTAAATGTGCACAAAGTCAAAACTAAAAAAAGAAAAGCTCTGCTTTGCAGATGAAGAATCATGTGGAGGTCAGATTGAGCAAGACCATGCGTAAGAAATCCAGCCAAGACTATGCAATGGACTTACCTAAAAGGTTGTACAGTAAGCAGCGCTATGCAGTGCAACCTGAGAAGCCTGTAATTATATTATTTAATTATTCATAATGGCAGCTGTCAAGGTAGTACATTCAATATGTTAAATTATGCTTGCAGTAAGGGTAACTTCACTCCTGCTTATGCAGTGAGATATCCCTTGTACTTGCCAGCATATGATTTCAGAAGACTTCACAAGAAATATCCCTGAGGACTTTCTGCATCTGATCTCATGTCACTCAAGAATCTTACTCTTTTCCACTGAAACATAGGAAGTAATAGCTATGGAAGAAAGGAAAGAAAATTCTTCTAGTTCCAAAAATAAATACATTAAAAAAAGTGAATGAAGCTCTTCTCTTTTAACTAGAGCATCTATATAGTACATCTCTTTCAGCTGTTATCACAATATTAGCTGATTCTTTCCAGGCAATGACAATGTGTTCTGTTTTCTGGGAATTCAAGACATATAGCCTCTGATGAACCTGAATTTTTGGGGGTGATTATAAATACTTGTCTTCTTGGAAAGCACTATTCAGCATGCCAGCAGTATACAGTTTTTGCAGACTTTTTGACCCTTTACATTTCTAACAGACTGGGATTTGATCCTACCAAATTCAGCAGATCTGACTTTAGTAGCATCAGCACGGCAAGTTCAGGTGAGCCACTTGGTGTACATTTACATATTCAGTCCCTCTGAAGTCACCAATGATGGTCTGCATTAAAAATGTCACAGACAGGACTCAGCATGTCATTTTCAGGTGACGTTATTGCTAGTATTCTCCTTCTCCTTGAGGACAAAATGTATTTAAGTGCGATTCAGTTTGGAATGGCATACCTGTAGGTCAAAGAACAGACTGAATGGGTTAAACCAGTCATAAATCAGAATGAAATACATGACTCTGTAGAAGGCTCAATTGGATAAAATAAACCGTACATCCATTTGTGCACAGCGTGTCTCTCCCAGATGAGCAGAGTTGAGAAAACAGGCTTCATAGACAGAACAAGTGTTGTCCATTGATGTACATAATAAATCATCAGTCTAGAGAATTTGTCAATACCATGCTGCCCTAAACATCCATATGTCTGCGGCATTAGACTCATGTTGTTGCAACTAAATGAGATCTCAAACAACATAGAATAATAACAAAAAAAAAAAAAAAAAAAAAAAAAAAAAAAAAAAAAAAAAAAAAAAAAAAAAAAAAAAAAAGTGTAGCTTAAAGTCGCAGCAGATCAGTTTGTAAAAAACAGGCATTTTATCTCCAGTTCTTTTTCAGAGCAGTTTGGCAAACGCATGGTCATTTATGAGAACAAGGAGCACTAGTTTATACTCTGCATGCCTGTTAAAAATCTAGACAGGCATCGGGAAAGCTCTTTTAACAAATTCAGACCACCTACAGTGTTCCCAAATACATGACCAGTTTTGGCAGTGCCTACAGTGGCAGCTCACTCGTGTGAATGGTGGGACTGAACACTTAAAAGTAATGATGTAGCGGGCAGCTGAGCTGAGTTCTGATTTCAGCTCTGCTCTACCTCTGCATTGCAGAGCGGCTGTGAGCAAGTCATGCTTGTTCCCCATTTATATCTAATATGTCTTCCATTTAGGCTGTGTTCACCTAGGTGGTCTTACCATGTGTTTGTGCAGTGCCTACATAGTATTTGGTGGCACCACAACACAAATAAGAATTATCAATGAACATCCAAGAAACATGATGAGTTAAACACTATGACAGGAGTTTCTGAGGAAACAAAGTGGGTTATATATTCTAAGTGAAAGTGATATTTATTACGCAAGAAAAAGCTGGAATTTATTCAGAAATAAGTATCTCTAGCCCTCTTACTGTTTACAATAATCTATAAAGGCCACTAATCTCCCTCTAAGTTATAAATGGTCATAAATTCAAATCTATTTACTGCCTGGTACTTTTTGTCATGATTCATACTGCAATACATAAATAGCTAAATTTGTAATAGATATCATAATTCAAATTATGCATTTAACATAACACTATTCACCTTAAACAAATACGTGTTGCCTCACTAAGTTCATATGTAAGGGATTCTGGGATGGGATAGAAAAGAAGGTTCTTCTGTTTTTTTTTTTTTTTTTTTTTTTTTTTTTTTTTTTTTTTTTTTCCCCCATGAATCAATGGATAGACAAAAGCAGAACTGCTGAGTTTCCAAACTGGACAACATGTTTCTTGAAGGACTTTAGGGAAATGGATCAGTAAGAAGGGCATAGATTATAAGTTATCATGGAAAGAACAAAGAGGAAAGGTAACTGGTTATCACTGGAAGAAATTCAATCTCTTTTTAAGTACTACATGGAAATGGAGTATGAAGAGGAAATAAGTTTTTTAACACAATCCTAGCAGAACTGAACTCCAAAGAACAAATAGACTGTGTGAAAGCCTGTTGATCAGACTGTTTGGACTGGCCTGCCATTGCTAATTCACACCAAGATGTTTTTGCATAATATAGTGTGGAGGTGACTAAAGAATGCTTAGGAATCTAAATTCAGACTCTGACTTTGAGAGCTGGCCAACAGTCATGTGGGCATTTAAGCCTGTTCTCAGTGGGAAATGAAGTTATACATCATTGTTCGTAGGTGTGATAAACTCTTAATAAAAATAACACACTGGTGAATGGCCCCCATATTAAATATTTGACATTGTACTTTAGAATACAAAGACAAGATGCTTAACTACTAAGACTAGCTGCTTTGGAAGTGTTTAAGTCTGGATGCTATGCATTTTTTTTTCTCTTACATATATATATATATATATATATATGTCTGTCTGTGTGCATGCATAAAGGCAGAGAGATAAGAGAGAAGGGAATAGAGAGGAGGATTATTATAAAGGGTAATTCAGAACATCTATTTAGTGGGTTCCTAAAATCATGTAAGTATTCCACAAACTATCAGAGAACTGATAGAAAATTAGCAGACCAGAACAGTCCAGTTTTTTATTGTTCATGGATAATTTACCACCTAGGTTTCTTGTGATTTTTCCTCTTATTATCTACTATTCCTGATTTCCACACTGTTTGTTACTTTCATGCAATGGCATACAATTGAATTTTTAACATAAAACATTAGGGAGAGGAAAAGAAAATATAATCAAAGAAAGAAAATTCAAATGAGCAAGTGAAATGTCAAAAAGTACAAGGCCCATCTTCCCCATCCCTTCCGCTACCACAGAACAAGGAAGAGTAAATTAAAATTAAGAAGCAGCAGAAGAAAAACTGCTTAATTATTTCTACTTTCCTTGCGTAGTAATAATTAACTTATGGAAATAATTGATACAAGACTACATTAAAACAAAAATGTTTGGAATCTAAATTAATGTAGATATTCAGATGGAAGACACACAGGATAACCAGAATTTCCAAATATGTTTGGAATGAAAATAGTCTGCAGGGAATAAGCCAATGTATCACAGGTGAAAACTCAGGAGAAATCCACCATTTGAAAAATCAGTCCTTAATGGAGTATTACTTAATTTTTACACTTATGAAAAGGAGACATAACGGAATATGAGATGATGTTACAAGAGGATTGAAAAATAGACTGTGAACTGTCTATTTTCTTTCTGTTTAAAGCTTTTACATTTTATCCTTCTTGCAGACAGCTACACGACAGTTTTTTTGACAAGGACATTGTGGACTAAAAACATCATACTATATTTTTCATTTTTAAGGTACATGCACTCCATCCCCATCACTTTGAGGTAGTTTTGCTTTCCAGCAGAATGCTGCAGGTTTTAATCACAAGTCTACTTTTATACTCAGTATGAGATCAAAATAAATACACCACCAGCGTGAACACTTTTCTGAGAGGACAAGAGGGATTCCTGCTTGTCATAGCTAATGATGGTGATCAAAGCCAACCAGGTGCTTACACTGACCCTGAGCTTTGATCATTTACTATACTATTTAATATCTGAGCCTGGGAGTGAGTTGCCCTAATGGCCTCTGATTACATTAGTGGCATATGGCAGGAAAAAGGAGTAGAAGATAAGAAGCAGCAAGAAGGAGAGGGGAATGTCTAGCTATGCAGCATGTGTAAGTCTGAAAACCTCTGGGCAATTGAAGTAAGCTCATATTCAAGGCTTTTCATACACTCTACATGTTAATGTTATTGAAATACTCAGTAGGCCTTTCATGACAGCTGGTACCAAAGGGCAATGACATGATCCTTTACCCACCTTTCAGCAATTACTCCTATGAGTAAACTCAGTGGTTTCAAAGGGGTTTTGCATGGGTGTGTGTCTAAGCGCTCTTCTGAAGCCTATGAAGTTTCTGACTCCTCAAAAGTACATATTAATGATATATTTTTATACATTATAAGTATTTCTGCTGAATTAAGATGCTTTCACCCATTACTGGCAGTGGTGTTTATGATAGCCCCACTGTACAATCCCTCAAGTGCAGACTATGATGCAGTCGGACTAAAAATGCTGTTTATCTTGCTAACATTAGTTTCTCATTAATTCCAAAGATGGATTATGTGATCGTATTGATAGCTAAGGGCATTTTGGGAAGACTTGTTCCCGTCAAGTCTGATTCACACATAAGTGAATATTTCTGAAAACAGTTTTCTTTTGTCTGTGCCAGCACTTGAACAATTTTAAGCACAGCAGCAAAAAGTTTAACTGTACAGATATAATTTCTTAGCATAGCAAGGTTCTCCAGCTGCTGTGCACATTTCAGATGTTCTCCAAACATATTGCAGCCAGAGAGAATAAACGTAGCAGGTGACATTATTATATGGGCCAGAAGCTGAGATAATTATTTAATTCACATCCTAGGAAAAAGCAATGATAAGAAAAAAGAGCTCTTGTAACATCTTTGTAATATTCTTCTTCACAAATTTCAGAGGGAACCAAGAACATCAGTGCCCTATTTTTCTTTCCAGAAAAGTGGAGTCTTTCCTCAGCACTTTTAACAAGGCAGGAATTCAAGGCTGTGCTTTTTATAAAACAAAGAAATTTCAGTCTTCAAAATACCTGCACTTCTCGGCATGAGAAGGATTGTTTTTTTCTGCACAATGCCATCCCTGTTGTAACCAAGAACAAGACAGGGTAATCAAAGTTACCTGCTTCTACTGAAAACTAGAATTCTATTAATCATTGTATGTTTTTCATGTCTGTTAGATCACTTAATATCATCATCAGCAACTTTGAAACACTCCCTCTAACTGAAATAATGTCAGTGAAGATCTCAGCTAAACCAAGCGGCCACAGAGTGGTCCAAATATCTACCCTGCTGATGCAATTTCACAAGATTAGTACTTTATATTAAATTTATCTGTCAGTGTTTATTCAGCATAACCCTGACTGTTAAAAGTCTGCTAATATGATACATTTAATCTTCTGTACTAATGCACAGGCTTGATATCTACATTGCCCTACACCTGTTCAGCTGCCTTTGGACTGCTTGCTACTACTGATGCTCCAGATGTCTAGTTTTTCTGTAGTAACTGCCTTTAAAAATGGAAAAGAAAGTCCCAATAGCTTCTTTTCCTCTCAGCATTTTCATGTTTACACTTACAAACTTTTGTCTGTAGCTGCCACTGTACATCAGTTCTGCTGCCAGGGAAATAAAGGAAAATTTTACTATGGAATTATGGTCAAAACATAGAATTCAGCTGAGATCACACACTTTCAATGACAATACCATAGATGAATACATTTATAAATAGACGGATGATGTTCAATATCCTAAATAACAATACAATGAATGATTTATCCTTCCTTTGAAGTGCCTTTACTATGCAAATGCTCTTCTTTGGGCTTAATTCTGCAGACAGTTCCCTTGTTGCATGTTCGTGTTGGCCTCAGAAGCCACAGTGCTGTATCTCAAGTTGGTTATTTGCATGGTGTCAGATTGCACCTCAGCTAATTCCATGTCACAGTAAATTACGGGTGTCTGAATCCTGCAGCTTTAAAAAGCCAAACTATCCAATTGTGTTGTGTACTAGGTGGTACCATGGAGCTCTGACGTTGATATGTAATTTAAGTAACTTTCAATGCATTAACAGTAACTGATGGAAGTATTTAGTACTGTCACAGGCAATGGAGAAGATATAATATCTCTTATATTCTACAAATGAGTTCTGCTACCTAGTAGAAAGTAAAGCTGATACAGTGTTGTATGGAAACCCGCCTGGCATAATGTCTTCCACAGGCTTCTTCTATGGTGTTATTTACATCCTTCTGTTGGTATGTTTGTCATTTTCAGGGTTATAAATGGAACATCCAAACTATGAAGCAGAGGCTGAATGAACTCTCCAACTATTCCTATGTATATGACTCAATTTATATCACATTAAAGATAGCAACACGTATGGTATTTTGTAAAACCATCTATTTTTCATCTAGGGAAATCACAGCAGATCTGAGCTCTGTCCATAACAATAGAATCAACATTTTACCCCGCAACCAGCTGGCTTCAGAAATACCATCACCCATGGCATCAATTTTTACTGTCTGTAAACTGAAAAAAAAGTCCACTAATTTTTGTACTGTAAGCACTTTTACTATGAAGGATAGGTCAAAGGAGATAGGTCAATGGTTTTAACTTGGCTTAATGAAAGCTGATTAAGGTCATTGCAACAGATAACGTATTTTCCTGTGACTGTCCATAATGCCTTTTAAAATGGGAATGTGGTTCTTTGCTGCAGTGTCATCACAGGAGGAGGGGATTCCAACAATGAATTTGTGCTTCTTCGAAACAGAAAGGTCTTAGATCTGATACTGAAATAATTATTTTCTACCAAAAACAGTACTTCAGTTTTTAAAAAGCAATAGTAAATTATGTTTGGAGGTTAACTACAGAAGGAATTTATTTTTTATGGAATGTATGTCCCACTTTTACTGATTGTCAAACTTCCCTCTGAATCAAAATGAAGACTTTTAAAAATCCTCCACACTTAAAACAATAATGCAGAGCCCAAATTCCTAATCTCATGTTTCAGAGGATAAGATTTGCACTCACTAACTCTAGGGGAGTTCCTAAACTCTAAGGGATTTCACTCATTTATTGGTGCAAGAAGAATGTTTCAAGACTGAATGCAAGAGGATTCAAAAAGTACGATTAATTCCCTGAGAATTATAGTGGCCTGATCAAGTCTTCTTCAATCTAACAGTGTTGGAACTCATGAAATGGTGTCAAAAAATCTCCTCTTTCACACAGAATCCTCTCTTTCTATTAATGGCAGGTAAATTTTTCAAAAGCCATTACCTGATTTAACAGCCTAAATCACATTTTAGAGGTGACTTTAGCATTTAATAACTCAGCTCTACTTTGAAAGCAACTTGGAAGTTACGTGTCATCTGTTTCTGCCCTTTTGAAAATCACATCTTGCACTTAATGAAATCTTTAGGCACCTTGGAAAAGCTGGGTTTAAATCCTTTTTGGAAATGTTACACTTGTAAAGATACTTCTAAACTATGGGAGTTAGAAGCTTTCAATGCATGCCTTGGGTACATTCCCTTGTTCTTTCCCTCCATGTTAAAGCAATATCTGAGCAAATGTTTTTCATCTGTGCTTTCATGGAAAGGCAATGACATGTCTGTAGCAGGAAAATGAATCAAAAATTGTTCTTTTTTTAATCTGTATACAGTATGATGTGTATGTGAAAATACATAAGGATGAGGCAGAGGAGTGAAATGGATATTAGGTACATTAATGCATTTTACTGCCTTGCTAAAACCAAAATGAGTTTGTAAAATACAGAGGATGAATATAGTTGCTGGCAGGATTGATTAGCCTATCTTATCTGTAATGATCTAGCTACACTTGCAGCTATAACATTTTACCTGTTTTTTTGTGTGATTCTTCTCTAATATTCACTTCACCTGAAATCACTTATGCAGGAATATGAAGGATATTATTGCTGTTAATAAATTATCAGTGTTTCTTCAGAACGCAGGAGAGCCATAAAGTAAAATTTTGAAAACAAATGGTGGGACTTCAGTTCTGCAAAGTCCTTATCCATTTGCTTCGTGGTGTGAATTTTGAATACCCCTACTGGCCCTAGTTACACTATTTACTATGTGGATAAAGATGCACATAAATCTTTTTAGGATAAGGGCCTATAGCTTTGATTAAAGGACAGGATGCAAGTTACCATCTACCTTATTAGTCCTACAGAGACAAATAAAACTTTGTACAGCACAAGAACGCATGTGTGCATAATTGTTTTATTGGTCTGGCCCTACACAGTAGCTCTTTACCCAATGTTAAAATTGTGGTGTTGCTGCAGGGTTTTTTTTTATGAATAATTAGGAACTAGAATGAAGTTTGTATAGCTGAAAGAGCATAAGCAATGATCACTTTTGGAAAAACAGTAGGATACAGCACATCAGCACTGCAATGCTACAAATACAGTGTTTAATGCTAGTAGACTGCCGTTGTGACTAGAATCAGGCTTTTAGTCAAGTAAGGAGATATTTCTTGGTATTATAGGGTCACACCCTACTGTCAAGTTTTAAGTAGCACTCTGCATTGATCTCAGTGGGTAGTTGTGTTTAAAAATTGATGGCATGACCTGTCCCTTAATATGGAATGACATCTGATAGGAACATACAGATTTTGCTGCTCTCTGCACAGTGAGAAAAAGGAGAGTAGGAAGGAGGAAGAAACACAACAGGCCTCATGCTACCTTGATGTATGTATAAGGCACAAAAGTTTAAGCAGTATTAATAGCTTGAGCCTCAGCCTGCCTAATAACCAATATTACTTTAGTTTATTTCCACTGATTTCAATGGAGTTGCTTTGGATTTACAACTTTGTTAATGCGTTAATAATCTAATTGATTATATATCTGTAATTTGAGATATAAATTAAGAAACATTTCTATCAAAAATTAATTAGGTTTTATACAGATAGTTTTTTATTCAATGCATGTGTTGTTATATTAGTACACACAAAATCTTAGAAGCATACACAAGGAAGACTACAAGTTAAAAAAAAAAATTTTGTGTTATTAGAGAAAAAAAAAAAAAATTTGTACAAAAGGTATTAGTGCCCTGAAGATAATGGGACATATCTACAATGACAAGGGTGGAAAATTAATATGAGGTAATAGAAAACAGTATTGATCCTTTCACTTCACACCAGACATATGTTTTATATACACTTGGAGTTAAATGCAGAAATATTTTCATGGAAGAAATATTTGAAGCATCTCTCAAATATTTTGTTAATGAAAGAAGTTTGGATTTGGAAGCAGAGTCTGAAGAGTTACATTAATATTTCCAACTATTCCTCTCAGGTTGGAAACCTATAGATATTACATATCCCTTGGGCTGTACGGTTGATGTATTTTTCCAGTCTGGATCTCACCAAACACTTTTCTATCACTCTTAAAACCTAAACCAAACTGTAACATATCTGTTTACTATTTGGCAGAATAATTTCTGAAAGCTTTGTCTATCCTGATTCAAATTCAACTTTCACATATGCTATTTGTCTTGTTCATATGTTTGTATGGTTTATATAAGCTTCCATTTTTCAACAGCCAATGAGTTTTATTTTATTAAAGAGACTTACATTCAGCCTCTCAGCCATTTTGTAATCATTTTGATATTCTTGATTTGCTTTTCCTCATACCAACATCTGCACATAAACTTGTATCACATAGCAAGGCTACACATTCAGTGTGAGCAAAATCATCTCATCCCTGTTTCCTGTTTTTGTTTTTTCTCCTTTGCCTTACCAAAGGGTGTGGTCTAGTTCAAATTACAATATGAATACAACATAGGCAGAGGGATGTATGAAATGAAGATTAAAAATAAGTCACTGAGCTCACTGTAACTTCCTCAATGTCAAAAAAATGTGCCATTGTAAATCCTCTGGGACTGCCTGAACAATACTTGCATATTCCAGACCTTATGTTAGCTTGACACCCATCTGTCCATTTGCTAGGCTTGGTCTCTCCTGTCCTTTCTGCTATCACTCCCTCTGTTGTGGGTGAATGAGAGAGGAGGGGCTCTAAGCAGCACGATTTTCTTTCATTTTGTTCAAAGGTGAGATTCCCTGGACATGACATCTCCCTGTGAGGTACTCTAACCCTATCAGTGCGCTGCTGTAGGATGCACTTATGCTAATTCTAAAAGAAACAAGTCAGCACCCAACATTTTAAATAACTTTGAGTATTACTATTGTATTTGAATAAATTAGATCAGGCCCCTGACTCCATCTTGCAAATAAACAGTTTTGATAAATCTTAGTACAGGGACTGAGGTTTTGTAGTATAGACAGCACAAAATTTACAGTCAAGTCAGAAGATAGCAAGAAGAACTAACTTTAATATCTTCTGACTCTGCACCGCCCTAGAGGTGAAGAGGTGTTTGGCATAATTTTGAACCTCTGCAGGATTGCCCTGTGAGCTGCAGCACTATGCATGCTCTCTGAAATGTGATGAGGCCTTACTCTGACATATCCTTCCTTTAGCACCATACTTGAACCAGGCTTTTGGGGAAGCATTTGCGGAGGGATGATCAGTGAAGTAGCCCCTCACTTGCAGAATCAAATATGAGACCTGCAGGTGAGTTATTGTGCAAAACTCCTACTGATTAACTTTTTATGATTATGCTATAGGCAGAGGCTTGCATATCTAGCATCTATAACAACCATGAAAATAGTTACATACTTCTGTAAACAGCAGAACACACACTCTTTGGCTTTTTGACTGCAGTAAAGCAGCAATACACCTGGTTCCTCCCTATTATCATATAATCTATGACTGCCATAACAAACCCTAAAATTGCATATCTACCACAAGCACCCTCACTGCAATATTCCCAGTCCTTTTTTACTTTTCTTCTTTAACAGTTAAGAAATCTTGCTGGATGTGCAGTCAGTCATGGGTTGGTTTGTTTGGAAATACAGACTTTAAGTGGCTGGCAAACATGCAGAAGTTGATTAGTGTCTAGTTGCATCTTCCTGCCTGGTGTGTGAGACAAGCATGTAGCATCCTGATGCATGGAAGACCAAACAAAGGATGCAATTCCCAGGCAACATGCTCGGCTTTCTGTAGCATGTTACTGTCTCTGCATCCCCTATATCTTTTGAACTTGTAGGCTCAAAAGTTACTAAGGGAGAACTGATAGGCAGACAAAGCCTTGTACAAAGGAGGATTCCACAAAACTGCTTTCCTTAAGAAACCTGGGTAGGCAGAAACTACCATGTAATTATTTTAACAGGCCATGCTGCTTCTTGGTTACTTGGAACAGAGTGAGCATATACCAGAAAGGGAATCTATTGGTCTCATTTAGGTTGTATGAGAAATTCTTGGTCTGTTTGGATGTGATCCAGTGACTGCACTTGTCACTTGATTTCAGATAGATATCTGAGTAGGTGCAAAATATTACAAGGCTCCTTTGGAGTTTTCAAAAACTGACGTTATAATCTGACATCATTCTATTCTTATTTGGGGAGTGTTGATAATATGACTATAGCTGCTCAGCTTTATAGCTGAAGTATATCAAAGAAAATAGCTACTACTCTCTGACAGTTATTTGCCTAATGCATACAACACAGTCTCCCGCATAGCTTCTAAATCAGTATGTGACTGCCCAGTCTTGTGTATCTAAGAATCTGGTGACCTATACAGTTATGTGATAGTCTTCAGCTTTTCTTATGTCCCTAAACTATCAGATACTTGTATAAACAAAATCACAGATTTTTGAAAAATGATTTGTCCAATGTAATGCTTGTCTATTAGACCATCCTTGTATAAAAAATAGTAACAGACCTCTCTAGTCTTCTCCTGAATACCTGCTTAGATATTTGTTCTCTGACTGGACTTATGCCTCTTGTTTTCTCGAGTTCAGGCTGGATTTGTTTCAGTAGAAAAGAAGGTAGTAATATTTTCATGGTCACTACCTGTCTTCCCTGATTTTTATTTAAGTCTTATGAAAGTGTGCGATCTTATTTTATCTATAGTATTTGCACAACAAAGGCAATCTTGCCTTGGCTAGTATGTTTACCACTTTTAGGAGAGTGCAAAAACTATGAACTCAGGCAAAACCAGATTGGGAACTTTGGTTTTTCACTTTGTGGGCAACTTGTCTCTATCAGTCGCTAAAGAATGATCACTGCTCAGCTAGATACTGCATTCAGGAAAGAAAAAATAACAACAACAACAACTTCAGGATTCTGAAAATTAAATCAGTAGTGATGCCTTAATATACAGTCTAGAATCATACAGGAAAGTTCCAGATGGGTAAGAAAGTATTCTTGTACTGTGAGTATATCCTTCCTTTCTTTTTTGGTAGTTCCTCACTTGTCATGTACACTTTGCATATTATTTAGCTCTATTTGTTGAAAAAGGAATCTAGATGCCGAATATACTCAGCCTGAATTGTCCAGTTGGGGCTGGATACTTGCTCTGGAGGTACTGTGGCACTTAAATCTTGCAACTGATTTGTGAGACCAATGAACACGAATAATTTGTTGGTATTCATTAATATTCTTTCCTCAAATATCTGACATTATAATTTATCACAGAACCCCCCAGATAAGTTAGGCAATAGCAAAAAAATGTCATTTTACGAGTACATTTGAGACATCCAAGCCATGAGGAAACAACCATCTTCACTATGTTTATTTCCTCTTCAATAGTGTTGGTTTCTCCTGAACAAGACAGTCTACTTTTCTCAGTAAGAAATGTTTTCCTCATACTACAAAATAAGGAGAGGTTTCTGGGTTTAGTGCTGATATACCATCTCACATGCAAGTTCAGCCATTTTAAGTGTAACAAATAACCACATGCAGGATCTCACAAACAACCCTCTTTGGAGTGAAGATTGAATATGCCTCACTTCTAATGAATGGCTGTCTGTCTCATGCTGCTGTATGTACAGTAATACCTACTGTACTGTACAGCTGATCTTCAGGCTACTGCAGAGCTAAAATGTTCATATAGTGTGTCATTATTTCCTTAGATAATTCTTGTACTTATCTTTCTCTGCTTTTATTTCCCCATGTTGTACTGTGCATTTTGGGAATTCTTCAGTGCTGCATATCTGAAAAAAATATACCTCAATATACTGTTTAAGATGTGGTTCTCCACCAAGATTTTTAAAATTAAGCCCAAAGGAACAGAGTGAACGGAAATAGAATTCTGGTTTTGTGCTGATTGAAAACTGCTGTTGTATAGTTCCCATTTTCCTCTACTAAGATACCATAATTTACATTTCTCTTTGCTTTTTTTTTTTTTTTTCCTAGTGCTTCCTTTCAGAAGGAGTAAACAACATTCCTTTTTCTTACAGGTGTTCTGGGACTAATAACTAAACATTGTATATTTCAACAGAAAATTACTCATCTCTCACATGAAAAAAATGTTTTGCACATGTGGCTTTATGGTTATTAATATGAGAAAGGTATGACATCTCGGATCTTAATATTATGCCCTAATTCATGCCATTATATGTTAAAATTATTGCTTAATTTTTTTGTCAAGGTAATGTGTAATAGCTATGTACCATATTTACCAAGTTCATAATGCATTCAAACTCTCTGAAATCAGAGAAGTGTTTTAAGATAGAAGTGAGCTTATATTCATAAGTGTGCATTCTAAGTATTTCCCAATACATACCTGCTGTTTAAGATGCTTTTTCCTTATTACTACTTGAAGTATGCAAAACATTCTTCACCAGCACCTGGTAATTCAATAACATAAAGAAAAGAAGTCTACAGAAGCCACTGATGAATCTGTATAGTTATAAGTAAAGATTCTTTGCCAAAAAAAAAAAAAAAAAATTTGCTATTATTGAAAATTTTCAGGGACAGTTGTAGTCATTAATCTGACAAATATCTATGCATATTTTTATGAGACACACAAAAATCATCTGATAATGGAAGTAATTGGACTTTTTAGGACATGAATGACATAGCAGAATACCAAGTCAGCCTAAGCTGAGAAATCCTGCTCCATCGAGGCTTGTGAAGGGTTGCTGTTCCTTCCAATGGCAAACATTTCACAGTCATCATTGCTCTTTAAAAGGAAAATCACTTCGATTGTAAATTTGTGTTTAATACAGGTAAGTGCCAAATGCAAATATACTGTTACTGGAAAAAGTTAAGACTTATAAATATCTAACATTCCTGTCAGAACCTGCCTAGTGGCTAACAAGCTTTAAAAGAAACAGTTTATTTATTGGTAGTTTTATTAGATGTTTTACAAAGTTTTATTGATGTTAACCTGAAAACAATATGTATTATTTGATTTCTAATGTCTGATAATATACCTCATTTCAGTTCCAAATATAGAGTGGGGTATATTTTTTTGAAGTTTTGTTCTGATTTTATTTTATTTTTTTTTTAAAGAAGTAAGGCAAAATTATGACCCCAAAGTGTCAGCATTAGCATGTGGTATATTGCAACAAGATGTTATTTCTTAAATGTCTATCAAAAGCTAGAAAATGCTTATCTGTGCATGTGTGTGAAATGCAACCTGTGCCACTCCTTGAGGAACTTCTCCTTAGCCAGAATCACAGTGTGTTCTTGCTTTACTTCTTTTCAAGCTGTAAGTCCAGACAACTACACATATAGCTATGTGAGCAACCAGAACTGTGCCACTTGTTAAACCACAAGGGTATAGCTGTCATTAAAGAGAAAGTTTTAGACTGCATTTTTGAATCAGTAAAGAGATTATTTAAGAGGAGATGAAGACTTGTTTTTCCATGGTAAATTGGACTGCTTTTTTCAGAAAATGTATAGAATGAGTTGCCACTTCAGGGCATAGTGTATAAGGTACTCATTGCACTACTGAACCCTGTCTCTGGGAGAAGTATGGCTATATTCTGATCTAAAATTTTTACTCAGAGCTTCCATTTACTCCTGTATTAGGTATGTTCATAGTTTTTGGACAAATAATTTCTCTTCCATTATCTTCAGTATTTTTTGTATGCACCTTAGCTCACCATGGTGAATAGATTCCTTTTCACCAATAGTTGTGTTCGTCATGCCTAATTGGAATACCAGAAAATTTCTTGTAGCAGACCTCTAAATGGTGTGAGATTTGCCTTTTTTAATATATGTTTGAAAGTCTTAAACCAACATAATAGATATGTATTATTGTAATTAATCACAAAGATTTTAAATTCAGCATTTTGTTTTATAAGTGCACAAGGACGTCAGAATCACAGAATCATCAAGGTTGGAAAAGACCTCAAAGATCATCTAGTCCAACCATTAACCTACACTGATCATTCTCAACTACACCATATCCCTCAGCGCTATGTCAACGCAACTCTGGAACACCTCCAGGGGTGGGGACTCCCACCACCTCCGTGGGCAGCCCATTCCAACACCTAACAACCTGTTCTGTAAAGAAATGCTTCCTGACATCTGGTCTAAACCTTCTCTGGTGCAGCTTGAGGCCATTACCTCTTGTCCTATCGCTTATTACTTGGTTAAAGAGACTCATCCCCAGCTCTCTGCAACCTCCTTTCAGGGAGCTGTAGAGGGCGATGAGGTCTCCCCTCAGCCTCCTCTTCTCCAGACTAAACACCCCCAGTTCCCTCAGCCGCTCCCCGTACGACCTGTGCTCCAGACCCTGCACCAGCTGCGTTGCCCTTCTCTGGACACGCTCGAGTCATTCAATGTCCTTTTTGTAGTGAGGGGCCCAAAACTGAACACAGGAATCGAGGGGCGGCCTCACCAGTGCCGAGAACAGGGGTCAGATCCCTTCCCTGTCCCTGCTGGCCACGCTATTGCTGACACAAGCCAGGATGCCATTGGCCTTCTTGGCCCCCTGGGCACACTGCTGGCTCCTGTTCAGCCGGCTGTCATTCAACCCCCCCAGGTCCCTCTCTGACTGGCAGCTCTCCAGCCACTCCTCCCCAAGCCTGTAGCGCTGCTGGGGGTTGTTGTGGCCCAAGGGCAGCCCCCGGCATTTGGCCTTATGGAAACTCCTCCAGTTGGCCTCAGCCCATGGCTCCAGCCTGTCCAGGTCTCTCTGCAGAGCCTCCCTACCCTCGAGCAGATCAACACTCCCACCCAACCTGGTGTCATCTGCAAACTGACTGAGGGTGCACTCGATCCCCTCGTCCAGATCATCCATAAAGATGTTAAACAGGAGTGGCCCCAGAACCGAGCCCTGGGGGACACCACTCGTGACCGGCCACCAACTGGATTTAGCTCCATTCACCACAACTCTTTGGGCCCGGCCATCCAGCCAGTTTTTTACCCAGTAAAACGTGTGCCCATCCGAGCTGTGAGCAGCCACTTTTGCCAGGAGAATGCTGTGGGAAATGGTGTCAAAGGCCTTACTAAGGTCAAGGTAGACAACATCCACAGTCTTTCCTTTATCTTATAAATAGGTCGCCCTGTTGTAGAAGGAGATCAGGTATATCAAGCAGGGCCTATTCTTTAAGAATAGAGAACTCTATTATTTCATGATCGCTGTGCCCTAGTCAGCCTCCAATCACCACATCATCCACCAGTCCTTCTCTGTTCACAAAGAGGGGATCCAGCAGGGCACATTCTCTGGTCGATTTACTCACCAGCTGTATCATGAATTTATCTTCCACACATTCCAGGAATCTCTGGGACTGGTCCAGCTCTGTTGTGTTGTATTTCCAGCAGATGTCTGGGAAGTTAAATTCTCCCAAAAGAACAAGGGCAAGCGATTGTGAGACTTCTCCTAAGTACCTATAGAATATTTCATCCACCTCTCTGTCCTGGTTGGGTGCCTATAGTAGACTCCTACTACAACATCTGCCATGTTGGCCTTCCCCCTGATTCTAATGCAAAGACACTCCACCCTGTCTTCACTATACCTGTGTCTGAAGCAATCATAACAGTCCCTAACATACAGAGCCACCCCACTGCCTCTCCTACATTGTCTATCCATTCTAAAGAGCTTGTAGCCATCAATTGGAGCACTTTAGTCATGGAGACATCCCACCATGTTTCTGTAATAGCCACAACATTATAATTTTCCTATTTCATCATGGCTTCAAGCTCCTCCTGTTTGCTACCCATGCTGTGTGCATTGGTATAGATGCACTTCAGATGAGCTGATGTCCCCAGCACCTTTTTGCATTTAGAGTCCCTAAGTCCTGCCTGAGATTTCACAGGTGTTACCACAGTTACTGATACATCAGTATCCCTTGCATCTTTGTTGGGCTTCATGTCTCCATCCCTAGTCTCCACTGAGATGGCAGGGTGAGGGTCATTTCTTCATTCTACTGATGTTATTTTAGTATACTAAAACTCTGAATGTTGGGGAAAGGAGTTGCATTAACAAATCTTGTGAACAAAATCTAATGTACACTCTTGGTGAATGTACAACTAAGCAAAAAAAAGATAATCGATGTTCTAGTTTATGCAACAGATAACATACAAAGTCACCTTTCTTTTACTTGCTAATGTCAGAGTTTTCATGAAAATTCAATATTACAGAAAGTTGTTAACAAAGAAACTCCAACTTCTAAATGATATTACTGTTACTACTGAGCTGCTATTTGTAAGAAAATCGAAATGATGACATTAAAAATGTTTCTCCAAGTACACATTTCATATGCTGCTTTTTTGCACAGTATTGAAATGAAGATGACATAGGTCTTTCTAAATCAAGGAAAGTTTTCCTGAGGATATGTAATAAGACATTTTAAATTTTAGAGTTTAAGTACCCTCCTCCATGTAAGATACATACAT
Organism: Athene cunicularia; assembly: GCF_003259725.1. NCBI lineage: Eukaryota > Metazoa > Chordata > Aves > Strigiformes > Strigidae > Athene > Athene cunicularia. The sequence goes on from NW_020799097.1 coordinate 41,408,338, forward strand.
ACAGAAAAATAATAAATTAGTATATCTAAATTTGTATTTTCAAATGCCATCACACATTGCTTGTGTAAAGAGGCAGTAAAACTTTTTTTTTTTTTTCATTTCCTGAATGATTTTCTTAATCATTGTGATTTAGCATCTTGATACACAGAAAAATCATCAAAGTACAGATATATATTATTATTTCACCTATCTTTGGAAAATATAAAGTTATTTGTAATTTTTCTTTATTGTCTTTCAGTTGGAAATTTCCATTTCTTTTTACCATATGTCAGGACAATACCTAATCTTCCAGAAGAGAAAATGACCACGTTATTTGCAGTTATTTAAAATGCTAATAGTTTGCAAAGCACTTTTTGGTGACACATTTCTCTTTATAGGGAATAGTACACATTTCACTTTCTACTTGTGTTTCTAATATCCTCCCTACAAATATTTGATGCCTAGGTCTAATTATACTGTAGAAGAAAATCCTATATTTCAACATGTTTTATTGGGTTTGCATAACAAGGTTTTGGTAGCAGGGGGCTGACAGGTGTGACTTCTGTGAGAAGCTGCTAGAAGCTTCCCCTATGTCTGACAGAGCTAATGTCAGCCAGCTCTAGGATGGACCCACCACTGGCCAAAGCCAAGCCCATCAGTGACAGTGGTAGCACCTCTGTGATAACATATTTAAGAAAGGGAGAAAAATACCTGTGCGGGGCAATTGCATTCAGAGAGAAGAGTGAGAATATGTGAGAGAAACAACTCTGCAGACATCAAGGACAGTGCAGAAGGAGGAAGAGGAGATGCTCCAGGCACCAGAGCAGAGATTCCCTGCAGCCGGTGCTGAAGCCCCTGGTGAGGCAGCTGTGCCCCTGCAGCCCGTGGAGGTTATCGATGGAGCAGAGACCCACCTGCAGCCTGGGGAGGACCCACGCCAGAGCAGGGGGATGCCCCTGAAGGAGGCTGTGACCCCGTGGGAAGCCCACACTGGTGCAGGCTCCTGGCAGGACCTGGACCCGTGGAGAGAGGAGCCCACGTTGGAGTTGGTTTGCTGGAAGGAGTTGTGACCCCGTGGAGCAGCCTGTTCCTAAGGATTGCACCGGGTGGAAGGGATCCACATTTGGAGCAGTTTGTGAAGAGCCGCAGCCCATGGGAAGGATTCACATTGGAGAAGTACATGGAGGACTGAGCCCCGTGAGAGGCATCCCATACTGGAGCAGAGGAAAAATGTGAGGAGTCCTCCCACTGAGGAGGAAGGAATGACAATGTGTTATGAGCGTAACCCCCATTCTCCATCCCCCTTTGCCTCTGTGGGGGAGGAGATAGAGAGAATCAGGAGTGAAGTCGAGTCTGAGAAGGGAGTGGTGGGGCGAAGGTGTTTTCAGATTTGGTTTTATTTCTCGTTATCCTATTCTAATTTGGTTGGTAATAAATTAAATTGATTTCCCCAAGTCAAGTCGGTATTGCCCATGATGGTATTTGGTGAATGATCTCCCTCTGTCCTTATCTCAACCCACAAGCCTTTATATTTTTTCTCCCATGTCCAGCTGAGGAGGGGAGTGATAGAGAGGCTTTGGTGGGCACCTGGCATCCAGCCAGGGTCAACCCACCACAACTGTACAATTTACTTTTTATTTAACAAACAGATAAATGTAAAACATCTTTAGCAGGATCATGGAAATCTGTAATGCATCAATCTTTTTTATGTCTGTACTACTTGCAACACTTAGAGAAAGAGGAAACTGCTAATTTTTGAAGATAGAAAAATAAAATAGATTTTACATTTCAAATAATTAATAATTGTTTCAGATGAATGAAGTGAAACATTCAGAGTGATGTGCCTCATGGCAGATAGAGTTTTTCCTTAGGGATATTAGTTTTTATGCTATGGACAGATCAGAAAGAGGGCTAATGTCAGAATGTTTTCTTTTTGATGAAGAAAACAATGAAATATCATCACGTATCAAGGGGTGTGTCTGGTATGTGAGGGTACCCACAACCGAATTAAGGTTTTACTGCTATACTGATGCCTGGAGAGATGCTGGCTAATGGAATCCCTGTGAGTACATGATCCAGGGGTGGAGAAGCCAAGGGTCACAAGGGTAAACAATATTTAAAATGTAATGCTTAAATCTTTCAATCTTTCTGTGAACTCCTTTGAATTATTGACAATATGGGACTGGTTATGGAGTAAGAGATACCATGGTGCTGCGTTGCAGAAGAAACATTAAATCTCCTTCTAATTATACACTCAGGGTGGGCATGTGGCAGGAGACAGCTGTGTAAGGTTTAGCTGACGTTTAAGTTCAGGAGCCAAATTACTTAGCCTTCCTACCTCCCAAAATACTGAATATGAATGGTCATTCCAGGAGGTAAGAGTCAGATATATAAACTTTAGATTCACAGTTGGCCTCATTAACACCTGTTGCAACTACTGAAATATCTGTAATGATTTAAGTGGCCTTGAATCAGGCTATAGTTGTCCATCTTATCCTCAAGCAGAAAAGCTTGCTGACATCAGTGAAAATTTTGCCTTCCTAACAACCCAATGATTTTCAGTTCTTCACTTGTTCCATGTTTCTGCTGTCCTCTGACTACAAAAAGCATGTAATAGTCTTTTTTTCCTTTTCCCCTGAGGGAAGATAGTATTCCAGATTTAAGAATTTTAAGGGACTCATTTGTGTAATTAAATGCAAAATAGTATATTGTAGCATTTAGAAGGCATTTTCAAAACTCTTCTGCACTGGCTTAATCTGTTTTTTATTGCTGTCAATGTGAGTTCTACCATCAGCAAGAAAAGAAAGAATCCATCCCTAAAAGCTTTTCAAAACATACCCTGTAGCTATTTTCCTGTGTAAGATGAAAAATACAGCAAAGCAGAATCTTGTTTACACTAAGTTCTCTTTCTATCAGGCTAGCAATGTAGAAGACCTTTAAACATGTACAAATATAATTTACAAGTTCTTTAAATCCCTTCTCCATTTCCCCATGTAGATTGTAGAGTAAAATGGAAGCTTAAGATAAATGAAACTCTGATCCATAGGAACTCCATATTTTTAGGTCAATATAATCTGTAAAACCCAGTTCAGGAGCATCTGACAGTATATGTTGAAATTTAAGTTATCCTCATCTCCATGAGAGTCACGGAAACAGGACAGTTCAGGTATTTGATTTCAGAGCAAGACTAAGAAGCATGCACCTTGCTGTGGACTTCTGCCTATAGCTATTGCTGGAGGAGCAGATAAATCCCTATAATCTGATTTGACCTGGCAGACATAGCAGATGGGAGATGCCTCGTCAAGTCTGCGATGTCTATGATGACAGCTATAGATAACAACAAATTTGAACTGTACTAAACCATCTAAACTCGGGTAGAGCTTTCATACCAGTGTTGTTTATTATTAGGAATTCATAAAGTGCTTGACATTGTCCTGACGCTTTATTATGCTGTATCTGCTGAGAGGTCAGCTGGATCCCAGTGACTGTTAAGCAAGCAGTCTGTGAGAAGGCATTTGTGCCTTCTCAACTGAAAAGTCTCCTGGCTGGGTGGTTGGTTTAACACCTATATTGGATTTACAGGGCAAGATTTTGGTAGCAGGGAGGCTGCAGAAATGGCCTCTGGGAGAAGGGTCCAGGAGCTGTCACCATGTTGAACAGAGCCAGTTCCAGAAGGCTCCAAAGGAGACGTGCCGCTGCCCAAAGCTGAGTCAATCAGTGACACTGGTTGTGTCTCTGTGATAATATATTTAAGAAAGGGTAAAAACCACTGCACAGCAGCTCTGAAGGACGAGTGAGAAAATGTGACTGAAACTACCGTGCAGACACCAACGTCAGAGAAGAATGAGGGGGAGGAAGTGCTCCAGGACTGAGACCAGATATCCTCCTGAAGTCCAGTGAAAGAAATATAGTGAAGTAGATTGTCCCCCTGAAGCCCGTGGAGGATCATGGTGGAACAGATATCCACACTGCAGCCCATGGAGGACTCCCTGCTGGAGTAGCTGGGTGTGACCTGAAGAAAACTGCAGCCCTTGGAGAGATGATGCTGAAGTGAGCTTTCTGGCAGGAATTGCAGCCCATGAGGGATGAACACTGGAACGTTTCTTGAAGAACTGTAGCCCATGGGAAGGACCCGTATTGGAACAGGTGAACAGTGGGAGGAGGAAGGATCAGCAGAAACTAAGCATTATAAGCTGGCCACAACCCATGTTGGCCATGCCCCTGCACCACTTGGAGGGAAGGAGGCAGAAGAGTCAAGAGTGAGTTGAGCCTGGGAAGAAAGGGGCTAGGGGGGAAGTATTTTTAGTTTTGTTTCTATTTCTCACTATCTTACTTTGTTGTTAACTGGCAATAAATTAAACTAATCTTCCCCAAGTCAAGACTGTTTTGCCCATGATGGTAACTGGTGAGTGATCTCCCTGTTTTTACGTCAACCCACAAGATTTTAATCTTATTTTGTCCCCCTGTTCTGCTGAGGAGGAAGTGTGACAGAGTGGCTTGATGGGCACCTGGGAGCCAGTCAAGGTAAACCCACCAGAACACCATATTTCCACTGCAAGTAGATACAGTCTACATATGAAACTGTACTAGTCATAACAAAGCTTTGGTGAATGATCGACCAGGCTCCTTGTGTGGCCCTTTTCAGTTAGGCCAAAGAGCAGATGCATATCCTGAGTTTCTGGATGTACTGAATCTTGTTATTATCTTTACGAATGCTCAGTGCATCAGGAACACAACAGGCATCCGATTATTTTCCCCAGTAACAATCAAGGGATTAGTGGAATATAGACGGAGATTGAATCTGCATTGAAAATTGTCCATGCTGTGTTCTATTAGAAGGTGCTGCTGTGCAAAATTTGTTGCTAATCATGTGGCAAAATTACAAGCGACTGCCAAAAGAAGAAACTAGTAAAAAGAATAATAAAAGTAAGTTTAATTATTAAACTTCAGCGTTATAAATTATCTGCCATTTATCACTGCCAGAAATAAGTATAACCCCCCCCAATCCATATGCTCCATGCACTTTAATTTAATTTTGAATAATAAATTAATATAATGCAGAATGCTTAAAAATATGAGTAATCACCAAATTACTATCCATTTTCTTCAGGCAGTATCTAAATTTTAATACAGACAGCTATTACAGTTAACCTATGCTTTATGTTGACTGAAACACAATAAAACCTCAAACGGGTATTATAGACACAGTCCCAGTTATCAGCCACTAATGATGTTGAATGATAAATTGCTACATTTTTAATAGAACAATCAGAATCCAGTGTTTTCATTATCTTTCTCAGAATATTTTGTATGCCCAATATTGTTCTTCCAATTAGTCAACAACAAAGAGGCACTATTTGAAAAGATATAGGAAATGATGAGTCATATGTGACAGGTAATTCTCTCTATGCTGCCTGGGAAGAAATGTTTTCTTGATGTTAGTTATGGTCGTTTTCCATCATTTTTCCAAGGCAGTGAAGTGACAGTGCCACGTTAGCACAGAAATCTTTTGATTAAATAAATGCAGACTATGGAAGTACAATGAAAAATTTGCTTGTAAAGCTTCTAGGATCCTATTGATCTAGATATGTAACCTAATCTCTATTACTATTAGTGAATCCTCTCCTGAGTTAAACCTCATTATTTACATTTCTCCAAAGTGGTAAAACTCATGTCAATAAACATCTGTTTAATTACTTCCTTAGATGTCTTATTCTTCATAAAGAAACAACAGGGAATATACTAGCTCATCATAAAGTAAATTATTTTATAACTATCATTATCCCACTCACAACTGAACAGGGTTACAAAGACTATTCACAGATTGAAAGTAGAAATATAAAATAGTTCAGTACTGCAAAAATGATAGATAATTGATATTGAATAGTCCAGAGACCTCTTCCAATACTTGTAGTCATGGGATTCAATATTCATAGGATATATTGTCATGGGGCAGTATTTTACCCCAAAATCAGATGAAACCACTGGGAAAATTTGAGTAATAGATATAATCTTGAACAAATTATTAGCAACTATTTTTTTTTCTTTTTCTCAGAATGGCTCTAATGCTAGAGAGGGACATATCTATTTTGCTTCTTGCTAACCAAAGGTCTGAGGTTCTGGATCTTCCTGACACAAAATATATGAGCTCACTGCAGCGCTGTTGCTAAGCTCTTGTCCAATATTCAGACTATAGTCTAACACATCATTCCCAGGATACAGTGCATCAGGTAAATATTTTTTTTAACTGAAGAATTAGTTTTCTTGGAACACAGAGTGAATAAACCAAAAGGGATAAGCTGTACCTTCTCAGTTCCCAAGACTACCTTTTACACTAGTTTCTGTGCCTTATGACCACAACAGATCCCATTTGTATTTAGTTCTTGGGTTCTCTACTGTCTTCAGTGTCCACTCAGCTCTAAATTCCCTTGCTTAAAAGTTCACATGAAAACTTATCTTACTTTACCCAAACTAAATCTGATTAAACAAGGTTTCTCAAGGTACTAAGTTTGAGAGACACCTGTGAAAAACTTCAAAAGGATCTTAGCAGACTGAATGATTTGTCAATAAAATGTTAGATGGAATTCAGTGTAAATATATCTAAAGTTATAGATGTGGGGAGAAACAGTCCTATTTCCTTATATAAAATAATGAACTCTATGCTGACAAACACAAACACATGTGGAGTCATGACAAATGACTGCATGAAAATTACTCAGTGTTTGGCAGCATTCAAAAAATCAAATCAAAAGTTATGAATTGTCAGGAAAGGAACAGAGAACAAAAAAAATATTACCTTGCAGCTGTATAAATTCATGATCAATGAAGATAATCAAAGGTCCTTAACAACAGCTGCTCTATGGTGGCTGATTAGACTGGGACTTTTCAGCTTGGGAAAGAGTTCACCAGGAATTCTATAGAAATTATCAGTGGCATGAAGGAGGATGATATGGAGTGATTGCCTGCCGCCTCTTCCACTAAAAGAGCAAGTGATCATCAAATTAAACCAGCAAAAGTCAAGTCCAAACCCAAATGATGGAGTTCATTGCCACAGGAAGCTCTGTAAACTGCTTGGAATATTTGGAAGAAGTTATCCCCATTTTATTAATTAGATAAACCATAACATACGTAGGAAACCCACTAAATGGAAAATTGTCAGAAGCTGATTATATAATAGCAACTACTATTATATACACTTGCTCAATCCTTATCCTCCTCTAGACAAACTGAACTAGATGGCTTGTGGCTTTTTCTGTAACATTTCACTTCTAAGATAGGTCCTTTTAGAGTTCTTCTTTAAAACTTTCGTCTGATTTTCAGAAAGTGTCAATGCTAATAAATGGACTTTGTGACTTCAATCAGCTTGGAGAGAAGGGTATGATATCGGTACCCACCTTCAAAACAGGAGTTAGTATTCCCGTGGTGGCCATGGCTCTGTCCTTTTTGATATTTCTGCAGTGCCCAGTTCTTTGTCCTCTGTCTTTGGATTTCTCCCTCTCACTTTTTTTTTTTTTTTTTTTTTTTTTTTTTTAAAAAAAAGGAATCTGAGGCAAAGCTTTGATTTTCCTGAATCCTTCTTTATTTTCCTGAGTTTTCCCTATGGGAGTGAAGCGCATAGCACTTACCTTATTACTTCTTTTGAAATAACCTGAACCGGATTTATGTACACCTTGAAATGTACTCTGCTTGCTCCCTCAACACTGCTGGGTAGACATAATATAGCAGTGTGCTGCAGGGAGGCAAATGACTTAGGCTGTGAATAAAACAAATTATATTAACCCAGGGGCACAGCAAAGAGCGTTGTTTTAATTACTACAGAAAAGAGTGTATAGCAATGATTTACAGGACAGTCTTACAAATGGTCCGGCTGAGAACACAAGGTGGAGCTATTTACGCTTAGCATAATGGCTGTGCCACGCTCGGTCCTGCCTGCTGTCATTCGCCATTTCCCCCATCAGCGATCCATGGCTTTGGACTAGGTGGGAAGTGCGACTGAGCCCCATCCTCCTCTGAACGTGCAGGTTCTAACGACCAGGGGACATTTCCTTGGCAACAGCTATCTGAGTTCAGCTTGGCTGGAAGGGCATGTTAATTTGTCCTTGTCATCTCTTGAAGGTAGGACAGCAGCGTTAGATGTTTTGCTGCACCAAGTACCAGAGGGAAATTCAGTATTATAAGAAATGACACACTTGGCTGTTTCTGGATAGGAGGAGGTTTGGAGCCAAAGCAGCAAACCCTTACTGTCTACTATTCCCCAGATTAAAGTACTGCCTTAGAAGGATTTAGGATACCAGGTGGCATGGTAGACAGCTGATACTTTGCTTTTTCACCAGCTTGCTCTGTGAAGTCAGGTTGTGCTTTCAGTTGTAATTAAGCAAGGTCATTATCAAGCATAAAATAATAGCTTCTATTTAGCTGGGTGAATCACTTTGAATTTCTCCATGGATGATACATCTCCCACTGCAGCTACTTTGCGGAAAAACTGAGGAAATAGCTGTCCAAAGAAAAAGTGGAATATTATTGTGAGTGTTGCTTGAAGGAGAATGGGATATTGGTAAAAGCTTTACTGAAATTAAATATGTTTATTCCTCCAGCATGTTGCATTAAGCCATCATCAGAGTAAGCTCTTACTCCTATTACTGGTTCACAAAAACATAAAAGACTATTTCACTCCTTCCAGAAAGAACTCCTGAAAAAAAAAAAAAAAAAAAAAAAAAAAAAAAAAATTATTTTTTCTCATTTAATTAGTCTGAGTTTAGTCAAAGAAAAACAAAACAACAATAAGAAAATAGCAACAAAATAACAAGTAAAATGAGAGCTATGTTTCTTCTTTATGAACTGCCTTCAATATCCCAAACATTTAACTTATTTTTCATCTTATTTGATACCATATGTCAGATGAGCAGTCTAGTGGCTAAGAGGCTCTAAAACCCAAAGGATTTCATAATGTTATAAACCGCAAATCTTTTTTCTTTTACTGAACACAACTCATATAAAGAAATTAATAACTATCTCAATAATTGTTTAAACAAAAAAGATTTACAGAAACATTTTTAACTTTCCAAATGGGACCATGAGATTTTGATGGTATTTTTTCTTGTATTTTCAGGCAAGCTTCACTCAATTGCATTTTCTTCTTTAAAAGCATATGAAAATTTTTCTAGGAATATACTTATAATTTTCTTTCATGTATAAGGTAAAGAGGGAAATATAAGACTTTTTCTATTTGTATTCCAACAGAGTAGTCTAAAGATATGGACTTTGAGACTGAAGAAATTTTATTCTAGTTAAAAAAAAAAAAAAAAAAAAGGTAAAAAAAAAACCCCAGCTACCAAAGGGCAGGGCTGGTGGGAGGGGAGTGGAAAGCAAGTTTGAAATATTTTCAGGAAGTAGTAATGCTCATTATGATTATGCTCAAAATAAAAATCAGGTGAGTTTTGTACTGTATTTTTTTCTGATAGAAATGTTTTCCTATTGATATGTGTATTATGAGTAAAGAAAGCAGTGCATGATTGTCCCTTTGTCAAGGGTAACCGTAACAGGATAGTAAGCTGCAATTCAGAAGCATTTTTGAAGGAAAATTAAAATACAGATGATACGTTAGTCGGAGAATTCTGTGGCACTTGGGAGAGTATAAAATGGACAAGTCATAAGTTTCCAGAGTCCTTTCAGCTTCTGCTAGTGTTTTTGAAAGCTCTGTTCTTTCAGACATCACCTATCTGGTTTTGACTGGCAAATACTTAAGTTTAACAGAAGTCTGTGCTTTCTGCTTCTCTTCATTAGCCTCAATATATGCAGTCAGCTTTTCCTCTACTGTTTTGCTGAAACAGTTGTTTTTCTAAATTGTTTTGTCAACCAGTCTTTATGTGCTCAGCTGCCTGTTTCTAGACCTTTGCTTCACAAGACAATTCTGTTGCAGCTACCAATTCTCTTTCCTCTCCAACCCTAATTCTTGTTTTTTGTTTTTTGTTTTTTTGTTTTTTTTTAATGTGTTACATTTTTATTCTGAAAAGAGAAGTGCTAGAAGTTTAGCATTTCCTTTCAGAATGGATTGGTTAGTGCAAATAATTTCCCAGAAAATAACATCCTGATTTTTGATTCCTGACAGCACTAGGAATCTGAAAGGTCTTCAGGAAATTCCTGCATATAGAAAGCCCCATTTAGTCTAGCATATATGTAGAAAAGTTGCCTTCTCTACAAAGAAAAAAGAAAAAAACGCACACTGAATTTTTAAAATTGAATTTTTAAAGTCTGTCCTGACAGAGTTGCTGTAAATAATTTCTGCTTTCCATTCCTTTTCAAGAAGTTAACAGATTAAACTAACTGATTATGGGAACCATAGCCTCTGTGTGTGCTGTTCTGCTTGATGGAGTTAAGCAAACCATATGAATTCAGACTTTTAATTAAACTCTGAAAAATGAATGTTTCTGGAGTATAATAGAATAATCAATATCCAAACTATTTTCAAGAATAAGAAGTTCATATTTATTGTAATTTTTTTGTCTCATTTGAATAGCTTACTATTCTAATTAGTCATCTTTTTCTCAGCAATTTAAATTTCTGTGTAAGAAAGTCATACAGTTAAGGGCTGTTTTAGGTATCTTTAACGCACCTCAAGTGGCAATTCAAGAACAATCTACATCTTTAATCAAGGTGCTTGTCTCTTCAAGTGTGTGATTATGTTGGTTTGCAAAGGATAACTACTGACAGAATATGTTGAAGGAATTTAATTATATTTAAACAAGTTGTTTCCAATCTTCAGGTATTATGAAATGAAGGGGGAATGATCATTAATCTCAGTGGATTTATAACTCAGACTGGTAGACAGCTCAAGCAGTGCCTATCAAGCAACCACAACAGCAATGTAATTTAATCCCAAACTATTCAGAATATTCTGTATTTCAGACTGAAAGATATGTGACCTTATCTCACTCATAAAAATTTATTTCTTCCTTGTTCATTTGCTTCTGGTGAAGGTAACCTAAACCAGAAGTGCTGTTGATTCACTGTACCTGGAGAGACTAACCCCAATGATGTTGCAATAACCCTTGATTAACAAATTTATCTACTGTGCATATTTGGACATAAATGCAAGAAATAAATGAAAAGATTTATGTCCCTACAAGATATTTGTATAATCCATGACAAAACAAAGAATAAATAAAATCAAAGTAATGTATAAGACTTTCCAGATATTTTATATATATCTATATCTATATCTATATCTATATCTATATCTATATCTATATCTATCTATCTATCTATCTATCTATCTATCTATCTATATATCTTATGTAATGGGAATTATCACATCTGAAGGATGAAGCACAGTGTCCTCTGTGGTGTGGCTGACACTTTCCTGTGTGTAGGCAGTGTGGTTTGATAATTACAGAAAGTTTATCTATTTGAAGGGAACTGTCTTGAAAGATGAAATTATATTTCTACTCTGCATAATGGATCACATCCTGTAGAACTTGTACTACTTGTTGCCATCGAGGACTAAGATTGTTGCTGTGTAAACTGTGAATTATTCTTCTTCCAACTTACTTTCTTTTTGCTTATGTAAGTTCTGCAAGCCAACCCATCTGGGGAAGTTCTTAAGTGATTTCTCAAATGTCAAAGAACAATGCAAGTTGCAATCCAGTGAGCAAGATAAAATTCTTGTTTGAACTCTCCCCTCCAGCACCTTAAGACCCTTCTTCCCTAATGACTACAAGTTCAGATTTATTTCCCTGACTCCAAGAGGATGCAGGAGATTCTTGCAGGGTGCAGAGAGGAAACAAGCATCCTAGGAAAGTGAACATCCTAATTGTGGCTGTGAGGCAGAAAAGACCAAGTGGTTTTGCTTTTCTATGAGGTTGCTGTGGGACATGCTACTCTGAGACACTTTATCACATATAACTATTTAAAAATATCTAGTTTCCTACATCAGTTCAACCAATAGAGCCCCACAAACTAAAATACTTACACATTTTTACATTTTTCAAGTTTCTATACTCATGTCAGGTGTGCTGTGTGCACAGGGGATTATAATCCATGGGATAAAATTTTACTCTTTCCAGTAAAGAAAAGATAGTATGGACAACGGTGGAAAAATTTACTTCTGCATAATTCGAAGATATGTGAGTTTCTTGTCTATCTATGTTTTACTTAGGGCACCAGTGGGGAGAGAGATCATCTCAACTTCCCATTTTGTTTGATTCTAAACACTCTAACAGTCTGAACTACTGTCATTTATTTTGTCTGTTCTTGGACAGATTATTTAAACTCTTTTTATATAAATTAGGAAAAAAGTACAATTTGTTTTCTACCTTGAATGCAACATTTAATTTATTATTAATTATATATTAAATAATTGACTCTGAACACTGGAACTGTCATTATTATGCTGAAGCAAGAGTTTACACTTGGGGGAAGCAAAAACAACAAAAACTTTATTATACAGGCTATTCCTAGAAGACAAAACAACTCACAAATCATCCAACCACACTATCTGTACAATAGCAGTAAGTATTGCCCTTGATCTGGAGCCACACCACATTGTAGAGATTATGGGCTTGCTGAGTTTTTAGGGTACATTATTTCTTCCCAAGCAAAAGACTCTTTCATGCAATTGCTATATTTTTTATTTATGATAACTTACTGATCAAAGCGAGGATGCCATCAGAGAAACAAATAGACTTGCAGGGAGCTAAATCAACTTCATAACTTTCACAGTACACAGACCTTTCTTTGATTCTGTGATGAGGAGGGGGCATACATATTCAGGACATTGCTTCTGGGCCTGCTATCATCATCGCTACCACCACAACCAATAAGCAGGGACTCTGGCAACAAAAGCAAATTCAAAGTTGAGTATTTCCCTCAAATTCACACAGCTAATATTTAAAACTGGATCAAAAAGTGAGGAATATGGGGTTCATTCACACTTGTTCTTTCTTCCATTACTTTTACTTGATCATCTTTTCTGATGGTGACTGGCAAGTATCAGATGTGCTACCTTAACATCCAGTTTGGATAGAAAGAAATGTAAATAGCATGCACACAGAAGGAACAATGGCAGAACACCTTTGTAACAGAGGAAACAATGCTCACTGAAACACACCATCTTAGAGAACAGGTGGAACATTTTCTGGTGAATCATCAGATCAGACAGCATTCATCATTATATTGGGAAGTATTTGCCTTTTCTGTATCCTCTATGGAACAGGCTGACTCACCATTTTCATATGTTGGTAAACTGAGTTTCTGTATGCTGCCCAGTGAGGTGCCTCACAACTTAAATCAAACTACCCATTTAACCACTTTATGGTGGTTTAAAAGAAAAAAAAATCTCTAAACATCAAAGTCACAGCACTGAACATGAAAAAGACTGTATTGAAATTGGTTCTCTATTTGGCACTTAAGTGGGCTGTACTAATCCACTGCGTAAATAATATCTGAATATCAAATTCCAAATAAAGAAGAAAAACACCACTGTCTCTCAAAATTTCTTTGTGACCAAAAAGGCTAGGAAATTTAACTAAATTTCTATTTGGCTTGCAATCATCATTCTTATTCTATGATATGCACATAGTTTTCTGCATTATCTTAATTTCCTTTGAAATTAGTTGGGGACATTATTTAGGCATTTATCCTCAGATTTTAGGAAATTAAAAAAAGGTTCCCTTCCCATTTAAAATTGTACCTAGTCTGACCTAGTATAGTGTTCAGTCAACAGAAGAAGATTAACACTTCAAAGTGGGTTATTCACCCACTTTTTTCTTTAAATACTACTAGTTAGTTTGGACAACATCCCTCTGTTACACAAGTATCTTTCTGAAAATTAAATGAACCAAACCCCACCTTAAATAGCTAGGATCGTAGGCTTTATAGGCAGTTGTAGGCTCTTTTTCTATTTTTTCTGGGATACTTAATGTTAGAATTGTAATTTTAGGCAAACTCCAAGCTTCCAGCAAAAACTTTACATATGAATATTAACACTTTCTCAGCCTTTAGGCTAAACTATGTTAAGTGATACATGGGCCATTAATTTAATTGACTTGCTGTGATTATCTCAAACTGCTATTCAAGAAAGAATCTGACCCAGTAAGACACATATGACTCACATGTAAATAGATCACCCTGCTGTAAGTGGGGAGGCTGTATTTGCATATATATCACTTGCTCTACTAGGAACTACCTCTTTTGCTGTGAAGACCTTTCTGTCTCAGAGTAGATTTTATCGTTTAGCTATATAAACAAGATCTCTGACAGTTGTATATCTGGTATCTTTAAACACAGATGTGCTCCTGATGTGCATTCAGTACTATAAATGTCTACTTACTCTAAAAACATACAAGATTTCTTTTTTTCTTTTTTTTTTTTTTTTTTTAAATTTTTTTTTTTTAAATATTGTTAGCACTCTACACCTGACAAATTTCCAAAAGATAGTTCTGACTCACAAATCATGAATTGAATTGCCAAGTCCTACTTTCTAAGAAAGTACCTTAAAGATGGTTTCAAAAGTACTTTAAAAGTGTGATATGAAGATACTGGAGTGCAGAAGGTGACCAGCAGAAAATGTGTTACTTGTGATGATGCTGAGGAAAGAGTCAACTCAGCTTGCCTTCAAATTCCAAAATGAATTGCAATAACTAACTTAGTAAAAAAAATTTAAATATATTCCTAATTGTGAGGCCAGCACATCCAGGTAAGCTCCAAGACACAAATACAAATACATATGCTGTCATTTTTCCAGATAGATTTAATAAGAGGACAAACTTCATGTTAGAAATTAGGTAAATACTTTAAAACTTCCAAACACTGGTAACAATAATATAAATTTAGTATAGGCTATATATATTTAAACCTCATGCCCTTGCAAGATCAGCAAAGATTTAATGAAGTTGACAAAGGAAGTTCATTAAATTAATAAAGCACTTAAATAAATCACAGACTTTAAAAGTGATCCACCTTTTCTCCTCTTTACTTGTCTCCTTGAATGAGAGAATTGAGTCACCAGGGTGGCTACTAGCAGCCTTCAAGCTGATTAGTATTTTCTCATTCAACAGATTATGATTATAACCATAATGTTGCTGTTTTCATAGTTACACGTGCAGATTAAATTTGGTGCTTTGGTCATGGTTTGAAAGTGTCTGGAAAAGGTACTAGGTTTATCTGAGTGAATGCTAACAAGAAAACTATCCCATGTCATTGATCTAGAATGCGTGTGAGCAATTTTGGTATCAGGCAGGATAGCTGGCCAGTCATAGAATCTGGTAGAAATTAAACTTTCACTGCCTTAGACTCTAGCAAACTATTAAACCAGGGTGTTACGTTGTGTTCCTGCTTTAAGAAGAGCTGAGGCTGATGAGCTAAAGGGCACCAGGACAGACTATAAACTGAAGAAGGAAGAGGCTGTACCAGAGCAGCTCAGGGCTGATCTGAGCCAGAGGCTTCTCCACCAGATGGGCTTTGATGGAGTCATAGCTGTAAAGAGAAAGTAGGCTCACTTTCTCCTGCAGAAATGAATAGTGAGGACGACAGTGCAGATATGTCTTGTGTTGGAGTGTATTTCATCCAAAAGAGGTGCTCCCACAATGGCATGTGTAAAAAACTGACCCTTCCTTTAAAAAACAACTAAACCAAGCAGATAGAAACACAAAGCTTGATGTCACATGGACAAAAACCTCCAAATTAAATCACAGATTAAAAAAGGCTCGAGTCACCATGTTTGGATTCTTTCAAAGTGAGGAGGAAATTAAATGGCAAATTCTTATATTCCATTTGTTTTGCTGAACAGGACAAGAAAACCTTAGTGAAAATAATTTTTTATTCAACTTACATTTTCTTGTAAAATTATCACAGACAGATTAAGGCAAATCAGAGCTACAAGGTAAGATTTTCTGTTCTTTACCCTTAATAAAGTCCTAGTCTGAATATTTTATGCTGTGTCAGCAGTCTCAGCAAAAAGTTAAATGTGCGTGCTTGTGTATTTTCATGCACTTATGTACACCAATGTGTGCATATATATATATATATATATATATATATATATACACATATATAGAGACTTGTTCTGTTCACATGAATGCCTATCTGTCTTTCAGCAGGCTATATGACAGTACTGCTATTTAAAGTTTTTCAGCCAAAGGCCAGAAACTTTGCTCATGGGCTTTAGATAGATGTACAGCCTGATTACAGAAGGACTTCAGAGGATAAGTGCAGGAGAAAAGTAGGTCAGATAGAAAGGAAAAAAAATAGATAAGGGGCTAGAGAGATATAGTCTAAAAAAGATATTTTTTTTTTCCTAAGAGGTTGTTTTAATGTGAATCTTGTCAGATGCTTCAAGTTTGAAATTTGCTTTACCACAGTCTTTAAGAGCTTATTTAAAGTCTGAATACATTAAGAAACTTGACAGCAGTGATCGAAGTACAAAATATTTCCCCAGTATTAATGACTAAATCTCTATACCTTGGGCAATGAACATCTTCTAGCAGATCATTAATCCCCTCAAAATATCATGTCCTAAGGTCATTAAGAACTGCAAACTGGAAAAATAAAATAAAATATGCATATGGATTTTTCTTTTTGAACTATAAAATTTAATTAGTATGTACAGACCAGGTCTGAAAAATTACTGCATTAATGTTAAACAATCAGATTGACAGAATTATCTCTCAAACTTCTATTCATCTTATAATAATTAATATATATTCATAAATATGACTTCAATAATAACAAAAATATCAAAAGTATGTTTCAATTATAAAACACGTAGTGAAACTAAGTAGACTTGTAGGTTTAGCATATGAATTGAAAGTAGATTGTGGGAACATCATTCCAAGCTTTTGATAAGTCAAACATGTCATTCATATTAATTAAGCAGAATGCAAGAAAGAAAGGACATATTATTGCAAAATGATTTTGCACTCAAGTCTTATCTTCAACTTGCTTTAAATATTTATTTTATTAGAATTACAATGCAAATGGTTGAGTTTTGAAGCTTCTACTTGGCAGTTTTTACAGGAGGTTCTGCTAAAGACACAGTAATTTCCCATGCTGAAGTATGCTGAACCTGTTTACTTCTTTCCATCAGCTGTAAGGAGCACCTAGGATTTACAAATCTATGCTGCAGTTCTCCTATTAGGTAAGGTGATATCCACCTCAGGCTTAAATTAACATTCTTGAAACAATTTATCTAAAGTAATAGATGGAAAGAATCTCTTCCTCATTCAGATTACATGAATCACTGGCTACAAGGGAAGACCAGAGTGACTAGTTCCTAAAAAAAAAAGTGATGTTTCAAATGGATGGTATGATAATAGAAGGAAGGAGGCCTGGAAAGCACTTTCCTTGTATGACCTTTGGATGTGACTTTAAATTGTGGGTTTATTTGCATATTGGAAAAGCTTCGATGAAAGCAAACTTCATTTAAAATAGGAAACCGAAAATCGTGTTAAGACTGCAAAAATTCTTCTTTTCAGAAGAGAAAAAAAGGAAATAAACTGTTTAAGGGCAATGCCTGTTTCAACAGTCTTCAAATCATAATTTATTTTCTTTGATTTAAAAATCACTGCCTGCCTTTTATTTGTTGTTATAATGCAACAGAAAATAAAATCAGAGTTAAGATAAAAAAGGTTTTGAAATTTTTTAATTTTTTTTTTAATCCTATCGCTATTTGATAAAGCAAATGCACAGTAGTCATGTGATGACATTTCAAAAACATTAACCATAGTTATTAATTCTGGCATGAGTTAATTGTTTTGTGTATGTCTGCACAAGATTTAGGTGGTTTCTCATCTTTCTGGACTTTTTAGAAATATTTGGTTGGAGTGCCAGAAGATCAAAATATATTAAAATATTTTGGATATCATATTTTTTAAAATATATATACCTTTAATAAAACTGAATACTAGTTCTAAGTTAAATTTTAACTGACTTAGTTTACTTCGAATATGTAAAAAAATAACATTCAATACTTTTCTGTATAGATATGCCAATATTGGCTAATCCACTGCAATAATTTTAATTTCTCCATTATCATTCAGCTGATACTCCATTTGTATACTCCATTGGATTCCAAAAATAAAAAAGATAGGAGTCTGGTGTAACATGATAATATATTACATGGAAGTTCCTGTTGCAAGACTGGACTTCTGCTTCTTTATTAGGTAAAACTCCCACCACCCAAAGCACTGAATCAGACAAAATATGTGTAATTAAATCAAAGAAATTCAGGATGACAGATAAGTATCATATACATTGCATTTCTTAGGCATTATGTCAATATTAGGACTTATCTCCAAAACAAGTTTTTGCTGGATTTTTTTTTTTTTTTTGTATGTGTGGTTTCCTCTTACTGTTCTGCTGAGATTTTTTTTCCTCCCAATGACTTTTTTCATGTAGTAGTGAAACATGATTTCAAATCTGATAGATTTGAAAAATACAATGTACTTAAGATTGCGAACCTTATTTTCTGAGAAGTGAATGAAAACTTGCAGGAGAACAAATGTGTAGGAAAATGAACTACTAGGGAATCTTATTAACAATTTGATTGATATTTGGTTATCCTCATACTCCAAATAATCCCAGAAGGACAGTTATGGTGATAAAGCTCACAGTTTACCCATGCATTTGTGTGTGTGTGTGTGTGTGTGTGTGTGTGTATACACATCTATCATACATGCATGGCTATACATGCTTCTGAAAGCTGGTACTGAGAATTATTAGGAGTGATATTTTGCTGCAGTCTTTCACATTAGAATGAAGAAATTTCTTTTACGAAGTCTCTTTTTTTTTTTTTTTTTCCTGTTTCACGGGGACTCTGAACAGCATTCTTATTGTTTATTTACTTTCCCCATTTAGAACATAACTTGAAAGATTAATTAATGCTAATTCAAGTAACTATCATCATTCAGATTCAATGTCTGCAATATATATAAAGTATTGTAGAAAATCTGACATGTCCTGTGGCAGACAGAACTACTTATTTACAACAAAGTCAACATCTGTCAGGAATGACCAGTGTTGGGTCTTACGTTCATAAAGTAATGGCTGGCAAACCCTTTACTGATGAATAGGCTTAAAAACACTAGTCTACTGAGACCCCAGAGCACAAAAAGATGCATGGGTCCAATGTGGTGATATTCAAACACAACAGAGGGGTGTAGCTATCTGGAGAAGGGAACAAAGACACAGTCATGAATAAAAATACCTTTCACTGCTTCATCAGAATCATGTAGTCACAGAATCACAGAATAGCTCAGGCTGGAAGGGATCTCCAGATGTCACCTAGTCCAACTGCCTGCTCAAAGCAGGTCTAATCAGAGCAGGTTGCAAAATACCACCAAAGAAAGAGATCCTCTCCTACCCCTCTGGGCAGCCTGCTACAGGATTTTACCACTCTCATCTTTAAAATGAAACAAACAAAAAAAAATTTCTAATATCTTACTAAGTTTTCCATGTTCCAAGAAATAATGATTTTTATGTCACTTAGACTGTGCTGCTTTTATTCTGTTTTGTAGGTTTTTTGCTGTTGTAATGTTAGAAAATAGTGCATTGTTGTCATATTTGTGGCTCGGCTGAATTGGAATATGTCCTCATACCCACAGAGATACATAAATACAACATTGCAAATGGCAAATACTTTGATCCCTTCCTTACTCAGACATTTAGACACTTATCTAGCAACAAGTTGTGACCTTGTAACAACATATGAATATTTTGTGAGTGTTATCAAAGCGGCTTTCTCAAACGTAAAGGGCTTTTTCAACAATTTCTACCCAGCTTTTTACATTATTTGCATTAGATAATGGGTTATAATTTCATTTTTAATTAAAACCCCATTATTTTTACAAATGAAATGATTCTACTCCAAAGAAAAACAATTTCATTAAAGCTGATTAAGCAAACTTACCACTGAGTACATTTAGGTTACAGCAAGCCTTCCTTCCAGTTTCTTCAGGTTTATTATTCTCTCTGGGAAAGATTTTTCCTTCAGTGAGTCACTCCAGGTGCAGCCCTTGGAAGCCATTTGATCCATGGAAACACAGAATTCTGCATCGCATCCTTCCACCTCTGTGGGAAAAATTATTTCTCAGCCTGTAATACTTTGCAGATCACCAGCAAAAATTTTGGACCTGTTCCTTGTCTGCCTCTTGTCTTTCCTTGACTGTTGAAGGTGCGGTGTAGCTCCATTAAAATCAAGGTTTAAGTAGCCTGCACAAAAGAATAAAGGGCATTTTTATGTGCATTGTATCCATTTATGTAAGCATAAAAGAAATATGTTCAGAGTCAAGATCATTATTATTTCTAGAAAGTACATAGCACACGTTAATCAAGGGAAAGTTGTTAAAAGTGGCTAACATTTTTGCTACAGATAACATTTACAGTGTTTTAGATAGAGAAATATTTTGGAACATAAAAGATTGTTAACTTTTTGCTTAAGGATATTATGATGCAGAACATTTCCACCCCATTCGTTTCAGACGTGAAAAATAAAACAAAAAACGGATCCTTTTGCCCCCTCCCTTCAAAATTTAAGTATCTTAATTGATGAAGAACAAGAAATTGGAATTTTGTGCACACACACACATACACACAGATCTTTATACATCTAAATATCACCACCATACATCTAAATATCACTACTTACATAAGTGCACTACTTATATATGCAAAGGTATACAATTGTGTGTACACACGTGTATTGATTAATTAAAAGGTGGGGTTTTTTTCTTTACTTTCTGCCCATGTGTGCATGTGTAGGCATGTATGTATACAGAGTAGGACTTTGAGAGTGAGCATACACATTTCCTGACATTTCTATTGAGAATTAATTTTCAGTTTTCTGGCTTCTGAATTAAGAGAACTACATATGCTATAATTCCAACTGTGAGTCACTGTAATGGAAATAAATGCTTAGTGAAAATAGCCCATAAAACAATTGCATTTATTAGAACAAATCTGACAAATAAATAAAAAGATAACAAGGAACAATGATCCTCCCACATATTTTGGAATATTCATTTTTTTAAAAGTTTCTTTGTAAACAGAAATCTAATCAAAGCCAGTCCTGAAGAAACAAGTTATCCTTTGTTGCGGCCTTGAACTTTGACTCAATCAACCCAGCTCTGTAGTCATCTGGTGAACATATGGGTATTGTTCATCCCCTAGATAAATGCAGTGCAAATCCACAGATACTTTTTTGTGATGTTTTAGGACTGCCAGCCAGACAATGCTACGACTTGATTCTCCTCCCTGAACTTAGTCAGGTGGTGGGGGATATATTACCACAGAGATTGTCACTTGGATTTATGCAATGGATTTTTCTGGTCTCAGGGCTAGGTGTTGGATAAACATAGACAGACAGCAATACAGTGCAGAAGACTTTAACCTTAAGCCCTTGACAGTTCCAGAACCCTGTTTTTGTTGAGATGGTCAGAAAAGTTGTGCTGGTGTTATTTCTTCTAAATCTATATTAAAGATTATTCTCTAAAGCATTCAAAATCTAAAGCAGCTGGTTTGTGATGGCAGGATCTTCATTCTGTCAGGATCGCTGGCCGGGAGCGGGCTGGGTATCAGACAGCGGGTGGCAAACAATTGCATTGTGCATTACCCATTTATATTTTCCATTATTGTTATTGTTTTATTACAATCACTAAACTTTTTTTTTTTTTTTTTTTTTTTTTTTTTTTTTTTTTTTTGTCCCTCCACTCTCTTCTCCCATTCGCCAGGTGGAGGGAGGGTGAGCCACTGGTTACGTGGTGTTTGGTTGCCATTCGAGTTCAAAGCATGACAGTTTTCAATAGAGCAGTGTACCTAAAACACAATGAATAAAAGGATGTAAACTAAAGCAAAGTTAATTAGCCTCTTAATAATTATTTCAGTTTCTATGTCCTGCAAAGTTTTTTTTCCTGCCTATAGCACAATAGCATTATTACACATTTTTATGGAAATATGGGTGAATACAGTGAGCAGAAGAAAATCCAAATCTTTTGGAATAATGTGGAATGCAAGAGGTGTTTCTTTAGTTGTTAATTTCTGTAACACATGTGGTTAGACAGTTGCTTAGATCAGGCTTTACAAAAAAGCAAGCAAACAAAAACACCACCACAGAAGAAACAGCCTATCACTGCAAGCATTGTACAACATCTTACTGGTACTACACTAACATTAAATACATGACTGCAAACAGCTATACAGTGTCTTTTAACTCACTGGCCAAGATGGCTGAGGCCATGCATTCATCAGCACTTTTCTGTCTTTGCATGTTTATGAGCGTCCTGATCCAATGTTGGGGGAGGTTTTGATATGAGAACTCATTGGAGAAAGTTTGTGGAGGACTGTCTACTGTCCTCCCTGCTGTGAGGGGGACGCCACGTGGAGCAGAGGAAGAGTGCGGAAGAGTGTTTTCCCCCTCCTTGGAGGGAGAAGCGGGGGACTGACTGCACACCCCATCCCCTATCCCTGCACTGTTGAAGGGAGGAGGTAGAGATATTGGGAACTAAACTGAGCCTGGGAAGAAGGGAGGGGTGGGACGAGGTGTTTGTTTTTAAGGTATGGTAATGCTTCTCACTGTCCCATTCTGTCTGTTAAGTGTTGTTAGTGTTTTGAATTAAAATGATGTCTTTTTTTTTCTTCCCCTAATGAGCCTGTCTTTTGCCTGTGACCATAATGGGTGAGCCACCAGTCCCTGTCCTTATTGTCATTACTGAGCCTTTTGATGAATTTTTCTACTTTGCAGTGCTCCAGGGAAAGGGGTGAGTGAATGGCTGTGTAGTGCTCAGTTGTCCTCTGGGCTCAAACCAGAACAGGTAGGGGCAGTGAAGAGGTGCATGGAATCTCTTGTGCAGTTATCCTTCAGATAAGTGAAGGGGAAAAATAAGAGACTGTTTAGACATCCTGATGAGGAATGATGGGTGATGTGAAATCTAAGCGACTTGAGAAATAGGCATACTTTGATCCAAATAAGCACGCAATGTCAGCATGCTGATAGTTGAGTAAATTGGTTTCCACTTGTACGGCACCATTCTTGGAAGTAACATTACCATTGTTCAGTGAGAAATATCTCAGTGAGACTTCTCAATGGATTGCCAATTAATGGGTTGCTTATAAGAAGCATCTCAGTTGGTGGGTGTATGGTGGGTGTATTATAAACAAAGTCCTTGAATCTTCTCAAACTTAGCCCTCACTAGTCGTTTTTGGGTTTTGGTGGTTTTTTTTGTTTTTGTTGTTTTTTGTTTGTGGTTTTTTTTTTTTTTTTTCAACAGCACTAAAACATATTGAAAACTGTATTTGTTGAAAAATTTCAGAGTATAAAAGACTGAATGAATTTTGAGTGGTTAACATCATTTGGAACCTCATGAAGAAGCAAAATAAATTAATGCTTGTATGTAAATTTGGAAAGACTGCTTTTATTCTGCATCAGGATGAAACTATAGGACATTATTCTAACACTCCTACCTCCACCCAAAGTCTAAAATTTTCCATGTTATAGAACACATTGCATCAGAAAATTTGTCCAGGATGGAATAGGATGGGATGAGAGGAAATAGGATGAAGAAAAGGTACAACTCCTTATCTACCTGCATAACAATTCCTGATTCTGTTTCCCATATCTTAGGTGAAAGCCTGAAGTAATATTAATAGCCTGTGCCAAATGTACTATTTTCATTTTGAGTAGAAATGCAATCCTGCACCTAACACCTTATGACAAAGACAATTCTTTTATGTGAAAATATTATTTTAAAAACTGGTAGTTGATGATGAAAAAGTATTTTGTAACATTTTTTAGCCAACACTGGTACTTAGTACATCTTAAAATAATCACTAAATTGTTAAAAATAATTAATTACCTGAAACAACATTTCTGTTAAAAATGGTTTAGTGATAAAATAAAACAATTAATCAAAAAAAACTTTCTCTGTATTGCTTAGTCTTCCAGAAATTAAGATACTGTAGAACACAATCTATTTGCTGAAGTGTGTATGGAATTCAGTTCTATGTCATTTAACTAAAAATACCCGTCTCTTCCATATTTTGACATTTTCAGCATATTTTACTCTCCTTTTGACCCTTCTGATATCAAGGATATTCTCAGACCTTCTCCGAAGGAAAAAAAAACCCAACAAAACAAACCATCCATAAAATCAATGGAAAATGACAGAATGCAATGAAAGCAATTTTGCAGGATCAAAATTCAAATGAGCAGCAAGGTTTTTGGATGCTTATCAAAACCAAGACAACTAATATTTTAAAAGTGTGACCGTTATTCCTGCATATAGTAAAAATGATGGAGTAAGCCAAAGTCAGTAAAATCCCGTGTCATCACAGAACACTGAAGTACAATTTGCACCTGTAACAGTTTAGAAGTTGGTTTGATTTTGTGGGGATTTTTTTGTTTTGGTTTGTTTTTCCACCTCAAGCACTATAATGTGTAAGACTTGCTGTGGTTCAAGCTGACATCAGTAGCACTATACTGATCTATAACAGCTCTTGCTTTATCCAGAAGTGTATGCACTTTTCACTTGTTTACCCACCTGACAATAACCACCTTCAAGCACAGTGACTGGTGTAAAGGAGGAATCAATGAGCATTTTCATACATGATTGTCATAATTGTACATAGTCACGGGTCATTACATATATGATGTGTATCTTTTTTTGTGAGCTGCTTAAATGAAATCTAGCCCCAGTGTGGAACAAGGTGGTTTATTTATACACTTTTTTTGGCAAATACAACTCACTTCTGATGACAGAAACTGTTCTATAGCCAATCTCTGAAACAGTCAATTGGGATAAAAAATTCATTGTACTTAGCGTAGTACAGGTGGTACTTTTGCATATCAAATGGAAATGTTCCTTGAAGTCCTACTGTAGATTTGGAAAATATTTTTTTTTTTTTTCAGTTTTATGGCAACTCAAATGAAAATTAGATACATTTTGGGTTTTGCTGAACCTGAGAGATGGAGAGAAAAAAAAAATTCAAATCTCATTTTCACATGAAAGTTTTTTTAACTGCAACTATACTTACATTTTATTATAATTCATAACAGTGTTCCACATTTAGCAAGATACAGCTTTGAAATAAAAGTGGCTTAGTCAAAACTGGTGCAGCAAAGTTGGTGACGTCCAGGTCTTAGCTTTTTGCAGCAAGGTTTCTTGTTATTGTCTTGTTATACATGCAGTATAAGAGATGGACAGGAAACAAATAATGGAGACATTACTGCTAATTTGCATGATGAAAAACAGAGATCAGAAGACAGAGTTCTTTTGCGAGAGTCTAACTGTGCTTTTTGGCAACACTTCATAAGCAACTCAGTTTCTTATTTCAAGTGAGATTTAATTCCTGTTTCCAGAACTATAGTGTATTTCATATAATATTATATAGGGAAATAATTTAAAACAATAAAATACATACTTTGAATAAAAATGAATAATGATACAGTCTCCCAAGATCAGGCTCAAAGGGTAACACAGCATGTGATACATAGACAGTAGATATTGTCAACAGAGTATCACTTCTGTCATCTGTAATTTTGCATCTGTTGTGTTACTGCTAAGCAGAACCATCAGACATGTAGAACACTAAAGACTTTATCATTCAAGGAGACATGACTCCTCTATAACAACAAACCCCACCATTAATTATTCTCCCCAAACCAATATCAGCTTTACATGCTGTTTCTTTAACTGCACCTTCATAACACTCACTTATTTCCCTTATATCCTTCCTTATGGGAGTGGATGATCAGCAAAACAGTATTTCATGGAATAAGGATAACCTAATACTCTACACAGAATAGTGAAAGTTTTAGTTAAAATGTTACAGAATTTCTTAGCCTCTGACCTAATCAAAAAAGCCTTAAATCACAAATGGTGAAAATGGTAATGTTTATGGTACTTATCTGGGATGTAAAAGTGCTTATATCTGGGATTTTAACAGTTAATTTTCCATCCCATGATATGAGGGCTACCCTACACTGTTGGATTCCCTGGCCAAGAAAGTATCTTCATGCATTTAGAGAGGGTTGACTAATTTCTAAAAGGAAGATCAGGAAAGATAAGCTCAAGGCAGCCAATGGCCTGGCAGCTGAGCACTCTTTTAATGTAAGAGAGATATGGGTTCAGACTCCTGTTCGCATTCTGACCAAGCAGAGGTAGAGGTTCTGGTATCCCAGCCTGCGCTCCGGGCCTTTGTCACTGAGCTATGAAATATTTTAATCTGTAATACTTTACTATTAAATCCAACAAGATTAAATCCTGTGTTTCATTCCTATGTGAAGGTGGAGAAAATAGCCTTACAAGACAGGAAATACCTTTCGCACTTAACTCTTCTTGTAAACACTGGTTTTGTCAGCCCCCATCCCCAGCTCTAACATACAACTTTTAGTGACTCCTCTCCTACCTCCTCCTGTTCATTTCAGTTACTTTCACCCCAGAAATCAACCTACATCTCACCTACAGCCTGCTGACTTCTGCCAGGCACTCCTGGCACTATGTGAATTACCTCTTTGTGAGGCTGATCCTTGAGCTCCTGTGGTCAGGCAGTGGCTTGGTCACCAGTCAGCTGCCCCATCAATTACTCCTGAAAGACCTGATGCTTGGTATTCAGATCAAAATAGCCAGACCACCCTGTAACCGACAAGAAAAGAAACATTCTGCTAGAAACTAATCCCTGGATTCCTAAAGGATTCATAAATCCCATATTCAAATCTCAGCTGATTGTGGGTTTCATAAGGAAAGTTTCACATAGCTCTGCTCTGCATCTACTTCTTGAGCAACTTACTTGAATTCATCAGAGAACTGATATAAATTGCCCTTGGATAAGACTGCTAAACACCCACTTCAAACTCCAACAATTTGAAAAGCCTCAGAGATCTTGTTGCCTTGATCGGCTGACATTGCCATTCAGAAAAAAAATAAAAATAGCAAAACACATTTCTATTTCTCAGAGATCTTTCCTTGTATTCCCCAATCTTTTGATCTGGGCTCATTATCAGATCTTACTACAAATGCTGACGAACAGGTAAACAAAAGTAACTAAAACTAAAAATTGGAATATGTACTGGAGAACTGGAGCAGCAAATATTTTGTCTGTGGAATCCCAGCAAAGTGGCAATATTGGAGTCTATTATCGTGGTTGTGGTTGTGGTTATGACTCTATGCTAAATGTTACTTCCAAAAAGGGACATAGCTGTCCAACACAGATGTTAGATGGTTTCAGTACTAAACTGAAACTGAAAATACACCAATACAGAGACCATGTCGTTGTACAGATACTTAAATCTCACTCTGCTGTTTCAACTGCATTAGTGCAGAGACAAGAATACAGAGTTCATTAACAAGGAGAAGAGACAAAGTGAAAATAAAAATAAGAAATATATTTAATTTTAGCAGCTGTTGGAAAAGAGGCAGTCCAAGTAGGAACAATTATTAGAAAAAGCAGTCCCTGCTCTTCCCATGTCCTGCTGAAGGTACTCAGATACTACTGAATGCCGACTCATAATTCTTCTTGTTTTGTCTGGTTAAGAACATCCCCTACTTTTAAATGTACTTAATAATTTCAACATGTATATCAATAATATTCAATAGTACTTAACAAAACCAGAAAACTGATGAAGGCCTGGATGGGTTTTCTACAAAGATATTTTTGACAGTCTGCAATTTTATTAACAAAAAACATTTTCTAAAAGAAAATGATTGTGTAGCATTAAAGAAAAAAATACCATTGACTGGTTCTGCATATTGTCAGCATAAATTAGACCTTGCATCAGTTCTCAGGAGACAGAAGCTGTTATATCCTTTCCCCTGTGAAGGCTGAGGAAGGCAAAGTAATTTTTTGAAAAACACTAGTGACTCATTTTGAGTGAGGCAGCAGCTTCATCTCTAGGGGTCTGAGTTAGGACCCTGAAATAACATGCAAACAGTGCTGCCCCTTATACCGTCATCCTTGCTGAAGGATTTCAAAGAGTTATCTATTCCAAATAGGCAATTTTGACAGCAACTGGTACTGCTTAAACATATATTAACTGTGTTAAATTGAACTGAGTGTAATGCTGGGAAACTTAGTATAGGACATTAGAAGATGTAAGGAGATGAACTACACACAAGGAGAAAACTATCTCTGGCCATCTGCTTGTCCTGGTAACACACAGAAAATTTACAAAATGCAACAATTCTCTTAACTTGCTGAACAGCAGGTGCCCATCTTTTTCTTCAGCTGTCCAAAAACTGTTTCCTTACAACATTCCCCCCTTCTCCCTAAAGGATTTTTTCCCTTTAGAATGAGGAAGGTTCTATTAGAACTCGAATTATCTCATTTTACCTGGTAACCAATGGATCTAAAATCTTATTTTGTTCTGTGAGCATTCTACTTACATGAATAATCACTTTTTTTCCCCCCTAGTGTCACATATTTTGCAAATGAAATGACAGCAGTATTTTACAAACAATAAAAAGCACAGGTTGTAAGGACTGTGAATAAGCAATTGTGTTTCTACAGTGCTGTTTTTCTCAGTAAATGCTAAACCATAAGTAAAGCAATAAACAATACCAGAATATGTTATTGCCTTACATCCTCAGCAATCATTTTTGTTTTTAACTGAAAGGGGCTACTCTTACTTCAGGACCAAGGTATATCATGGTGAGATGTTACAGAAGAAGTTAAGAAGAGTATTCCATTCAAACCCACCAAAAATTAGGGGATCAAAGGTCAAAATACGACAATATTCAAATCAACAGGCAACTATATGTCTTTTGTGAATATATTTTGAACATCTATGGTTTTAATTAAATGCCATATGCATTCTGGAAAGGTCTTGTGCCCCACAGTTAAAATTTAATGCAGTAAATAATGTTTTGCCATGGATTTTGGGACTGCTAATATAAAGAATTAAAGCTCCAAATCCACAACCCTATCAAAAAGGAAATATATATGTCAAATGTAAATGTTAGGCATGTAGTCCAAACTGTGATCTCAGCAGCCACTAAGCAGCCACCTATGTGTCTTTAGGTGTCTTCTCATTCAACCTGGAGGTTTCATAGCCATTTATATACTTCTGCATATTGTGCAACTCATTTCTACACAAGTGTCTTGGTATTCAGAAACTAGATGGCACCATTCATTCAGTCGTGAGGAATCTGATCCAATAACTGTGTTCTCGTTATGGATAAACACCCATCAAAACTCTCACAAATTGCAACCGTGGCTGCACCGATTATGGCATTTCCACAATGCACCTTTTGCAGCATGCTTTAGGGTAGAGCAATCCTTAGAAAACGAAAGATTGAATTTTAAGCTCTCTTTAAACCAACATTTTTATATAAGTAGATTGGTTGCTCAACTCTCCAGGGAAAATGGCTGTTTACCTCTTCTATTAAAGTCACTATCCAGAGGGAGAGAAGCTCATGAGGGCTTGGTGACAAGCATACTTATCTGAAAAACAGGAAAATATATATTTAAATTCCAATAGTCAGAGAAGGGAATGAACACACTGGTACATCCTAGGCAAATGCTTCATCTCCTACTAAACAAGAAAGGGGAAAAGATGCCAGTACTCTCATTTTTTTAAGAAAGCATAGGCTGCCTTCGCATTTCAGCTGTTTGAAACAGTTCCTGACAGTTGCTTTTGGATAAAACCCTGCAATGGGCTAAGGCAGCGGTTTTGGCATCCTGACTGAACTCTCACAGGAGGCCCAGCATGGAACTGATCTGTACTTGGTAGCTCATATCAATAAGTACAAAACGGCTTACAGGAGAAAAACTAGGAAATCTGTGAAATTTAGGCACCTCCAGGGCTAAGCACCACAGAGGACTAATTTTGATTATGGATTTGGACTCAAACACCCAAATTCCAGTAAAATGCTATTTTAGACACCTATGCACAGTATTGTTTCTCTTCCCTAGTCTTTCAGTATTTCTGTGTTCCCCAGTAGTGTGCAGCTATTACGAGGATGAATTTGATATACAGAGTTAATGTGATGATGATAGTAGCATCTAAGAAGATAGATAAAAATAACATGACATAATACTACTTAAAATGTTGCAAAGTATTAGAGACACATTTTGGTCCTTATGATTTGTTTCATTTTTAGCAGGTTACACTAATCTTCTGTTCAGATGATCCTGTTTATCTCTGACATGGGCTGTGATTTTAAAACTAGCACCTCTTTTCAAGTTCTTTAGCTTCCAAGCATCCAAGGTTAGAGTCTACTTGTAGAGTTAAGCTTTACATCAGTATAATGGGTGTTTATCTGATCCATCTGTAATTATGATAATTTTATTTTATTTTTTTTTTTAATTTTAAGATTCTATTCCTTTTTAGGGATCTAGATGGACAGCAGAGAGGAAAGCTCATTGCTTTGCATTGTTCAGACAGCTCAAGACTGGGTCAGGAGAAATCCTCTGGAAGAAGGGGAGATGCTGCTTTCTTTCCCTGACAGCAGCTGACCTTGCTCAGCTGGGAGAAGCTTCTGGAGAGCAGGACGTGTGTACCAGAGTGTGAAGGACACAGAGCAAACAGAGAGTCTGCAGCAGAAACAGAGTCTGGGCAACCCAACAGAGAATCAGTAAACAGGCACACAGCCAGGCTTCCCAGAGAATAGAAGAAAAAAAGGATTATTCTTAGGACAGAGGAGGGGCGGAGGCTTCTGGAAGCTGCTAAACTGCTAAAAGTTCTTGGACAAAGACCAGGACCAGACAGATATTTACTGTTAGAGGGCAGTATACATGGGAGGGAGGGAAAGGTTTGTTGTTTTCACTTTTTGTTTGATTGGGGTTTTTTTGTGTTTTTTTTTTTCTCTCTACAAGGAGAGGATTTAGGATTTCTTACTTATGATAAAGTTGAAACAAAACTTGATGATGTCCTGTTATGCTCACTTTAAACAAAAGATTCACTCCATCAGAAATCTCATGATCACTGGAAGATTTATCAGTCAAACTTGTAAGTGTAAGATCTTGCACCCGGGAAAACATGATCCAGGAGTGCAGCATAGATTGGGATCTACCTGGCTGGAGGGCAGCTCTGAGGAAAGGGACCTGGGGATCCTGGGAGACAAGAAGCTCAATTTAACAGTGTGCTGCAGCAGCAAAGCATGCTAACAGGATGCTGGGTTGTATCAACAAGGGCATCACCAGCACAGATCCAGAAGTCATTATCCCACTCTACTCAGTGCTTGTCAGGCCACACCTGGAGTACTGTGTTCAGTTTTGGTCCCCGCTATACAAAAAAGGTGTGGACAGGCTGGAGAGGGTCCAGAGAAGGGCCACAAAGATGATTAAAGGGCTGGGCAGCCTGCCAGATAAGGAAAGGCTGAGAGAACTGGGTTTGTTCAGCCTTGAGAAGAGAAGGCTTAGGGGAGACCTTATCGCTATGTTCCGGTATTTAAAGGGTGTCTAAAGAAGATGGAGACTCCCTTTTTACAAGGAGTCACATGGAAAAGATGAGGGGTCATGGGTACAAGTTACTCCTGGGGAGATACTGATTGGACACAAGAAATAAATTTTTCACAGTGAGAACAATCAGCCACTACTGAGACTCCACAGTTATAGAGAGATTTCTCCACAAGTCACTACAATAATCTCCCAGGGAAGTGGTGGATTTCCCAACATTGGACACTTCTAAGATTTAGCTGGACAGGGTACTGGGCCATCTTGTTTAGACCTGGCCTTTGCCAAGAAATGTTGGACCAGATGATCCTTAAGGTCCCTTCCAATCTGGTATTCTATGATTTTATTTTTCTTATTTAAACTCTTTTTCACTTTTAAATAAGTATCACCTATTTGGTAACTCATTATGATTTTAAAACATTTGTAGCTGTTCAATTCAGGGAAAGATTTTGGCTTATTGTGTCTCGATGGTTCAGATAATGCTAGATGAAAAAGTCTCATCAAACTTTTTATGTACTTAAATGATTTGAGTTTTCATAGTGGGGAAAACAGTGACACCACCCACCTCACCACCAAAGCAAAGCAAAGCAAAACAAAACAAACCAAAACAAATATGAACAACTGAGCAGCTATATCTGCTTAACCCAGACTATAACATCCTCTATCATCAGTGAAGTCATCAGTGTCATTTCACAAAGGAGATTAGCTCTGTAAGGTGGAACAGAAAGAAAATTCATTCCCATTAGAAATGTAAGTAAAATTTTATCGTGTTGATTGAGTAGAAGGCAGCCTGAAAGACAATATCCCATGGAAAGCTCTGTCAACAAAGCAGCTGCCAGGAAAGATAAGGCCAAGCAAGTAATGGTCATTTCAGCTCCTCAGAACTGCAACAGCTTTGTGACTAAATTCCCTTTGACCTTGCTAGGAAGGAAGCCTGGTGGCTGCTGCTACAAAAGGACAGGACCATGATCAAAAGGCAACCACACCGGCAAGTACTGCAGCTTCATTTATACGATGGCCGAATGGCAAAGGCCATGCCTTTGGGCAAACAGATTGTGATATAATATTTTACCAAAGGAAGGATGCTATATTCCCTTGAACAACACTCTGAATCCAGAGGGCAGGTATCAGCAGAGAGTCTTCTTATACGTATGCACAGGAAACCAAAAATCTGACTTGGCCAGACCTCTGCCAGGAGGCCTGACCCACTCTGGGGGCAGATGAAGCAAACACAGTGACCATGAGCCAAAGTGTATAGAGTTCTATCCCTCCCCATTTTGCCTCCCCCTATTCTACGAGGTTTCTGTTGGTTTTTGGTTTGTTTTGGGGTGGGTTTTTTTGTGGTTTTTTTTTTTGTTTTTTTTTTTAATAAAAAGAAAATGTCACAGGCCTTTCAAACTATTACTATGCAAATAAGCACTAGGTTTATCTAGCTCTTTTTACTTGGTGAGTATGGGAAGATGTTAAAACAAAACTTCTTACCAGTGCCATATTTTTAAAGTGCTGTTAGCAACACAAGATGCTTTTTCCAGCAAAAAGCCTAATAATGTCAAAAGAGCATAGGAGGTCTCATAAGCAGAAAGTAATAGCAGTTTCACGCAACACGTGAAATTATAATGCATCTTGTGTGTAAATCAAATCACTTTTTCTTTATAATTTCTGAATTCCATAGGGGCCATGAAACACATATTTAAAAGGTGCGCAGAAGGACCTTATTCATTAAACAGCAGAGAAAAGTAGTTGAAGCTTTATTAAAAATTGACTAATAGGCATTCCAGATAATTGAACTGACAGGCTGTTTTGACAGCTGCAAGGAAAAATGTGCTTGCTCTAAACAGTTGGTTTAAATCTTTTAGATTTTTAGAAAGAGAAATGATGTACTGGTTTAACTTTAATCAGTTTATAAAGTTAAAAAAAGTATTCTAACTGTTCACCTGACTAGTTGAAGTTATGCTAATTGGAGGTACTGCCAATCATTTCAATGGTAGAGTTTGAACTGAAAGAATTGCCAAGTTCTCACACAATGAGAAAGGTGGAAGGCGAGTACTTTAAAAAGTTTTGGTTAGCAGAAAATGTAAATTAAGATGAAAACATAACTCTGATCTCGGTTTCCAGAAAGGCACTGAAATATTCAATCTGACTGAAGTTAGTGGATTTTGCAAGCATCCATCAGCTTTGAAAATCAGGCCGCATTTAACTAAGAAATGTGACAAACAAACTCAACCTTGTGTGGGTTAACATAAAGTAATAGGCAATTATACTGTCTGAATGAAAAAAAAGCAAGCAAGAAAAAGGGAAAAAAACCCAGTGAGAGGCTACTTATCAGATTTTTCAAGTATGAGAATTGAAACTAGAAGGAAGAAAGAAAGAAAAAATAATTATAAAAGTTAGGGAGGAAAGACAAGCTAGAGTTAAAGTTGGATTTTGTAAATATTAGTTCATTGAAAACGAAAAATTGAGAAGGTAAGCAAGCATCAGAAAAGACAAAGAAAATTTTTAAAAGGACAAGAAAAATATTTAAAAAGGTAAATGAAGACTTCAAAGAGCTAATGGAATGTTAAATATTTTGAAAATATTGTGCAGATGTTGATATACTACATAGAATTGACATGAGTTCAGGGCTTGCCAATAAAGCATTAAGAATAGGACCCTGTTACTCTGTATTCAAACTTTAGGTGTTCTTTTAGTCTGTGTATACAAATATGCATTTTATATCTTGCATTAGAATAGATCCATCCTCTTCATAAAATTCACAAAAAGTATAATAAATGGGATGAATTCACCACAGCTGTGTCACTTCAGCTATAGGCATATATAGAATAAGAATAGTACAGCAACTCCCAAGAGAAGAAAAAAAATCTTAGAAAAATGAAAAGCTGACACACTGAGAATAGTTTATCTGGTATTTAATTATAGTATCACTAAAACAGAAAGTCACAGCTATTGAATTTACTTTGGTTTTGTTTGTTCGTTTGTTTGTTTTTTTTTTTTTTTTAATAAAGTAGATAAACAAAAAGTTTTAGTATCCAAATACTGCCATGCTGATCTTATCTTATGTTTGATTAATCTATTGGACTTAGGTATAATAACTGAACAAGAAATCTATATGCTGTTTTGAAGGGTTTATTTGATTTGATTTTAGAAGCCTTTCGATCATTCCATATGAGAAGGAGTCATGTTGAAAATGTGTATTTCACAGTTATCAGTTTTATGCTACACATTATTCCAAGAGAAAAGAACAATCGAAGCACTGACTATTAGTAAAACTGGTTTGCAAATGAAATTTGATTGATATTTTTAGATTTCTCGGGACTATATGTGGCAGAGCTTTGTATAAACTACATTTGTTTGAAATGCAACATTGCTCAGAATTGCCAGGAATAATTTAAAACCCATAAATGTTTCCTCTAAATTGAATCAGAGAAGGCTGAGCAACCTCTAAACACTGTACAGGGATTCAGTGTTTAGATTTTAAATGAAACAATTTTAAAAATTGGAGCCTTGCCATTATTTATAACATGGTCAGAGTCAGTGCTCTGGTATAATAAGCTGATTTTCCTCTTCTGTTCCTAGCGCATCTTTACTGGAGGCTTTCACAGTTAAACATAGTAAATGAGGGGGGTGGGAGGAGCAGTAAGAATAAAAAGTTAAATGAAAATGTATTATAGAAAACTATTTTCAGAAATTGCATTTTATATTTAATAGGGATATTTTTGCTTACACCCAAGCCTAAAGACCATTTTTATTAAACACAAGAAAACATCTCACATATTTTCTTGTTTCATTATATCCAAATACATTAATTTCTTGTTTTCAATTAAGATTTATGCTGCCTATATTGCACAAGGTAAGTGTAAATAAGAGCTATAAATTGCTAAGCAGTTAATGTTGCTTATGAATGGACCTATTGTTGTCTAAACAGCTTGAATTTTAGAGAAATCAGCTAACTTAACGCCTATGAGGTGCCATACAGGAAAAATGCTATAAAAATCTAATAACAATAAATATGCATTGGTATTAAGTTATATTAGTTTGGGTGAAAGTGCATACATTTAGAACTTATTAATATATATACAGTTAAAAGGGGTTTAAATTAAAAATGGTCAGGGCAAATGTGTGTCCAGATCACCACATACATACTTACCCCTTCATTTGATTTGATGTTTAGTTATTAATTCTTGGAAATACAGGCTAATGCAGTCTGCAATGAAATTCTCATGAGTGGAGGACACTCTTGTTTAGCAACAGGGAAGCTTTTTTTCTGACTTTCAGAAAGTTTCAAGACAAGGCCTTGAACTAATTCAACACAACAGCACCGAGAACATACCAGACTTAGAGGCAATGTCGATCTTCTTATTCTGTATGGCCATGTTTTGCCAATTAAGGATACCAAGTAAACTCAGACACCAGAGTGAAAAAAGTATCGTATTTTATGGTGACAACCAAATAATGTAACAGTGTAATACAGAAAACATGCACTAAGAAAAAGCAGAATAGTGCACTTAAAGCAACAAACAGGAGAATACAGGGTAATGCATCAAGTCATTACTACATGAGAGAGAGAATAGTGATTAAGAAAGATCCCTCACCACTTGCAGACGTTCCCATCACCCAGCCCCGCAGTGGCTGGGCAGCCCCGGTTACAGCGAGGGTTTGCAGAGCCTGTCCCAGCAAGGGGGAAATCCTACGCGGGGCGTCCACCCACAGGTGAGGCTGCCAAAGTCACTGTGAGCGGGTCCAGCCTTATATACCAGAGATGGACAGGCCAGAATAGGTGGCATCTTTGTTTTGAGTGGAAAATTTCTGGTTTCATTCTCCTGTTGGATTCCCCCCACAGCCTGGCCAGGGCTCAGGGGGGAACCAAGGGAGTTTCTAACAAGGCCAGATACTTGGGTTCTCAGCCTTGAACGAGGCTAAACAAGGGAAGTTGGATACATTCTCTACTCACTACTGACTGTATTCTGTCTAAGCTGCATCTTTCACTCGCGAGCTTACACACTTTGTTAATGATTACACACCAAGTTAGCAGCTTCAGCTTTGGGCCTGTGGTTCAGGCTTCAGTATTTCACTGCTTTAGCACTTTTTACATCAGAATAGGTGGTTTGTTATAACTTATTACAATCCCTACTAGCACAATGGTTTTCAGTTATAAAATATACAGGATTCATCTATAGGTCAACTCTGGCTTGGGCTGGTTGTCCAAGCCTTCGCACTTCAGGCCAAATTAAAAGCCTAGTTTAAATGCATTTATATTATGCCAAATTTTAGTGGCAGGAGTCGTAGCACCTCCTTAAGCCTCCATAGCTCTACTCTATTCAGCCCACTGAAAGATAGAGATAACTGCTATGTGATGTTAAGAAACAGGAAAGCTTAATATGTGAACAAATCTTAACTGTTGCTTAGATAGTATCTGCTAATATAGCAAACAAGAAATTACGGTAAAGGAACATCAGCCTTCACTAGATGAACTGGGAGTTGCCTATGTGTCAAAGCAATACAACTAGGATAACAAAGTCAACTACAAATCACCTGTCTTATGCTGTGTGAAGACACTATACCCAGTGCCAGAGCCAGTTCATTCACACACAGTTTTCATGCTGCTCACATTCTCTCTAGTGTATAACATAGTCACATTCTACCATTGCTTTCCTTATTCCTTTAAATGTCTTGGATACATAAAAATGAATTTCTGAGCATCATTCATATATGATCTGGAGATGTCTTAATCTATTTGAATATAAAATGTGCTAATGGAAAAGTGAGCTACTGGTTGTACGCTAGCCTTGAGGCTACTATAGCTTATGTTCTAAGGCTAAAGAACTACAGTGTAAAACCGTGCCTTGAATTAAAATCATGCTTATATTTGACATAAGAAGTACATTCTTATTATATTGTGGTTTTTTTTTGCTGATGGTCTGTTTCCAGACAATTCGTGGGTAATAAAAAAAACTTTAAAAAGGAACCAAACAGAATAACAAATTTCATGTGCAACACTCAAATCATAATATAACTCACAATTTTGACTGCAATGGTAACAACAAATACCTACTGAAAAAGAAAAGCAATTGCATTTAGCTTCAGTACATTATCGTTTTTAGCAAAAAATGCCAGTTTCAATTAATATGTATTAACTCAAAGGAATGCATCAGTTAAAGTTGATATGTAGTGGCTCTGAATAATAATTTGTTAGTTATTGTAAGTATGAACTGAATTTAAAAGAGTGCATCTCATTTTGAAAATAATAGTTGACCAGGAAATTCAAAGAAATTAAAATGAAATGGAATTGGAGGTGAGGAATAAGGGAGGAAGTTTTAAAAGATCACAGGAAAGAGAGGGACATCCTAAAATAGCCTAGAAAGAAATCTGTTCCTGCAGGTTATTACTTCTTTTGCCATGCTCTTCTCTTAAAATCAGGTAAAGTCCAAATCAAAGTAATATAAACTGGTAATCATCCTTTTCTTTGGCTCTCCAGTTTAGCAAAACCTGAAAATCTTGAAATGTAACAAAATCATCCCTCGACTTCAAGTTAAACCATCCCTTAACCTTGAAAGAGAGTGGAGGCATGTGGGGGAGAAGGTGCAAATGACAGTATCACTAGGAGTTGGGAACAGGATGTTTCCTATAATGACTGAAAAGAATTTGAAAGAAACTTGCTCAGTTCATTAGGGCTCATTAAAATTCTTATCGCAGACTTTTTTTTTTTTTTTTTTTTTTTTTTTTTTTTTTTTCCATATTTATACAAGCCAAAACCTAGTCTGTATTGTTACGCAGAATTGTTACACAGACCTTTGCTTATATTCTTTGTTGCATGCTTAGTTTGAGAATTATGTTTCAGGGACCCTGTTAAGAAAGAATTGTCTCATTTTCACTTCATACTTGCAGTGGGTAGTCCTTTTTAAAATATTTTACTGACTTGTCTTATACCTCTCCAAACACATTTAAAACAACTGTTTGTTGCTTAATAAAGTTTTGGGCATATTAAACTGGACAGGTAGTATACATATACAACTGAGAATAAAACAATATAGTACAATGTGTAAGCACTAAGTAATTAACATCATTAATCTTTTTCTTGAGCCACAGGTTCTCATAAACTACAGGTATATTGCAGAGCAGCAATAACAAAGCTGTGAAGAGCCCTGAGCCATGCTTTCCAGAATCGACAGTGTTAGGTTGTAAACATTGTTGCTCATCTCATGTTTTTAATGTGCATGTTAAGTAGGAAATTATTGTTGAGGATCCATCCTTGCTTCCTGCAAGGAGAAGAAAGAACTTGGCTAGGCTGGCCTCTAGGAACACATTTTTTATCAGGGTAATTTTCAGCTAGTCAGAGAAATAATTATGAGCACTGGAAAGGAGGTGTACGGAACACACCAAATAAAACAATAGCACATTTATAGGCATTTCTTGTTTCCAGAGATTTTTCTGTTATTATACATGTGTTTAATTTTGACTCTGAGAATAAAACCCGAAACATTTAAGTGTTTTATTTTTTCTCCCTTTGAGAGTTTTCCCTTTTGCCTAAAAAGGCCCTTTATAGGCAGTCTCAGAAAAGAGAAGTTGATGAGACAATTTGCCCAACTCCTATAAGTCTGGAATTGTGCTCCTCTGAGTTTCTACTGGGATGGAAAGGCACTGTTCTTTATTTCTCTCTCTATTCTATATATGATCTAAGTGTGTCTATCACTCTCTATGGTCCCAGTCCAGAGTTCTGGTTCTGAAATAGTATAATTAAACAGTGCATGCTGATATCTTCAGAAAACAGATGCCATAATTTTTGGTAGCTTTCATATATATTTCTCCTTCACTGAAAATGTTATAAAACAGTGATGCATTTTAACTGTAACATATCACTTGTTTTTAAAAATGAGTACACAATCATGTGTATTTATGTCTATAAAACACACATGCATGCATACATAATTTGTTTTCCACATACTTTTATTCATAAATAACCAGAGTCTGTGTCTGGATGCTAGAGGAATAAAATAAAAAAAATGCAGTACAACCACGTGAGATTTGATTCACTGTAAGTTTAGCTGACTATTTCCAGTGACAAACTTAGTAGTAAAGCTGTTGTGGATAATACAAGTTCAACTGCACCAAAGTCCAGAGACTAGAAAGGCCAAACTAAAAATGGCAAGGGCGAAAACACTGAGGCTTGACTGAAGAAACTGTCTGACATTATCCCTTTCAACAAGACTCAATGCATCCATGCTACACTGTAAATAGGACTCTGGAACTGGAAAGCATGGTTTACAAAGAGTGACATGAATTTTCTAGTATATTAAATGCCCCAGGAGCTTTCCTAAAAGTCAGTGTTATTTGACTAAAGAAAATGTTTGATCTGAGGATATATACGAGACTTCATAACACACAGACTTTACTTCATGACCATTCAGGTCAATGTATAGACTATAAGCAAGGTCAACTTCAGTTCTGGTTCCTGTTCTTCTGCAAAGACATTAACCACTTATTTACCATTTCTCCGTTTTCTTGCCTGTAGAGAGAGAAATTCCACTACTTATGTGAGATGGACCATGATGGATGAAAGTACTATATAATAAACAGGACTGGCTGGTCTTACACAAATTGCCATCAGAAATTTCAATTGGTTTGATTATATATTCAGATTGTGCATTTGTGAAAAACTACCTTCCAAAAGATGAAAAGTAATTTTCTAAGCAACTTTATAACCAGTGCAGACTACAATTTTGAGACTGTATTTTTTTGTTTGTGATTTTGTTCAGTTGGTTTTTGTGGTGGTGGAGCAGTATTTGTCTTTTTTTATATCTACAGAAGTTCAAGTAGACTTTGAAGGATTTTTAGGTGAACACAGAATCATGCTGTTATGTTTTCATTATTTTGAGTGGAGTTCTTTCCCCTTTCGGACAACATTTAACAACAGAGGTAGTGACGGGAATATTTTGGTGAAATATATCCTTAGATCTCAGGGGCAGGGGTTGGAGGGGGCAACAACAGATTCACCTCAGCTGAAAAATTCTCAATGGACTATATTTCATATATACCTGTGAGTCTTGAAATCATTTGAAAGGACAGGCACACTGGAGAAATTGTATCCTGTATATAGATACTCCTGTATCTAGATATCCTGTATATAGATTCTCCAAGAGAGAGACACCTCTTGGGGAACTCATGTCTTCTGAAAGGCATACTTTTGTATGCATTTATGGTTTAGCTCTTTTGGGAACCGTTACTTTGTGGAACGGAAGGATCCACATTATCTAATGAAAGGTGTGTCTGTGTGCATTTCCCATGAGATAGGATATAATATAATGGCATAGATTTTTTGCTCCAAATTCTTCTAGATCGTCAATCCTAAATTTAAGGAAAAAGTCCCATTCTTGACTGTGTCACAGTCTGTTGCGTTTAGGTTATGTCAGATTATAAAGGCTGATATGTCCCTTACTCTCTCAGAATCATAGGAAAGAATTGCTTCTGATGTATTCCAGAGAATACGTTTATATCATAAAGCTAAAATAAATAAGAACATGATTGGAAACTAATGCAGTCATTTAAGACTTAAGCAGTTTTGTCTTTTTTTCCCTAGCTGCAGTTCCTCTAATGTCTCTAAATGATGCTGTGGGGAAAATACTCTCACTGCCGTCTAGATTTGAATTCTTTAATAAGGAAGCTAAAAAAAGTTCTCTCTCTCTGAAAGACATAATAACAGTATACATAGTTCCTTCTCTTTGTCTCTGTATATAAATGATTGAGTAGATTGGGAAGTCGTGGGTGTGGGTGTTCATTAAGATAATTTTTTTCAGAATATAGAAACTACATTAGAAAGTGGAGACATTACTGCCTCTTTCTCTGCTCTTTAAGACAGTGAACAAAGGGTCGTTATTATCTCAGACTTTCCATGGAGAAGTATGCAATACTTTTCAAATAAGATGCTGGGTGGCCAATAGGCATAGCATTTTTGGATAATGTTTTCAAATGCTGTAAACCTGCAAGCATTTTTGTGAGTGCTCAAAGATTACAGGCAAGTTTAGAGCAAAGCTGATTTTAGAGTTCTGAAAGGTTTCAAACCAATATCTTCATAAGATGTAGTGGGAGAAAAGTCAGGGCAGATATACAGTTTCAAAGGAGTTGTTTCTGCTCATGGCTAGTTGCCCTTCTGTGTCCTTTTCTTCTTTTTAAGGTGGACTTTGTCATTTTGCACTTCCTTTTTTTTTTTTTTTTCTTTTCTTCACTTTTCCTAGGTGAATTGAAGACATTTGCTCACTCCTAGACTGTGGTTCCAGGTAGTGGTATACCAGTTCTTTTTATTTTAGGGCCCAACATGGCTCTTAACAGGGTCTATTTCTGAGAGCTCTTAACTATCAAAATCTAGAGATCTCCAAAATCATTTGATAATAAATAATCAATTATATCTCTCATTGTGGAAATCTGTTGTATTATGATTTGTATAGATTTATATTCCATTCTTTCTACCCTTTGCCAAGCATAATTTTATTCAGTTATCTATTAAAAAAAAAAATTGCTATTTATATTGTAGGGCTGGTGCATGTAACTAATATATACATTCATTCAAGTGGCAGAAAGCAGGAGAATATAAAATGTGCAGCTAGATCTAGTTTTTTGCACCTAATTTGACATCTTTCCAAAGATTTCACTGGAATTATAATCTGTACCAGTGAGTATAATATCAGGTTTGCAGTAAACTTCAGTGCATTCATTCACTTGGCTAGGCATGAATTTCTGTGGATGAAGCCTTAAAAGACATATTTTTATATTTTTCTTGAATATTTCTTTCAACATGGTAATTAGGATAATGGATCATGCTCCCACTAGGATGTATGAATCAGTGAGACAACAGTGCTTGTCTATGGTAATGCATATCACAACCCTGAGGCAAAGCACATGAGAGCTGGGGAAAGCATTCTCAGGGAGAGCTGTCTAACAAAATGCATTTCTACCTAAGGCAACTAATCTCCTCTGAAACCTATGAGTCTGTTTTAGCAACTTTAACTCAATGGGAATTCCAATTAGGGTGTCCTTACTAGAGATGTCTCTGTTATAGATAACTTGGGAGACCACCTACATCTCCAATTAGTAACTCTGAAGGTGCTTTTATGAATTAATATGTGCATATTCTTGGGGTTTTTTTTGGGACCCCTCTGTGATTATACTACTTTCCTCTGTTTCTTCCAATGACATGTCTTATTGTGTCAGTCTGTGGTAATGATGACCATCGAGCTAATTTTCAGAGGATCATATTAACACTAACCTTTGGCTCACCCATCTGTTCCTCACTGTATTGCTTCAAATGTCTCCTTTTTGGCTTATTGTTAAACTGGAATAGAGGCAAAACTCCTCCAAGCCCAGCAGGGCTTTGCTGGGCCATTTCTGGCTGCAGGAGGCTGCCTAGTATGGTAATCTGAATCATTTGCTCTTGTCATTGAGGTTTTCTCAACACTGAACATCTTGCTGGATGTCAATGGCAAATAAAACATCTGTGGATGACAGTAGGCTTTCCTCTCAAACTAACAAAGGAGCACATCTTGGCTCTGATCCTCTCACAGGGGTTTGGAGCTCTCTTGGGTCTTTTTTCTCCAGGGAATGAGTAACTCCTAGTTTGTTAAGCTTCTGCCTTTACATGCTAAGCAGAAATGTATGAAACTAAGGATAAAATGGATAGTTCTGAAGCCCCCTGGTTTTGTGTAATGACACAATATATAGTGCAGCAGAGTTATAGGTAAATTTCTATTGCAAGAATGTACAGACATACCAAATATCAGAGAATTTTCAGTTCAGTCATTCATAATTCCATGTACACTTATTGGTAAAGCCTTTAATAGTGCTGGAGCTGTAAAAACAGAGAAAGCTACTGAAGTGTATATTAGGAATTTAATACTCTCTGTATTAGCACTTCCCCACTTTATTTTCCCTAGTAAAAATAAAGAGTGATTCATTTTGCATTTACCCCTGAATTTGCCTGACACATTATTTTAATAGAAAGTGTTTCTTTCTTATCTTTTCCCACTCCAAAAACAAATATAAAAATGCAGAACAAAACAAAAAACAAACTTCAGAACATAAGAACATAATAATAACACCATGCCAGATTTGTTGCTGCCGGGAAGTTTTGTCCTCCAGATTGCCTTGCTTTCAGTGCACCATCATAAATGTATTTTTATGTAATTTAAAGCATATGTTTTAAAGTGTGTTCTGAAGCAACAGAAGAAAAATGTGAACAACTGAGCCATTAAAATTGCAGTACATTTTACATACTTTAAATGAAGATCCTAAGAATTGTTTTGCATTGCAATAATCTTATTCCTCTAAATTAAATTCGGGTGTCAGACTGGGTCTGGATGACAGCTAAATGAAGGATCTTAACTCTCCAGTCCAGCAAGCTACAGTGAGAAACAAGGAAGGGGGAAGGGAGGAAACAAAATTGACAAGTAGATGAAAACAGCCTCTTAATATCAGCAGCAATGGAGAAACTGTTTGCCATCATGCAAATCTATGCTTAGTGAGCAAAAAACTTTCTCCAAGGTTTTCCATCAATGTCAGCTGTATACCTACATGGATTTAAAACAAGTAGCCTAGTGTAATAGTATCATACACTTAATTCCTTAATGTTTTCTATATAGCAGAATATTTTAGTGGCTAAATTAGATACATACCTATATGTATGTGTTTTCTTACTAGCATATACAGTGTTTAAGGTACAAGAATATATGTGTACAAATTATTTAGCATGTATTTTGGTATGCCACAGTCAATGACATGGAGGTAAAAGAGGTAAACCCATATTTCTCTGTAAAGAACAGAGGTACTTTAGCTGACTATTTGCAAGTATAATAGGAAGCTGTGAGTTTGTGACTTGAAAAATGGTTATGTTACTTACAGGAAACATCGAAACTGAGAGACAGCTGGAAATTGCAGTAGATGAGGCACTGGAAAAATCCAGGAATCTCCTGCCAAAATCAGATACGGCAGTATTAGATCCAAATGGGTTTACTTGTCTTTCGTCTACACAGCTACCTACATACACATTTATTATAAATCTCTTTGAATTAAGTCTGTATTACCAGTAC
This sequence comes from Athene cunicularia, assembly GCF_003259725.1. Lineage (NCBI taxonomy): Eukaryota > Metazoa > Chordata > Aves > Strigiformes > Strigidae > Athene > Athene cunicularia. The sequence goes on from NW_020799097.1 coordinate 41,452,761, forward strand.
ATTTTCAAGGCAGGTGTTTTTTTCTGCTGTAAGGACATTAAGTGATTCAAAATCTTGTCCCCATTTGAGATTACATAAGTATTCTGAAAAACCTGAAAAGCTGACAAACTGTCTATGCATAGGGGGAATAACTGCAAAAAAACTTTCAGACCAGTGTCATTCTACTTGTGCATGGTGGCATTGTTGCATTTCCAGAAAGACTTGCATGATTCATGCCATTTCAATATGTGGATGGTTCTGAACATTATCTCTTCCCTTTTTATGTATAAGATATTTTGAAAGTTTTAATTCTTCCTGTTTCTTGAAAATTAATATTTAACTGCCTATCTTTTCCCATTTATTTCTCCCAAATCCCTTAATCATATGAATCGAAATATTCACCAAAAATACTGATAATAACTTTCACAGTTCAGATAAAATTGAGATAGAATTGGACTCCTGGGAATTAAAGTTATAGTAATAAAATATATCATTGTAGCTATCCCACTAAAATGAGCAGGGAGAATCTTGGCCTTACTGAAGACACCCCAATGGGTATTTTCAGTGTATTTTTGAAGGATATATGTTAGTGTGAAATCCCTTCACAGAATTTGTTTATATGAAACTGAGAATAAAAACATATCTTTTAAATTGTCTGTCACCTGGTTTTGTCCTTGTTCACTGGATTTGGTTTCTATATTATCTTTTTTTCACTAGGTCTCTTGATAACATATCAACTCTGGAACTTGATTGATTGATTCTAGAAGAGAAATGAATCAGGATTTTATTAAATAAAATGATGTAATGAGAAAGTAATGAGGCACATGAGTGCATGTGATCTAGCTTTTAAAGTGCAAATTTATTTTTCAGTGTAAGAACCAGCTGAGAATGTACAGAGGGAAGACCCTTGGCTTACTTGCTTCCTGAAAGACAGATATTTCAGCTGTGGACACAAAGGTTCCAAGAGTTGTAATGTTGTGAATATTTAGTGTAGTTCAGATTAGGGTGCCTACTGCCATAACAGATAGGTGCCGCAAAGAAATCAAGCAGTGCAAGGAAAACTCCAGAGAATATGTGGATTCTATTAGAACATTTTGTCATACATTCCTTTCTTCTATAGCACACAAACTTCCTTGCCATCAATCCTTTTTCTGACTCCTTCACATCCCAAAAAATGAGGTATCTGAGATAATTTCAGTTCCACTTCCTCATGTTGAAGGTTTTGAATATTTTTTTAAAATTCAGGATCTGATAAAATGCAGCACATTTATAGACAAAAAGATAAACAAAGAAAGGCTATCAGAAGAACTCTGCTTTACTTGACCAGTCGCTTAAGTAATAATTAACAGTGTCATTGTTTGGCTTCCCACTATGTAGAGTTTTGAGGCAAAGAACTCAGACCTGACAAAGTGCTCTATAAACACTAATGAAGTCTTGGAACATGCCGTGAGCTAGGTAATTATTACTAGACTAATTCTACAACTGGGTAAACTGCATCACAGGAATTAAATTACTTCTGTGTCAAAGAAGAATTCAATGGCAGAGCTTAGAAGTCATCTATACCAGTTTAACTCCTGTTACCGGACAACATTCTGTCCCTTAGGATGATAAGGTTTTAGGGAGATTGGCTTTTAAAAAAATCCTTCATCCAACATATACACCATTCTTTGTAAAGAATTGAAATTATTAATATTTATATCAAGGCAGGCAAGTCCTTGACCTAAAAGGAGGGAGTTACACAGTGATGTGGTTGCAGGCAGCAGAAGTGACATGGGAAAAAAATAAGCAGGTGTTAATAGGAGAGGGCGAGGAGAGAAAAGAAAAATTAACCCTCTGATCCTCTCTGGTAAATCTCCTTTCCCATCTTTTGTACAGAAATCAAATGATGCAGAGGTCTGATCATTCCTCAGAAGGATAAAAGTTGTTTCAGCAGATCTCTCCAGGTATTTTCTCATTATGTACCTCTTCTAAAATGCCTGAGAAATTGCTATCAAGTGAACTTCAAGGAAAATATGATATTTGGATCCTAATATTTGTTAATTTTCTGTACTGAAAAAATAATATGGGAATCGTATAGGAAGTAATAGTAATCATATAGGAAGTATAGGAATGATGTAGAAATAGTCAGAGAAGTACAGGATACAAGCATAGGAAGAACTTAGGCAGTTGCAGCAAACAGTCCTATTGCAGCAGTGCTTTAAGGTCAAACCTTAACAACTGCCCCTCTGGCATGTGCAAAACTCAATCTCACTGAGCTATTGATCATCTGAAATGTTAGACACCTTTTTGGACAATGTACTGGGGATTGGGGGGAAACTGTGGTATAAAGCGTGCACTGAATTTCATGAAGGTGTATGAGAAGTGAAGATACAAGAAGTATGTAAGACATTATTCTGATTATAGTACATATTGAACAGCAATTTACTTATTTCCCAAAATCAAAAGAAGCCATACCCAAGTGTGTGAGGTGCACAGTAATTCAAATTCAGATCCATTCTTTTTATATGAAGGCCACAATATTCGCTGACAGGTTGGGAAACAAACCAGGGAAGCTCAGAAGCCTAAGTCTCAGCAATTTGATCCCAAGCTTTTCAGCTGAGATCATGACAAGCTTATAAGCCTCTAGGGGTATGGCTCACAGGAGAACCTGTGAAGCATACTAACGAGTGGGTTAGACCTGCATCATGTATCTTTTTATAACTTTTTTACCTAGATACAGCTTTGTATTTGTGATCCATCAAGACAGCTTTGATCCTCTGGAGCATGGCAACTAACAAAAAACAAGCCTAGGAGAAGAGATACACATATAAAGAGTTAGGGATTACAGGGGTTTGGCTATGATGGACAGACACAGAGACTCACTGTCTAAAAGATACCACTGGGCATAATGCTTTTTTTTTTCCTTTTTTTTCCCAATACTGTACAATGTTACACACAGAGATGCACACACAGATACTCCAAAAAACGACAAGAAAAAGTAAAGGGACAAACAGGCAAAGACTTGGTACTTTGAAAGGGAAAGAGTCACTGATGAAATACCCATGAAAGAAAGACAACCCAGTCAAACTTTCCTGCCTCAGACTGAATTAGAAAGGACCTTGTGAAGGTTGATTCTAACCTTTCTGTGCATCACTTTAGTATAGTAGCAGTGAGCACTACAGAAAAAGAATCAATACAAGTTATGTGGATGTACTCAAGGAGACTGCTCTCTTGACTCCTTTTTTACTGCTGAACAGAAGAATTTATGCTAGGATTTGTTTTTCAATAGTTGACTCTAAATTGCTGTTACCCTTCTTAAAAAAAAAACAGCCCAACAATCCACAGGCAATTCAAAATGGGGGGGGGGGCATTTATGAACAGTAAACCTGAAACATTTAAATAACAGGAAAAATTAAGTATTTCAGGGTTCATGAGATGCAGCTACTCCACTCTTCTAGCATATAGATTTCTCAATAACCTTGACTTTAAATGCTGAGGTACATAATGCATGATTATGTATTTAAATCCCTATTTGACCTCCTAAGTGAACATCACTTTAGGAAAAGACATTATTAGTAGGATTGGAAACATAAAGTGAAACAATTTTCCATTACAATTGCAGTTTTACTTGCACTAGAATGTTTGGTCAGATAAGATACTTTTGCACTAAAATTGATGTGAATATTTGAAAACAGATTAACATCCTGTTTTCTAGTAATATTTTCAAGTATATAATATTTATGATTTGGGATTATTATTTCACAATCAAACACATGCATTTTTATAGCAAAGTTATAAAAACATTTAGACTTTATTTTTTCATGTATTATAATTTTTGTAGTTACTGGTCTTAGGGTGTTTTTATATGTATATTATTTTATCAGATTTAAGTGAAAAACTTTATAATTAAAAATATTAACACTTTTAATAGCAGCACACCAATCAAATCATAATGATTCAACCTTCACCAGTGCCTTTCTTTTTCTTTTTGCTCTCTCCTGATACATTCATTTTTAGCTTTCTTTCCAAGACTGTACTTCGAGGGACTCAACTCTTAAGGGCTCTTCGCAGTCAATTCTGCTCCCCTCTGTTGCTGTTTCACTTCCAAGCTGCTTCATTACTGATGAAGCTTGGCAATGTAGAGGTAAGTCTCTGTCCTGCCTGCTAACTCTTGTACCCTATATTTGGCCTTATTCTCACATTCTCCAGCCCTGTCCCTAGAAATTATTATTAGCATTTTTGTGGAGTATTCCTGCTTCTCTTACTGAGCTATTCTATTTTTTTTTCCCAGGGATAATGTTTACATCCGATTTCTCCTAGCTTTTTTTTTTTTTTTGCTTGTTTGTTTGTTGTTGGTTTTTTTTGTTGGATTTGTGTGTTTTGGGGTTGATTTTTTTGTTTGTTTGTTTGTTTTTTTTTTTTTTTTTTTTTTTTTTGGTTTTTTGTTTTTTTGTTTTTTTTTTTTTTTTCACCCCGGTTAGTAAGGTTGTTTATTGCTACTCTTATTGAAGGATATTAACTCACCACTATTCTGATACAAATTTCTCTTCCCCACTCTTAGGAATAGATTTTGGTTTCACTGACTGACAGAGGCTGCCTTTCAGAAGGACTTCTTCACTGTTAACAGTCAGCTTATGAAACTATTACCTTGGAATGGCTAAAAGAGCTAGTACACTCACACAATGTTCTTATTGTCATGCCAAATAAATACTATTGAGTAAACCATCAAAGATGTAAATGATCCTGAAATATTCCCACAGAACTATGGATTCTTTTATGGTTCTCTGTGATATCAAGTGAACCTTTATGCTGCACTTCATTCATGGCAACCACTTTCAAGATACTTTATTCTGATTGTACCTGGCATGTCAGCTTCAGCATATATCCAGCTCTACAAGAAGTTCCAACACGTATCAGCTTGTTGGGTCATTTCTTGCTGCATTTTCTTCTTTTTGTTTGTCACTTGGAAGTCTTGGAACAGTGTAGTGAAATATTTGTATCTTAGTTCAGCTTTCCTCTGTCAACCATCTTTATTACATGTAGAAAGTAGACTGAAATTTTTGTTAGCCTGGATATTTTGCAGACAAACTTTGGAAATGACACATCTTTCTAATTTTATCATTTACAGAAAAATTCTAAAGTAAGTGGGACTTCCGTGAATTGACTTTTTAAAGATAATTATCTATTTTATTTTTTAAAAAATCATTATGTTTCTACCTTGAAGTCAATTTGAAATTTGTATTTATTTGTTTATGACACTGAAAGCAATAGTGGACAAATATGGGATGAAATTCCATTAATCATACTCTTGGTATGATGAAAATATGATAGATTTATGACTCGGACCTCTGTGTCAGGAAAAGTGGGTTTCCAAAATTTACTTAGGGAAATTAGATGCCTAACTCCTTTGAAGGTTAGAGATACTTTAAAAGTTTCCTTAAACAAATAAAACCCCATTTAAAATTATGATTCAAGTCCCCTTGACTTTCAGCAAAATTATCCCCATTGACTTCTGCTTACGTTTTAAGTCTCTGATAGTATGACTATATAAAAGGTTAAGTAAAGAATCCAAAATTCTGTCTGTTTTGGCATGTGTTGGGTTATTCTCTAGAAGGATGCAGAACTAATGTCTTTGCTGTTGTAAAATATTAAGCAAAAAATATATAATAACATTTGACACGTGAGAGTGCAAATTTAAATGAAAGCAGAGCTCACATATTGCTTTCACATTCTATCTGCCAGTCAAGCTGAAACTTTATGAAGAACGGCAAAGCAATTTTCAATCATGTATGGTATATCGTGTAGGTCAAATTCTTTTATGTAAATCTCTTTCTCTTGGGTGTTTAAATTTCAATAAAAATGTAATGATAAAAAGTGTGGCTTTTATTTCTCCTTCTTTTTCTAATTCATTCTGAGTTTTGGAGAGCAAGTGTTTTATTGAGCATGACACCTAAAAGGGGCATTGTTTTTAAAAGGTGTTAAAACAAGAGTCACATATGTTTTGGATAATGGAAGTATTACAGGAGGCTTCCCCACACAACCTTTCTTTCCTGTAAGCTGGAGCTCATGGAGCTGTTTCTGTAGGTTAGCTTGAGTTCATCTGAATGGATCAGATCACCACATGAGGGTGGCGCATCTGATGGCTAACAACAGCATGCTCTGTTTCAGCGTTTCCTATTGTTATGTTGGTTTGCATTGCTGTTTTCATATGGGAGGTTCCTTGTGTTAGGAACGTGTTGAACTTCCTTAGTGCTGAATTGTGCTTAAAGTTAAATAGTAACCTGTCTCTGCCAGCCCCATACCAAAAATATAAATCACTGGTTTCAGAGCTTACCTAATAAGAGGTGCTTTCCTGAGTCAGTTGCATGTCAGGTTTTCACTTTGTAGTGAACAACTCAAGAAAATGGATACTAAACTGATTTCCCTTCAATATGTAGATGAATGCATGACCCCTGAAACACTCAGCCTTTTTGCTCACCTCATTATTTGCTTTTGAAGTGAAGAAGAAAGACGACATGCACCTCTGAGAGCTAGGGTATTTCGTAGCAGCGAGATTCACTTTCATGTGTGATGTGGGTTAGATCCCAAACATTGGATAATATGACACATACTATGCTATTGTACAAGTTGTGAATTATAAACATCACAGAAATTCACACAGGGAATACCATGTACTTTGGGGCAACATAACTGAAGCTCAGAGAAGTTAAAAACCATTCATTTGAAATGTATTTGGCTGTATCTTCAGCTGTATCACTAGTTTCTCAGAAATATGAGGAGATAAGCTATTATGCGCCAGGTGAGAGTACAGGAATTTTTCCAACAAGGTTTTACCTGTATTTGTACCACAGCATTAAAGAAAGTATAGGCTGGGCAGGAATTAATGCTTCTGATCTGATGAATTATTCAGAGATTTAATTTTTTTCCTGTCCTTAACCAAAACTAAAAAATAGAAAAAAGGAACCAAAATATGAAAGTGAACTAAACCCAAACAAAGCTTTAGTGGAATTAAGTCAACTTTTTTCAGAATGTCTTCAGATTTCAACATGAAAAGAAATTGTTCTGATAATGAAATGAAAAAAACATTTTTAAGAAGTAACTTAGAATATTTCATTCAGTCATTTTCTAAACAATTTACAGCAACACAATTAAATCTCCTCTTTCCTTCCTGAATTGTTTTATCTTTGACAAATCAAACTTTGTATATTTTAGACAGATTCATAAGCACTGACAGTAGAAGTGACTAATGGCTATGTGTAAGGAAGGGAAGAAATAATTTTCAGTTCATTTAATGTTTCAAAAAAATGTGGAAAAGTCTGGCCAGATTAAAATTCACACTGAAAAAATAATGAGTTATAGCTTTTTTTTTTTTTTTTTGGTCTCCTAACCCTCCCCCCTCTCAGAGACAATGTAATGCAGCTTGGTTTTTAAAGTGATTTTTTAACATGTGATCCTATTTATTTTCTGGCACAAGATATTATCATACACTAATGTTGTCAGTAGTATCACTATATTGGATAACATTGGTGACATTAATCTGTCCTGCTTCTTTTATGTGGTCAGGAAAAAAGTCTGAAACCAAACAGAATTTAATGACTGTTTTGAATTCTGAAGTATAAGGAAATCCATTTCCTTGTGTTATTTAGAAGTTTGTCAAGAATTATGCAAAGACACTTGCACACGTATTACATAGTTTTATATTTTTACATTTGCCAACATACCGTCTCCTGAGAAATTATCTTGATAATTCTTCCAGACTTCTATCTGATAAGGATCAATTCCCTCCACTTTATCCTGTAGCCTTGAAACCCCAGTTGGAACAAATTGTTTAGTTCTGTTTGTTCATAAATAGTCCTACCAATAATTTAGTCTCATGTGCAGTTATTTCCTCTTTTATCAACTCCAAAAAGCATTTCTTCTGCTCCCTAAAGCATTAAGTACATATTGGTAGCACCCTGGAGAGAGCTGGAAGTTGGCAGGCAACATAGACAGTAGTCTTTCTGCTAATGAGAAGTTGAAGACTTGCATAAATGGGTCATTTTCTTTTTAACATACAAACTCAGCATTGATTCATCTCCACACTACCCCTATGTTTCCAAAGAATAACAAACATGCTGTAAAATCAGAATCAATGTTACATAAAACATAAAGCACACAAGTGTCTCTGACACTTCCTCCATGGGACTGAATGGGAAGAATATCACCCTGTCACGTCATCCAAAAATGGCATCACTTCTAAGATCCCTGTTTTACAAATAGTCACCCATCTGTTTATTCTTTGAGAACAACTTCAGTGGTTTCACTGGAGTTGCCTGCTGAGTCTTAGGGTTAACATGTGTGCAAGTTTATGTGGATTTGCAGACTAATGAGGCAACAATCTTCCTGTCAGTGCAGGACTACATTATCTACTCTGAATGAGCTCAGGACTTGGCATGGGATATGTGGTGGGAGTATTATAAAGCACAGACACATAAACTGCACAAAACATAGAGAAAGCATGTCTATATCATTGGTTTAGACTTGTAAAATTAGTCTATTCATATTGAATCTCAAAAACACTGACAAATACATCCATGTTTAAAATACATCATTTCAGCTAGTATTAACATGGAAAGGCGTCAAGATATCTGTATCCTCTACACACTTGGATTACATTTGTGAAATAAGTATTTTTTAGAAACATGACATTGTGGGAACCTGCTGTGATAGAGAACCATATGTTCCAATATGGAATTCTGCAAAATCTTCAGTTATTGTCAAAGTTAAGGCATATGTAAAACAAGCCTTGGTGAGCTGTGATTATGTGTGTTCTGAAGGCAGACCACTGAACACCCATGCTGAAATTGATTGCCTGTATCTTAGGTGCAGAGTATTAATATTAACAAAAGTATAAAAGGAATTTAATGTCTTCCTTCCTTGTCTGTCTTCTGATAGTCTTTATCTTCCTTCCCCTCCCCCCCCCAAAAAAAAAAAAAAAAAAATTTAAAATGTCAGTATATAAAACACTCAGCAAGTACAGTAAACAGAATAGATCTCTTTAATGTTGGCTGGGCTGCATTTAGATAATACTTCGGGGTTTATTCTTCCCTTGTAGCTGCAATTAGTTATTGAGACTGATGGAGAAGTATTAAGGGGAAAACCTTGTTCTGGTTATGGAGAGCTCTTTCAAGGCTTCTATGTACATATCAGTGGCTTCAACTATATTCAGAAAAAACACTATGAGAACACCAAAGACAGCTGTAGATAGGACATTACACATACACATTATTATTATTGATAAGCAACAGAAATTATGGAAGTGAAATAGTCTTTTGTGCATATTGAAGATAGATTTATTTTTTTTTTAAATTTGCTTTTAAAATATGTATTGATGTCAGTGGCTCATAATAAAGTGGAGTGCAGAACTAGAACTTGGTAATTTTTTTTTAATTGCTTCAAAGTAGTATTGATTTACATTAAATCTTAGCGATAATTATTGAATGATAGTAAATAGCCTCATGGTTTACAATCTTAGCATAGTTAGGACAAGGGCTAATGGCTTTAAACTAAAAGAGGATCGATTTATATTAGATGTAAGGAAGAAGTTCCTCTTTGTGATGATGGTGATGCACTGGCACAGGTTTCCCAGAGAAGCTGTGGCTGACCCTCCCTGGAAGTGTTCAAGGCCAGGTTGGACGGGGCTTTGAGCAACCTGGGCTAGAGGAAGGTGTCCCTGACCATGGCAGGGGGGATTGGAACTAAATTATATTTAAGGTCTCTTCCAACCCAAACCATTCTATGACTCTATGACAGTTTGCATGGCAAACAACTTCAAGTGTATTTCCCCACAGCAAATATCAGCTACTTTCATATTAGCATCTTTGTAGTATCTCTGATACTGATTGGATAGGAGAGAATCTTACTACCAGAGGGATGAACTTGCAATTTAAATACAAGTAAATGAGATGAAGCACTGGTAGTATATGGTTTCCTATGGATCTGTCTCTAAGCACCTGTCCCTTTTTTTTATGTTTATTTTACTGCAATATCTTCACTTTTCTGATCTTTACACCAAACCTGTAAAGTACAGTTAGGTCCCTTCCATTTTTTCCAGGGACTGACAGTGCAATACACAACCTTTCTGATTGTTAAGTCAGAGATGACTGGATAGCTTGCATTCATTTTCTGATGGACTACTCGGCAGGCCAAACAGATCAAATAACTGCTGACTATAAACTATGGTCTTTTCTTTGATGAGAGCACTTAATTGGGCTTCTCCCTACCCAAGTACTTGTATCATAAGAACATACGTACAGCCTATACATGAAATAGAATAGTCAGACCTCCCTCTATTAAATTTGTCAGAAATAAATCAACTGTCTGAGGTAAAAAAAAACCCCTCAAACAGAAATGAATTACAATACAGTTGGTATTGATTTTATGAGATTATGTAAGTTTCTATGATAGTGATAAAAATGATAACCAGGGTATTCTAAACTGTGGTTTAAAGATGTTTTAAAAGGACTTAATGTGTTTAAAATACTAAATATGTGTCATACTTTATGGGATGGAAGGTGGAGGTGATCCTTCCCCTCTACTCAGCACTGGTGAAGCCACGTTGTGATGGCCTGATAAAACCACAGTTAATGTCTCAACTATCTGATAAAGACCTTTGGCAAAGAAAATGGTTTCTATGCAAATGTCCGGGCAGTGCAGATAATGGCAGGGAGGGACAGCAAGAGGAAGGGTCTTGTGGAGGTGGGACTACACATTTTGGAGACTGAACTTCCCTATCTTGAGTGACTCTGTGAAGAGTCAATAGAGAAGCTGTTTTCACAACACAGGTGCCAAAAGGAAAGGTCAAGCAATGGTCACATCTACAGGGAGGGGGAAGTAACTCCCCAACAACAACCAAGCCCACCAACACATTTCCAGAAGAATCTGAAGGTAGAAACTGTGCCATGTACCAAAAGCATGGAAAATTCTAGAAGCGTAAACTGGGCATGATGCGTAATTAATCTAATGAGTCCAAGTGTCCACCCAGAGGAGGGACAGGGAATTATAAAACGACACAAGTCAAAGCCCTGGGTTTGCCCCACCGGAACTGGACTCCTGGGCTGACTAGACCAACAATGGAACCAGGACTGGTGAAATCTTCCTTTTCATCTTTCTCTTTTCCTCTCTTCTCTTTTCTCTCCCATTCTGTATGCCTGCCTATAAGGTAAGGCTTGTTGAGGCATGTTTAAGGCTTATCAGGGCATGTCATAAAATCTGCTACTTGTCAGTCTAAGTTTAAAGCCTGTTGCAGAGGATGAAAAGATTACTGACAAAGTTTCATGCCAATTATCTGTTATGAGCAAATAAAAATTGAGCTTTGTACATTTAAGAATCTTTGGTGTCATTTCACCTTAATTCTGACCTGGGAATCGGTGAATCTGGGTCATCATCCCAAGAAATTGGGATGTGACATATCTGGAGCACTGTGTCCAGTTCTGGGCTCCCCAGTACAAGAGAGACATGGATGTACTGGAGAGAGTCCAGCAAATGGCCACAAAGATGATTGAAGAACTGGAGCATCCATGAGGAAAGGCTGAAAGAGTTGGGACTGTTCAGACTGGAGAAGTCTCAGGGGGGTTTTATCATTGTATAGAAGTTCCTGAAGAGAGGGTGCAAAGAGGATGGAGCCAGAGTCTTTTCAGTGGTGTCCACTGATAGGACCAGAGGCAATGGGCACAGAATGGAACAGAGGAGGTTCCTGCTGAACATCAGGAATCACTGTTTTACAGTGACCCAGTACTGGTATGGGTTGCACAGAGAATCAGCTGAATCTCCCACCTTGGAGATATTCATAAGCCATCTGGACATGGCCCTGTGCAGCTGGGCCTAGGTGGCCTTGATTAAACATGAAGGTTGGACCCGTTGACAACCAGAGGTCCCTTCCAACCTCAGTCAGTCTGTGACTCTGTGATTGTGAAACAACAATATAGTTTTCCTTCCAAACTATTTATGTGTTTGTTCTCCTTTTTAGTTAATGCACTACAATACACACACTTAAGGATTGGGCTTTACTATTGTATGCAGCCTGGTGTAAAGGAGTAAATTTCTTGATTAGCCCTAAGAAATATTTCTGAGGAGTAACGAATATTCTTGTCTTGTTCCCCTTTGAAGCAGAACAGGTTTACAACAGTTTTAGATCAGCTTCCAGGTTTTCACAATGACATGGCCTTCATAGTTGACTTGCACTATTGCCTTCTATAAGTTTCACTTTTTAGCCAGTCCCTGAATACTGTGAATTCCAGTAATGACCTGTTAAAGAATCTGCAAAAATGGTTGGTTCTCATGTGGTCGTAGCTGTACACTTCTCTTTAATGCTATTCATATTTTACATAAAAGAGTATTATTTTCCTTGATTCTGCTTGACACAGTAAGACAGCATTTTTTCTCATAAGTGTTATAATTTTTTTCAGAATGTCCCTGATTAATTGGTCTTTAATTACTTGTGAATTATTCTGTAATTAATCTCCTCTGCATTCACATATTTAATAGCCAGAAGTATTCCAAGAACTTTAGGTGAGATCTTTGTACATGAATTTGGAAGAGACATATTAAAACAACTCAAATCATAGAATAACAGTGAACTCAGCATTATTTGGGAATTAATATTTAAAGATGCAAGATTTTCTTTAAAGTTCTTCAATCTGATTCTTCTGGAGCTGCTATATAGCCTCTGCAAGCAATAATTTAAACATGATGGTTTACTTTTTGCTTGTGTGAATTTTTTTGGCCCCCGTGTTCATCACCTCATTTCATGACAGCACTAACACAAACAGATTCACAGGATGTGAAGATCTGCACTGGGATAATGACACTGATAGAGATCTCATGCCTCAGCATTTCAGTCATCCAAATTCAGCAGTACTTTCCCTGAAATACAACTACGTAGATACGTCCCGGTTCTGTTTTGATTATGTACCCCTTCTTCGACCTCTACAAGATCTTCCTTCTGAAATAATAGATATGAGGCAATGACTGGGCAGATCTGTGATATGATGGAAAACATTTTTTCTAAATGCTTTGGTGGTAACTGTTACAGCTCAGAGCCTGATAGACTGCAAAATTTGAGGTTAGGAAAGGAAGTGTCCTCCCTATCAGATTGCTATGAGAATGGGGATAGCGAGTTTTTCAGTTCAGTATAATTTTTTCCTGGTGAGAATATTTACTCATATCTCTCCCAGGAAATATCTGACTGAAGGAAGACCTCTCTGGCAACCAGCTTAATAACTTCTGTAATCTGCCTGAAAACATGCATTGGTTGCTCGACAGTGCTCTAAAGTAGATGTGTTAGATTAGACTTTGAGGTAAATAAAATGACACTTTGTCAAAATTAATGTAGGAGACACTACCTTGCACTACGTGAGACATTTCTGATAAAGGGTGTTTCCTCCATTCTTTCTCCCCTTCCTTCTCTACAGTATTTAACAATAGCCTGAAGATAGCTTTAGAGCAGCAAGGAAATTTCTATTTAGGGTCTTTACAGTCATCCTCATTCAAAGGAGAAGAAACTTTAAGGGCCAGAAACTTTAATTATTTGGGTTTCCCTGACAATCTTTCCTTTTTTAAGAATTGTCCAAAATTTGCCAGAAGGAATATTTATAATTTTATATCCTGAGACAAAAAAAACACAAAACAAAACAAAACAAAAACAAAAACAAAACCAAACAACAAACAACAAAACTCAAACCAAACAAAAAGGAAAAACTTATAATTCCTCCACACTGTAAACATTATAAGAAGTAAAGCTTCAGCTACAACTTTTAGACTATTTATGAAATTACAAAAGAAATTAATGATGCAATAAAGAGTTAAAGTTACTAAATAAGATCTCGTGTCAAAATACTGAAATCCTAGCCCTTAGAAAGTCAAAGCAGAAAAAGATAGTCTTGCAAAACTGATTCCAGTTACAAAATTGCATGCATCTTTTAACAGGACATAGAAAAAGTTGTGGCCATAGATATGCACTTAAATGGCAGGTAAACCAAGTCCATGGCAATAAACGTAGTCCTTCCAATGGGCACTCCCTACCAAGTTTATCTTGCTCTCTTTGATCATTATTCTGCTGAAACATGTATAAGAAAATGAGTTTGCTTTCTATAGAAGTGGAAAATATGTAGAGAATGTTCCTGAAAATAAATATTTTTAGTTATAGATACGTATTCTACTTTTCCCTCTACTCCCTCAGTCACTTAGTATGTAAGGATGCGTAGGTACAAATTAGTTTGGATTTTCCACAAGAGGAACACCCAAGGTACTCATCTAAGGATATCTGAGCAGGACTGAAGATAGGTAGTTCTCACAGAAACAGAGTCAAAAAGCCAACTAAAATGTTCCAGAACTGAAATGGTCTTTTCAGCTGCACAGGCAGCTTGCTGCAAGCCAAAAAAAAAAACAAACCAAAAAAACCTGAACAAACACCACCAATTCTACCAAGAAAAGAGTCTGAGATCATGAAGAGCTTGCATCCTCAACATGGGAGCTACTATGATACCTTACTCCATAACTGGCTTTGTTGGTGTGAAGTAGTAGAGAAGCTAATATGTAAGAATAGCATAACTGGCCCTTGGGAATACATCTCTATAGAAACGTAAATTCTATGGAAATTATAAATTGAAGTCAGTGGGGTTACAGTGATTACATTTCAGGGAAGAAATTAGATACTAAATCGGCATTTCTATTTCTTAGGACAATGATGAAATCGTTCTATTGCAGTAGAGGAAGTTCTACTGCAGCTTGTTATTTAATAGCATTTAAAAATTCTGTGCATATATTTTCATTGGCTAAGATTAACATACTGAAATAATGTTTTTCCTGTTTGTTATGGAAGCTGATTTAATATAATGCATTTGCTTTAACACTACATTTTCAATAAACTTCAATTCAATGCTGAGAATACTGAATGGATTGAAGGAATTAGCATATCTATTTGAAAAAGTATTATGGAGAAGGAAAAACCGAGGATACTTGATTTTCAATAAAACTTATGGTAAAATTAGAATTAGTATAAAGTGATCCTTGGCTTTTTGAAAATAATACAAGCCAATTTAAAAATATAAAACTGAAGTTTAAACTGGGGGAAGGGGAGAGCACTAGCAAGAAAATATTGGTCATTTTTATATATGTTATCAACAGACTCTCATAAATAGAATCCCAGTATCTAAAATCATATGTAAGATATACAGTGGGAATAAAAAGAATCATTGGTTTATTCTGGGTTATTTGGTGTACACAAGTCAGAGACATGTACTTTAGATCTCTTATTGTCATTGGTGACTGTACATTTTTTAATTTTTTTTTAGCATAATTGTGAAGTGCTAAGGCTTGGACAACCGGCCCAAGCCAAAGCTGACCTATAGATGAATCCTGTATATTTTATAACTGAAAACCACTGTGCTAGTAGGGATTGTAATAAGTTATAACAAACCACCTATTCTGATGTAAAAAGTGCTAAAGCAGTGAAATACTAAACCAGGACAAAAGGCCCCAAGCTGAAGCTGCTAACTTGGTGTGTAATCATAATCAAAGTATGTAAGGTCGCTAGTGAAAGATGCAGCTTAGACAGAATACAATCAGTAGTGAGGAGAGAATGTATCCAGCTTCCCTTGTTTAGCCTCGTTCAAGGCTGAGAACCCAAGTATCTGGCCTTGTTAGAAACTCCCTTGGTTTCCCCCCTGAGCCCTGGCCAGGCTGTGGGGGGAATCCAACAGGAGAATGAAACCAGAAATTTTCCACTCAAAACAAAGATGCCACCTATTCTGGCCTGTCCATCTCTGGTA
>NW_020799097.1:41468577-41471344 GCF_003259725.1 Athene cunicularia
GCCTCACCTGTGGGTGGACGCCCCGCGTAGGATTTCCCCCTTGCCGGGACAGGCTCTGCAAACCCTCGCTGTAACCGGGGCTGCCCAGACACTGCGGGGCTGGGTGATGGGAACGTCTGCAAGTGGTGATGGATCTTTCTTAATCACTATTCTCTCTCTCATGGAGTAATGATTTGATGCGTTACCCTGTGTTCTCTTTGTTGCTTCAAGTGCACTATTCTGCTTTTTCTTACTGCATGTAAGTGCAGTAAAATACGCCTACTCTTTTCACTCTGGTGTCTGAGTTTAATTGGTATCCTTAATCGGCAAAACAAATTGTTATCAGAAGCCCAGTGTTTTGAAATGAGATTTAGTATTTCTTCTCCTTTAGACTGCCATTGGGGAGGAAAATTATAACAAGAATGTTTTGTGTGAAAATGAAAAAAAAATCCCCAAACCTATAGTATTACCAATTAGAAAGCCATGTATACTGTAAAAGTTTTATAGCTGTAGAAGACATCCTGCCTATGAAGTTGGTGATCCTTGATTATAACTTCTGAAGCAGTTGCGTTCTTGAGCAAACACACAAAATAAAGTAAATACAGATATACTATTCTGTTACTTCTCTGCATGACGAAATACTCATTGCATATCTCTTGCATTTAACTTTGAATCCAGGTATGGGAGGAAATATTAGATTACACAATATAGTCATATATATTTATTTTTTTAAAAAAAATTACAGTAATTATATATCATAGATAATTGAATGTAAGCTGAAATAACCAGAAATATTTCATTTAATGTTTTAGCGATATGAATAAATTAATAAATTAATTGGAACAGGTACTATGTAAAGAGAGACTTCTTCAGTTCAACACTGGAGATTCATTAAGAACGAAAAAAATCTAAGGATGCAAGCAGCAGCATTATGAAAGTCAATGAACATGTTTCTGATAGTTTAAAAAAACTACATCATCAGTTAGACAATTACATAGTTTTCATACACACAAATTGTACATATTGCTTCAAGAGAAGGCAGTTTAAAATTACACTATTACTCTAAGCTTTTTCTACTACAGCTAGGCACCAACCATGACATTAGTCCTTCGGAAGGGTAATAGTAGTTTGTATTTGTATATCTTGTACTTTTTATTAAAAAAAAAAATTGTTACCATGTATGATTTGTATTACATTTGTGCCTCAGAACTCCAGCCATATTTTTACACCTTCCTAAACTTAGAAAAAAGAAAAATATTTTCTGCCGTGTAAAATGTAAGTAGGAAATTTTGTGGTTTCTGACAAAGAGCCAAAAAGCTTCAGAAAAAAACTTTTGGGGAAACAGTGACAGTGCAAGAGAAAAATTCTTTTAACTTTTGCTTAAATTAAGAAAGGTAGATGCTTCAAGGAGAGGATCTAGTAAAATACCACATTTAAAAAACCCCCAACAATCGTTGTTTTCAGCCAGGTTCAGTTTATCTATCCAAAGTATTAATTGGTAATAAGGTAGTAAATTCAGGTGAAGTTTTTTCTCTGTCTATATTTGTATTTGAACTTTGTTGGAAATATTCAGACTTGGAAACTTCAGTCTGAAAAATAGTTCATTTTGTAAACTGTGGTATTTACTCACACACACACAAAAAAAGATTTAAAAATAATAAAACAAGTAAGATTGATGTTTCTGATTTTGTCATAAATTTTCTGAAATTTCTTTCATTACACACAGTGCTAAATCCTGACATTGTCTGAGTGTATGAGTTTGCCTTTGTTGCAATATGAGTCAATGAAGCATCTTTATTAAAGATACTTAAGAGTCAGATGACATAGTTCTCAAATGTATTTTTGCTTCCTTCTTTTCAAGCTCACCTGAGATGGATCCATCAGGTCTAATTCAGGATTTTAAAAGGTGGTAGTCAAAATTGAGGCCGTTTAAACAATTCTCTCGTAATCTCATTGAAAGATAGGGGATGTGAATTATCTCTATGTATCTTCTTTTTCCCACAAATGAGGCCCAGAGTAATTAGCTCAAAATTAGAGGCTCAAATTTTAGATACCTATAGGTAGCACATAACCCTCCTGATCTGGTATGGGTTAACTACAGATATTGAATTTCTGAAATTATCAATGTTCATGGTTGGATTATGTAAGCATCCTATATAATATGTTACAGTTTTTCCTTGAATTAGTACTTCTTTGACATATAAATGTTTAATTTTTCTATGCAGTAGCTTAGATGCATCAAAGATAAAATGTAGGGAAGAAATTATAAGACATACGTGGGCAATCATCAGCTTCATATGACTGGGGTCTCAGTTCTGACCTCTGTCCAAGAGAGACAATGATGGTATAAATTGCTTTTATCATGTCCTGCCTGGCTGCTTGGCAGTGCCAGAATATCTAGCCTGTCAAAAATAGAATGGGATAACTGATTGTCCTGGTTTTGGCCAGGATAGAGTTAACTTTCCTTGGGCTGAGAGGGGACACAGGTGAAGGGCTGGGTCCTGATCGATCATTGGAGCATTCCATGTCATGTGACGTCAAAGGCAGGCACGTGCTCTCTCACAAGTGTTGTTTTGTTTTTGATTTCTGGATCGGCTGAGCAAAGTTCTCTGGTTCGCTCGGATTGCTGCTCAGTGAGCCACTACTTCATTTTACCTGTTTTGGACTACTATTATTACTTTTATTTTTGCTAGTAATTTATTATTATTATTATTATTATTATTATTATTATTATTATTATTATTATTTTAACCTACAATTGTCTTCTTTTGTTCCTCCCCTATTCCAC
>NW_020799097.1:41471394-41489035 GCF_003259725.1 Athene cunicularia
TTTTTTTTTTTTTTTTTTTTTTTTTTTTTTTTTTTTTAATTTAACCTACAAACGTTTTCTTTTGTGCCTTCCGTATTTCACTGGTGGGGGGGTGAGTAAACAACTGGCCACGTGGAGATTTTTACTGGCTGAGTTCAAATCACAACAAATTTTGGTGCCCAACATGGGGCATGAAGTTTGAGATAATGGCAGAAGGGGTAATATTGGTGATTTCTTGTCTCCTTAAGATTTTTATCACCTCATTTACAATATGTATTTCCCATGCTGTTGCTCACAGTCTGTGTGAGTTAGGTTAAGATTTTGGTTTTGCTGTACTATGTGACGCTTATCTATGATGGGGTGCTGTCATCTGCCCTGGGACTATTGACAGTTGTGTTTGAGGAATTCAGGAATTTTAGATACCTTTGGAATGCTGATACTAGCATGGACGTCTTACTGCTAGGAGCTAGTGTGTTCTTGCATGTGGTTCAGGTTTTGTTCAGGGTTAGGCAACTATTTAAGAGTACCATCTGGGAACCTAACCCAAGACTAGAGAATTATGAGTGGCTGGGGGTGTGGAGTAGCATGGTCAAGTACCTAGAACAGTGGACACCTCCAGTGTCTTGGAAATTCATTCTTGCACAGGTGCAGAATCCTGAAGGACTAGTAAAATAGTTGGAAAAAGTATGTTGTCACCTGGGTAATTCCAGAGACGCATAGCACACTGCAACATGCTGGGGCCTAGTCCAGTCTTACCGAGTGCTATTAAACACTGTTCAGCACCCTCAAGAGAAAGAGAAGGGCTCAGGATCTGTTAACAAAATAACAGACATTGCAACCTCTCCAAAGTCCACAACAGAAACTGCAGCTACTACAACCCTGACCAGAGGCACTGAAACTGAACCAGAGAACCAACAGGCAGCTCAGGCTGATAAGATTCAGGTGGCTCAAGCAGATCTGGATTGGCAACATATGGGTGAAAAATTAATGGCTCCCTGGGCTCATGACTCCTCAGGCCATCAGGGAAGAGATGCAGCAGTATAGATGGGCTCATGACTGAGGGGTGGACTTAACCATGGATGTTATTGCACAGGTAATCCATGAATGTGAGACATGTGCTGCGATCAAGCAAGCCAAACGGTTAAAGCCCATTTGGTATGGGAGACGATGGTTAAAATATAAATATGGAGACGCCTGACAGATTGATTATATCATACTTCCACGAACTCGGCATGGCAAACACTATGTGCTTACAATGGTGGAAGCAGCCACAGTTTGGCTGGAAATTTATGCTGTGTCCCATGACACTGCCCAGAACACCATTTTAGGCCTTGAGGACCAAGTCTTATGGTGGCATGGCATACCAGAAAGGATTCAGTCAGAAAATGGGACACATTTCTGAAACAACCTCATAGATGCTTGGGCCAAAGAACACGGCATTGAGTGGATATATCACATTCCCTCCCATGCACCAGCCTGTGGGAAAATTGAGCGATACAAAGGATTGCTAAAAACTACACTGAGAGCAATGGAACTTTCAAACACTGGAACGTGCATTTAGCAAAAGCCACCTGGTTAGTCAATACCAGAGCTTCTGCCAAGCAAGCTGTCCCTGCTCAATCAAACCTCTTACATACTGTAGATAGGGATAAAGCCCCCACAATGCGCATGAACAATATGCTGGAAAAGACCATCTGGGTTACTCCTGCATCGGGTAAAGCTAAAACCATGCATGGGATCACTTTTGCCCAGGGACCTGGGTGCACTTGGTGGGTAATGCAGGAGGACGAAGAAGTCCAATGTGTGCCTCAAGGAGATTTGATTTTGGGTGAAAATAGCCAATGAATCGAACTGTCAAATAACCCTGTTATTGCAGTTGGTGCCTCACAACATCCTCCTGCCACACCCAAAGCCTTCTCCTCCACCAACTGAGCCAACCCCACTTCATTCCTCCAACCTTAAAGACTGCCATGACAGATGGAACCCAACTGAACTCAGTAGGCATTTTGGAAGGATGACCCATAGACTGAGGGAATGATATCTGTGAGACCTGGGAAAGGGGTGGTGATTCCATAGAATGTATTTGGAAGCTGAGCATGACATCAATAGTATGGAATAATGGGTGGATATTTTCCTGGTTTAGGCCAGGATAGAGTTAAATTCCCTTGGGCTGAGAGGGAGCATAGATGAAGAGCTGGGTCCCAATTGATCATTGGAGTATTCCATGTCATGTGACTTCAAAGCTCAGCATATAGGTGCTCTCTCACGCATGTTGGGGTTTGTTTCAGTTTCTGGATCAGCTGGGGAGAATTCTCTGGTGCAGTCTGATCGCTGCTGGAGATGGGCTCTGTACCAGTTGCTGCTCGGTGAGACACTATTGCGTTTTACCTGTTTTGGACTACTATTACTGTTATTTTTGCTAGTATTTTTTTAAATTTAACCTACAAATTTCTTCTTTGGCTCCTCTTCTATTTCACTGGGGGGAAGTTTGGGGGTGGTGGTGGTAGTAAACAGCTGACCATGTACCGATTTCCTGCTGGCTGAGTTCAAACCACAACACTGATAGGCAGTTTTTACTTTACTCACTCTCTTCTTGTTGATCAGTAGCAATGAATGTTGATAACAACTGCAAAAGACCTATTCGTGGTAAAGGATAGTGTTCTGGTTTCAGCTGGAATAGAGTTAATTTTCTTCCTGGTAGCTGGTACACTGCTCTGTTTTGGATTTAGTATGAGAATGTCGATAACACACTGATGTTTTCATTGTCGATAAGTAGTGCTTATCCTAAGATTTTTCAGTTTCCCATGCTCTGCCAGTGAGAAGGTGCACAAGAAGCTGGGAGGGAGCAGGACAGCTGACCCAGACTAGCCAAAGGATATTCCATACCATTGAACATCATGCTCAGTATATAAACTCGGGGGAGTTGTCTGAGAGGGGCAGATCACTGCTTGTGGACTGGTCAGCAGGTGGTGACAAATTACGTTGTGTATCACTTGCCTCCCTTGTGATTTATTTCTCTCTCTTTTTGTTATCTTTTATTAAAATTATTGTTGTTATTATTATGATAATTATATTTTATTTAAATTATTAAATTGTTCTTATCTCAACCCACGAGTTTTACTTTTTTCCATCTCTCCACCCCATCATTGGTGGGGGGAGTGAGCGAGCAGCTGCGTGTTGCTTAGTTACCAACTGGGATTAAACCCCAACAGATGGTGACCAAGTCTACCGATCCTGCTGGGGTGACAACTACGGGAAAAAAATCCCAGGTTTATTTGTTTGAGACCTATTTAAAATACTTGAAAACTATTGTTTGTTTTCCTGTTTAGTCTAAGTGCTTAAGTGCTGCCTTGGATCAGAGCCTGGATGTTTAGCACCTAGGGTGAGCCCATCAGGGTCAATAACTAGCTTTCACATTAAATGCCGTGTGATCTTGAAAATTTATACTCTAAACATAAGGCTTCTTGTGAATGGAAATGTTTTGTGCAGGGTGATACAAGCTGGGGAGTTGATTGTACCCATTCCAGAACTGCAATCCTGACTTGGTTATTGGCACTGTGTTTGGCCTTGGATACTTCCCAGCTTTGTGCCTCAGTTTTCCTGCCTGTAGGATTTGCAGAACAATAACCTACTCTGAGACCTAATTAGCTGTTTGTATAGCACTGAGAAAATGTGAAGTGCCACAATGTTATTAGTATGACTGTCTTAAGAACTATTTTAAAAAGCAGCTTAGCAAAATCAAAAGTGCTTTTGTACCACATATTTATGTGTACTTGTTCCTCTACATGACCTGAAAGGGATTAACAGCTACTCCTAAATTAATTGGCCTCGATGGCATCTTTTCTCTCGAGTCTTGAAGGGATATTCTGCCTGCAAATCCAAATCCCCAGATACATTTTAGCAACTAATATGGTAAGTGAATCATCTGGTTTTTTATTAGTTATTCACGCAATCTTATGGATTTCAGTCATCTAGAATGGCCCAAATCAAATGACAGCTGCTTTTGCATGTTTTCTCTGCAGATGTTATTTTAATAACTAACATCAGTGTTACATATACCTCCTACAAGCTAGTGCCGGAATTCTTCAGCTGCAGATTTGCAAGCATTTCAGATACCATTTGAGCTTAAGTACCTGTGTGAAGACAAAAAATAATGAAAAAGGTCCTACAAATCAGAATGTCATTTGTCAAACTTGTAGAAGTGTTGCAATACTTCCCAAGTTTTATCTGTCGGAAAATTGCTATCACTTACTTTAACTTCAGTTCACTTTGCAGCACTATCCAAAATGATCCAGTATTCATTGATTGTATTATCTGAGCAATTATAATGTCTTGATAAATGCTTTCAACAGCAACAATATTGAAATAGAAAAAAAAAAAATGGTTTTAAGGGAAGTTAGACTCCTAACTACCTTTAAATATCTGAACCCTGGTCTCATTTTCTAGCTATTTAGCCAAAATTATTATTTCAATATACCAGAGTATTAAGAATCACAGAATCAACTAGGTTGGAAATGACCTTGAAGATCATCCAGTCCAACTATTAACCTAACACTGACAGTTCCCAACTACACCATATCCCTCAGCACTATGTCAACCTGACTCTTAAACCCCTCCAGGGATGGGGACTCCCACCACCTCCATGGACAGCCCATTCCAACACCTAACAACCCCTTCTGGAAAGAAATGCTTCCTAATATCCAGTCTAAACCTTCCCTGGCACAACTTGAGGCCATTACCTCTTGTCCTATCGCTTATTACTTGGTTAAAGAGACTCATCCCCAGCTCTCTGCAACCTCCTTTCAGGGAGCTGTAGAGGGCGATGAGGTCTCCCCTCAGCCTCCTCTTCTCCAGACTAAACACCCCCAGTTCCCTCAGCCGCTCCTCGTACGACCTGTGCTCCAGACTCTGCACCAGCTTCGTTGCCCTTCTCTGTACACGCTCGAGTCATTCAATGTCCTTTTTGGAGTGAGGGGCCCAAAACTGAGTTGCCAAACTGGACTGTGTTTATCCACTGGGTCCTGAAATCACGTTTCAAAACCTGTGAATCTGCTATTGAAATATAAGTCTGTAAAACTTGTGATGAAAAAAAAAAATGTGAGGCATAAATTGGCTAGGAACTAGTCTGTCAGACTTCAAAGGCAGAAATCTTGGAGAAAGCAGCTGATACACGCAGCCTACTAAGACAAGATATAGTACTTGCTCACAGAATACGGCAATATGAATCATGCAAAATTCATTTTAAATAAAGTATTTATGAATGGAAACAACTGTAACCTTGATAAGTGTTTCTGGACTGCCAAAATACAGTGTATAACTAACTATTCACAGTTAAACATACAGACTTTGTTTATGTTTCAACCAAATTTTTCAAATTATCTTTGTAGAAATGGAGATAAGTGGTTTTACCACCTCATTTTGGATTAGTGTTATACCCAGACAATAAAGATTCTATCAAATATTTTAACCCCTGCAGTTTTTTTAGTCTTTGCTTCATATATAGCTCTTGGTCTATGTTATCCTTACCACTAGGAACATTGTTACATATCATTCAGGACAGAGGGAACAGGGCCTTAGGAAAATGTAGACAGATCCATGTATTCTTTTCAAAGATTAAATAAAGAAAAAAATTATCCACAGTTAAGAAATTCTGGGTATTCTTTAGTGTGTGACTATAACAAACTAACAAGGAAGTTATCTGTGCAGAAAGCAAGCATTTAATGGCAGTCTGGTGCCAGTGATGTTAATAAAATTGATGCTGTCAGTGTTAAGAGTTGTCTTTTGTTGGGGAGGGGACAGGGGTGGGGAGGTATGACACATGGGTGTTTAAGATATTACTTTGTCTTTTACTGTAGTTAAACAGATTTGGTTTCTAATTATATAAAGTTTCAGGAAAGACCAGTATAGAAAGTAGATGGAGTACATGGGTTAGAAATAAAGATCTACTGGAGTTACTAGTCTAAGGACAGAATACAAGCAAAACTACCTTATAGAAAGAAGCAGAGAGAACATCTGCAATGAGAAAGACAGCATCATATATGTATATATGAAAATAAATATTAAAAGTACACAGGTATACACACAAACACACACAAAACCATCTGATAGATATAATCCTGGGTATAATAACAAGGAGTTTCTTTTTCTTCCATGTGCATGGTTGGCTACAGGAAAACATTGTGTTTGGCTTTTAAAATGCTTTTAGAAGACAGTTAAAAAAAAGACAGGAACAAAATAATATTTCTCTTTTAATTCTTCAGTATATGTATATTTTTCTTCTTCACATGTCTAACTTTGTGGTATAAACAGGGAACGAGAATGAATACTTCGTTAACTTTCTATCTATTTAGCTGTATATACCTGACCACCTTTCATTATGCACCATGCTGCTAGTTGACAGGCAAGCTATCTAGGACGATATCATAAGACATCCAGTATGAGAAGTATGCACATACATTTGGTGACTTTCATTCTTTCATTTTCTGAGAGGAAGGAAGACTGTCCAATAATATCAGTAGCAACACTATCTTGAAAGCCTGAGAGTAATGCAATGAACTCATACAGTGAACCATTAAATACAGAGAATTCCCCAACTGATATTTCCAATCTGGCTGATCATAAATTATTTTATCATGTTGCTTGGCATGTGACTGATCACAACATCCCAACACAATGCATTGGAAATAGCTCACTGCTGTATAATATATCAAACATGTAGAAGCACAGGAGGAAACTGATACATCTCACTCTAATGAAATACAGATTTTGTCTATCCATTTTGTTAATTAGCCAAGTACCTCAGATCTAATTATGAATCTATCTTTAATATGCTTGCTTCACCCTGCACATCATGGGCATACCATGGTAATTATGCTACATACAACCAAATAGATGTTATGTCCTCTAGTGTTGCACTGCAGAATCTTTATCTTTGTGGTTGGGATATTTTAATTTCTGGATGAATTACATGAAAATTTCCTTAAATCAATAGTTCTCTCATCCTTAGTTTAGCTTTTGAAAGTATGCTATGAATACTTGATGACAGGGTATATTTTATCTGACGTATCTTTAAAACATCTTCTAAAACCATATTTAACCACAAGGTTGATAAGCCAGTCTTTCCTGCCATCTGAACTGCCCCACTACACAAAGTTGTAGAAACAGCCTCCATTAACAATCTCCTCAATTAAGGAAACATGGGAGAAAACTTTTTCTTCTTCAGTACTTAGAAACTATGGACTGGAGGTCAGTTATGGGGTGCATTTGCAGTCTAGCAGCACTTTCTGTAGGTAGTGCAGTGCTCTGATGTGTGCAGAGACAAGAAGTGTTCAGCATCAGCTGGGGTAGAAGTAATCTTCCTTTGGTTATCTGTGAGTTTCGTCTCTGACAAGTCCTGCTGATCACTGAATGGGCTTGGGATAGAACAAGATACAAAACACTTGACAGATGGTTGCTTATGATCCTTTAACATTGATAGTGTTCTATCTATATGGAGAGAGAAGTGCTGCATACTAGCCCTGTGTATGTCCCGTTTCTAGAAGGGAAACTGGGCATGCAGGCAGGGATGTAGCCATGTTACAGCAGGATAGATAGCCAGATACCAAAAAGAGGGTAATCTTGGGTGCATAGACAATATGTTTTGCTGTGCTGTTTCCATTTGCTCCCAAATTTTTCCTAGCATCCAGGATTGAACAACACACTACAAAGAGGGAGCAGGGAGAAGATCATCTTCTCTTTGGGAACTGGAATGAGAAGATCTCTTTTTTTATTACCCAGTGTGGGAAACACAAGAGGCTGGGTTACATTTTAAATCTCCATACCAGTGAGTCAGACCTGGCATGACACCGGTAGGGAAGATTGGGAGAGGGAAGCAGGGTAGAAGTGTAGTATGAAAATGTCTCTGAAAACTCACTGTAGGGAAATAACAAGCTGATTCAAAGTTTAAATGCCTCCGGAACTTTTGAATGAAAAACACTTAAAAGAAAGTGAGATAATATAATAACACTATTATGTCTGAGAACTTGAAAGCAGAGGCAACAGCAGAATTCAAATCTCATGTTCAGAGCAGTAGTGACATGTAGCACTGCCATTGTCTCACACTCTGAAGAATGAGACACTTATTTCTCCTCTTAGTAGCAGCAAAATGTGTTTATAAAACTGTCTCTTGACTCCCTAATTTTTCTTGCCTTTTTATACTTCAGCTATAAACAAATAAAAGACAGTGTCTCCTAATTTAAAAGGATTGCCTTTGCTGCCAGAACAGTAAAAGGATCAGATATTAAATGGAGAACAAAGAAATAATAATACAGTATGTTAAATACAAGAGAGACAGCTATCACAACTACATTTCTACTCAGTACTTGAAAATATGCCCAACTTTTCTCACACTCATCCTGAAATAGCCATTTTGGCATAATTGTTCTACTACTACATGTAGATTGCTAGTGTCTAGAAAATTATAATCTATGTATTCATACATTTATGATAACAGCTATTAGATGAAATTAATAAGAAGTCAGTTGGTAGTACCCACAGGATTTTATTGTTATTTTCAAGGAAGAAGCTGCAAATTTAGTTTCCTGCATTGGTCCCTGATCAATTAATTCTGTTTCAGTTCAAATGAATGTATTTTCATATGTAAGTGGCCATCTCTCATTTCAAGAGTTGTCTTTCAAAGTTAATGAATGCATGGATAGAAAAAGCAGTTAGAAAAAGAGAGGATAGCATGCATATACCTCTAGATACTGTCACTGAAAATAATCTTTGAATTGGAGTGGCAGCCGTAATACAGGTTTTGTATGAGATTATTGCAGTTCATGCCTCCTCTTAACTAGACAATAGATAACTTATCTGTTGATTTCTAAATTGACTTTTGATAGAACAGTGAACTAACTTCAAATTCTTTGTCTTTGTGTCCTCTTTCTTCAGGACTGACCTTTACAGTAGAGAATAAATCTGGCTTGAACTGGAAGCAGAACTAAGTGATGTCAGTGAGATGTAGAAACCAAGACAGAACCCACTGTTGGACAGTGGAGTAGGAAGTGAGTTCCTCAACTGAAAAGTGTAATCCTTGATCACTCTAAGCAAACACATCATATAGTTCTTCCTTACATATTTGTTAAATTCTGGTTTATAAGTAAAGTGGTTTTACCTTGCCATCATATCTCCTCTTTGTACTGCCTGTCCCACTAGATGACTGCCTTTTAATTTCACTACCTGCTATTTAGAAAGCCTTTCCTAATTCATAAACACTTTATACTTCAGCCAAAGCAAAGGTCTATTGCACCCATAAAAGCAATCTACACTAAGTAGGATTTAATAAATATTAGGTTGTTTTAAACTTAGACATAAGAACAATAAATGATAATAATAACTATATAAACCTTTTGCACCCTGTGGCCTGTAAAAATTGTAATGCTTCAGGGAATAAGCTTCTCAGTGGGTGCAGCATATTGTTGCTAAGGACTGACTGCTTTGAATGCATAGTGATAAAAACTAAAAATGAGCAGGAGCTAGCCATTAGCATGAAGGGTGTTAATGAAAGTCAATCTAGTTAATTTTTCTTTGGAGGTTAAACTGACCAGGCTTATCAGTCTTATAAACATCACAGCAATCTTTAGGTGCCTGATACATCCTTATACATATATTCAATTGCTGTAATACCATTTTTTAAATTAAAATTATTTTCAGTTATTTTAGCCCTGCATGCTGTACTTGTAAAACAGATGTCTGCAAGGTTTTACTTTGTATCTAACCTCAGTCTTCATATTGCAAAGATAAACAAGCCAAATCTCATTTCCTTTTTTTGTTAGGGCTACAGGCAGATATTTAGGCATCTGAATAAGCCCTGGCCTGGGGTTTAACTAACTGAATAGGACATGAGAAGCTATGACATGAGAAATTGCCTGACGTGACAAATAAACAGTGTAAGAAGCTGCCAAAAGTTACAGATAGCACTGCGAGGGCTGTCAGGGACATCTGGGCTTCAGATGTGTTTAAGGGGGAGATAAGTGAGAAGGGGATGAACATCACAGATAACTGGAGGGGAGCACTGGGGACCTTTGGGGCAGAACAGCCTTGCAAGATTAACAGCACCTAGGCAGTGTTGCTAGTAGAGCATGTAATTCTGAGATGACCTAGGTAGCAGAATAAGAAATACCAAATTTGGATATGGGTGTAACAAGACAGAGCTCAATGGAGAATAAGTAATTATCAGTAAATACTTGGGACAAGGCTGGAGTGCAGAAAGGTTGCGAAGAGGAGGGTAAAGAAAAGGGCTAATGGGAAAAGGGGTAATAATGTACACAAATGATGTGTTTGGGGATGCCCAGAGATATCTCCTGTGCTCCACTGCAGCTGGAGGGGGACAGTAAAGTTGTTTCAACCATAACATATGGGTTAATCCTGCTTCCATGATCAGGAGGACTGAGGTCAATACGTGGGGTGCTTTCCCTTGCTAGCAAGGAAAAGCCTGGGACAGATGGATTGAGCAACCTAATATCACAGTGTCAGTGCCTGTTGCAGGCCTGAAAGCATCAGAATCCTCCCAAACACGTTGTGACAGTTTTTATTTCTTCTGCTATGATAGATGTCTAATACCACAATTTTGTGATATTCCTCACTGGAATTCATGTTTCCTGGATATGGTAATCTGACTTACACATGGCACTCCAGACATGTTTTACAATGATAATTTATACTTTTCTTTTCCTGTTGTATCTACTTGAATTTAAGTACAGACATAAGATGTTTGAATTTTCATCTAGTATCACAGCAAACTCTAGAAACCTAATTAAAATATAACATATAGTGATCTTCTGACATCCATTACAGAGTTAACATTTTGGATCCTGTTTCTGCCATAGTACAAAAGCTCTTTCAGATATGGAATTATTCAAGAGTAATTCTAAAATTTCTCATGTCAAAAATCAAGGTACTATAAACTCATCTAGACTTCTTTCACAGCAGCAACTGTCAAAATGAGAGTAAAGAAGAGAGTGAAGAGGAAATGGATAAATTCTCCTCTATCTATATTTCAATTAAAGATAAAAAGAACTTTTAAAAGAATAAAACATCTCTGAAGGACAATGAGTGTGACGGTATATTTTCCTTAAGAAGACCTTTATTTATGATCTGGTCAGGTATAATGATCTTTCAACAAAAATCAGTTGATTGACTTTGTCCCAGAGCAGTAATTAAATTAAAAGAGGGGAAAAAGTGATCATATATTTACAGCTAAGTGAGCTATATAATAGACTTCTTATTCCAATTTCCAGAATGTTTCATAGAAAAGTTTATGGTGAACCCTAAGTAGCTGTTTGTTCACACTATATCACCAGGAAGAAGCATACATGTTTCCTTCTTGGATCACTCACTATGTCACTCAATTTATTGTGAAAACACCAACTAGTAAATTTGCAACTCAGACACAAAATTTAAAATTTGTTTAACTCCAAACTTGAACTTTGGACTGTACTGCTTGTTTGTTATGAACACAGACTAAACCCCCACAGCCCCAACATTTGCTGAATAGGTCAGATTCTCTCTGGTTAATTTGTCATACTTGAGCGAAACATACTGAAGATTTTCAATGTCAGAATGCAAAATTAAGTTGTTTTTGTAATTATACGTCAGCTTGCTCCAGATTCAATGTAAAGACAAAGCAGAATCCCTTGGCAAATACTGACGGTGGGGAAACATGTTTTCAGCCAAATAATTAATGTTTTATATCCTCTTATGTTAAGAGAGCTTAGTATGAGATGAAGTACAAAATGTTTGCAAAAATCAGTGAAGATCAAGATATGGAAAGAGTAAAAGAAGATTTTTATGACTTGATTGATAAAACTTTTTTTCCATGTACCTAAGGCAGATGTCTATTCAATATGTTATGCTTTGGCCCTTCCAAAGCAGAAGAATCAGATAGTGCACTGGAGTCTTTGCATAAGGTCATGGATATACATGCTACCTCTTCCTAAATGCCTTTGCTCAAAATTTCCCCATTAACTTTACTTAAATAAATAAATAAATAAATATTTGTCTTTTTAGATGCTTTACTTGGGAAAGTGTATCAGTTGTTCTGTGCTATACGTGCACTTGTTTGTCTGCTCAAGAGTTCACCCCACAGAGATCGCTTAAACTTCTGTTGCTTTTTAAAATTAACAAAGCAAAAGATTTCCCAAAGCTCAGTGTCCTTTTTCTTTCCCAACTCAGAAGCAATTAAGGCCTCAGGTAAATAGGGTAAATCAAAGAGAAAGAAAGTAGTAATTTTTTTATTTATTTTTTTTTTTTTACATAACCCTGCGTATTCCATGAGTACTTGAAAACCAACCTTAAACATATTTTTTCTTAAATATCTGATATCTCTGATTGCTCTTCCACTGAGAAAAAAAGGTAGGAGAATTGGCTTCCAGTATTACCCACTGATCCTAGCACCACTTGCTTGAAAAGCTTGCTTTTTCTTTTTCATATATCCTTCTGTCCCACAGTGTAGTCTGATGCTGACTTCCTATTGTGGAAACAGGAACAGATCTCAGGATAGTAAGCATTGTTCTGGTTTCTACAAGGCTTTATATATCATCTCCTCCATTATGGAACATAATAGAAAAGTCTGAAAATTTCTAATTCTATGGTAGCTGTAATGTTTCCTTAAATTAATACAGATTTTCAGGTGGTGATTGTTTGTTAGTTTAAGAGTCTTTGGCCTCATTAGAATATAATGGGTTTTCAAGGTTAGTACTGTATCATGTAGGTAGTAATAATAAATAATTTCCTTGTCAGCAGGGAGTCAATGAATATTTTGGGACTCCATCTGCAGACTATTTGGCTAGCAGGAATACACTCTACATATACTTTGCTATTGATGTGCCTGTAAAATTCCTGTTAATTATAATGGGGATTTATAAATGGACATCAAAGGCTAGTTTGTGAGCTCTCTGAAACTCTGATCCTGCAAAAGCTTATAAATGCGTTTAATTTTGCTCACTGTTAGTAGTACAGTTGAAATCGATGTGTTTTACCATTAGCTACATGCTGAGTGTTTGTAGGATTGGGGACTGGTGGTGATTTTATACAGATTTTACTTCACTGACTCCACTAAGTTTACTTGTTGTGATTTGCATTAAAATGACAGTCAGAAAACTATGACCTGAATGGGAAACACAGTCCTAATTCTAAATAGATTTGAGATCATTGCAGAACTTTAGGTTGAAAAAAGACCTCCATTGCACAACAGAGCTGTGTTAAAGGCACAGCTGGACCATGTTTACCACAAATTTAAGATATGCAAAAGTCAAATTATACACAAAAATTAATATGGCTCTACAAAAAGGTGACAAAAACATTAATTGAAAACATGCCTTGGTTCTTTCTTTTCACAAGTGTCATTCAAAATACTACTTTATCAAAATGTAGTCATTCTAAAATTTAGTAAATCTTATTCTGTGAAATGCATTCTGTTACAGATTTTTACACAGCACGAATTCAACATAACTTAACTGGAAAAGTCAGTTAAAAGATCAGAACTGTCAACATAAAGAATAGGACCACTGTTTGGCACAACACTGTTGTAACAGTTGAAGCAAAAGCTATTTAATAAGTACCTGTAGCAGACATTGGGGGTATCAACAGGGAAACTAATATTTAAGAGCCCCAACCAATATACCTATATGAAAAAAATAAAGTTCCAGTTGATTAAGAGGAAAAAATTAAAAGGAAAATTTAATGAAAGAAAACATGTGGGATTGAGCAGAAGTATTCCTCTGCTGCTCACATCTTAAATCAGGGACTTCAAAAAAATTAAACCTCTTCTCACATCATAAAATACATGCAGGAGAAATCTAAGTGGGCTTCAATTTCTCACACAGTGGAGGCAACGTGTCCCTTTGTCCTTGCTCGGTTAGTGCATCCCTGTGCTATTTGTCTTTGTCAGACCTGTGCATTTGAGTACCTGGTACCTGCACTCCAAAGTCCCAGTTTGGGCTGTGCTCCTGTGCTAAATGGATGAACTGTTGGATATTGACTACTGCGAGTTTGACAAGGCTGCCCTTTTGACAAGGTGAAAGGGGTCATTATATTCACCTCTGGGATGCAGCCAATATAAATCTCATTCTTAAGGAGACACAATGTGTTTAGAAGCCAAGCCAGAGGTCCAGCAGCCTCCTGGATACTGCCTAAGCAACACAGATTTTTTAAATTATTGCAAAGTAGTCAGGGTCACTCAAATATGATAGGAAACAATCAATACTGTTTATTGCTCTCTGTGGTATTATATCTGTATGTAGGACAAATTCAGGAGATGTATCTTGGGGCTTTCTGTGACAAACAAGAGTTTCTGTTTGAGGGGAAATTAATGAATGCCAGCCCATCCACAGGGAAGATGAAAACACATGCAAATGAGCAAACCTCCACAAACCACTGCATTTCTTAATCTGCTTCATCTGTCCCACCCCTTTTTACAGTTAAGTGAGTTATTGCAGCCCTAAAGCTGTAGAAATCCAAGCACAGTTGCCACTAGAGACTAGGGCTGAATCCCAATGAGTGGAAAGCACTGATTAAATGACAGAACAGTCTTTTCCATTCCAGTGACTCCAGTGGTCAGGCATTGTGATAGCAAGGACTTTGAATGTCACTGAGCTAAAAGAGCTTTCATACTCAGTATCATTCTTTGCATATTCAGCTACAAGGTGGGCCCTGGGCTTCGCAGCCTCCTTAATGCTCTCTTCAGGCTGAACAAAATTAGGAGAATCTTACTAAAGAATCCCATATGGTGACAAGGAAGCTGGGCCACTTTTACAGGCCACTGGCAACTGAAGTTCTGCTGCAAGGAAATTATTTTGATGCCCAAAGGACAACGCTGTTTCAAACACATCAAAACCTATACTATCATCACAGAAGCTTTAAACTGCAAAAAGCTCAGAAACACAGATAATTAAGTTCTTACACAACTGTGGGGTGTCTGAAATATTTACTAATCAAATACTAAATTGTATGTGGCTTCTTTGCCTACCTGTTGTTTACTATTTAGTAATTTTCTGCATAAGAAAACAACAACTATACCACCTAGAAAAGTGCATAAATGGTATCTGGATTATCCCTCTCCTGTAAACTCCCAGGAAAACTATTTGCTTTTGAGACAGGCTGCAAGTTTATGATTCATATGTCTAGAATCTTCAATATGTATTTATTATCAGAGAGGTCTATTTCCTTGCTTTTGTGGTTATTTTTGGCAAATTATGCCACAGATTTTTATCTATAATATCTCTATATTAAGTCTAAATAATCAATACATAAAAGTTGTATGAATAATATTCTGCAATAAATTTAGGTGTGCCAGTGAACTGATCTATATGAGACATAATATAGTCTACACCACAAAATAGTTTGCAGGCTTTAATGAAGGAAAAGACCTTGAGTTTGTCTCTGCTAAAAGCAAATGTCAAACGGGATGACTTCCAGAGATTCTTTCTAGCCGGAATTATTCTTTGATACTCCCTTCTGAAGAAATTGACCACAAAGATTTTCTATTACCAGTTGCTCGCATATTTCTCCCTTATTTTGAAGACACAGCTGAAGTGAAAACCTGCTCTTGGCATTCTGCATAGCAATGAATTGATGGTTATGTGGTGCAGGATGCTGACCAACTGTACATTTGTCAGATGTAGGAAGGTATGTTCTTTCCTTTTGATCAATCCCTAATAATTTTATTTTCCAGATCCTTTCTTTTCTATTTGTCTCATATTTCATGGGAACATCTGTCTTGACCTAAATCTCTAACCTTTCTGTATGCATGGGCATTGACATCTACTTGGAAGAATCACGTATATTTAAAATGCCCTCTGTCTTTCTGTCTGTTTTGCAATTGCCTTCCTGCATGGGTCTATGCTGCTGTCAGAGAATCTTTCTTTGCATTGTTTAGTATTCAGTTCACTTCTCGTTGGCTTAATCCTCTTCATTCTCTTATATTAAAAGGGGGATTAAGCATTTCTAAAAATAAAAATAAATGTTTAACATTTTGAAAAGGTGATGCAAGTAATGGTGAGTGACTAGATGTTTAAAGAGTTCAAACATTCCCTAACTAAACAGCAGTGACAAGGAATGCTAAATGATCCTAGGAGCAAACTCTTTAGAGGATGGTAGGTACTCATTGATAAAACCAGGCAAGCTGCACACTGGCACTGGAAGAACAATTCTATCCCTACATTCTGCCAGAGAGAAAGGTAGAAAGTTAGGAACAGACAATTTCTAAAAAGTAACTTAATGGAAGATGGACAGAGTATCAAGTTGAAGTTCAATCAAGCTCATTCGCCTTCCTTTAACTTGTCAGAATAAGCCCTGGAACATACTGCTTCAAGCTTCTTCACTGCTCATTCTAATGGAAACAGACCTGCTCAGCAGAAATTTCTGCAAAGCTTCAAACTATATCCGCCCACTAGAAGTAAACTAATTTCAAACATTAATCCTTATTTTTGCCTCTGATTGTGTTTGATACATATTTACTACCAATCCCTGGAGAAAGCAGAAGCTTAGGGTATTTACTTAGGCCTTAAAAGAGACTTCTAGAGATGTTGGTAGATCTCTCTAGCAGATATTGTAGACTAATGCTGTTACACAAGAATTTTGCTTAGACTGCACTCACAAATTCTTGGGTAATACATGTCATTCTAATACAGAAACCCTTGTTACAGAGAGGGAAAACAGAGGCAGGAAAGGTGATGACCAAAGCTATGGGTGTTTTTGTCCACTTCTAGCTGTTTATACTTCAGTTATGCACATGCTTTTTTTCCTGCAATTTGCTAATTCCTTATTGGTGTTGAGATGAAACAAGGTTTTCATAACCTCAAGAAATTACTATGTGGTTTTACTGATGTATGTTTTTACACATATACCAAAATAGGTAACAAATACAGGGTAATTGAACTGAAAATTATTAACATGGAAAAAAAAAAAATGCTCCCTCCTCATCATTAGCGAGAGAGCGCATTTCTGTTCTTCCATATGAAGAATATAAAATTTAAGATGGATATTTTTCAGAGATGGGGAATACTCCATAATGCATAAATATAATACAGAATAAGGATTACTAAAAATTATGAGAAATTATACAATGGGAAAATGATGGTTTAGATTTTTATGCTAGTGAAGTATAAAAATCAGTGAAAGATCTATCCTGAATTACTTTTAAGACCCTTAGCTGAAGCTTAAAGAATGTGATAAGGCATCCATAGAAGGCAGTTTTAAACTAAATTTCTGAAGATAAATGAATTAAAGCTGAGTGACTTCAGAGAAGCATCAGCTAGAGAGAAAGCTGTAAAGGACGAATCAATAACAATGGATTTCTAAAAAAATAAAAATATTGTGGAAAAGAAACAGTATGTAGTTAAGACCTGTAAAAATGTTACATGAGATCATCCTCCTGACTGTGAGGTCACTGCAAAAGTCACCACCTGTTTGTTTCTAGAGAAGGTTTAGAGAAACAGGCAGGATCTGGAAGATACTTTTTGTATCTAACTGGCTTGAGTTAGCCAAACTGAATTTTGTGTTCTGGACAAAATACTGTGATAAGATTTTTCTTGGCTATGTTTTGCCACTGAATTTTGGGGAGCTTAGAAGATTTGTAGTCACCTTTTTTTTTTTTTTTTTTTTTTTTTTTTTTTTTTTTTTTTTT
>NW_020799097.1:41489085-41526410 GCF_003259725.1 Athene cunicularia
GAGGAGAGGAGAGGAGAGGAGAGGAGAGGAGAGGAGATAACCACAAGCTTTTCTTTAACAAAAATCATGATTTGAAAGTGTCAAGAAAGACCATATTGTTAGGTCCACTTCTACAATTATAGTATACCTTATTTAAACATTATATTAAAAAGCTGTAAAATAATCAACCAACCAACTTTTTTTTCAGAAAAAAACTCACACTTCTGATGTCACAGAACCAAAATATAAAATAATATTCATAAAACAATTTACTGTATTTTGGAACAAAATTTATATATAGGAGAAGAGAAAGTGAGAAAACTACCTGGAAAAAGTTGATTACAGCAAGGAGTGCAAGACTCAATAAAGATCAGAAAGAGGGAAAAATACATTAAAAATGTTCTTCATTGTCCTTAAATGAAGCAGTAGCTGTTAGAAACTTCAAGGTTTTCTTATGGGGTGACAACAAGTGATATTTATCAAGGACAATGGGAGAATTCTGAATGCTACTTCTAGATACTTCAAGTAGAAGCAAAGAAGCCAAGCTCAA
This sequence comes from Athene cunicularia, assembly GCF_003259725.1. Taxonomy (NCBI): domain Eukaryota; kingdom Metazoa; phylum Chordata; class Aves; order Strigiformes; family Strigidae; genus Athene; species Athene cunicularia. The sequence continues at coordinate 41,489,615 of NW_020799097.1, forward strand.
CAAACTGCTATTTTCCTTGAATTCATGAACTGATGGGACTGGCTAAGTTCACAGACAAATCAGATGAAAAATAAGGGTGATTTAATTATTTTCCTTTCAAATATTTACTTTAACTATTCCTATTGGAAAATTCCTATTTATTTATGTAGACAAAAAATTTAAATTATTTTGATGCATTTTGAAAATTCAGTCATACAATTTTCATGAATCTTAACTAGTATTTTGTCAAACTGAAAGTGTCTGGTCTGTATCAGAGAGCCTTGTGGTTAGGTTATCAAATTAACCTATGTATCCTACATTTCAGAAGATTGACCAATAACCTGATTGTTAAGACAGTGTGATAGAAGCTATGATGAGAATTTCCATTCTGTATTTGAGAAACTGTTGTCAGAATCAGTACCTTAATGTTTCTACAAATCAGAATACTGGTTGATGAAAACTGTTTTGTCAGAAAATGCCCTACTAACTCAGTTAGCACCGTTGCCTTAGTTAACACCAGTGTAATTTTGAAATGCATAGTTCTGGGAAGAAATCTATAATCTTTACCTAATCTTGCCCCATCACCCTAGTAAAACCAAATTAATCTGTTAAATTGGGTATTTTCTTGTGATGATTTCAAGAAGGAGAGAATTCATCCGGTGTCCTATTTGATGGCCATATTTAACTAAATCATGAGAACATAAATCAGAACCTGAAGTAACAGCCGTTCAGCTGACAGATCAGGTAGGAGGGAACGCTTAGTCACAGTGATTAATAGGTCTTTTCAGGAAGCACTTAGATACCATGGTGATGGGTGTTATAGCAAATCCTCAGATAGTCCTTGATGACTTCATACGGTCTAATTCCTTTTTGACAGTAAAGGGAGGGTAAAAATTAGACTTCTAAATTGCCTGTTTGGTATTCACATGGAAATAGCCTGAACAAACTACCATGACTACAGGGGTCTAGGTTGAGACTGTCATTTTCAAGGACACTTGAAAGGACAGCTCCTAATTTCCTCAGATGATTTTCAAACACTAGCTGAAGGTCTCATCTTGTGAGCTGTTACAGCCTGTTACAACTGCACATAGGTCAATCTCTCCAAAGTTTTGAGCGGATTATTGTGTAAGCATTAAGCTTTTATGAATTGGGTCTTAAAACAGTAATAATTAAAATGCCCTGATTAGAAGCCTTGGGCAAAGATTCTAAGGGAAATGTAGAGTTTTTTTGGCTCCAGAAGATATCTATGCCTACAGGGAGTCCCATGTCTGGCTGCAGTCTGATAGAATCACCATGGTCCCTGAAACCTATTTTGCCTATGCCCCAACTTCAGCAAACCAATCTCATTATTCTTATTGAAAGAATAATCGAAGACTGTGGGAAAGCAGTCATTACCCTGAAGGAACAGTTACAGCTGTCATTCCTCCTGTCCGCCAGCAACAGGGACTGCTGCTCATTTTCAGCATTGCTTAATATGCTCAGTGCTCCAGAGCTCTCCTTCCACTTCTCCCTTTCCTATGGACAGAACAACAAATTCCAGCCCTTCTTCTCTAAGGCAGAATAATTGTATTCCCTATACAGTACTCCTTATCCTTAAGCTTTTCTGAATCGTCATACTGGTTTAAACAATAGCCACCATTTATTCTTTGAAATGGTCCTTCTGTAGCATTTTTAGTATGAATTTGTCTAGAAAGAAGCCCTATTAGGAAGATAAATAAATTGTTGATAGGCTATATTTCATCTGACTATAAATTATAAAAGTAAAAAACATAAACTGATTTTTAAAAATGATATTTCTAAGCAAATTAGAAAACTAAGCTTATTGGCATTTTGCCTTTCAATATTAAAAATAGATGCAGTTTTTGGATATCTGACATTTTTGATCTGATACTGAGCTGCAATAAATTGGCAGAGTTCCACTGAAGTGAATGTAATTGTGTTGATTATCATCAGCAATGGATCTAGCTTTCACATCTCAGCTGCTATCTAATAATTATTATAGTAACTCTTGTACAGAGAACCAACACAACCTGCTAATTTTATCAGAAATAAAAGGGACTTTGTAGACTTTTCTTATGTTTACAAAAGCTTTGTGTGAACTGGAGCACAAATTGTAACTAACTTAAAGTTACTTATCTCCTAACAGCCCCATTTCCAGGGGTATTTAAACACTGGCATATGGATCATTCTAAAGTTTGTTCTGAAGCATCAGTATCCATAGTGAATCACTGACAAAGAAGGGATGAAGTGAGAATTTACAGAGCTCCTGAACACCAGAGGCATTACTTAGGGGTCAGATGCTTTACGGTGGTGACTTACCTTCTTCTCCAGATGGAAATAAGATGCTTATTCCACAAACAGGATTGTATGCATTCATAGACTTAGAGGGTTCATACCTTCTGAATATATTTGTTCATTTGTTAAATACCTTCCTTTCAACCTTCTGTCTTCCAATCCATTCTATTTTCATTTTTGCTTAGTAGGAACAACTTTTCAAAATAGTAAAATGCTGGAGCCTAGGGCACCCTTAGGGGTCCTTGCCATAAGAACAGTGAAGCTGCTTATCACCATTGTAAGCACAGCTGTATGAGAAAAAGACTTTTTGCATAAGGGCTGGACCTTTCCATTTCTATGAAATTATGCATTCATTTAGCAAGAGAAACTTCATGTTCCAGTCTTACCATGATTATATGCCTCTGGTTAGAAAACATCTCTAGAAGGTCTTCTGTTCCATTTCTCCATCCCCAGACTGAAAAAATTAAACCTTTAGCATCTCTGACAGGGGTCTGTCTAGACTGTTCTCAAAGTGCACAGCTGATGCAGACTGTTACCACTTTCATTAGCAGTCTATTTCAGTGATCTGCTATTCTTAAAATCAGAAAGTTTTCCTAATGTCACACAAGGCTCTTATGCTGCCATTTCAGCTCATGGCTTCTTGACCTGTCCTCCAAACAGATAGAAAGCAGATTGTTCTTTTTCACTTTGCAGGAGCCTTTTACATATTTCAAAAGTGGAATTGTGTTTCTTTTCTATCTCCCTGTCTAGACTAAACAACCACAGTTCTTTCAAGCCTTTTTCACAGGTCATGTGAGTAGGGTCCTACATTACTCTTGATAATTTATGCCAGTGGTTTCTCCACTCATGTCTGTCTTGTAGTTTGATGCCTGTAAAAGACCCAGCTGAAGCTGGTAGAAGGGAAATATTTCTACATGTCTCAGGTTTGGTTGATGTATTTCACTGTGCTGATCTATAGTCTTAAAATTACAAAATATCATTGATGCATGCTCAGCTAATGTTCTCCAAATCCATTTTTACCATTATGTAGTCAACTGGACAAATAAACATTCTAATCAAAAGGTAGAATCTTGCATTTATATTTATTGATTTTTTTTTTTTATTATTTTATTTTTTTACTTTCCAAATACTTCTTCAATTTGACAATATTTTTTGATTTTGGAATCTGTCCTGCAATTTCTGTTTACAACTCACAAAGTGACGTGCTATGTCAATTTAATAGATCTGATTTCTACTTCCATCATCTAAATTGGTACATATTGAATAGTACTGGATCTCTGCAGAACCACATCCTTCCATTTTAACTCTTAATGGTCTCTGCTTTTGAGATATGGTTTCCCATCACAATCTAGAGCAGTCTTATTCAAGTACCACCATCTGGGCCAAATTCAGCTATGAATTATTTATTTCTGAGAAATCACTTGGTTCCTAGATACAGGTGAACACAAGATCATAACATTATTGAGGTTAGAAGGGACCTTTGGAGATAATTTAGCCCAGCCTCTTGCTCAAAGAAGAGTGGACAGTGAATTTAGACCTGGTTGCTTGGTTTCCACTGCCCATTTTACTCTGAAAAACTTCCAAACACAGTGATTCCATAGCCTTTCTGATAGAGCAGATCCTTTTCCTTATATCACCTTGAACGTGCCCTATTTCAATTTATTACCAGTGTCTCTTGTTCTTCCTCTGTCTACCTTGTTAAGGAACCTGGCTCTGTCTTCTTGGTAGCCTCTTCTTACATATTAGAAAGCAGCTACTTTCTCTCCAATGCCATTCCTTCAGGCTGTGCCCACAGGTTAAATGCTTCAGCCCCCAACCATCTTGGTGACCTTCTGCTGGTCTCTGGACTCTGCTGCACTCATTTAGCTTTATAAACACTTCTTGTACCAAGGTCCTGAAAAATGATTGAAGTATTCCTGATGCAGTCCATCATGTGCTGAGTAAAGGGCAATAATCACTTCCCTTGATCTACTGGCTATGCTCTTTTTTATACCATTCAGTATGCAATAAGGTTTTCTGCTAGGGCACAGAGATTACTCATATTTGGCCTACTGCCCGACTGTCCTATTCAGCAGAGCCGCTTTCTGGCAGTCAGATTCCAGTCTATACTGGTGCAGGAGGCTAGTCTACCTCAAGCACAGGACTTTGAAGCTATCATTTCTGGATTTCATAAGGATCTTGTCAGCCCATTCCTCTAGACTTGATAGATGCCTCTCAACTGCAGTCCTGCCCTCAAGCATATCAACTGCACCCCCCATCGCAAAGTTACCTACAAACTTGATGAAGATAAACTTCATCTAGTCCTACAGGTCATTAATAAAGGTATTGAAGACGAGAAATTCCCAGATTAGCCCATGAGAAGTTGCTACTTGTAACAAGTCTTCATATAGATTATGAACCATTACTTCTGAGTATGATGATCCAATAGTTCACTTACCAAGTAGTCTGTTCATCTGGACCACAATGCCCCAACAAAGACACCATAGGAGATGGGGTTCAAAGCCATGCTGAAGTCAATATAAACACTGTCCACCACATCTACAGAACTAATAAACATATTGTAGAAGTCGGTCAGGTTGATCAAGCAGAGGTTAACTATGTTAATTATATGTTGGTTATTCCCAGTCATCAGAAATGGCTTCCAAGGAAACTTGCTCCCTGGGGAGCTCCCAGAGACCAGGGAGAGACTTACCTGAAGACCCAGTCTTGATTTTTTTGAAAATTAGTATAATGTTTGACTTTCTCTAGTTATAATGTTTTATTTCAAAAACAGAAGACCAAAGAAATCCGCAAAAAATGAACACATTATTCAAGATCTGGGATCTAGGAGAAGATGAATTTATACAGTCACGTAACTGGCTTGTTTTCTATTCCATTACTAATATTCTGTTTACTTTTTTGAATGTCACCGAGTTAAAGTATTCATAGAACTATCTGTGTAATCCCAAGGATGCATTCTACTGCGTTAACAGGCTGCTCTGAGTCCATCTATGAAAATCTGATTGTTTTTTCTACTGTGCTTCACTTTGCATTTATCTTCACTGACTTGTTTGTCATTGGTGTCTCAAGTATTTGATTGTGTGAGTATTCTTCAGTCCTCACGGCTGGTTTTCATTTTTGCCAGATATTGTTTCATTGCAGACTTTGACAACTCACTGTTAATATTTCTCTCTGGATATTTTGTTAAATTTTCCTTGGTCCAAAAAAAGATTTCACTAAGTTTCCATTTATAAATGTCTTACATTACTAAATCTGATCTTTAATATATTTTTTTTCCTTGTTTCCTGCTTTTTAAATAGCTATTTATTTGTGTGAGGATCTTCTCTGGTTTCCTTCTTACAGAGCAGAATTGATCAAAACATATTAAACCAGTAATTTTGAACAGAAAGCAGAGAATATTGTGCATATGAAAACTACACAGACAATTTACTTAAACAATATAATTAACCTACTTGGAATTGGCCAGGATTATAGGGTTTATAGAAACCCTTCTATGAGAAATGCCTTTGGATTTTGATAAGTATAAATGTTCAGATTGCTGGATTTGCATTTTATTACACAGAAGACAAGTTTGTGATTCTGAAAGGTAATCTGATGGTACATTTTCCTGCAGATTTTCAAAGCTAATGCAACACTACTCTTGCCCAAAATACTAAAACCAGAGCCCCGATATGACATTGGATGAGTTCTGATTTAAAGGTAAAAGCTTTACCTACTGAATCAATAACATCATCCTTTTAATAAAAGTACACGGTGAAGTAAATAGAAGTTTTGTTATTGACTTCAGATGGATTTAACCTCTAGATAGCTTTAGAAGCTTCCTAGCCATGTAGGAAAAGTTATTGCTGACCTTGTTTAGCATGTTAGATATTATGAGATTTCAGTGCAAGGTGATATAGCTTCAAATTTAAATTTAGTCCCTGGATGTAGAAGAACCAGTGTTACATTGTCAAATATGAGTAAGCAAAAAAAGGGTTAACAGTATTGTAATACAGAGCATAATGATGTTTTTACATTATTTCCTTGTTATTTTTTTTTCCAAGTATATCTTAAATTTGAGATATTTATTACTATAGTAACAAATCACAGAGAATCTGTAGTGATGATAAATTTTCTGATCTTTTCTTGATGTTGGCTTTCTTAACTATGGCTGTTGTTACAATTTCATTTCCACTGCTAGCTCTGAGGATTTTAGTACAAGCTTCTTCTGCAACTTACACAAGGAAAAACAATTACTTGTTTTTACAATGAAGATTTGGAGTCAGTGATTGAGGATGAATCACTTAAACTGATCATAATTCATTTGTCTTCAGTGTGAATCTCAGAGAATGGAGCCATGGTAGATAACATTCTTGGATGGTTGCTTTGAGCTCCTTTATTTCTCTTGTGAACATGACAGCTTTTAGTTTTTTATAAGAGGTACATTGCCTACATCAAGATCGGAGGGTTCTTTCTCTATATCTGAAAACTTTAGTAAGCATTCTAACCAAAATTCTTCCATCTGATTCTAAATCACAAAATTGTTGTTGAAGATATTATTGTTTTCTGTAGGTTTTATCTATTTATTATAGGCTTATGCTAAGATACTTTCCATGTTCTTATAGAAATTTATTCTGGATCACTTGGTATAAAGATTTCTTGGGTTACATTAAGTGTTTTGTTTGGTTTGATTTTTTGGTTTGGTTGGTCAGCTGTTTTTCTGTTTGTTCTGTTGTTTTTTTTGGGTTTTTTTAAATTGCTATTAGCAGTTTATCAATCAGTTTCCATTTATTATTGTTTTCTATTATTTACTCCAACACTTTGCGAGACTTTTATCAATGTTGAGCATAATTTAGAAGATGCACCGAATTTATATTTGTCCAAATAAGCTGCAGTGCTGTTTCTAAAATGTTCTTATAATTAAAGAATTATTGCCTTACTCTTTTTCTTTTTTCTTATTTTTTTCCTATTTATGTAGTTTGCCTGGAGTTTTTTGATTTGCTTTAAGTTTTACAAAGTGAAAAGTACTTAAAATAGAACAGATAGATTTATGTATAATGAGCTTAATGGTGAGGAAAGTCTTATCTCTTCAAATTTCTTAATGCTTTCTTTGTAATACTACTTGTAAGACTTGGACTTAACTGTGAACTGTGTTCTTACCGATTTTTTTTCTTTTGAAGAGTGACCTTTGAACCTGGTTCATTGCAAGTAGAGTAGTCTAATGTGTTATCATATATACATACTATCAGAGTATCATGAGTCCATGGTCTTCTAAATCCCCAGACTTTCCTATTATTTAAAAATTTTAAAAGGACTACATTGTATATTTTTTATTCTTAAATCAGTAAGAGTTTAACTTAGCTTAGCTTTTGGCTATGTTGAAAAAGAAATGGTTAGAATAACACAGTAGATTTCAATGTCCTGTGAGAAAGAAGGTAATAAATACAATCTTTTTGTGGATAATATCTAAACATTTATTTTCTCTTTTTATGAATATTCATGCTTTCAATAAGAAGCTATTAATTCTTCACTGAATTTTACAGGCTTAGCTGTGAACTGCTGGATAAACCACTATTTCTTTAGAATATAATATTAGATAGGCCTTTAAAGGTTCTGGAAAGATTTCTAGGTTTGTCTATAATGCAACACACTGAGTATGAGGGCCTGGTGGTTTAGAAGTACTTTAATCTGTCATATACTTGCACTGCCAGAAATGCTTGCTGCTCACACCTGCCCTCACACCACCTCTGTGCAATGAACCACATGGGAGAACTGATGGAGCTGAAAAATAACTGTTTCCTTCTGCTATGTGTGTTTTCATCAGGATCACTATCTTAGTTCTCACCACTACAAAGTTATGCTGGCTCAAGGGAGGATACTGCATGGAGAAAGGCCTGGGTAACTTAGGATGCTAATAGCAGCAGTAGCAGCTTTAGAAATATCAAAATACAACTGAAGGTTCTTCTTTTCACTGAGCGGCTTTCATTCCTCTTTCCATACATTTCCTCCTTTATTTTGCAGGATTAGTCAGCTAACATAATGCATAAAGTTTCCATGGTTTTACACTGTAAATTACTCTCAGAGTTGTGTATTTGCTTTGAATTAATGATATTTGGGTAAAAAGTTAATGGGTGAGGTATTTTGCTGGAATCTGAGTTAAATGAAGGACATGTTTCCCGCCCTGACACAGGTGAGGGAAGGGGAAAAGAGTGATTTGGGGGAGAGGCTTTGCAGCTGTGTAATCACAGCTGCATCACAAGATGCAGGAGACAACACTGCTGTCAAGTGCAAATGGTGAAACTGAGTGCCCTTAGCACACCTGCACCTCAGTATAATTATTATAGAACTTTTAGAGAAGAATTACATATTTCTAACTGTCTAAAAGGTAGGTGGTATAAATCATGCTGTGGAGGTGAAACAACTTCTCCTGAGTTTAGACTAGGCAACTAACTTTTTGATGTTGTATAGACATATAGATGGAGCATTTGCTGGAATCTAATTCACTGTGATCTTGGCACAGGGCAATGCTTGTATGGGGAATCAAATCTCTTAAACGGGTGAGTTGGTGGCTGGCTAGAAAGTGAAAGGCATCTCCATTGCCTGGTTCCTTGAAACAGTGTCTTCAGCTGGATTGGCTGAGACTCCTCGACCTGCTGTTCTTCTTAGTTCTTGCAATCTTCCTTGCACTGGTCCTGAGAGATACCTTCAATATACACAAGTTCCACTGCAATGGATTATTTCAAGCTACAGACAAAACGTCTCCTAATTCTCTTAACTGTCTACGAAAGACTGCCCCACTGGACTTATCTATCTACAATTTGATCAATTTTGCAGCAGGAACCTCCTGAGAGTCTCTGAGATAGCAAATTTCTCCACCCAGGATGTTAATCAACATATTTAAGCATAGAAATTGGTCTATGCACTGTAGGTTTTCCTGGGGGAAATTTTCAGGGCAGTCTGAAATTTTCACCAGGAGAGCTTCTGCACCAGTTAGTCAAATCCTTAATTGAGACAGTGGCTAAGACCTTGGTCAATCACTGTCTCAAGTTGGTCTATTGCCTGAATTGCTCCATTATCTCCTCTACACAGATATCTATGTGGGGCTTCTGGATCACCCAAGGAGTTAATGACTTGAGTGCAGTAGGTGTGCACACAGGCACAGCCCTGTTACCCAGCTACACCACAATTATAACTATAGGACAAAGTTGAATTTCATACTTATTTTTATACTTAAGTTCTATACCTCTGCTGCAATTAAAAGCTAGGCAAGATGAAACTCAGCACCCCAGTAGCTCTAGCACTGCCTGAGGAGAAAGTTTTTGATTTCTAACCATTTTTTTACTGAAATGATTTTAAACAAGGTGGGTTTTTTTTAAATAATATTTTGAATGCCTTTAATGGATTCAAGGTGCTTTCATAGCAAAACCAAAGTGATTAAAAATAAAAAGATAACCACTAATAAATTTATAACATGACCTATTTTCCTTGTGCAGGTAGGGCCTGACTGAACAATGAATAAAAAGACTTAACATGCATGCTTTTTTTTTTCTCTTTACTAACACTGAATGATGTTCCTACAACCTACCAAACTGAAGCATAACAAAACATCATCAGAATGAGTTTTAGATAGCTTATTCTTACATGCTTAATATTGATGCAGAGTTACTGCTGCTGCCTTACAGTAATATCTAAATTCGCCAAGTGTTCACTCAGTGAGACCAAACTCACGAACTTTTAAAATGTGGGTCTAATGAACTAATTGTGGTCCTTTCTTTATTTGCATTTAGCTTTTTATAGGTCATGATAATGAAGACAAATATATTTTTTTTAAATTGTAACCATGTCACTTTAAATTTATTCTGAATTAAATAAGAATGTTGTTATTATTTCATATAAATTTTTAGAAGCTTATTTTTGTTTGTTGGTGATTTCATTTTTCAAATTTAAAAACCTTAAAATGAAGAAGTCTGAAAATAACAACATTAAAAGGCTGAAAGCTTAACATATTCTTAATCTATGTACTCAGACAAATAATTAACCTCTATTTTTTTGCCTCTTGCATATACAATCAGTGCTCTGACACAAGCTGAGACAATGTGACTACACACAATTTATGCCGAAGGTAACTCCAGCTTCATTCACCTGTCAGAACTGCAGAGCTCATCCAGGGTCACAGCTCTAGACTACAAACAAAACAGACCAGCAGCTGATTACAGCTAGGTGTATCCAAGAGGGAGGGGGGGAGGAATAAAGCAAGACAGATATATGTTGTGAAGGTAATGTCCCTTGGACATCATTTTAGGACATTGCATCTGGTGATCTCAGTCAATGAGATGTTGTTATGCACAATCTGTAACTGAATATTATGAATTTACACTATTTTTGTTCCATATTTTGTCATCTAGCATATAAAGCATCAGCATCAATGTTAAGAGAAGAAGTAAGAAAAAAGAAAACAAGACAAGTGTCCCCACTGTTAAATCACTATCTCACAGCTGCTGAAGTGCTTTACCTACATCTTAGCAGTTACTACAAATATGTGATTTGGCACTTGAGTGCTCCTAAATCACTTTAGCAGCCTTTTTTAACAGGTATTTCTTAAAGAAAAGCATCTAAACTGAGGTGTTGTTATTGCAGGCTTCTTAATCTCAAGGCCTTATTCCTTTCTGCAAAATATCAGCAATTTCCACTGACTTTAATAGAGGCAGTTTGTGTCCTGCAGGGAAGAAAAAGACCTTGGGAGCATTAACTAAAAAAGCTTTAACACAGAAAACCATAACTGAGGTAATCTTAATTCGGCTACTTTACACTTTCCTGGCCTGAAATGAACTAATTTGAGACCTATGACCTTAACAGAGGGAGTTCTCAATTGCCATACTGTTAACTGATGCATCCTGAGATAACCTTAGGAGCTCTGAACGAGCATATGACTACTACAGTAAATGTGCAATTCTTTTAGCTTCCGTAAAATCAGATATTCATATGAAACTCCTCTAAGCAACCAATTTTAATTGAGCTAGGCTCCAACTTTTGGGGTTTTATTCAATCTTTGAGTGGAAGGAAGAAAGTAATAACGTATTCTTATATATGTGGATTAAAAAATCAAATTATAAACCCTTCCTGTGACATAAATATAATTATATAAAATCAATAACTGTGTTTATCCTGTTAAATAGAAGAGAACCAGAGACTGACTCGTGGGTCCAATGACCAAAAGAAACAGTTCGCATTTGTCCAAATAATTTGGAGCTAGCACAATCTCTATAAAAGATTAGGTTTGGAAGAACTTTTGAAAATCCAAATCAAATCCAAGGATTCAGTTAATAATTAAGAATACAGATGACTGGAGCTTATGTTCAGGACTCAGACTTTCCCATATTATTTTCTGTTATTAACTATAAAAGATAGCCACAGTTATAAGATTCTTGCATGCTGAAGGAGAATTCTGTTTCCAAATATTAAATGATTGGGAAAAAAAACAAAATAAAACCAAAACACAGAGTTCCCGGAAATAAGATCAGGTAACTAAAAGGATACTTTAGAGGACAGACTATAGTCCTATCTTAGTGAATTTAAATAAAAAAAATACTTTTCTTCAGCACAGAATTATAAAACGTGTGGTTTGGAAGGGACTTCAAAGATCATCTAGTTCCAACTCCCCTGCCATGGGCAGGGACATTTTCCACTAGGTAAGGTTGCTCAAAGCCCCGTCCAACTTGGCCTTAGTCTCATCTCACTCCTCATCCATCTGCTTCACCTATCTGAATCATGAGTCTAACTTTGGTCTGATTCCTGGTGGAATTTTCTGCTCTGACAAAGAGAAGTTTGAAGGACTCATGCCCCTCTGGGGACACAAGGGCTATCCCAAGATCTTCCCTGAAAACACACCTACTGTCTAGCATCAAAACCACTGCATAGAGCTTTCAGTCAGTCATGTTTCAAGTTTTAAAGAGAGCTTGACTTCAATCCTTTGTAGTTGGTCCAAGCACTGCATTGCCAGCAGGCAGTGAGAATAAGATGGTTGTAGATATCTACTATGGCTTCTCAGCCTGATCCTACCATCTTGGTACTTCATGGATATCTGGTGTGGTCAGCATAGGACAGACAAGTGAGTTTTAGCTCATTCCTGGGTTAGGCTGTACCACCTGATTGAGGGTCACTGAGATAAAGCAATCTCAGGGCTGGAGAAGTCAATATGGGCTAGTGAGTATCACAGGCAACAGAAAGGAATAATGACTCTCTTGGATCTCTCTTTCCTAGGAGAATTTCCAAAAAATTTTCCCTCCTTTCATTGACATCTGAGTCTAAGAATTTTATCTAGCCATAGTAATTCACTACTATATTTTTCAGAGTGGTAAGTGAGAAAGGGAATAATGATAATAAACACAGGAAATAAACCATATATAACAGGTGTTTTAAAGTACTCATGTAAAATACATTTTCCCAATATGTGTGCGTGAAATGCCAAGCAGACCCAGGCAGCTCAGGAATCTGTGCACATGTAATTCTGACTTCTATCTGCACATCAGACATTTGGCATTTGAACACATGGACAGTTAAAACCATTTGGGCTTTATTGCATTGTTACAGATGCTAAAATATTTTAATACTTGACAATATCTAAACAGAACATCAGTATACATGACAACAGGACCCTTGAAATCAAATGTTATATACACAGGTTCAGGACAGAAACAAACCAGAACAGATATAAATTTCTGACTTCTCTTCCCATTCAAAAATGCAAGAAAAATTTATTTATTTATTTATCTATTTATTTATTTATTTATTTATTTATTTAAATTTGGTCAAGATTACTACTCTCAAAATTGTGTGTTAGGTTTTGCACCAGACTTTACATTTTTGATCTCATGACCATCTTTTGTGGTTTTAACGCAGGCTGTTGATTTTGAACTTCTGAGTGTGACTGCTTATAACAGATGGGTGAGATGTGTGCCTTCAAACTACCTTTCGCTTAACAAAACTCACTTTGCAGAAATTACACCTTTGGTGTTACAGATGTGAAGGTTGGGCTGTTGCTGCTATGTTATGTTCTCTCAGGATATACTTTTTTATTTTTTTTTTTTTTTCTGCCTAATTTTCTTCTGTGTTGTATTAGTGAATTTCTGTTTCTAGTTTAAAATGATTATGAAAATGTCTTTCTTAAAAAAGTTTCATGTACCTCCACCACACATTAATATGTTTAGTTTATAATAATAGATAATTATTTTTAAGAAAAATGCTGAATCATACATATGGATATTACCTGCAAATTCACCTGAGTTTTGAGAAATGAGTACTTAACCTGAGTTTCTCATTTTGATATCACATTACTTTCCACCTTAAGGTCTTAACGTTTATGTTAATGATCAACAACATCTAGGGCTGCTCATGCCTCTGTTAATTTATCTTTATATATTTGCCTATTTGGGTATATAATGGAAAATGCTATTCTCTTGCTTGATGGTATATTTGTGCTGCAGACTTCTGCCAGAATAGCTGTGTCAGTTGGGGCATATGAGGTGTGATTTGAGATTGATTTAGCTGTAGCAGCAAAGACCTATTGCATAGACTATAGCGGCAGAAATGTATTTTTGTCAGCTCTCTGTGAGAAAGGTATGCTTTGCCAGACATAATAAAGATATGTGACCATAGTAAGAGAGCTTTATTGACACGATGTAACAGTGTAACTGTACTTAGAAAGTACGGTTATGGCAAACATAGCCAGAGTAGTAACAGAGGTGGTTACCTGGGTTTTTTTGGAGGTTTGTTTGGTTTGGGATTTTTCTGAATGGCAACTTCAAGGCAGCTTTTCAATGACACACAAAAATCCATGGCAAACTTTTTAATGCTTCTGCAACTGGGCATTTCCCTGCAATATCAGGTGAATAAAAGACTTCATAAAATGTCAAGGTTTTAGTACATTTTGCCTTCTGGACCACATGTCTATTGGATCCAGACCCTTTAGTAGATTAATTGTCACGAGTTTGTTCCTGGTAAGAAAAAGAGCCAATCAAAAGTTGGCTTCTAAAGTGCTTTAGCATGGAAAAGATATTAAAACAATTTTGGCTGGTCCACCTGTTTTTGTATGTGTTCTTCTTGAACTCTATTCTAAATAAGATGACATACAGTCCTACAACAGCATGTTCTTTTCAAGAGTGAATTTTTCACTAGCATTTAGGATCTCATAGTGATCTTAATCAAACACAGTTTTCGTGAATTTCTATCTGTATTGGAGAATCCAACACAAAACAGATGGACATTCACTTTACCTCAAAAATATAGGTAATGCATTTTAGGTGTCGAGCCTCCCATTTTAACAAGCTTTTATCAAACTCCTGTCCTGTCACTGTGACAGCTGAAAACGTCAATGGAGGGAAATCTCATGGCAGATAACTGTAACATGGAGTTCTCCCTCTGGGATGCTGTGCTGGGCAAGGTCCAGGGCTCATGTGACTAAAATATGTCCCTTCAGGAAAAAGTATAAAGAGGTTCTTATACAACAAGGATGAGATTTTGGTGATGGGTAAAGTGTACACTTTCAGGAGAAAAATGATGAGTTTGGGAAGAGTTGGACATGCGAAAACTTGTTTCTCTAGCAGACTTTTTAGGTTAAAAAAGAAGAAAGGTTTTAAAAAAAACAAAACAAAACCAAAAACAGATGGGGAAATGGACTTAACTTCAGTGTGAGAAGTAAACTCAATAACTATTGTATTTTTGGAGACTGGTTACACAGAAATATAAATACTGGGCCTGAATGCAAAAAGTAAATTAAAACAATGTTCTGCTAGTCATGCTAGGAATATTTTTTAAACTCTATTTTATTTTGATTTAAAAAAACCCACAAAAACCTAGTACATTCATAGAAAATTGTTTTCTCACTGTTAGATTTTTAACAAATCAGATGTATTTACACTTTTATAAATCTACATATTTTTTTCCACTGGGACTCATGATGATACATTCGCTGGTTTAGACTCCCAAGTCCAATCTCTTTTCTTATTCTCTTTATTTTTATTTTTCTTCAAATTTTGGATAAATTACTCATGCACATATTTTGTCATTATGTCATACTCTTCTCCTGGTTCTGAGATAAAACTTTCAAGATCAACTGGTATTATGAGTCTAGGTATTCTGGCACTTGTTTATTTTCATTAAATTGATGATTGCTTTTATACTCCATTTTTGCCTTGAGGCTATTGAAAAAGTAGAAATTATTTCAGGTTAAGAATTTAAAGTAAATATATTCTCTAGTATTATCAGATGCCTAAGGACTGATAATCACAATTTTCACCTAGCTATTTTAATCTTCCCTGGTTTTAGTTTTTATTTAACTTACTCTGGTCTACCTACAATTAGGCATCCTTTACATTTCTATTAGTCACAAAGGACTAATTCTTGTCTCTTCTTTTTTTAATCCTTTGGGAAAAAAAATAGTGACAATTATGGATTTATTACCTTTGGATTTTTAAAGCTTGAATTTTACCTTTCAAAATTATAGTAAATAGAGAAGGGCAAGTCTACTCTCAAATTTTTCTTATGACTGCTTGTTAGAGAGGCTCTCAAATAGGCAAACAACAACCAAAAATTAAAAGTTTTTTATCATCACAATTAACTAGCCATCTGCAACCATTCCACAGCAGATTCGAATGCCTGTGAGAGGAGAACAAAACACCACTTCCTAGGGTTTAGCAACAAACCAAAATACTCTATCACTCACCTAACAATGAGGACTCTGAACCTCTAGGAAGTTCTCAGGGCAGCATCCTGACCCAAGTAACCTCACGGAGTCCCCGACCCAAGGGGAGAGTCTTCAACCACTGCATGCTGCTCCCAGTGGGACTAGCTCCCCCAGGAGACTCTATTTATACCAAAGCTGAATCTGATCTGTGGTCAACACTGTCTCCCTTTGGCCAAAGGTCCCACCTACTGTGAATCCCTGAGAACAAGGACATGAAAAAAGGAAATCAATAGCTGTCAAGAAGCACTATTTTCATTGGTCTGGTGCACCTGCCACACTGCTGATGTGGACAATTTCTGTAACTTTTCTGACTGTATGTTATACAACTGAGATGAAGGTAACTTTTGTGTCTCAGCTAATATACACTTCCTAAATGTCAACGGGATTCCACATAAACAGAGGGAAGGGTCCTTAACATTTCCTTTTTTTTTTTTTTTGCAGAACAGCACCCTACATCATTTAAATTGACAAAATCTTAGGAAGGTTCAGATGCTATGACTTCACCCAGCTGTTTCCACTGTCAAAAAGAAAGTAAAGGATATTTCAGGAAATTCATTCTATGAAAGATTTTTAAATCTTTAACGTACTTATTATCCATCACAATGTTTATTTTAAATCTTCCTTATTGTCTGAAGTGCTGTCCTTCTAAACAGCAGGTGCTGAAGTCTTATCATATAGCCAAATTCTTCCATATATACATATGGAATGGAGTTAGCAGCCCTTAATTATATAGATGCTTGAAGTCAAGCTTAACCCACATGAATTATACAGCTGTAAAATTGATTACAAGATACCATATCAAGGCAGGTACTTTCTCTCTCTCTGAACAATGAGCTCAGAGTTGGAAGATTATGTTGAGCAATTATATTTCAACTATCCAAAGTACTCCACATTTTGAAACTCAAATTTTAGCTGTTGGAGATCCTTTCTGTCAGTCAGAAAAGTTAGTGTTAGTGTTATAAAGAATATTTTCCTTGCATGGCATTCAGGGAGGTAAAGCAGGGTACATGTTTTTCATTGCACAAATCAGTGGCAGTATAGAGTAACCCAGAAGGGAAGGTCCCGTGTAAAGACCTGCCAGAGGCTTTACTGACACACCTCCCCTGACAATCTGAAAGACGGCAATTGTGAATATTCTTCTTTTGTCAAGAACATTAGCAAGAATAAATAGTAATTTTATAAACTGTAACTCAGGAAAAAAAACCCCACTACTCAGAGTTAGGATAAATACAGGAATGACATATGCCATTATTCCCCAACAAGACATTGACACTGCACAGTTTATCTGGCACTGAAGGTGTCGAGTAGGCTCTCTGCCTCCAAGAAAGTAACCCTGTGTACCTGCAGCAAGTCTGGGGCACTAGAATTTATGAAGCAAGAATGCAAGACACAATGCTGGGACTTTCTGGCTTTTGAGAAAGATCTGGACATGACTGAATAAACAACTCTCCTATGGGACCCGTAATTTACACTGTGACAGAAAATACCATTGAAATCTAAGCAGGAAAATGATCTTATTTTTTTCTAACATGATTATAATAGTAGCTCAGAGTTGTACAGCTGAAATCAAACATAGTTTGATTCTTTAGCCTTGTAATTTAAATGAGATTAAAGAATTTAAATAAAATTTAATGTTTGCTGAATCAAGTCTGATAATAGTTCCATAAAACTGCATTCTTTTCTCGCACAAAACCCAGAGAATTGCACCTATTTTAGGTTTAAATCTCATATCAGGGCAGTGTCTGAATAAAGTAAACAGTATGAGAGCACCTTGAAGCACAAGGCATATTTGAAATGTGTGAAGATGGTAGCAGTGATCATATAACTAAAGCATATAATTATTTCTACATATAAAGGGACAATATTTCAATAATATTTTTAAAGGTCATACAATTAGTGATGAAATAGTCACTTGAAAAGGACTTGAATGTTTGAACCACAGTTTGCCTGCATCTTTAAGCAGATTAGCTGCAACTTGGCTTCAACTCATCAAGGTTTTCTTCCCCTCCTGCCCACAGCAGGAATACCTCTGTGAGCAAGTAGGCTGTTTTACAACTGAAACCTTAATTTGAGACAAACAGATGTGGTGTAAAACGAGCAAGTTGGTTTGTTTTGCTACCGGAGGAGGAAATAAATGAACAAGTTATCATGCTGCCTACTTCAACCACAGCCAATAACTTGAATTTCACCACTAATTCACTTTTAAACACTTGTGAGTCCTGACAAGTTCTTATATTAATACTACCATAACAGTTCAGATCTCCAGAGACTGGGTTTTCCTACCCTATTTAAGGAAAAATTATAGAATGAAGATTCACTCTTTTGTGCTACATCTTGAACTTATGACTGAGTGTTTAAAATTTGCTTGTGTTGCATAGAAGAAGAAATGCCTCAGAAAGGCAATGTGAGCTGCAAGCACCACATACTACGCAGTGTGGGACACTGGCAAGAGAAATATTTGAAATGCCTTTTTCTCCAGAACTTAAATACTTAAGTGTAGGAAGAAGGCTGACATGTGTGTTAGACAGCATTGATATCCCTAAATATCCTTTAAAAAATTAGAGATGCTGATAGAACAGCTTATTCCCACATTTTGTCATCTGCGTACTTAAAATACTAATACAGAAAGGGCAATCTTTTGTTCAAATTCCTTTTTTTTCTGTCTCAGGAGAATGCTCTATCTATACAGCTGTAGAAACTAGGAATAAAAATGCACTCAGCTTCTCCTGACACTGTGCACTTTGAGGATGCCTTGGGCCAATATGAAGGCATGAATCAACGAATTACCAGGAAAGTCTTACAACTCTTACCATTGAAAAATCCAGTTTTGTTTCCCTTTCCTGTATTTTGTCCATTGACTAAAGTATAAATGTAAACCAATTCCTACAGCAGATTTTATTCTAAAGGAAAGAGAAAAAAATGCAGATTTATTAGGGAACTATGTACTACAGAAACAATTCCACGATGTTTTTATAGCACTTGTTAAAGGAATTTCCTTTTTGCAGTCTACTGATGAGTTTTTCTTTGAATGTTTGATAACAAATTGACATGCTAAGACATCACTCTATTTCTACATACCAGTTGTATGTCACAGATCAGAACAACAAAATAAGTGAATATGTATTAATGGCACAACTATGCACATGACAATTTCTAATATTGCCTAACGGATTAGACCCTAAACTAGCTGACCAGAATTTTCATCTCAGATGAGACTGACCATTAGTGAAATTAACCCTTCTTCTTATGGACATGTTCAGTTCTATATTTCCCCTTTACAATCACTGTTCATTCTCACGTTTTAAGCAGAATTATGAAATGGTCTCCACAACTATTTTTGTAGTATTTAGTAAAGCTTTGCTCAGTTTCCCAAGCTTGTTAGCAAGCCACTGGCAAACCAGTATATGAATGGTTTGCAGGACCTGTAAAAATCTTAAAAAGCTGAGCTGTAAAACACAGATTATTTTCAGAGTGATCCATGGGAACTCATTGTCCATCATTAACAAACAAACTATAATACAAGACTTGTTCCATTATTTCTGTAGCTCCGTTAATGTGTAGTGCCTATCATGACAGAAATGCAGAGCGTGTATTAATACTTCCTGTAGACAGACGCAAGTAGGTAACCATGCCCATTGCAACCATATCTACTGTAAGTCATCTTTCTGAATTGGAACAGTGGAAAATATTGCCCATGAGTGGGATCTGTCACCCTCTAGAGGTATCTAGTTTTTTCTAATGGCTACTGAGGAAACTAAAGGCTCATTGAGTGTGAAGGGGCCTAATCGATGGAATATGAATTCCAGCCCTGTGGGTAAATTAAGCATTGAAAAATTCAACCTCGACAGAAAAAGGGCCTCGGTAAAGGTTGAGATTACAAGAGATAGAATCAAGGAATAGAACCTGAAAAAAGTAAGAGTAACTGGAAGATCACTAAGGACTTAAAAATGTGGCCTGTTTTGGATTATTTTTTGTAGTCATATCATTATCCTAACTAGGCAAAAGGGTGATCAGCATATAAGCTGAAAGGACTGAACTTTACAAAGGAGAAAATACAGGAGATGGATTCAGAGACTGCTAGTACTCTCTATCATCTGTTCATCCTTCCACTGGGATAGGCCAAATAAGAGATCTCTGTTGTACAAGGACAAATAAGAGCACTAATAAACTTCCTGTTCCGTGATAGTAAACCTTCAACTAAGCTATTTCTTTCCATGCTGGTAAGCAATTTTGCATAAGGAAAAGATCTTGTATTCTAAAATGTAGTCTCTAGTGAATTTTGTACAAGCTAATTACAGATTGGTGAAAAATAAGATAACATAAGTGCTGATATAATCTTAAATAACAGCATGATAGACTAAAATGCCTAAATTGGAGAACTTAATGCATCTTTTGAAACTTTGCTCATCTGCGTGTGCAGTACTGGCTTTGAAGTAAACGTAGCTGTTTGCAGCCCAGCAATGTAGCCAAATAAATTAAATGCTACATTTAATGATACAGATGTGATTACTATGTCACACTAAGATCAGTATGTTATGCATTGTACATCCACATTTATGAGTGGTTCCTGCACCGTGAAAATTAGGGCTTGAGTAATGGAGCAAAAGCAAGCATTATCTATTTTGTACACTGCAGGACTGCAGTAGGGAGATTATTGATGATGTCCAGGAAAGTTTGGTGGGAGGTTGAGAAGTGAACTAAGATTAGTGAGCTAAGATCTTCTCAGTGTCTGGTTAGTGTCTTGAACTTCTGTCATTCTACAGTGTTAGTTTTCTGTAAAGAATCACAGACTTACTTATTCTCTTGTTTTTAGTCTAAATAATTGCAAATAGTTTTTTCAGACTAAGTTAAGGTCCACAGTCTTCAAACTCTATGCAAGATTAAGCAGTGCTTACCTACATAGAGAGAAGAACTGAAGATAAATTTCTGAAAGAAGTATTTAATAAATCTAATTTTGCATACACAACTAGGAATTATGAAATTAAAAAAAAACAAAAAAAACAAAAAAAACCCACAAACAAACAAACAAACATAAAAAACCAAAAACAAAAAAAACCCAAACCCAAACCACCAAAAAAAGAAACAGAACAAGTCTCCTTACTCAGCTATTATGATCACTTCTTAATTGAGTTGGAAATAACAAACACACCTTCTAGGGCATCTTGACAGGGAAATTAAATTCTGCCTGTGCAGCTGGCTGTAGTTTGAGTTTGTCAAGGGAGGAGAACTACAGTCTGTGCAGAGGTGAAAGTAAGAGATAAAATGTGTCGAAGCATACCACTTAGGTATTGTATTACTTGGATCACTATCTAACTTGGATAAGATGTCAATGACCCTGTTTGTTGGGGTTTTTTTCCAGGTATGTAGCCTCTGACATGACATCCTTTGGAAAAGCAGAGCTTGCTAACATGCTAAGCTTGGATGTCCCTCTCCAGAACATTTCTGTTGCTTGGGAAGAGATACAGCAACCAGGCTGACATGATTATTATGCTGTTATGCACAGTCATTGTTAGAACAGAGATTCATGTTTCTTGAGAGGAAACATGAAGACCATCCATAATAGGACACCTTTGTAAAGGTTAGAGGGGTAGCTGCATGAATACTCTGTGGTGTAAGATCAAGGGATGCCTCTCATTTTTGTGTATATAGAACAACAGTTCTTTCATGAAATAGAAGAAAAAGCATTGACATGAACATGTCAACCATCGAATTAAGAAAATTTTATCCCTATAATCTTAAGGGCATAGAGGGGATGTTTCCACTGATGTTTTATACAAGTAAAGATACGAGCTAGGAGAGCTGTAGTCATAAAACCAGCACCAGTTGAAATTATTCTGCATATAATTCCCTACCTCCAAATAAATGCATGTGGCCTTAAACTTAACAATAATCTACGCAAAGTTAAATATTTATGATAAAAGTTTCACTTTTAAAATATCATCTGCACGTTTATCATGCATGTGTAAATGTGTTTTCAGTCAAATGGAAAAGCATCAATGTTCTATTTCCTGTAAAGACTGTAAATTCTTTCCCTTAAATACAATATGCAGAAAGTTTCCAAGATCTCCAAGATCACTTAAACAATCACCTTTCTGACACAGCTGCCAACCTGCTTTTGGCTTTAAAAGAAGCAGCTCCACTGTTTTCAAGAACATCTAACTTCTGCTAGATAGATTCCATGGAGACACATTCCAATAGCTTAATTGCTATTTGATAGCATTTCTTAAAAAAAAAGTAAATGATAGACTTCCGGATCAGCATTGACGTTTTAGATTCTGACCTTTATATTTCAAATTAAGAGAAAGAAATAAATCCACTAGACCTAGAATCTACGTCCCTAAACAAGCACCACTTGCACAATTATTTTTCTTTAAAAAAAAAAACCGTTGTAAATTTTAGGAATTACTACATGGTTTATGCTGAACTGATTCTAATATTACAACACCTGCAAGCCTAAAGTTGAAGAGTTTATTGGTCAAGCATTGGTAGCAGTTGTTTCAATGAAGGCAATTACAAAGTTAATCGTACATGTATTTGTTTTCAAGACCAGAACATTTATTAAAAATTCATTTTCATAAATACCTTTATCATGTCTTCATCAAGATACCACTTCTTCTGTGTCCTATATCTAAAGAAAAACTGAAAGGGAATTTGAACCTATCATAGTTTTCATTTTGTGAACACTAGAGCAGAGGGAGCAAAGAAAATTTGAAATAGAAAAGTGTACTCAGCCTTTATGAAAAGAAATCATAATAGAAAATCAAAATAGAATGACAAATGGAGTCTGTTTGCACTACAACAGTTTTATATGGGTCCTTAGATTAAATTATAATTATAAATAAAATAGTAACTTCTAAATAATAGTTATGTCTCACTTTACATAAACACCTTCTGAAAACTCATTTGAAACAGACCTTTGGCATTTGTTCTTTTATACAGTGGTGTATTTTTTCCCCATTTCATTAAAACTAAACAAAGGATAAAATGGAAATGCCTCCAAAAATAACATCAAAAAAAGAACATAAACTGAAAACACAAAAGCAAAATGCACTTATACCTTGTCTCAGTTATTACTAAAGAAAGTGTGCCTTACAATAAATCATACTGACTCTCACTGTTCATGTGATATATATAAAGCTATTACTTTTAGTAGAGAAATATTGAAATGTGAGACTTGTAGAAGACATTACTCCTGATTCACCCGGATAATAATAATAATTAGTTTGCAATAAGATAGATAGATAGTCTTAAGAGAATAGCCATGACTGGACTTCTATTAAGTAAAAGTAGGATATCCGTTTACAGAAGAGGACTCAGAGAGGAAATATAGATATACAAAATCCTGTTTGATTTATACAGTTCTGTGACTTAGAAAACCAGCCTGGGATTCTCATTACAATTTTACAATCAAAATATTAACAAATATTCTCCTACACCAGCCGACCATTCCCAAGTAATAACCTGTTCATCTCAAGCAAGAGGTCATTTGATTTCTAGTACCAGTTTAACACTTACCATGCAAATACAGGGAATTATAATTTTTTGCTATGTCATTTGTATTACTAATGAAATATTTAACATAGATTTGTAATCTTTCCCACATGAAAATTTCTAAATCTATTCTTCTGGATTTTCTGAGGGTTTTAGTCTCTCAACAAGGATGGCATTGAAGTCTTGTCTTAAATTCTATGAAGTTGTGATCACCTGCTCACATACAGATGCAGACATTGTTGCAGTTCTTGTGGTAAAAAAGCTTTTATTTAAAATCCTCTAATGAGCCATTTAGGAAAGGATATGAGCAATATTTGAAATTCAGTGCATATGACCTTGACAGACAGCCAATACAGAGCACTGGAGAGGAACATGCAATGAAATCAATATGGAAAAAAATAAGTATCCTTTTAAACATATCCTATTGAGAGTGAGTTTTTCTCTTCATCACTCATTCACAATGGAAAGGGGTTGAGATAAAATGAGTTTCCATATCCTCACATATGGCCCAGTGTATTCACCAAACCCCCACTTTATTTAATACAGCATCTTAAGAGTATCAGGACGGATTCACTGGAAATACTTTAGTATATATTCACCCACAAGTCCAAGAAGTTAAAGAAATGAACATCTGAAAAGGGTATATGTGTTTAATTATCCTCTTGAGTGAAGCTCTGTTTTTTTCCAGCTAAATATCCTATAAGAGGTCACTGGAATTCTTCTGGCATCAGGTTATAATCACCAGAGGTCCCTTCTCTAACTCTTCACAATTGTTTCACATGGATCCTAAATTACTTAACACTTTCTTGAATGGATTCCTCTGTAATTCAATAAAATGTGCTAAGGGGAACCAAGGAGCAATACTGGAGCAAATTTGATTTCAGCTACCACCCATCCTTTAATTGCTTCAGTGTCTGAAGTCTCTGACCATTTAATCTTTGAGGCACTAGTAATGTGCCCAAATGATCAGTTACAAGTTTTTAAAAATTGCCTTGTGTGCATGCATTAGGAGCTCTTGGTAGACTGCAGCAGGAAGGAGTTGCTATAGAAACACCACCTTAACACACCATTCACTGATGGCTATAAAGAGATACAATGGTCCCTGAATAACTACTACTAATCCACATGACATTTGAAAATTACTAGGTTTTTATGGTTTTGCTCTCAAAATTCTTACTTACAATGCCAGGGCAACTCCCCCTCCTTCCCTTCACCTTAACCTCCCACCTTTCCATTTAAACCATTTCAGATGGAACTTTGTTTGAATATTTACTTGCATCTGTTATTTTGTTCTGTTTTGTGACAGCAGCTGAATTCAGCAGTGATCTGCACAATATGAAGAATTCAACAAAATTAAATAAAATTGGCTGCTTTGTCAGAAAAAAACCTGTGCCACCAACTGGCAAAATAAACTGGGAACATCAGGTTAGAGTAATGTTTGGAAGAAATTAACCTTTTGTTTCCTGTAGTTTTTCCTATCTGATTCAGACTACCTATAAACTGAAGTCTCATCAATTGATTCAATTCATCTACTTCCCAGAATTTTTCTCCTTAACCTAGTACATGATGAAATGTGCTCTTTCAGCCATTCCCTATTCATCTTTAAACCTTCCAAACATTTAATCATCTGTGTGTGGATAGAAGTACATGCACAGTACAATTAATCTCCTTTCTTGAGTGTTACTGTGATTCAGTTTGAGATGACAATCTCTGAAAAAAACCTCAAAAGATAAATCTATGCAGGATTAAAATTAAATCCAACCCATCTCATGGTGATTGCCACAGTCTAATATTAAACCATTCATTTAGGAGTCAGAAAACAGAACTTCTAGACTAATCTCAGACTGGAGGGAGGTTTAAACCCAAGAGAACATAATGGCCATTTTGTCCCATTCAGACTGTTTCTTGCTCTGTAAAAATAAAATTTAAAAAAACACATGATTGAAACAGAATGATTAGGGAACTTATCTAGAATAAATTATCACAGCTGGATTTTCCTCCAAGGACAATGAAGTAAAGGGGAGATTTAAGCAGGATGTTCCTCTGCAAATGTTAAGTATCTGATTTCCTCAGCTGACTAAGATTGCAGATGGTTCTTTTAGATTATTTGGGTTAGTATCTTTCTCCTTTCTAGATGTGAGCATCTACATCTCATTTGGGCAATATTCGGGCTAGATACCTAAAGTAAGTGGTAAGATTTTCAAATTACAGATTCATTTTCTTCTTTATAAAATTACCAATCTTGTAACTAAAAGCAAAACATTTAGCTTTTGGTCTATAAATGTTTGAAAATTTATTCTTCTTGTCAGATTTTTCCATTTAATTGGTGCAGACAAAACTTGTCAAAAACAAAAAAACAAAAAAAAACCCAAACAAACAAACAAAAAACCACCTTGAAAGTTTTCACGTCTAGTAGAGGAACCCGTCTACTCAGGTATTTCATTTTAATGTTGTCTTATTGTCTTCCTTATCTCACAGAAGTGTAGAGTACTTAGAAATAACCAGGAAAAATGCTGTCAAAAGTCTATGGTGAGTAAAAGTTATTCTGACAAAATAATTTTTTTCCATGAAGCTGCATTAATATCATAGGAGATTTTAATGGGAAAAAATATGCAAAATGATTTTATTTTGTTTTCTCATTTCAGTTGGGAAAACAGTGAAGTTGCTTTGATTTTATTTGTACTCTATCCTATTTTTAACATGGCTATCATTACAGAAAAATCAATGTTTTATTGTGTTTTGTTTGTTTGTTTGGGTGTTGTTTTTTTGTTGTGTTTTTGGTTTTATTTTGTTTGTTTGTTTGTTTTTTAAGATTTAACAATAATTGTCTTTGAACAGTTGTCGAAACATCTTGTTTTCATGTCCTGCTCAGATGTGAAGTGTACTTATATAATAATGGAATACCTTATCTGTGAATAGTACCAGAACACTGTTATTGGAAAAAATAAAAAAGCATACCAAAATGGAAGAAAAAACCTTTCTGGTTTAGTGAGTTAAAATCCTTAAATCCATTTGGTTTAGTGCTCTTTACAAGCAACTGAAATTTTCCATGAAGACAGTTTCATTTATTTATAAACAAGGGACACCTCATCTGATCTGATTAGGCTGAAAATCATGCACAAGTTGAATGTCAGGTCCTTTAACATCACCTTATTCGAGTTAGACACAAACAAGTGCGGTGTTAAAAAATGTTAATAGTTTTTACATGAACTTCACTGCATAAGCTGATTTATACACCATTTATAGCAGCTGGGGGAATTCTGTTTCTTCAAAACTTAGGGATAAGCACTATACCACCATCATATACTATCAGGCAGCATTCTCTGGTTTGATGTAAAAAAAAAAAAAAAAATCTGTTGTATTATATAATCTCCTCTACTTTTGCACTTTATTTCCCATTTCAGAGATGCTTTGGTGGTAAAAAGACTCACCTTGTAGTGTAAGTACACAGTCCCAGCTTCTCTGTCCTGCTGAACAATTGCTTTCTTACTCACCCTAGGGAGCAGTCAATGCTATATTTGAAAGTAATTATTGTTTTAAAAGTACTCCCAATAAAGTTGTGTTTCTTATGTTCTCTACATTTGCTTGAGGCGAACTCATGTTTTACTAACAGATTAGCCATTTCTATGGCAAATATGAGATTCTGTCATTTCCTTGTCTTTTCTGTTAATGCTTCTTACAATGTAAAGAGATACTGTATAAACACAGCATATCTCACTCCAGACACCAAAATAAAAACAGACAAACAAAAAGCCTCCAACTGTCTAAAGAAAAAGTTTCTTCACAATTTGGCTTTGCCACTGCTTAGACCTGAAACACCGAACATGTCTGCAGCTTCATTGTTTATTAGCAAGTGATTTCATAGGATGGGAATCCTCAATTTAAAACAAGTAATTTTTTTCACCGCTATTACAGTGACTTGAAGTAATTCTGAAGTTAAGTGACGCTCTGTGCAATGGTACATACATCACCTTTAAATTAGTAATCCTAAGAAGTAACTCTGACAGGCTTTGAGTTTAGTCAGGAATAGAAAAGATCTTTTTGAACTATATTGTTTAATTTTAGACCACTAAAAGTATTCTGTTATCACTAAATGAAAAAAATGTCAGTTATTATGTCTGTAATCATTACATGATTTTGAAGGTTAATTGGTAATAAAATCTGAAATGTCCAAGCTGTTCCAATAGTAACCATTATATCATTTTTAGAATAAAGATCACATAACTATTGAACTATAACAGACCTCCCAGGTTTTATGAAATATGTCTCAGGAGGTCTGTTAATCTCTTCTGGGCCATCTGTCCTATTTGAATCAGAGAAGATAAAGACTTTCAGGATCGGGGAGAAAGTAGGGCAATGAATTCTGGGACATAGCTAACTTAGGTAGAAATATCCAGGAGGGGCTGTTAAATAAGGATCATTGAACAAGTCACATGAATGGCTACAAGTCTGGTTAGAAGACTTCTGAAATTGTAATTCTTCACATGGAATTTTACCAAAGCCTGATGAAGTTAGTAAGAGAAAGAAAAATGGCAGTGGTAGAAGTTTGAATTCTCCAGACTATCAGAAATTACTCCTCTCATCTTTGTGCTATTTGTCTCCTGCTCATTGTGGGTTTTGGCTTAAAATGGAGAAGAAAAAAAAATATTCTTTTATGTAAGTATATACTGAAAACAACAACATAATTTAATGAGACTGTTGGTCTCATTTGTTGAGCCTCTGCCAGAGCAAGAGTTTTCTGGACTTTTTTTTTAGTGCAAAGTGTACTCGTGGTATAAAACTTTAAACAACCACTAAAGAAAGCAACAATATTTAACAAACCACATAAATATGATAAAGAAATTTATAGTCTAACAGTTGTGGGTAGCTTGTATTGCGCTGGTAGAATGAGCTGTTAATAATGCAGCCATGTCTAGAAGCAGGTGATAGAAAGGCTCCAGAGAGCTTGTCTCCTCACCAGTGTTGCCCCTGGTGCTATGCCATATCCATGCTCTCCTCAGGGGTTGTCCTCACCCTCCCTCTGCCACTGCTACTGGAATGGTTTGCTGTTGGTTTGAAGGAAGATTTCTTCCCCTGGAAAGAAGGACACAGAGACTTCTCTTTAACTGAGACTATGTGTTTTGGAATCGTTCAAGAAATTTTAATGGCCTCCTAGATATCGGTGGGGAACCATAATTTTTATCAGGTTCAGCTATTCAATAAGGAGCAACCTTTTCAGAGCCTGTCGGTGACAGTGAGTTTAGACTGCTGTATGTGCATTTGCTTCTCTTTGAATGCTCAATCTCTCTGCAAGCAATATTGCCCAACAAGGGAAAAGCACTTTTTATTATTTCAGCTGTAAACATCAAAAGTTGGCTCTCATCTTTTTCCTCTTCAACTTAGTATAAATAACCAACTAGTCAAAGACTAAGAACTGCCTTAAACCCTGTACAAAAGAATCTGAATAGCCAAAGAAGTGAAAAATCTGAGCTTCAGATGTGGCTCCCTGATAATAACATTATTATAATAAGCCACTGGGTTGACTAGACTGAAATCACATACCAAATCTTGCTTTTAAGCACATCATTTTAGAAACTGAATTTCACACTTCAGCTTTCCTAATCTGTGAAACCTCTATGTATGACAAAGTTAAAATATTATTTTGAATTTATTTTTTTTAAAAGCTATAATGTTTCTAGTGTGTGCATTGGAATACTATGCAATGCCATAAACAATATTTAAATATATGTGGTTCAAAATAATTTGCACAGGCCTCCATCCTTAAACTTCATAAAAATGCTCGAGTACCAGATATGCTGATGGCAGAGCTCTCAATATAATTTTCCCAAAGCAGTATGCCTCATATCTTCTGAAAAGTACAAATATACAAGCAGGAAAAATGACATTTTTGGTGTGTAAAAACACAGTGGTTTAGGTAAACCAGTATATTTAGTTTTTGTTCTTTGAACTGAACACTGTCTAACTAGTGAGTAAGCACAGCAGGAAGATTGCCACTGATGAGAGGATATTTTAATTAAAAGAAAAAATTCCAAACACTGAAAAGCCCCAGACATTTTATTAAGTTACTATGGCTTGTCGCAGTGCCATGTATAAACTAAGGCAGTGTAACAGATCTATTGTGTACTCTCATCTCATGGCAAATGAAAAGTTATATTTCTGAAAATAAACAACTCTTTTTTATTTTGATATTGCATGTTTTGTTTGTCATTTTCAAAGGCTTAAGTATCCACATGAAGTTAGTTAAAGGACCTAACATGTCAATTATATGTCTTAATTGGTATAACCCGACCATGGACCTCTGCTGATATGCACATAAGCATTACATTCTCCTGTTTTGAGGCTTTAGAGAGGAACACTTGCCATTCCTTAATTTATTTCTATAATATTTATTCCTTTTTGCTTTATTTTCTAATCATCACTATTAAATACCTTGCTTTTCCTATGACCACACTATCTGGAAAGCTGATATGATTACCACCACATCAGAGATCAGCCATGCCTCTGGCCTCAAGAATGCCATTAAAAGGAGAGGAAAAATAGAAAGAAGGTACTTTATTTAATGTAATAATTCAAAGTCAGCTAGTTGTTGAGGGCCCCTCATGCCAGCGACATCCCTCCAGAGTGACGGAGGTACCACACCCCAGCCCTCTATCCACATTCGTTCCCTAGCTGGAATCTCTACCTGTAATCCATAGGTTGCTAGGGACCTAGGCAATCTCCTGAGATATCACTCAAGAAGCTGGAGCCAACACCTGGTGACTCTGTTTCTATGTGTCCTTGCCCTAATAAATTTGATATATAGATTAGAGATAAAAGTGGGCTAAAGTATATTCTAAGGTCAAAAGAGACTGGATGACAGTATTGAGGGCTGAACTTTCAGATCTGGTCCTGAAAACAGTCAGTGCACCTTACTTCACCTAAGGTTTATGTAAAGATTATCTGAAAGAAGTTGACTAAAACAAATATTCCATGGGTGTCAGCCTGCTTTGAATGCATCCACATTCCTGAGGCCACAACCAGCAGTTGTCTGTTCTCATGCTTCTGGACTTCATATCATGAAGTAGGAAAGACAGTGTCAGCCTTATTTCAGATGAAGATGACCAGGTTGTTAAACATGAACATCATGGGATAATATTTTTGTGTGTTAAAATGTCATGATCCTGGCATATTCTTGGCATCTCTGGAGTAACTGGACAAGGATGTTTTTTGTCAAGGAGTATGGCACAGAATGCCATTCTGTTTGAAGGCTATGATAACTTCTGGAGTACTCCAGATAGCCATAGTACCAGTCAGTGGTAGGCAAGGGGTAGGTAGTCCCAAAGACAGGAGATTATCTCATTGCGTGTGTCCACATTGATGTAGTGGGTGACAGACTGAGTCTCATGTAGCCAGCTTTCAGATGATGCCAATTTGCACTGGGATTAGATTTCTGGAAGAGATGTGCTCTTGCACCTTGCTTTGGCCAGCTCATTATGAAGAGCATGAACCTGCCCTTGCCCAGAGGAAAGCTGGCTAACCTCTGCTGTTTGTGCCATACCTGAAGAGCTTCATGACTCCCAGTGTGTGTAGACTGTAACCAGAAGGAAAAGGAGACAACAGACCCATGTCTGAAGGCCAGTCTTTCAGGATGTCTCCAGCTGTTACAGATAACATATAATGGGCTTAGCAAGGCTCCCAACCCTTAATGAGCTTCCTACAGCCACCTGTAGGGTCTGTGTGATACCAGTAAGTCTGCTGCACTGTGTATGCTGAGAGGGGTTGGCCATGCCCACCGGCAAGGGGCTGTAGGAATATGATGTGGTATGTGAGAAACCTTGGATGTTAACAGTTACAGGAGGACATCCAACATAAATGCCTAAAACCACTCTTACAAGTGCTTTTAGGCTGCAGTGTAGTTGTGATTTAAAAAAATAATTTTTTGAATGGCACTTAGATACTGGTTTTATATAAATCACAGTTAGGCACCCAGGTACTTTTACAAATATTCACTTTACTACTTAAATGGATTCTGGCTATACTATGGCTATTCAAGAGCCTTACAGCTAATGATGATACTAAATAATATTTCAAGGATTAGGTAGAAAATAACTTGTGTTTCTGCTCTCGTTTGTCCTGAATGTATGTCCTAGCCTGAAAAATAGGTAGTGTTCATTCCTATGGAAAACAATTTACAATCTTTTCTTGAAGGAATAAGTGATGCAACTGAAAAAGGTCATCACTTCCTCAGCTTGTGTGAAAAAAAAGATACATAGAACACAACTGTTTTGCAGTTGTGTGCTAAAATAGCAACATGGTAGCAAAGAGAGCAAGACACCCATTCTTTTTACTGCACAGAGAGATCTGGATAGCATCATAAAATACAAGCTTCCCCAGAACTTTTGCTTGGCTCTTCTTCTACCCTCCCTGAAACTCCCACAATTATAAACTGATTTCGGTGGATTTCTGGCTGTCACTAGCCCTTGTGATACCTTCTCAGTGCTCTAAACTTCCTGAATGATTAAAAACACCCCAGGGGAGTTAAAGCTGCAGTGAAAGAACTGTGTGATTACTGTGTACTTCAAAGTATTTTAAACTGGATGAATAACAGATAAAATAACTAGCCCATAGGTGCATTGAAATTGTCTCAAATCAGGATAATGCAAATTTCAGTTGTGGTACAAAGGCGAAGCTAACCTGTGTGCTGTACTAATTCTTAAGAAGTTGTTTTTTTTTGCTATGCATGAAAATCAGCCAAGGTTATCTGAGTGTTTTAGAGATTATTTTCTTTCTCTTTTTTACTACCTTGTCTTGCTCCCTTAACACAATTTCTGGATGCCCTGCCTTATGATAATAAAAAGTGTAAGCTGTCTAAAATTCCCTTTATCTACAATCTTCTCAAACAATGAAGGATATAATTTCACCATTTCTACTGTCTGGGGTGAATTTTTTTCACACAGCTCTAGATGGCAGTGCTGATAAACAGCTAGTGCATTCAGCAGGGACAGATTTTACTTGGTGAACTGCTACAATTGGAGTCCTAACCTTTCCTCCACTTACCCTGTTTCCCACTCTACCACCTGCAGCCCTGTAAACAGGGAAGACTTGCATGATGGAAGCCATCTGTACAGTAACTCATCAGAGTGCTGAAGAGCTGTTCTGCTCAAGTGTTATCAATGTCTTCCAACTCACTGTGTATTTTTCTTATTGCTAAAAGCATTCTCTTTGGCAGATTAGTAAGGAATTCAAGTAGCAGATGTTCAAATTACTTTTTATTTTTTGCATATTGTATCTCCGTAAGGATACTAAGATCTGTTCCTAGGTCTTTGTGCTATGTGTAGTAGTTCAATCATGTCTGTCCTGTAGACAGTAACTACGATATAAGGAAATGACTGTGAATATATTATCTGACAACCTAGGTACATTTTTAAATTAAGTTTAGCCTTCCTGTGAAATGCCAAGAACAGCTTTCACTGATGTTTTATTCCTACATTTTCTACACAAAGAATAAACATCAAGTTGTACAAAATACTTGAATAGTTGTTTACAGGTTACTGCTGAATGAACTTCCTTCAGACAGAACTCTACCTAATGTACTACAAATAGAAACTTCTACTTGGCACTGCTCTGTATAAATTTAGCATACAAAGGTGTTCCCTGAAGATAAAACTGAAATCATCTGCTGGTATAAAACCTACTGGATTAGTTGAACCACAAATCTTCTTCATAACATACTTGTCCTCTTTCTTGCATATGTTGACGCATACTTATAGACTTCTCAATATAATCTTTTTCCAGAGTAAGTATTTTAAGGTACATACACATTAGTATGGTTGTATTAGTTAAATAATAATGCCAGGGAAGGTTCTTAAGCATTATAATGGGATCTTCTACACTGGTAAATCTTAGAACCACTCAAGCACAATCTTGACACAGGTTGACTAGGTTTTCTCCAGCAATTCCCAGTCATAGTTTAGGAGTAAGGTCTTTCGAGGAACCATTACAAATGGGCAATTTGCATTTAGATAACTTGTTTTGGAGGCAGTGAAACTACACAAGCATGCACACGAGTTTTTCTATGCCAGCTAGTTTCACTGCTCCAACATATTCTTGGGCAGGTTTAATTTGCTGGTACAGAAATAACCTAAATTTTCAATGGTTTCTTTCTCCAAAGAAAAATATAATTTATTTCAGACCATAAGATTATGAACAGACACAGAGACTGCAGTTGCAGAATACAGATAAAGAAACAATAAAGGGGAACATTTGTACCATCTCATTTGAACACATCCTTTTGTACCATCTCATTCTAAGGAAGTCTTACTGAAACATCAGGAATATTTTGAATTTTACTGTGAAGGTTCCATATTTAGCACACCAATCTTCTTGTACTTGTTTGAGAGTGATACTTAGCGGAAGAATGTTGATATCTGGTCAGAGAAAGTATTTAAATTGGAAATTCTGGAAGGTTACCACATGGGGGTAGATGAAACATATAATCCTTGTGAATCTCAATTTACCATCAATAAAATGGCCACAAAACTAATGTTTCACAAAACTTTAGAAATCAATTTATTCTTTATAGTCTTTAAGATCTTTAGATTAAATAAATTTCCCAGCATAACTGGAAATCATTATATTTGTTTTCAAATTCCCTGTAGTTAACCTATAACCCTGATATAGTATTAAGCCATAGAGGAACATAATTTGGTAAACACACTTCAAATGCTACCAGATCCATATGTTTCAGAGACTTCTCAGTTGAATGCTATTTAGCTAAGTTGCTTATCAGGTTTCTTGAAGGAAATTATTCTATAGCATGTCACTAGTCACATACAAACTTGTTGGGTAACCATGTGTAATGATGGCTACAAATGACAGAAGTGCAGGTACTTTTTTAACTTAACCTTCTCAAGTGAAAAGCATAGATACCTACCTTGAGAACAGAAGAATAGACCTATTACAACATGAAATCTGCATATTTAATTCAAAAATAGGGGAATGAAACTAGTATATAATACAGGATTGAAATGTGTAGCTATATTCAGGACCAGTGGAAGTATTATCAGTAGATAAAAGTGACCATTTCTTCTGCCATGTATTCAACTCATAGAAGTGATCTCATATACTTTTTACTTTTATCACTATTGATTAGAAAGCTTTTTTTTTTTTTTTTTTTTTT
The DNA here is from genome assembly GCF_003259725.1 of Athene cunicularia. Lineage (NCBI taxonomy): Eukaryota > Metazoa > Chordata > Aves > Strigiformes > Strigidae > Athene > Athene cunicularia. Next base: position 41,524,258 of record NW_020799097.1, read on the forward strand.
TTTTTTTTTTTTTGGTAAATATTCAAAGCTCTTCCTAACTAAAGAATAAACATTTTCTATCTGAAGAAAAGAAGGATATTGCTTTCTTTCAGGATATTCCTGCAGTCAGTTTCTGCAGTTAGTCATATTGTGATTTTTTTAAAAACTTGAAACCTTGTAGATATTTATCACTTTTGATGAAGATTCTGATGGGAAGTCTTCTGAAAGTCAGTGGGGATTTAGAAGCTATTTCAGTTTTAGAAATACGTTGCCTAATGTACTGTTTTGAAATAAAGTATATGTTTAGGTATCATACATTTTCTGTAAGATTGCACACACATGCTGTAAGATCATTCATCTGCTTAAGGAGTTTCTTCATTCTGTAATAGTCTGTCTAGTTGAGAAGAAACATGGAAGGGAAAAAAATATGAGACATTTGGAAAAGCATTGCCCTCCCATAGAAATTTTGACTTTTAATATAGGGGTAAAAAAAGCTGTAGCAGAGTGCTGCAAATATCCATCCATACACAAATGGATGCCTTGACAAGATTTTTATTTTTCATTTCAGTCATTATATAAATGACTTTTCTTGGTTAGCATCTGGTCATTTAAACTGAAACAAGTAGCTGTTTTGGTCAACGACAGTAAGATCATTCTCAAACTAAATTTCATTAATAAGGCACACAATTCCTCTAAGACACATATAAAACTATCTAAAAAGTACTATACCATGTGCTTGCTTGTCTGAAATAGGTATACCAGAAGGCCACATTAAATATCATACATGATGACAATTTTATCAATTCCTTTGGCAGTTGTTTTTTTTTTGTTTGTTTGTTTGGGTTTTTTTTTAAAATATATATATATATATATATATAATTTCTTAATCTTATTTTATCAGCTCAAGATTTTCTTAAACAAGCTAAAATTTCCTGGTTAGAGAGAATACTCATGCCTTCTCATTCTGTCCTTGTTGGCTAATGAGAATAATTGGTCCCCATCCTCTTATAACATTCCTTTACGTATTTATAGGCAGTTATCATGGCTCCCCGGTGGTCATTATGTTTGGGTATTGAACATCTGCTCAGGAGTTTATTGATGCTGCAGATAGTACCGTATCTACTGGGAGTAATACCACATTGCACTGTGTAGCCATTCAGGGAGCCCTACCTGCAGGAAGGTCACTGGGTAGTAAATCAGAAACACCTACAAAATGCAAAATCCTTACCACCAACACAAAGAAGGGATATATTTTTTTCACATTTAGGTGAATTATGCCTTTGCAAAGCAAGAGGAATGATTTGATAAAAGCATAAAAATTGTGATACTTATTTTAAAAATATAAAGAGAAACATAGATTTTCTGTATCTATATTTGATCATGAGGTTTTCATGGTGTCTCAAAGCATCACATAAAGTTTTGTATTTATTCTGAGATATTTTGTGCTGAATTCCCATGAGGTTTTAATATTTCTATAGTACTTCCATGCTTGAGAAGAAAATATTACAAGCCTGACAGGTGTTGACAAGCAAAACATTTGTTAGTGAAGCATGGTATTAATTATAAAGTTTGTGTCCTTAGTTTCGATCCCTGCTTTGTCTCAGAGTAATTTTCAGGTAAGAAGCACTTTCTTTTAATGTCTACATGAAAAAAGAGAGGAAGTTTTGGGCAAGATTATAGAAAAATAGAAGATGACTTCAAGCTAAGAGAACATCCTGATTTACAGATCATTTGTCTTTTATTTAATAATTAATGCCAACTACACCAGCTTTCTTAAATCCTCCACAGATAAGAAATAATTAAGGTAACACCACTGAAAATGATAGGTAATGTCTCCATCAGTGAGAATTTTTAAGTGAGAGCAAGGGGAATGAAACCAAAAGGAAACAGGCTTTTGGGTTTTCTGAAGTTTACGTGAAAGTCACATTCACACAGATGCAAATAGTATTGCACTTTTGTATCATCTGTTATAGTAATCACTATATCTGCCAGCAAAATTATGACTTTTCAGTGGCACTCTCATTCTGCACTTACATTTTTTTCCTCTTTTTTTTTTTTTTTCCTCAGTTCCCAATGACTTTCTGTGAACATGATAATAATTAGACAATTTTCCTAAGGAGGCTACAGGGGGAGGAAGGAAGGAAGGGAGGAAGGGAGGAAGGGCTGTCTCTTAT
>NW_020799097.1:41526460-41550455 GCF_003259725.1 Athene cunicularia
AAGGAAGACAGGAAGGAAGGAAGGAAGGAAGGAAGGAAGGAAGGAAGGAAGGAAGGATTTTAATATCTAAATGAGTATCTGCTATTGTTAGCCAGTGAGATATTTGCAAATTAAGGATTTATCTGTTTTACCTTCTTGTGCAACCCCAAAAATTTGTCGCCATGTGCTGTGATAAAGATGTGACACTGAATGCTGAATATTGCTGTACTGTTTATGTACTGATAGAGCTGTGTGGTGGCATCTTACTCTGTGTAAAAACTACTGGCAGATTACAGCCAGAATGCTGAGAGCCTTCCAATTTGAAGACATGGGGTGGGCCAACTGGCACAGTATTTATGAAAAGGGCATTCATACTATGCACATTGCTAAGCTGCCCACTGTGAATGAGAGAAAGAGAGACAAGGAAAGTGTTATTGAAACAAAGCCTAGAAAAAGAGCATCAAAGAGATGGGAACAATGAAGGGCCACTGTCAGAATAGGATCATGAAAGCCTGAAACCCTGTAGCAAGGCTGGCAGGTGGACACATGCTGCTGCAGATCACAGCAGCAGGACAAGCCATCAGAATACTATACATAGCTGGCAGTGTTGTTAGGATCCAGTTGGGGTAGATTAGGAGCCCTGTAGAGAAAGGATTAGCAGCTATGAGCACAGTTAGACAGCAGGAAAGTGGGCTGAAAATCTACAGTCCGCTAGCATCGACCTTTGTGCTCTATTTCTCCTTGTTGTCAGTGAAAAAGACCATCATGAAATGAAATGTTTTAAAGTTTCATTTGGATATGTCAGTCTAGAATAAACTTCATGCTCTATTCCCTTCCCAGGTCTGGGGACTGAGAGCATTATCGCTGTAGTGGGTAAGAAAAGAAAAGGCCAGGTGTCTATTTTCCACCAACTCTAATATCTATTTTACATTCAAGACAAATTTCAGAGTCATTAAGACCATTTAAGTTTCTATGGAAATACCATAATCAGGAAACTCTATGCATGTAGAGGTGAGTGCTCTGCATGACGTTTTTGGCTAATTTCTCATAGATACAGTAGAAATCCAGCATGTAAGCCTAGAGATCTTCTGGGGTGTGACGAGAATTCACAATGAATTGCATTGAAGTCCCATGCCCATGTTTTGGCATGAACTCTTTAATACTTGAAGCTTAACTCTCCTTGATGACTTAAGCTGCAGGAATTTCCAGTTTTCTTAGCTTGATTAACCTCCTGCTGAGGTGTCAGGTAGGTCCTCTGCACGACTATCTCACCAAGTAGTCTGGCCTTCTTCACAGTGAAGCTGGAGATTGCAGCATAATCCTTCTCCCTTTCTGTTTTGGTCATTTTTGTCTTTATATAGAAAGGGAGAGAATAACTGGAAGAAAACATCTCTAATGAAAGAGCTGTCCTCCAGCGCTATGGGAGTGAAAGAGGGAATGTCAGAAGGCAGTACCTCTTATCTTGTACATGGTCATCCTGTTTAAATTCTCAGGCTAAGCACTCACTTTGGTGTATGTAGCAAATAGAAATCAAACATTATTATCAATCAACATTTTTTATTTATTTATTTTACTAACAGGTCTCACCCAGATAAACTGTCACAGATAGTTACATCATTGATTGTATCAAGATAATAACAATAACGTTTATAGTGATTTTATTTCATGAGGCATATAGACTGTATTGTCTGACTTTGATTTATGACCCAGCGCATATAAAAACAGATCCGCTCAGAAGTAAATGAATAAAAACCTGTGTGTATTCAGAGAAGTATTCATTTTACCGCCTGCCTTTCCATTTTCTCTGAATGGTGACTGAGGACTCCTACAGCTATATATAAACTTTGCTGGTATGGACTTTCAGACTGGATTTTTTCATAAGGGTTGAGCTATGCTAGTGAAGTGCTAGTGAATCTGGCAAACCTAATATTACCTAGATATACTTTCCCACATTTTGTTATTTGCAAATAAATCTTAAGTTATTCTAAAGAATTTAGGTGAGCTCCTACAAATAGCACTGTCTATGCATTCTAATATATTTTCAACTTTTCCTGTGGCTGAATCTCACTCTTCCATAAAACTACTGAATACATAGTCTGGTGTGAATGGAGGCAGTGTTAAAATATCAGGGAAAATGGCAAAACATTCGGCAACATAAAATTTTTGATTTTTTACTCCACTCCCTGAGACTCCTTTAGAGATCATTCTTTCCTGATCCTCTGGTGACCTTTCTTTTTTTATTTTTTAGTTTATACTTGCCTCTTGATAGCACTGCTCTCTTAGTGACATAGTTCAGCCTCATTAAAACAGAACTTGTTCAAATCTTTCTTCCTGAATTGCTATTGATAATATCATCATTTTTCTTGGAATCTAAAAGGCAGTTTCAACATGGATATCTTGAGGTCCTTATGCTCATGGTAATTTGGTTTTAGGAATTATTTTTCACATACTTTTGTATATGCAAAGCCTTTTTAAGCCTATGTTTGTTTGTTTGTTTGTTTGTTTTACACTTTCCCAAGTGACTTATACCTCTGAAGCTTACTGGCTTCAGTTTGGACAATTTTTATACCATTTTCTCTAGCAATTAAATTTCCTTATTCACATATATTCAGAATGATGACGCAAATCTATTTTCCTACTCCCTTTTCTTTTTAGATTCCTCTAGAACTTCATTTCTTTCTGCAGCGTGCTCTAAACAACCTGGTTATCCATGTTTTTAAGAGTGCCCTGGCTCTACGTTTCACCTGTTATTTGTCATTGAGAAACTGAAGTTTACCTTGAATCCACAATACTGTGCCCAGCCTCAACTGTTACATTTTCAAAGAAAACACAATGACACTTCTTGCTTTCTGTTTTTTTATCCTGTCTGGGAAGTGATCCTCAGAAAACTTCTGTGAAACTACATCATTACCATTTTTTACCTTTCTGAGAGTTTTTGCTAGATTGGATACCAACAAGAGATTTAGCAGAAGGAATCCACTGACAAGAGTTGTGGTAATCAGTGTTGTCCCATTATTTTGTTGTAAGCTCTGTGTGTTTGAATCTGTTCTCCTTTGCCTTATGGTTAAATCATAAATTGTTATTTTATGAAATCATAAATAGTTATTGTGTGACTCTTTTTATTGCATAAGTATATAGCACCTGACACAAGAGGCCATGGGAAATGGTTAGGGCTCCTAAATGCTTACTATAATTACGATAGTTATAATCAATAAGTATTTTCAAGAATGTGGTGCTATCACCTTTTGTTTATGAAGCTGGACCATCATTTGATGAGGTTATACGCAGATTTAGCAGCTTTATCGTATTTCGCTTTCTTACATCAAAGAAAAACGAGCTATAAATGGGAGCTCTATGACGAACTGAGTTTAGATTTAATTAGAAATGGAAGTTAAAAGCCAAGAGCTAGGCAGGAGTAAGCTGCCAGTAAAGGTTGAGGCTGCTATAAACCTGATAAGAAAGAAAGTGTGGGGTTTTAAATTGAGATTGCTGGTAGGGTGGCTGTGGGTTTCTGTAGTGACAAACTGTATTTACAGATTCCAGGAGCCCCTGATGAAAAGCTGTTCTCATTCCCTAATGCTTTATGGGAACACTGCAGCCTCTTGGAATATTTTTCAAGCAGAAAGCCATCATCATGACAACACTGGAGAAAGAAGGGCAAAAAAAAAAATCTTTCTGGTAGGGAAATAAAGACATCTTAAACTCGACTTCAAAAGCTCTCTACAGCAAACAGTAGCTGTGGAGATACTGTTTCATCTTTGCCTCTGGGATATTATTAAGCCTTTCTAGTAGCTCTAACTGCAGGAGAAGGGATTACAGAAGTTGCTGCTGTGTAGCTGCCTGACATACAAATATCTGGAAAAGCACAGATCACGTTTTTGTACAAGGGCCACTTATTAGACAGCACCAAAAGCTTAACCTAGAATGAATAGCAGAGCACACTCTGCTAGCTGCACACAAACAAAAAAACATGCAAGACCCTCACCATTCATGCTGGCCTTTTAAGTGCTTTGGGAGAATATTCAGGCTCCCGGCTTCCCTTTTGTCATGGCTGTGTATACGGGGATTGGTGCCAACTGAGGCTGTGCTGCTTTGGTACAGAGAGCCATGCCATGCCATTCACCCTGCTTCAGTTAAGGCTGTGTCAGCATTTCCATGACAAATCCTTACTTTCAAGATTTTACAGCTTAATCATAGCAAAATCCGCATTTGGCTGAAATGACACACGCTGTTCCAGTGTTACAGGCTTTGTGTGCGAGCACCAGAAACAGAGAAATAAATGATTTCAGGTGCTTCTATATACTTTGAGCTGCTGCTTTGGCCTGGCAGTGGCTTTGTATTTTAAAGTGGATGGTGTAGAGTCAAGGTCCTTATTGTGAGTTAATTGTTACATTTGAAAGGGGGGAAAGAAAGCAAAAGAACCGTATGTTTTTTCAGTGCTTTTCAATGGATCACTAAGGATTTTGCAGGAGTAGCTTGGTGAATCAGGGTTTGGAAAATGAGTTGCAAAGTGGAAGAAGTGAGTTTCGAAACAGTTGCTCCCAAAACGAAGTCCAGTTTCACTTTGTTAATCCTGTGAGACTGTATTAGACTGAACAGCTATGCTTTTAGGCCTCCATAGAAATATGTCTCAGGCAGAGGTGATAACCTTAGCATCTGCTATACCCTGTCAAGTCTCAAGCACTTGCACTGAAAGACAGATTTTGTTTTTCAAAGATTAACATGAAAAAGGGAAGCCATCTCCTCTAAATACTGATAAGAAATGGTGTGATGGTATAAAGCTGGAGAGCTGTCACAATCAGAGGACAGTCACTGCAATAAATAGCCTTTAGGGCAGCAGTAGCAAGTGGTTCCTGGTCAAAGGTGATGAAGTGCTGGGTGCTTTAGCATGACCTGTGTAAATTCAGGCAGGTGAATAATTGTAGGTTTGGATATAAGCTCAACACTTTTCTATATTTGTAAGTCAAGTGCTGATGCTGTCGTTTTTATTCCTAAGGAGCTGCTCTCTGCCTCTTGCAATGCTCATATATATAAAACTATTTCTATGAATTTGAGAAGAAGCCACAAAACTTTTCATTCATCCCAGATGCATTCCTTATGTCAAGGGTTTATACGGCCATCTAATCTCAGCTATTTAATTCTATGATTAAAGTAAGGACATTATTCTACCTGAATTTAAATTTTCTGTTATTCTTACAGGATTCACACAATTCACATAATACCTTTCTCACTTTTTGTTTTGAAAAATAGTGTGAGTCCAGACACACTCAGAGTCTGTGCGTAGTAGACTTTAATACCTCATGTAAATATTGACCTTCAGAGAAATATTTTAAATTTTAATTAATGTTATTTTTCTTATTTTACATAATGGGATATAATAATTAATTCTGGGAATCCATCTCTTCTAGATGACTATGAAAATCCACTTCATACTTCTTTTTTTTTTCCCATATGTGAATGATACCTAATCATTGATTTTAGAAAAGACAGTTGATGCAAATATCATTAATATTTAGTATTTTGAAAAGCAAATCAGATTGTGGGGAACATTGTTGCTTATTTAATTGAACAAAGAATAAGTAACATAGAAATTTAATTCCTGAATGAACTAGTTGCTAGAAATGAAACAACCTCTACAAATAGCTATCTGCAAAACAGGTCCAAAGTTTCACTTTGAAGAATTTATTATTAGCCATACTGTGCTCCCTCAAATGAAGCTTAAAATAACAGAGCACTGATGAATAATATATACAAAATATAAATGAATAAACAATCTTATATAAAGTGAAAAATCAGAAAAAAATATTCTGAAATTCATTAAGTTGGATCTTTCATGTGACAATGAAATAAATGTGATATCAAATGAAACTGTGTATAAGGAAGAGACTATCGCTCCTGCAAGAAAGTGGCCCATGTTTTTGCTTAACTTGCTTGTTCTGCATAAAAATTAAAAGGCTGACATGATGTCATCAGACCAAGTGGAATTTGAGATGTTTCAGTGATATTACACTGCTGGTTTTCCACATACCTATCATTGAATTCTCTATTTGTTCTTTGGTAGATACAGGAGTGTATATTCCTAGGGTTTAGAACCATCAGAATACTGCAAACTAAAAGCTCTTTGGTAGTTGTAAAAGTGCAAAAATCACCAACAAATTCTGTTTATTAGTTTAGAGCACTGTTGAGATGCAAGAGAAGGAATGGCACAACTGGTGTCACAATACTGTGGCACAGCACTGCTTCTCCATTAGCTCTGGGAAGGCAGTACTATCTCACTTGGGTATGATGTCCATATAGGGGTTGTCATAAAGGCAAATTAGGGAAATTGCATGATACGCCACTTTCAGGAATCTGAAATTCAGATGGTTTTGAGGCCAGGACCTGCTTGTATATTATTTTATATTTTAGAGAACCAACAAGTGTCGTACTGACTACTGATGGTCCAGAGATATGGTAAACTGAAATCTGGAAATTATCATCTTGTGAAACTTGGTTTCAACATCCCAAATTTTCCTTTCTCTTCTGTCCTCTCTCTCTTCTATGGTATATATTTAATACCATAACTAACATAACAGTTGTCACACAGGATGTCAGTCTAGAAGCCTAATGGTCCCCTCTGACCATTATGAACCATGTATCTTTAAATAATTGGAATAGTAACCTGAAGATCTTATAAGACTTCTATGAAAAATGGGTACCCTACATATAAAATACTTGTAAAGACAAGGAAAAAACCTTTAGGCATATAAGCAAGCTAGCACATTGTAGAAAATTAATTTTCAAGCTTGGGCTTTCAACAAGAAATATGTCACTATGTAGAAATTGTGTGAAAAGGATAGCCATTTCCTTTACGACAATATGTGCTGAAAAAGGAAACTTGTACAAACACTTTAAGTATAAATATAGTCTTTATTTCTTCCCTTTGAAAAACTGAAATACATTTTAAATTACCTAGTGTAAATGATGTATCATGATACGATGAAAAAGCCTGTATTTTTAAATTAGTGTGGTATCAGATCATGTAATAGGGTTAAAATACTGCTTAAATGAGTTTATGTTGCTGAATTACATTTAATAAATTTCAGAGAAAATGTTGAATTTATATCAAATTCATATCTTAGGTTGAGCATAAAAATCCAATTTTTTTTTTCTTATATGAATAGAATAGTTTCCATTTTTCTTTTTCAAGCTGGGTAATTAAATGGACAAATAAAATACAAAATAATAATATATATCTTAACAGTTTGAAATCCTGCATACACATGTTATTCTACAAAACCCCATTTCCTTTACATTTTATTTTACTTAGGGTGAACTAATCAGTGAATTAAACAAAATCCATAATAAAACTGACAGTGGTAAGCCATACTTCAGTAATTATTAAAGCTAAAAATATAATTAAACATTCTAAATATATAAATTTCCTGATAATTTGCATTTCAGTGTATATTAACCATATTAACAGTGTTTTCTTCAAAAGAACTTTGAATGGTAAAGGTTTATCTGATTTTTCTTTCTTAAAAGTAGTAGTTCCCTTTGTTATATAAAAGCTTTCACTACTTTAGTCAGACATGCCTTAGAAATGAGAATGGATTTTGGAATTTCTATTTGTTTTCTAATCTAATCTAATTTATGATGGCTTGAAATAAAAGTTTTGGGTTCATTTTCCAATTAGGAAATCCAACCTCTACGAGTTCTATTGCAAGTAATTCTGTAAAATTATCTAACTAATCAATTATTTATAGTTCTTAGTTTGAGCATATCAGCAATTTTACTGATCTTTGATGAGGAAATTTATATATGGCTTTAATATTCTCTTGAATTTTAAAGATTAAAAAGGTTAAAATACACAAATAGTAAAGAACAGGTTAAAAAAAATAAAAGAATGCTTATGTTGGTGATTTATTAAGTATAAAATAATATGTTATAATTCATAATCTCTAACAGAAGTGAAAACTTGATTATGGAAACTGACACACTCTTTGTATTTGATATATGGTTGAAATACATAAAGACAATGTCTCTATAGTATTGTGCAGTTCAGTCTTAGAAAACTGGCCTGCCTGTATAATTGTAAAGAATAATTACATAGTGCTTAATACCCTAAGAAGAAAAATCAGAATGACAAAGCCTCTCCGAAAAGATCTGTGAAAAACTAGTTGTCTGGAGAATGGAAAGAATGGGAATAATGTCAGAAAAAACTCCTAGTGCACTGATAAATTGTTCAAAATCAATTTTAATTTTAAGAACAAATATTGTGGGGGAAAAAAAAAAAAGTAAAGATTAAATGAAAAGATAGATCATTCAGTGGGATGATCTATGCAGCTAGGAAAGTAAAGGGAAACAAATTTAATGAAAGTCACTCTCGTAAATTGTAATATATAACCTTCAGTTTACTCATGTACCATAATACAAAGATTTTTTTATATGGTGTATTTAAAGTTATGGCTCTCTGTGTCAGTGGTGTACTGGAATGATAGCAGCTGATGTGCCAACAGCCCTGGAAATATTACACCAAGCCAGAGAAGCAAACATAATATCTTCAGGGCACTGGTGGAAACATGACTGCCAGCAACATTTCCTATACCGCTTTTAAAAAGGTGCAGCGTGTAGTTCTTCCAGCACGGCTCTGCAGCAATGAATGGCCTTTTAAGGAAGGCAAGTGTACCATGCTATGATAATCAGAGCCCTTGAGCAGGAGGCAGGAGCAGTGGGAAGGAGATGGAGCAAAGCTTTAAGCAGCCCACAGTGACATACTCTGCCCTCAGATATCTTTTGTAGCTTCTATCAGAAGTTAAAAATTTGCTAAATGCTGTTAACCTTGCCAAATGCATCGGTAGTGGGGGGTGAAGCTTGTGTAGCAAAGGAAATAAACACATTTGAATTGGGAGGAAAATAAGAATGTTGTAGAAATATAAAATATAAAAGGTACATGTGCTAGACATAAATCTCATTTTTTGAAGATGAGAAGACTCACAATCTGTGCATATATTGAAAAAGCCATACAGGCAGAATTGGGGATAATGAGAGAAAGAGAGGGGAAGAGAGAGGAATTTGCCCCCTAGAACTGAGAAAGTGACTCTGGCACTATTATTCTGAAGACTGTCACATCTCTAAGCTGGTGCAGACAGCTCAGAGGTCATGCCAGAGATGAAACGGACAGAGGAACTGTCCCAGACTGGGATGGCCCCGTGGGCACGGCCTGACCACCAGTACTGCTCACAGCTTCCCCCGTACTGAGAAAGTTAGCTGTCAGACATGGTGCATGCAAACAGTGACAATGAAGAATCTCTGAAATAATTTGTTGTTGGATATAATCTAGTATTATAAACTATGTTTTAATTTTAGTAATGGTTTCCATCCTGAAATAATTTGTTGTTGGATATAATCTAGTATTATGAACTGTGTTTTATTTTTAATAACTGTTTCCATCCTTCTGTCCAGTCTGCTACTCCAGGTGGGTCTGTGTAAACCTAACTCTTCCTGAGTTATGTCTGGAAGTAGTGGGTCCAAGGGACATGGTGTGCACAAGTCTTCTCTTGAAAGACCTTCATGTCAAGAAAAGGTTAGGGGACCCAAGGCATATGGGAGCTATAGTTGCTGTTGGGAGAAACAGAGCCACAGCCTTAGGAGAAGTCCTGTCTGACAAGCACAGATCACTGCAACACCTGTAAAGAGAATACCACGATTCTGGTCAAGTCTTGAAGCCTGTCCCGACTTCCTCCGACAGATCACATCAGTTTTGTCAACCAAACTGTTTCAGAAGGTGGAGGGAAACATGTATTTTCCCAGAGGGTCATGTCTTTTGTTGTATAACACTGGTGAGTAACCTCTCCTTGCAGTCTGCAATAGTGACTCCTGGGTATTTTGTACCACAGCAACCCTGTGAATAATTCTCTGCAAGGGAGATCTATCTACCTGATCTTGTGCAGGAGTAGCGTATAAGGGAACTCCAGAGAGAAGTCTCCTCTCCGGAGACTGCGTGCTGGCTTAACATATGACTATAATTTTTTTAACTCCAATAAGGCAGTGATTCAGGAGAAAAGAGTGAATTAGTAAACAAGGAGTTTTAGCTGCAGTAATAATACAGTATCTGTGCAGTACAGTGCACTACCACATGTGCCACATGCCATTCAAAAAATGTCACTCAAGATACTGCATAAAGCTTTTAAATATTATTTTTGCATATATGGAATTGATTGAAAAATACATTGATAACTGAAAACGATCTACTCCCTGAACAAGCGACCACTCGTGGTACTTTCTGTAACTTCATTTGGAAAAGGTAGCAAGAAGGATTCTGATAGATTTCCTTTGAAGAAAGGAATGAGATAAACTCATCTTGACACAACATATGTACAACTTTACAAGCATTAAAATGAGAAAAAATTCTTTAAATTTTGCAGCATAAAATATGATACAAAAACGGTGTGTATGTAAAATTTGGGGAAAAAAAGCCTTGGTTTAGGTAAGTTTTCATGGGGAGATTTATTTATAATAAACATACTTGTTAACTTTTCTAATCATTCATATTTCTGAATTACTTTTTTTCTGAGGAGGGAATTTCATTGACATTTCTTAGAAAATTGTTATGGACTGCAACTCAGTTCCAGAAGACTGGAATGTAAAGTTCCAAAATTCAATTAAAAAATGAGGTTTTTCACCACATGAAAAATGCTAACAATGTTTTTCCATCTTCATTAAAAAAACCCCAACAACAACAAAAACAAAAACAAAAACAAAAACAAACCCTGAAACCAACCAAACAAAAACCAAACAACCACAAATGAGTTAGACTGTGAGAAAGAATATATTTTTGAACAGGGATATTTCAAAAGGTGCATTTTCAAAAGCTTTTTGTCTCCACCTCAGAAATAAGTGCTGTCCGTTTATAAGTATTTTCCATTTGTCTTTTATTGTTTTTAAATTTACTTCCATCCAAAGTTCTAAATTCTTCATTTTTTCTTTTTGTGTTTCCTCCCCTTTTCCTTCACTGCTGACATGCATAACTTTTCAACCCCTCTGAGTCATTTTGAAACCTGTGAGAGGCTGCTGCAAGTAATATCTTCCCTGATCATAACAATTTGATGTAGACTCATTCCCTGTGCAGATCTAAAGAGGAAAATAAATTGGAATTTTTTTCAGCTGGGGAGAAAGCAGCAGTGCCAAATACCTGAAGTCATTGAAGACCTGATTTCAAAGATGATCTTAGGATTTAGGAGCCATGACACCAGTCTCAGAACACTGCTGGCAATTGGCTACCAGAAGTGGTTGCACCCCTTTCTAACCAGTAGAAAAGCAGCAGAGCATAAAGGCTAAAGCTGTGGAATTAGCTTTGAAATGGTAAAACCAGTGCTAAATATCTTTGAAAGAAAAGGTATGTCTTCAGTTCAGAGATGTTTTAAGGTAACATGAAGACTTTTTTTTAAAACCCATTTTCTTAATAAGCCTATAGTCTTCATTGATTCATATACCGTTCTCTATTTAATTCCATATTATAAAATTTAGCACTTTTTAATAGTCCCATTAAGTAAGTAGGTCAAATATTTTAATTTGTTCTTGTTACTGTCTGCATTTTGATAGTACCTACAGGACCTACAACCCTCCCAAATCATTGTGCCTCTCTGTGCTAGGCAATATATTGAGTACATTCAGATATAATAAATAGAGAACTCTTGTTCTACAGTGCACATTGTAAAAAAAGAAAACATAAGTGTACAACAAACAGAGCACTAAACAGTAAAACTGTGGTATTGTGTGCTGTGTTGGAAGAATGAATGACAACTGCCATATGACATTTGGTATGTCTTTAAATTCCTCTTAAGCATGAGAAAATACAGTTAAAAATGTGATAAGAGTTTTCTGGTACAGACAGAAAGCCATAGCTCAAGCCCAAACATCAACACTCAGAAAACCTGCCCAATCTTAATTTATCAACTTACTGAATTGGGATGAAGGGGCTAAGAGATATCAGATAGAAATCACAATCAAACACGAGACAACTATGTCAAACCACTGCAAAAAAAGCAAAAAACCCATGACCTTCAGGCTGGATGGAGTTACAGTTGCATCTGGAAGGAACATGCAATAATTTTATTTTTTTACTTACTACTGGAAAGTCGCACCTGGAATCAAAACGTGCAGCTACATATGTCTGATAAGAAGGGTAGAAAATTTGACCTAATAGAAAAATAAATAAATAAATAAATAAATGGAAGACAAGGAGAGGCTTAATTGAGAGAAGAGGAGGTAAAGGAAACTTGGTACCAGTCTTCAAATACATCCAATGAAGATGCAGGAAAGGAGTACACTGCTCACCATGTCCAGTGTGGCTAAGATGAGAAAGGGGTTTGAATCATAGAATCATAGAATTGTTTAGGTTGGAAAAGGTCTTTAATATCATTTACTCCAACTGTTAACCTAGCACTGCCAAGTCCACGACTAAACCAGGTCCCTAAGTGGCACATCTACACCTCTTTCAAATACCTCTGTCACGGTGACTCCACCACTCCCTGGGCATCCTGTTCCAATACCTGACAACCCTTCAGTGAAGATATTTTTTCCTATTTTGAGTTAAACCATGGAAAATACAGGGCCAGTAGTAAGGGGAAAATGATGAATGGTACGTCAAGCTTTCTGTCAATGACAGCTGTTAGGAAGATGGCTAGGCAAACAGTTTTCAGGAATGATTTAATTGTATTTAATTCTGATTTAGACAGTATCGGATGACATCTTGGTGTTGTTGCCCGCTTTAATTTGAATGCTTCTATACAGGCTGGTCAGGGAGCTTGAGAAGGGTACCTAAAACTTCTATGAGACGTTACATTAGCTTGGCCAGTTGAAAAAACTTGGAATTTACCTACAAATTTACCCAAAAGTAATTGAATTCTTTTCTCCCTTCTTCTTTTTTTTTTTTTTTTTTCTATCAAAAGAAAAATTGAGGTAGTTAACTTTTCTCCAAAATGAAAAGCTTTGTTTGAGAACTCCAACCTATATCCAACCTAGCTACTATGTTTAGAAATTTGAAATATTTTAGCTTCATATATTGATACCATATATTATTCTTCTGAAGTAGTGTGTTCATAAATTTCATGGTGATGTATTTTAAATAGTATGTTATTTATTAATTTCAAGATCCACAATTATTTTGTTTTTCCTTCTTGTCTCCAGAGTATTTTTATATATATTTCTTTCAATTTCCTTGAAAAGCAATATTTTTCAATGCTAAGGCATATAAAAGCTTCTATCTAACTATAACTTTTTTTGCCAACTGGATATATGCAGGCAGTGGATAACTTTTGATTATCTGCAAACACTTCAAATACCTGAGTGACATAACTGGATGCCTACACATCTGTAAAGTATGTCAGTGTTGGAAAAATCCTATCACCTAGATGTGTCGTGTTTTCTAATGTTCTTTTGCACAGTCCTTTTAGGATTAGACTTAAAGAACCCTTTAATATATGGTACCAAGGGACATAAAGTTAATCCCCAAAATGATTTATTATTCTGTATAAATGAAAAATGTAACTATCTCAATAAATCAAACATTAACCACTTTCTCTGTGATGAAACTTCCTTCACAGAAAGACTTAATAAATGTTGTTCCACATGCACAGCATCACTGCAAACACAGCTTGTTCATTTCCTTCTGTGTGCCTTTTATTTCTTCAAATTTCAGACACCAATATGGATTCTATGACTTATGGATTTTTAACTGTACTGAAAAGGTAAAAAAAAAAGGCAAAAGGACGATTCAATTCTACATTTTTTTTTATTTTTTTTTTTTCCATATAAGAAATGTCAAAAGATTTTGTGATAGTGTGAAACTCCATTACTATGAATGGTTTATTCCCTATTTTTACTTCTTTTATTATTTGTGAAACACGTGCAAGCATCGTAACTTTCACAAGTTTGTTCATTGGTTGAAACTGTTGAACAAATGCTATATAAGGATGTGATCATGAGCTGATATGGATATTGCTTCAAATAATCAATATATACAATTTTGAATAGGAGCTGATTAATAGGCTACAAAGAGCACGTGACATTACTCTATCTCCTGCCTGGATTAATCCCTCTTTTACTTTACAGTTCCCAGTTTTCACAATTATCACTTTCAATCTGCTGCAGTAACTGCAAAATCGGCTGCTTTGACAGTCACTCCAGTCAGCAAGTTTGTTCAATGTTCAGTTCTCTTAGGAAACAAACAAAAAGACTTATGAACACAGATCAAATAACTATATGTAAAATAGGGAATAAATGTGAGTAGGCATCTGGGGTAACACTTTGCTGTAATAGTAAGTCCAGGAGTGTTGCCTGAATTTAAGAACTAAACTGGAGTTCTTGAGTCCCTTCTCCACTCATGACAGTGATGAATGTCCTCAAGCAAGTCATATCCTCTCTCTGCTGCCATATCTCTCCGTGATCCTGACCTCTTTTATAAAGTGTTTTTTAAATCTATACTAAATCACGACTAGGTGCTATTATGAGTACAATGACTATATAAGAAAAAGTGACTGACCTTGTCATTCACCTGTACCTGTCCACATGTAGAATTGGGGCTACTAGAATCTATTACTAACAAAAGACATGTAGAAAGCATTGTCCTATATTTTGTATAAAAAGGTCTCAAGTCCTTTGCATACTTAATATCTGATTAGGCAGACACAGTAAATGAAAAAATAAAAATAAAAAATCTTAGACTAGTGACATTCTAAAGGATAGCACAATAAAATCAGGGCTTTCTAACAAAATGTCATGCACTTCAGTGAAAAAAACTAAAACATTTTGATTCTTTCAAAACTTGGAGAAGCTGTGCTTTCTTAGAATTTACAGCAACAAAGATGGAGATGGAAGATTCTGGGTTAGCATCAATCACACATTAAAGAATTCCAAATTAAACAGCTAACAGTTCAAGCTTTTATTGCTTCTTTAAAGGGAAATTGTATCTTTAAACCAGCATTCAGTTTATTTCTGTCTTTCAGAACGTGAAGGCATAGAAATCAGTTTGAAAATATTTACAGACCTTTGAACTTTTCTATTCTACCTGATACCTTTGAAGATTGCAAAAAAAAACATTTAAAAGAAAAAAACATGCTGTCAACATACACACAAAGAAAGCACAAGAGATAACGGTGTGTATTAAAGCAAAGCTGATGGATAGACATCACAGAAGTTGTGACATAAAGATATATGAGTATTTCCACTTTTTCCAATTACTTTAAAATACTTTTAAATAACAGTGCTCAAGTGTCCAAGAATAATTTCTGGTGTTCTCAACTATTTTTTATTAATCACAGAAGATGCAGGCTGAGCTGACTAGATTTGAGTACTTGCTGGTTCAGGGGACATGGGTACAATTCCACTTGCTCTATCCCAGGTAATGCTTAATATAATTTTTTGACACATTGTTGTCCACTGGCACTGTCTGTGGCATAACTGCAAAATCTTATTAGCCTTAGAAAACAAAACTGCAAAACATTTTTCTTGTTCTCTGTGTGGCACTGTTTATTGTAACTGAATGGACATACTGAATGGACCTATGATCCAATCTAACCAGTCTAACTCCTGTCGGGTGTTAGCCCCTTACTATCATCCCTTTTACTGGCATGGCCTTCAGACTAGGTGAGCTGTTCTAATACCTCCTATTTGCAATGAATGGCGCTGCCACAAATACATGGAATTTTACATGTTTCACTTGAAACCAGCACTTTGAAAGGTTCACACACTTCTACTTAATTATCTTCTGATGCATTTTGAAGTAATAATTTTTACAACAACAGAGAGATGGTTTCCCCTCTTCTTGTATCTTAGCTTGGCAAACAAATAAATCAAATTTTGAGCAAACCATTTGTGCCCTGTTTATGTGTTGACTGACTGATTAATAGCCTGGGTTTTTTTTACTTTTAGCATGTTGTGCTGGGTTTGTGTGGCAGGTTTTTTGGTAGCAGGCGAGGGGGCTCCAGGGGTGGCCCCTGTGCGAAGCTTCTCACGCTCCCCTGGTTCCAAGTCAGACCCGCCTTTGTGCCAAGGCCAGGCTGCTGCTCTGCAATAACATATTTAAGAAGGGGAACCTGGGAGGAGTCGTGAGGAGGAGACCTATGTGAACACCAAGGTCAGGGGAAGAAAGGAGGAGAAGGGGGAAGGTAAGCCAGGGCGGAGCACCCCTGTATTCCATGGTGAGACAGCAGGGCTGCTCTGCCCTGCCACCCATGGGGGTCTGCGGTGGATAGGGGCTGACCTGCGGCCTGTGGAGGACCCCACACCAGAGCAGGGGGCTGCACTTAGAGGAGGCTGGGACTCTGAGGGGAGAAGCAGCCCCTGCTGTTGTAGTTCAGCGCTGGGAGGACTGTAACACATGGGGGTGACCCATGCCGGGGCATCTCGGGGAGAATGCACCCTGTGGGAAGGACTCGGGGCAGAGAAAGTGGAGGACTGTCTCCTGAAGAGGGGAAGCATGTGGAGCAGGGGGAAAAATGCAGAGCAATGCTTCCCCTAGCCCTTGGAGGAAGGAGCCATGGGCTTGCTAAACCCCCCATTCCCTGCCCCTTGTCCCAGTGGAGGGAGGGGACAGAGATACCAGGAACAAAACTGAGCCTGGGAAGAAGGGAAGGGTGGGGGGAGGTGTTTTTAAGATGTGGCAACACTTCTCACTGTCCCACTCTGTTGGGTTTCTTAGTGTTTGAATTAAAGTGATGTTGGTTTTTTTCCCCCTAAGAAGTCTGTCTTTTTGCCCACTGTAATGGGTGAGTCATACCTGCTCTCCTTATCTTGATCCCTGAGCCTTTTTTTATTCATTTTCCTCCTTCCCAGCGCTGAAGGAGAAAGGGTGAGTGAATGGCTGCATGGTGCTCAGTTGCCCTCTGGGATCAAACTGGGACAGAGGTTAAGTCCTATAGGATTTGTATATGGAAGACTGTCTATTTCTTTGGGATGGTGCCTTCCAATTTTACAAATGCTGACAGGCAATGCCTTTTTATGAAGGATGGTTTCTCCTGAATTAATTTTCAGATTTTCATTTTTATTTTATGATTTAGAGTTCAAATGGTGACTCTTCTTTACATATGAAAATTTGGAAATTATTCTTGCTCTTTGGAAATTAAGATCTTTATTCCTATTCATTCACATTTATGCAATAAGGCTCTCCCTGCAGAATTCCCTACCAGGAATCTATGCTTCATTTTGTTTTATCGTCTACAAATATATGCTAACTACTCTATTAATAGGTATTTATAGGCGGAAATAAAAAATCTTTCCTGAAGCAGTTTCTTTATAATGAATGCTGATAATAAAAAAGATTTCAATTAAAGATTAGGAGAAAAGAAAAAAAAAAGTCAGTAGCTACAATGCACTCTGCATATTCCTTAGAAAGCATATTATGAAGTAGTACTGATCAGAGACATTCCGAATTCAGCGGTGGTTAGGTCTGATGTTAACAATTCAGCACATACTTTAGTTCTTACAGATCCAGCCTGAGCACAAAGTGACAACACAAAGCGTTCTCTGCTGTGTGTGTCTCTGGGCTTATGTGATCTGGTACAATTTTAAAAGATTTTTCCATATGACCTCTCTCTTTACAATACAACAGATTTAGTTCAGAAAACTATAAAGCACTAAACGAAGCTATGAATAATGAACCATTTTTCAGTTAACTGTAACTTGTCACACCTGTCCATATATACTTTGTACTTGGACTTGAAGATACTAAAGCATCAACAGAGTCAAAACCTGGAGCATACTTCAAAATGTTAAACATTTTGTATTTTAGTAGCTCTCTTATTCTTTTCTTCCTGCTGGCTCTTTCGAAGTTTTGGAATCAACTGCAGGAGCAGCACAGACATCTGCTGCAGCACTTTGCTGAGCCTCACTTGGTGTCTCAGGAAGTATATTACCTGACATTGACGTATTAAAGCAGAGAGAATCACTTAAATTCTGTGCTTCAGCTGTACAAGCAGAATGTAAGGGAGAAATATTTTCAGCTTTACTAAAACTAAAGAAATCTATAGGGAAAATATGACTTTTCTGAAAATATTGATTTTTTTTTTTTTTTTTTTTTTTTTTCACAAAATTTCTTTATTTGGGGATGTTAGAATTCTCAGCAGAATACTAAACATCAATGGCTGAACTTTTAATATTTATAAATCCACTAAGATAACCCACATCATAATTCTTAATGCTTTTCTCCATATTGCCTTGATGAAAGTTGCAGTGTTTGGCAGCCCTAATGCATTTTATTTGTAGGCATTAGTAATTAATTAGGCTATAATAAGAGCAATGTGCTGTTTCATGAAATAATAACTTTTCAGCTGTAGATATTCTGTGGCAAGAGGAGCAGGATAAAAATGAGTAAAAGAGTGTAGCTTTACGTCAATTTTGTTGTATGTCTTTTGCTTTATAAAAACAGTTGAAAACAGAAATAAATGTTTGATGAGAAAGAAACACAGCAGAATGGGACAAGGAACCGAGGTGAGGAAAGTTTAGTTTGAGTGCTTAACGCATTTACATTAAAAAACAATAGCAACAACAATACTGTAAAAGGAGCATGATTATTCACTCTGAACAATAAAAAGAGAGCCGTGCATTTCAAGGATGTCCTTTCAAATTTTATCTAGGCCAGTGTATATCAGGGACCAAGTATTAACTCTGGCACAATACTAGGAAAGACAATGAAGTCAGCCCACAGATGAATTTTATCCTAACTGTTGCTAACAACTACTGACTAGCTCACAACTCTGTGCAGACTGAGTTAGACATTTAAAACTCCCAAAGTGTATGTATATATCCACAGTATAAATCTGTGTCTTACACCGAATGGCATCCTTGTGAGAAGATAGCCAAGAATGGAATATTTGTTATTATTATCAATAATAGTAATTGTTTCCAGTAGTTTGTGGTCTGTGGTTCCTGTTAATACTGAGACTGCTTATTTTGTCACTTTTACTTTGCAGTTCTGTCCGCAGCCTGTGTTTGGCTCTGTTGCTCAGGAAAAGCCTGTTCATACTTTTGGTCCCTCCTCTATGACCTTCTCTCCTCCACTGACCTCCAAACTCCCTCTTCCTGCACTTCTTTCCTCTACCATCCTTCCCATTGACCTCTTTCTTTTCTCTGATATTTTCTTCTTCAAGCCTTGACCTTCATAAAGCCAAAACAAACGCATGAGACAACCAGAGATCTGCCTTGGTTTTTTTCTATTTTGGGGTTTTTACCCTCTTTAAAACTCCTGAGTTATTTCTCACCACTACAGTTTATAGAAATAGCATGGCAGATTTTTTTTTTTCATTTTTTAAAACAACTTTCAGTCACTATGAAAAATTTATTAAACATTTGAATACTGCTCAATTCACATTTTTCCCAGATGATAAAATATTTAAAATTGTTCTTATATTTAGATAAAATATTTTTTAAAGATACTGAGCTTAAATTCTTTAATTTCTTTGCCTGAAAAATCTTGTATCAACGGTAAAAGGATAAATCAGAAGAACATGTAGGCTCTAAAGGTCATTATAAAGGCTTCATAATTCTGGGTTAGAATTATGCTAAGTGACAGTGAGCTACCAACCGACTTAAATGAGCAAAGACGACTGTACAGCAGGGAGTTGGTATGTAAGAAAAAGCAAATGAGATCAAAAGCAAAACCCATTTCAATAGAAACTTCTGTACAGCATAAGGATATCCAGCACTTTTAATTTAATTAACTTCAGCAACAATTGTCTTTTGCATGGCAAATGCTTTTCTCTTTGCTTACTTCAGTATTCTGTCAGCTATGCAATTTGACTGCAACAACCAGCAGAAAGTATACTTGGGAGTGGCAGTGGCCTCGTTTTAGAGAAATATGAAACAGGTTGGAAAAACACTAATAAAACTTGGGAGGAAAATAGTCTATGATGTCAACACAACCTTCAAATCCATGGACTGCATTTATTAAAAAAATAAATATACACTTATGTCACACTCTTGTCATTAACATTTAATGTGTAAAGAGTGGGCGCACATTCTATATTTAATTAAAACACAAAATTATGACTTCCATCTGCACATGCAGACCTGAGAAGGGGCTTAAGGTGCACAAAAAATTTACATCTGGTATTCAAATATTGATGGGGAGAATATTTTGACCATATCAGGTATCACATCATTCCTCTAGTGTAGAATAAATATGATACTTTATTTATTAATGTTTGAAGACAGTTTCAATATTTGAAGTTTCTCAGACACTTGTACAGAGTTTAAATCATGTGGGGGAGCACAGCTCCCCAGGGTTAGGAGTTCTCTTCAGTTATTTACTTTTCTTATTTTTATTTTTTGATTCCTTTGGAAACACACACACACACACACACACACTAATCTTTTTCTCAGGGATGCTTTTCTCTAATTCTTTTGTTCTACATTTGGTGCCAAGAAACATAGAGCATGTTACATCCATACAGCAGTCTGCAATCTCCTTAATGATATGCTATTTTTACAGTAGATCACCTGTGGAAATATTTTTTATCAACCAAATACTCCTCTTCTTGGCTTGTCACTCTGCTTTTCACACTGGGGCTAATCCTGGTGCTGTCACTCTGCAGCCACTGAAGACACCATCTGCTCTCTGCCCTACTCCAGCCTTTGATCAAACAGTAAGCAAATCCTTCAGGATAGGGAAAGGTTTCCTGGGCACCAGCCATACAGCAACATGTTTGGTCATTGCATGGAGCTCTATGTAGCACTGTGGTCGCTGGGAAGTAACATGCCTTCCCGATATCTTCACTTGGAGTTAAGAAGATTTCTCAATGCAAAAATCAATCATTCTTGCCCACCACAGAAGTGGCAAAGGCACTGGCACATGGTTTAGAAATAAGATTATCAAATGTCATCGTGTGCCTCAGATTGGCAAAGACTAACCCCATGCAGGAAAAGGGAGAGGACCATGCTGATTTTCGTGCAGTTGCACCTGAAATATCTTTGCTGACAAGGAGGTCAGGTGACCCAGAAGGATGCTGATTCGGAATTGACTACATGTGAACAGACCTCAAACTCAAAGGATAAGGCTGGGCAGCTTCAAGAGGAAATCCAAAATGCCAAAGGGGGTGTTAATTTTGTGACAGAAGAAGGGAACGAGAATCACTACAGTAACACAAGCCAGTAGAGCTTAGGACAGCTTACTTTTGCTGGGGAGGGAACTGCTGAGCAGATATGGGACACAATATATCACTTATCTGTCTTATGGATATGGGGTGGAGCACTTAATGGTACAATTCTTGCTAAACTCTGCAAAACTGCATCTGACATTGCTTGAGGTAGGACAGAAGCTAACACAGTTGCTGATTAAGCACAACTGCTGGGCCTTAAAATATCTGTAGACTATAACAGAATTGCTGAACTAACAAGCTGCTGAGCCAGCATAATGAATAGAACATAGCAAAAATAATGTAATAACTTCGTGGTTAAGACAGCTGTAAATGAAAGAAAAGGGAAAGGCTGTCTCTCGGCCAGTTTCAAAGAACTGTCTTCACAGTCTCTTGTATTTGGACTGGAATGGATTCAGCAGAACAGCAGAAAGACAGTCTGGACAGCTGAGAACGTGTGTGTCCAGTGGGTCACAGCATTATAAGGAGATAAAAGACAATTCAGAAATTCATCAAGGTGGGGTCAGCAGGAGGGAATCAGCATTGCAGGTGCCAGGGGCTGAGAACAGTCTCTTGAAAGGTGAGCATTTTCTCCAAATTGCCTTGACATATCAGAAAGGATGTGCCTGGATCACCCATGCTGTGAGTGTGACCTCAGTGCCAATGGGGAGATCTGGCATACCTTTGTATACTGGGAGATTTTAGGGATCTGGGCAGAGGAGTGTCTCACAACCAGAATGCTATACTGCTAATTACTGTGTGCTATGGAGCTTCTCATAAATATCCACTCTCATTTATATAATTTCATTAGTTATTTTACAGAATTGCTACAAAGATAGACAGATATATGCATACATATATATAGATTTGCTGTCATGTCTAGCTTATTATCTCATTGTTCTGTTGATATAATTGCCTGTAACATTGGCTGGGTTTGATTGCTACGTTGCTGGCTTGTAGTGATCTTTGCTGCTGCTATGCTTGCACTTAGACTGTGGAATTTCTACAAGCTACCAGTCAATATAAGGTATTAAAATCATCATATATACCCCCTGAACAGTTAATCTCCTTCCTGGCTGGAAAATACCATTGCACATCCCTGTGGTTGTGCATCTACCAGCTAACTCATTTGTATTAGCTATCTAATTTTTACAGTTACATCTGCAGAAAATTAAAAGGGAATAGGGTACTGATATGTAATCATTCATATTGTTAAATTGTTAGCCTGTTTCATCCAGGAGAACCAGCAGAACTACTAAACTAGCATGCCAACTAGCATGTGTGTGTATGCTTTGAAGGATGGCATAGTTGGAAACTGTTCCCAATAGGCAGTTTGGATGTCATCACCATGTTTTGACAGGAAGGGAGTTTGATTGTAGGGACAAAAACTGCGCTATGTCCGTTGGCTTCAGGAGCAAAGCACATCTCATCTTATATGATGGTTACACGCAGCCTTATGTGTCTTTCCTACTCATGTCCATGAAACTTTGGAGTAGAGTTCTACAGCTGCCAGTAGGACTTATTTTCTATTCGAACAGCTGCTCTTTTGCAAAATGAAACTTTTTGAAAAGTTGAATTGAACAAAGCAGGGCTGATAGCAATTGAATTTTGTATAAATATATGCTAAGACCCTACAGAACTTAACAGAGGATGATAGCTTCTTATAAGGGTATGGATCATCTTATAGAACAAATTAATTTTATATCACGTTCAGTGTGTCCCAAGAGCCACAAACAGAATATTTTGTCTTTCTTGCTTTAATATTAATTTATGTTACATTTTAATCTGATATTTAATAACGTCCTTTACACATGCTCATTTTTTCACACCCTTTTTCTTTAGATTTTTTCATTTCTTCCTTATTCTGCATTTTAATAAAAAGCAGAAAAACTATGTAAAATATAACACATTGAACTCTCTTTCAAGCACAAGCAGAATGTTTACTCTTGAGTTAAAGAAAAAAACTATATGTCAGCATATTTAATTTTGAGTTTATATGAATTTGAGTCATTAAGCTTAAGTCTAGACTCAGAATGACTTTTTTTCCCCCCTGTCATCTGGTTTTAATTAGATCATAATTTTATGTCTTCACAGAACTACTCTCACATGTTACTAGTTTGAGAACAAAAAATATATATAGAAAAGATGTGATTTTTCCCTATCACTCCCTATTTCTTTTTCTCAAAGACTTAAAAATTTATTTAACACTTTAGTTATGCCTCTCCTATTCTCCTCTTTCTCCAAGAAGAGAGGGGGATGTTCCCCCTATCTCTTTTACAAAGTTAATTATTCCCTTGTGGGATAAGTCGCTGAAATAGGAAAAATAAAAGAAAGTCTGCAAGGTAAATCTTTCAGGGCTCCCAAGGATGCTCACTTCAATCAGTAAAAGGCTTGGAAACGTATTGCAGATCAGATACACTAATCATGGAAAATCGTGCCTAAATCCAAATACACTGAGTGAAAATACAGAAAGCTGCTGCATTTCCCCCCTTCCAAGAAGCAGCGTTTCATTTAGCAGCCATGTTGACAGCAGCTGTTCCTGCTGTGTCTGAGTCCTCCTCGCTCCCCTTAAGGAGTGAAATATTAATGTCTGTGCTTAGTCTGTGCTCAGATATCTGTATTCACATAAGCAGCTATTCCTCGTTTCTTCGTTTCCATCACAACACTCAACACATAACCAAGGCACTCTGATTTTATGGTGCCTGTTGTAATGGAATATGTTAAACAGGGAAAAGTGCAGTACCACAACTGAAAGCATTAATAATTCCTGGCAAATAAATAGGCGTATCTCATGATATATCTAAACAGTAAAAATGTTATTGATCTAAATAAATTATAAACAATAATATAATAAGAATAAATAATAGCATAAGATTTTTTTTTTTTTTTTTTTTTTTTTTTTTAAA
>NW_020799097.1:41550505-41554320 GCF_003259725.1 Athene cunicularia
AGCCAAGGTTCTGGTTTGGGTTTTTTTTTTTTTTTTGTTTTTTTTTTTTGTCTAAAACGAAGGGAAAGTCAGGCCACATTTTCAACATGAAATATACAAGCGTAAGTGCTTGGTACTTCTTTGCTAGTTCATAAAAACTAAGAGTCCAAGTAATACACACACACACACAAAACAAACAAACAAATAAAAAAAACAACCCAAAAAACCCCACAATTCCTAGAGCTTAGATTTCAAGAAAAAAAAAATATTGTGTGATTCATGACAAAATCATAAAACCAGACATCATGGAAAGTATACTGCTCCTTGTTTAACCAAAATTAAGATGGATTTTTTTTACTGTACTCTCACACAAATAAAAAGCAGGATGTGCTCTAAGAAAGTAAATTTTGAAATTCTTATTTTATCCTTAAAAGTGAGTTGACTAAATAAATAGGAAGATAAATGCTGTTAGAATGTGACTGCAAATTTACAGATTATATCTTCTTTCATTGCTTTCCATTTATTTAACAATTTCTTCTGAAACTACTTCTGCTTTCCATCGTCTTTCTAAAGGTTCAGTGAAAACCTGTGTCACTGCCAACTGCTGCTGCACCTGATGTTTTATTTCCACAGCTCTCTTCAAACTTGTGCATGAACCTTAAAACCTGATCTCGTTCATGAGGCAAGCCTTTTCTTCCAGCCTTATGCAAAATAGCCAGTGGTGTAATTTATTCAGCATAAGGTTTATCCTTTAATGACTTTACATGGTTAAATTTGCAGTGATGTTAACTGGGGTCTGATGTGTATATTAACAGGAGGCTGGAGGCCCGACTGAATTCCTTTCTGGTATATTCAAAGTCACCGTAGCTGTTATTTATGCCACTTCTGTTCTTACTGTCTTTGCCAAAAAATAAAAGTCAGTCCAACACAGTTGTCATCTAAAAATAAACACCAATGAGATCTTCTTACTGTGGGCTGTAAGGTCATTCTGTAACTCAGCATGGTTCATTGATCTCTTCTACCCCCTGTGCCTTTCCAGATTTATTGGAAATCTGTTCAAAGGAGAATATATCTTACCGCACACTACTCTAGGAACTGCTGCTAAATGCTAAGTAAAAGATTCTCTTCTACTCTCTTTATTCCTCGTCCTTAGAGACAGAACCAAGGAAAATCTTCCCAAGTTTCTCAGTCATCAGCCGAAAACAGATGAGCTGGGAATACAGGTGGAATACCTTCTGCTGCTCTTCCTTTGGACAAGTTCACTAGTTCAAGAAACATCTTGGGACCAATTCACGTCAGTGTGTGTCTGCATTGCTTCTTTCATTAGCGTGAAGAGCCTCAAAGTAATTTAAGTCAATGATCTGATTATTAATAAAGAACAGCACCGGACACAGGTCAGACATGCCTGCTCGTTATTTATCTTCCATTTAATAAATTACAGTATTAAACAGTACTGTGAAGAGAGAAATCACATTGCAACTAACAAGAGAGATATCTATCTACCTATTTACTTCCTGTCAACCTAATCATATCATGACACAGGGCAGTTCGAGTACTCATGTAAACATATGTAACTTATTAGAAAAAATCGAGTTTCATCCACATTCACTCAGGTTATGTGCCTTCTTCACAGTAAATTCTGATATAAATGGAAAAACACAAACACATGTGCTGGAAGTTTTACTGGAAGCTCAGCAGTTAGAATATAATCACTGGGGTTTGATTCATTTTATGTTCTTTTCCTTTTTTCTTTCTTTAAAATAAAGGTTTCTAGTAAGACTAATGTATGTGCACTCGAGCCAGCAGTATGTGTTGGATTAGTACAGCAGCTCACGAGCAGTAGGATCCTGGGGTCTGAAGAGCTCCACTGAAGCAAAGGGCTCGCCTTTGGGCTGCCCCAGAAAGCAGTGTGCAAAAAGGGAGAGAGTCTCCGTGCTTTGAGAAGAAGTAAGATGAATTCCTTTGATTCCTACTACAGAGGCACATCTGACAAAACAAATTTGTGTCAGGCTTTTTGCAAAGTGTTATCTTCTGCTTTTCCTTACTGCTGAGCCAGGCAGCTGCATGGCCCTTCCCCATCTGGACCTCGTTCCTCTCTTCCATATTCCTCTTGAACGTAAACATTCACCTGCTTTTGGCCTCATGTTTTGCTGCCAAGTGTATAATTGTGGGCTAGAAAAGCAATGCTCTTGAGTCCTAATAATTTAAGACTCTCTTCCTCACCCAGTAAATTTGATATGTTATTCGCTTTAAACCATTATTTGATGTATATAATATTAATAATTTTTTTCTCTGCCTCAACTTCCTTCATCCCAAGGGCGAAATGGTGTTGAAGAGGCAACAGAGTTCAGAAATGGAATATTTCTCTTTCACTAGACATTCAAACACCTCTGTATCTATCAGTCCCTCTTATATTCTCCAAAGACATTCCTGCCTCCGTGACTTCTCTAACCTCCACCCAATCAATTCCTTTGTTCTCTCCCCTCAGACAGACATGCAGCACATATTGTGAGCCTTAACTAAATAAGCTCAATGCTATTTGTAAAGACTTTTTATGTCCACAGGTAAAATGTTATTTCAGCCCAGCAGAATGCCATGCAAGAAACTCCACTGTCATACTGGTACACTGCAACTAAGTAGAAGTTCTCTGTGAAATTATCTTTAAAAGTTTTAAACTCTTTTTCCTACTATCACTACTGCATATTTATTTTTTTAGCCAGGGTGTAACTTCTTTTAGCAATAATTAGTGAATTAGGTGAGTAGGTGGTGAGTCGCTCAACTTTGTTCCACGCCATGGAAACTGAATGCAGGGCCATTTTCAATGAGGCATGATCTAAATTTCAGTAGATCCACACAGCTGATTGTCCTATTTCTGCATACATGTTATGAATAAAGTGGCAGACTTGCTTGCATCACCCTTGCATGAGAAGCATATGAAAAATGCTTTGTACAACTTATTTTCTGTCTTTTACTAGGTAAACAACATCATAAACCCAGCCCAAAATATCCTCACTTCCAACATAGAGCCAGGCTTCGCATCAAGTAATTCCAGCTCTGATTTGTAGTCCAGCCCATCAAATAAACAGAGCTATGTCCTTGAAATTCAATTTGACTAACTAACTCAAATTCCTGAGATTTGCACAAACTCTGTGAGCATTTGCCTTCCAGTGTTGTAGCTTTTGCTTAACAATGCAGGCCAGAAGGTGTCTGTCTGTTTTGCTAAATAGGTGTTCTTTTTTTTGTTTAGTAGCTTTCTTAAGAAATCTAAGATACCTCCATATATTTTGCAGATAAATGTTTAACATTTCCTGGAAGGATATAAAAGCTGTATGTTTCCTCACACTGTTACTAGAGGTATAGTAAGACTGATCCCTCATGATTACAGGTAGTGACACCAGACTGGAAAAACAAACATGCAAATAAAAACATTAAAGAAGCATCAGGTTACCACAGCAGTGAATACTGTAACATTCAGACATCTTTGCAGCCAGCAGTTGGAGACAGGTAAAAACCTTACAAGGTGATCCATAATAACCACCATGCTGAGCCCACAGAAATAATGGTAAAACAGTGAAAAAGCAAGTAGTCTAAACTAGCAGAGCAAAGAAACCTCCCTAAATTTGTGTTTAAAACTCACAGATACATTAAACTGTGCTCCATTTTTTTTTTTTTTTTCCCAAGATCTGTCAAGGTTTAGGGCCTTAAGGCAAGAGCTGGAACACAGAATTTACCACCACCACCTATGAAATGAACTCTTTAACTGTGGAGCTGGGGAACATTCTCTCTCCCCCCTCCTCTTTTCTTTTGCTGTAGTTCAATGTCTGTTTCTCCCCCCC
>NW_020799097.1:41554370-41568966 GCF_003259725.1 Athene cunicularia
CTCTGACAAAGCTTAATAGAGATTAAACCTTCTTGATGCAAAACCATTTTATTAAAAATGTCAGCAAATCATTCTAGTAAGCATTTATTCTGATTTTAACCTGTTTGGACTCCTTTTTAATTTGGGTTTCTTTTACTTATTCTGAGCAAGCTGAAACTTTCAGTAGTATCAGTCCTTTTCCATGGACGAAACTAGTATCTATTAAATGTCACAAACATAACATTTAGTTATATAAAAATATAGTTTAAAATGTGTTGCAGTGTTCTTCACCTAATATTTGAGAGTAAATACTTAGAGGTTTTAAGAAAAAAATGGGTTGTGTTCACACAGACAGTGCATTAGACTGAGATTCAGAAGAATTTTGCTTTGCTGTCTTTCCTTGCTTTGGTACTGGTTGCATGGTGATGATGCTGGGAATGTCACTTGGGCTCAGTAGCAAATTACAATTGCCCAGGATCATTTTCTGCCAAGGAAGTCATCTGGAATAACCCTTTTCTTCATTATTTGACTCTTAAGTCTCAAAACATGCAAGATCTCCAGAGTAATGTTCCAAAGTCTGTGCTGACTCCTGAACTGTGACTGGGATACGTTTGGAACCTGCTTGTCCTTCACCATAGATGACTGAGTTTCAGTATCTTGTTGGGGTCCTATTTAGTTTATCTGTATAGTCATAGCTTTTACTTCTTTCTTTCTGTTCCCCATCTGTAAGGAAGAGAGCATGATACCCGCTTCCCCTACACCATACTATGTAATCTGTAAAAGAAAGCATTAGCTATTTTCCTGAATAAAGAAAATGAAAATGGACTGTTAGAAGATACTACACATTCTTCCTTCTCTTACAGTCACTGTATCTGTTCCAGTCTGATCTTCAGAGCAACCCCTTTATGTCATTACTTTATAATGAAAATATGCTGCTGGAACAGTAGCATTGACTTTTTATAATGTCTACTAAATGTGTAGTAAAGATTTTGTTAGGGATATAATCCTGAGAAATATGAAGTCAGAGTGCTGTAAGTTTTCTCATAGTTTTAATTATTATTTTTATTTTTAAAATTGGAATGACTACATATTTACTATTACCTAATATACCAACTATAGAAGCTGCCATTCAGCAATGTGTTTTGCCATTTATATGTATGGTTTCCTGTTAAGGAAACTTAACTGGGATTGTAGAAGGCATCTATTTTGTGATCAGAGTCATGGTGATGCAGGACTATGTATTACTTTTAAAGCTTCAACATGTAATCTCTATTATCTATAAAACTATTAGCATTGTTTCCTGTTATTTGGGTTGTTTTCTGATGAGTGGTATTTCAGTATATGTTTGTGTTCTAGTGAATTGGAATACAGATTTTTCATAGGGAAATTTAAAGTGTTCTTATGCAAAATAATGTCTAATGACATATTTTTTTGAAAATTTTAGAAGTTAAAATTGAGAACTAATGAGTACCTTGAGTTAAAAGAATAATAAAAGATTATGTGGCAGTTTAGAACTGCTTTGGTTCTCTATTTGTTAATTTTCTGATGTTCAAATAATTTTGTCTGATTAAGAAAATATAAGTTTCTTTTTATATATCTAGCATTCCTTTCCCCCTAGCATCTTTGGTTTGTAATTATAAAACAACCAAACAAAACAAAAAACAAAAAACAGTCTCTGTTTATTTTCTGTGAGTGTTTATTGTGTAAGGTCCTGATCTTACATGCTGTTACATGTGTGAATAATTTTAAGTGGATGAGCAGAATTAAAATGTTTGCAGAAGTATTTATAGGAATAATGCCTAAATCCAGTTAGTAGTCACTGCTTGTGGAAAAAGTGCTCTTTATGACAGAGTACTTGCCTCTGTTGCTTCAGCTCTCTTAGCTCTCTTGAGAAACCTTTTTCAAGTCTGTGCATGTCTTCAGTGTTGGTAGATAGGAAGTGGAAGTTTAGATCCTTAGAAAAGACAAGAGACATGACATGTGCCATCAAGGGTATTGAATTCCTTTACTAGTAGAAAAGGCAGGTAATAGTATTAGGTAAAATGGCTTTTCTTTCCACACCTACACAGACACAGTGAAGAACAGGATTTAATGGTTAGATGCCAAGGAACGAAACTCCATGGCCATGATGAGAACAAATATCTTAAAGTATTTAAGATAAAGGTTTTGGGGTCCTAATCTTCTAGAAATACTCTGAAAACATCTTACAGGGCCAGATGACCCTGAGATGTGTATGGTTCAAGAAGACAGGCATTGTCAGCCACAGTGGACTTTGAAGCCAACAGCTCCCTGCTCTTCCCCCTTCCTGGCAGCCCAGTTTATAGGAGACAGGAGAACAGTGATAACGCTGAGACAGGACAGACTGGGAGTGAAGAGTGGCTCTGTGAGATGTCTTGACTACTTCTTTAAGAAGGGCTGAAGAGCAGAGGGAAGAGGATGGCAATAGTGTGGGAATAGGGAGAGACTGGTAACAAATTGCCTGCCTGCAAAGCTGATAGGCTCCCATGGGGCCTTTTGTTGTTCTTTTAATTCCCTAGGTATCGGATGCATGTGGTGATGTGCTAATCTTGAGCATCTCTGGGTCTCTCTTACAACGCAAGCAGCTGGAAGGCAGACATCTGCACTGTGAACTTACTGTGTTCTCTCACCTCCCTTCCCCCCTCTCCTGATCAGTGCTCTCCCTGATGAAGCCATGTGTGCGTACATTCAGGGATGCCTGCAGAGTTTCCCCTTCCCCAGGAAAGCCAGGGCTAATCTGAGGAGTCTGGTTCATAGGCAGTTTTGCAGATATTCCCACAGAAGGATGTGAACATATGACTAACAATGAATGGCCTGGTTAATAACATTGTTTTGGCAAGGTTGTCCATGAGAAAATTGGTACCAAGAATTAAGTTACCCTGACTTGTTCCAGGAAGCAACAAATCAGGGTGAAAGAGTACATATTTTCAGTTTAAGGCACTGCCAGGCTATTTCCCACACCACGATCTTCAGCAAGATTCTTTGAAGACATCTAGAGGCCACATGTGGTTCCCAAAGAGCCTGCCCAAAAAGAAAATACTGACAAGCTCACCTGTCTTTCCTGGAACTCAAATTTCCATCTTACTTGAACTGGAAACACACCTGAACACCAGGTCAAGTGTAGGCACAGCTAACTCGTGTAAAGAGCAGCATCAGCATCTTGGGACAAGCTGGATCACACTCCACTGGGTCTGGATGGGATGGAGTTAATTTCCTTTGTAGCAACCTGTATGGTGGTGTGTTCTGGATGTGTGACTAACACAGCACTGATATCACATTGATGTTTTGGTTGCTTATGAACACTATTTGCACCTCATCAAGGCTTTCCCTTTAACTCACTCTGCCCCCTACCATGTGTAGGCTGGAACTAGGCAAGAAGTCGGGAGGAAAGAGAGCTGGAACAGCTGACCTGAATTGGCCAAAGTGATACCTTGTACCACATAGTACCATGCTCAGCAGTAAAGATTTTCTCTTCCCAGGTGGCTGTTGCTTGCAGACTTGGTCTGTTTGTGGGGGGTAGTGAGCAATTGCCTTAGCATCTCTTATGGTGTTTGGGTTTCCCCCCCCCCTCTTTCCTTAATTTATTAAACTGTTTTTCTCTCAACCCATAACTTTTCTCTATTTTGTTCATCTTATTCTGTCCCCGTCTTTCTGGGGGAGGGAAGGTGGATTGAACAAGTGGCTGTGTGGGTACTTAGCTACTGGACAGGATCAACTCACCACAGGTCCTATGACTTTTGCTTACAGTCATGGTATTTCTAGCATGGAGTGACATATAATTGGTTTGCTTGCACTGTGGCATACCTCCAACCTTGTACGGCATGCTGAAACTGACTTAGAGATGGGAAAAGAGAAAGGAAATTATTCCTCCAGCATCACCAGGAGAACATGGCTAGGCACAGTTTCAAGAACGTTTTGTTAGTTCATGCAGATAAACATTTGTCTTTTCTCCATCTGGGTGCTTATATGTTCTTACACACTGACTGTGAGTACCATTTCTAGCCTCTGCAGGTCAGTGAGGGACTTACAGTCTTATATGATATGTGCTCGTAAGGCAAAGGAGGACTGCTTTGTACTACTGTTGCATTTAACTTCCATTTCACTGGAATAATGTGGATCAGTGGCCTTTCTAAGATCCTAGTCTACATGCAATTTTTACTTTTTGGTTCATTCCACTTATCTGTGTTCTTCCACCATCACTGTGTACGGCTCAGCACAGCACTGGCTAAACTACTAAAACCTTGGAGTCAGCAGTGATCAGTTTACACTCTTCCTTTTACCCATTCTGAGTGTTGCTGTGGAAGCAAATGCTGTAGCCTCCCTCCCTTTGCTTGCCAGGCAGCTGTAGCTCCTCTTAGATTTCAGAGGATGAATCCATTAGTAATTTTTATCAGTCCTCAGCTGATATTCCTGTTAAACATACTAGTAGAATGTAGCTCAGAGATGGTAGTCCCTACAGTACTGTCACATTTTTGAGCTATTGTCAAAGGAACATGATTGTGCATCACACTAACACAGCTGAAAATTGCTTAAACTCTGCAACACTCACCTGAAAGACTAGGGTTGAACTTTTCTGGTTTGGATTTTTTTTTTTTAATGTGTTAACCTCCAATAAAGTGTTTCCACAGAAATTATTTTCCATTACCTGGGAAAGAATATAACTCTCTCTCTCAAAAAAAATATCTATTTCACGTAACTATCACAGAATTTTATAACTTGCATTTTATGTACATCACTGAAGCAGCTAACTTGCAACAGTCTAAGAGCACAGAACAGAATCAGAAAGCAAACAGTGTACAATGTGGCTTTGCAACTTGTTGTGAAGTACAGCACTGCTAGTGCATGTCAAGGCTGGGTCCAAAGAAGTGGAGGTGAGACAGGTAATTACGTACAACTTATTTCAACTCCAGGCCAGCAGATTTCTACAGCATATGCAACTATGCTTCTGAGCTGAAGTCAGGAACACTTACTTCAGAGGATGAGAACATAATTAAATGTACACTGAAACACAGTGAAGTACCATTATTTAAAAGATACTAATTACTGTTGTAAATGTAAAAGTGGGTAATTTTTTCCTTATCTCCTTTTTAAATCCTTAACAGTTTAACATTTCTTTTTAAGGAAGTTCTTTGTCACTCCAAATGTTAAATCCATGTCACAGGTGCCTGGTTCTTTGTTTTCCCCGTAAGAGTGCATATTGCTTTACAAGCAGATGCTATATTTTAATAAAAGGTATTTTGAACTGAATTTCAATATAATAGAAATGGACATTCTGTAGCGTGCTTTCAACTGTAATAAAATAGATTCATTATAGTACAAGAAGGATTCTGAGTTTGAAAATATGTTTTCTTCAGAATATTTAATAGAAAAGAACATATCATTCCTGTATATAAATTGATAGAAACAGGATGCAATCACAGTGAGAATGTGTACCCATTAACAGGACCAGAAAAGGAAGGATTGTGATGAATATGTTTGCGATTTTCATACCTCATAGATAAATTCTATCAGCCAGAAATGAAAGCCATTTTTCCACTTAAAAAAAAAAAAAAAAACCAAAAAAAACCAGGTTTATGTGAACTGTACAGTAGGTCCTTGCATTCAAGGACTTTTCTGCCTACCAATACCTAATA
Organism: Athene cunicularia; assembly: GCF_003259725.1. Taxonomy (NCBI): domain Eukaryota; kingdom Metazoa; phylum Chordata; class Aves; order Strigiformes; family Strigidae; genus Athene; species Athene cunicularia. The sequence continues at coordinate 41,560,001 of NW_020799097.1, forward strand.
GAGTAATTGGAACAATAAATACTCTGCTTACTTACAACTAAATCTGATACAAATGAACACTAGACAGTAAGATGTGACAAAAGTAAGTGAACTGGGATAGACACTGAATAAAGGGATTGGGTTTTTTATTGCAAAAACATAGATGCAGATTTAGGAAGGCTGAGTTCTGTTCTTGATTTTTCTGCAGAGCGTTTGTGCATTCTTAGTCAAATGATATGGAGGCATTTCTAAGCAAAAGATGTGTACTTATTTAGCTGCCTCTGTGATTCTTATCTAAAAGGTGATGTGGGATCAAATTTAGACAACCATGTGTTCACAGGCACTCTTCAGTGTGGCTTCAGAGTGAAGTTGAAAAGCCTATGCTTACTAGATCATTTGTAAATCAATTTATTGGCAGCTATCAATTAGTTCTCGAGTTACTTTCTATTTGCACAATCTTCCACTCTCCAAAATAAAGTTTGGGAGATACTATGTCCTGTCCAATCATGATATAAAATTGAAACCGTGGAAGTCTTTGACAACAGATGTTGTAGATGCCGAATATTTGCATGAATACAGACAGCAATTGAATGCTTTCATATAAGAAAAATCCATCAGGAGCTATCAAGAAATCAGTTTAGAATTCCCTGCATGCTACTAAAACCTGGGTTTGCATTAAGAATTATTGCACACATCTATCCTTCCTTTGCTGGGCATTGTTAGGAGAAAATTCAGCCTAATATGCCCATTTTGATGATTTTAAGTACTCAATGACTAAGCATGCAGTTACAGCTTTCCAAACATGCCAAAAATAATTAATTGCATACATCTTTTAATAGGGGTGAGAAAAGAATCAGATTAAGAATACAGTAACTAAGTCAGTGAAGTTGTCAGACATTTCTGTTTTCACTCAAAATTGGTCAAGATTAAAGACTGACTTGTTGCTTCAAATTAGTGTATCTTTCAAAGAAACTTTGATAAACTAATGGTCGTATCGGTCTCATCATATAGCATACAATGCAAAAAATGAACAATATCTACCACAGAAAGTACAGCTATTGTAGCCTGCAGATTCCTTTATTATTCTGAAAGAAGATATGGAAATGATTGTTCTGATTGCTTACTCTTTTCTAGAAATAACTGTAACAGCCAACTTCAGTAGCATATTGTGCCAAATCCTAGCTATTGTGTGTGTGGTATAAAACCTAAGATATATAGACAGAAATAGACTTCCCATTTTAGAAAGACCTCGGGATATAGCTTGCTGTAATTTCAAATGGCAAATAGGTGTGGGGTTTTATATCTTTATACTAAAAATCCTCTCTGCGCAATTTTCCCTTTCCACAACGTAGTTGTCCCCCTTCGATTTCAACCCCCAAACTTCTATGACTCACTTAATGTTTACACAAATACTCCACACATAACGACTAGCATAGCAAAGACTGAAGAAGTGGCAGCCCACAGCTTTATCCAATACCAAAAGTTATTTCAATGAAAATGGAGTACAAAATTCATTCCCACACTTCACAACTAGGTCTTGCAGAGATTGCAGCTTTTGAACAAAAGTATTATAAAACACAGAAGAAATCCCTTGAGTTTTGATATTTGAGGAAATTGACTCATATAAGAGAAATTCTCATCTGAACCAAAGGATTGAAATTGCCCCTTACATTTCTCTGTAAGTCTATAACTGTTTATAACATTCTGTTTAATAATACATAGAAGCCAAATACATAGAAAATTCACTGCAATTTACTGAATCCAGTAGCCTCACAGAGGTGAGTCTGCCACAACACCATGTTCCTAGGTCCAGAGAGCAGCCAGACAGCTGAGCACATATTCTTGATAGGAATATATATGCACACACACATATGTACACTTCCATGATGCACATATACATACCCACAGGGCTGGCCACACAAAATAAGAGTCAGAAACACTCACAGAAATAGAGGTAGCACAGATATCTTAGTCCCGTCTCCATCTCTGGCAGCTCAGGACCAAGGTGTGTTGGAAGGCAATTTATACACACGGTATGGATTCCTCCAACAGACTGCTTTAGACACCCAGTCTACCCAGTAGGTGGTCCCTGGATCTTCTGGTTTCCCAGGTGCTTCATGCACAAAAATACACACATGCAAATGATTCTGACCCCCAGACCCTCACAGTCTCCCCAGTTGCTACCTTGGATCTTCTGGATCCTCCAGTAGTCAGCTCTCAGACCATTCTGGTCTCTACATCTGCTTTAATACTTGGCTCCCAAGCCTCCGTCATCCTCACCAGCTATTCCAACTGGATGTTAACTAGTGACCACATGCCAACATGCACTACACCAGTCTCTCAAGTTACTGGCACTCAAGGTACATACATGGTCCTTATGATCTGTAGTGCCCAGTTCTGGCCGCTAGCACTGAGGCCTCTATGTACACACATGTATGCTGAAAATAAAGCCCCTTACTCAGAAAAATAGACAGAAATCGAGTTTAATACAGGAGAGACTGAGGTGATAAGGCATAGGGCATGGCCAGACAAGGGTATTGACCAGTAGCCTAATAAGAGGCATCTGGCCCCTTTTATCTCTTTATCTCTCTATTTTGCTATCCCTGTTTCTCCAAAAATCACCCAGATCCCTGCCTTTTCCTGTCTTTGGCTCCTTCTCTAATCATCTGATAATAGTTTTGTACAATCCCAAAATGCTCCCCTCTGATTCCCACGTTAAGTCTCTTACCTCTAGAGGCAGTATCCCCTCTCAGCCTGTAAGGTGGCCTGGAGATTCTCTCCTGTTGACTGATGGTGATGGGTGTCACTTACAGTCCATGGGGATGACACCCTCCTGGGATGCCCTGGGAGGGATGAAGTTGAGGGACTCATTTCCCTGCCTGCTGTTGTGCCTCTAGGCTTCTTCATGTGTGTGGAGATGAGACTTTGCTCATACAATCTAACACAATACAAATCCATCTGAAGTCAGTTTTGCAGGCAGATCATGACAATACCTTATTGCAGGTATGGCTGGGCAGGGACAAAGGCATATTGGTAAGACCTGTGGGCTCATCTTTCATTCAGCTGTTGCTTTTCGGTAACCTCTACTCAGATGAGCCAGAAGTAAAGTTTGTCAGCTTGCTTAACCAAGACATCTCCCTTGCACCTAAATTTTTAATTCTTGTTCCTAAATTAAGTGGGGACATTCACTACATGGAAGTAAGTCAGATCCTTTAAGAACCTCAAGAGAGATCACCTCTACTCAATTAATTTGATTAATCTCCCTTCTGTAGGCATAACATTTAGATGAAAGTAAGGGAAGGATGGAGGATACAGTCATCTAGGGCAGACTACCACTGAGACTCTACCGCTTCTCACATAAAAATGGTCGTAGAAAACCAGAAACAATTTATAGCATCTTGTGGCAGATATTTAAACCAGGGCAGACTAATTACAGACTGAAACGGCCAGTTTCTCTCCACTGATAAAGGCAATCCAGGGTGATAAACTCAGATGTAAACATTGTAGGCATCAACATTTAAGCTGATGAATCTCACCTTAAACTCATTAGTTAGATGTGTAATATAAGAGAACTGACGGCTGCTATAAAAACCTCTAAAGTCACCCAGTATGTGTAATATATATCACAACATAAGAACTGATGAGCTAGTAAATTTAAGTACTGGTAAAGTGCCTAAGTAAGGTGACATGTGTTTCTTTCAATATTTTCTGTATGAAATTCAAGGTCTAGTAAGTTCAGCAGATGTTTAACTCAAACATGTTTGCATGAGTTTTAGAACAGGGTGAGCTTAAGCCAGAAAAAAAAAAAAAAAAATTCAAGGGGGAAAAGTTTGAGTTTTTGAAAGTCTCTCTTTTTTTTTTTTTTTTTTTTTTTTCCCCCCCAGTTTTTAGAGGACTTACTAATTAAAATCTATCAAGACAAGATCAGAAAAAAACATCACTATTACAGGGAAAGAAAATAGAACATTTTTTTTTTTTTTCCCAGGAATAATATACCTAATCACTAGGCTACTAGTTCATGGTCTATTTCTTTCACATGATGAGCCAGGCCTGACTTTATAAAGGCAAAACGTGGAGAATCTAGGCTAAAAGCAATGTATGACTTAAGTGAGGGTATAAATTTGGGTTTGTTCTCCTAAATTCCTGTTCAGTATTACTTCAGGTGCCTCCTTTATTTGATATGATCATTCAGTTGCAGCCTATTTAAGGACAATTTTTTTTGTGTGTTAGTGGATCATCTTGCTTATGCTTTTTTTTTTTTTTTCCTGAAAGACAAAAAACTTTTTTTTTTTTTTTATTTTTTCTGTCCTTGGTATGCCTTAGATATTTTGCTCAATATTACAGTTCTTGTCACATTTCCTGTAAGACTGATTTGGCAGCTGCCAAGATGCAGTCAGAGGTGAGCACCATGATAGGGAAGTACTTAAGCACAGGTGACAGGCTGCATGGCAGCAGCAGCATGACATTTTAACTGGAGATACAGAAAATGCAGGGAGTAGCATGTTGCATTTGATACACACAGGGGACAGCTGTGGTAAGTGTGGCAATGCACATGTGCTTTGAAAGAATATGACAGGCAATATCTGACTTACAGTAAGAAATGGGGGAAAAAAAAAGAATGTAATAGAAACCAAAAGAATAGATTCTATATTTTGAGATCAGTTTCATCTTACATTAAATAAGCTGTATGTATACCGTACACACACAACATTTAAAAGTACTTAAAATTATATTACATGTGTCAGCTGGAAGGTTTAATTCCATACAGTCTCAGCCTTTGAAAAGTCTTGAGTGTCCCTGTTTGATGTGCATTAAATATGACCTTGTTCCATGAGCAGTACCACTGACATGAGTAAAAGTGGCAGTGATAGGTTCCTGTTTGACAAAAGCAAAACCAGGTATCAATTGTTCATTTTGGTTTAGGTTTCCCTTAAGACTTATTTAATTTCTGAGTTGCTTATAATTCTCAACAGCAAAAAAATAAATAGAATACCAAACTACTTCAAGACTTTTTCTGAAAGTTAGAAGTCTTGTGTTGAAGATTGAATACTAATATTTCTCATTCATATGGTACATTGCATTTTGTTTCTAAAGACCTTGGAAGGAAGAGAATGAAGGGTACAATGGTTCATTGAGACCCACCACTAGCCAACTATCTTTTTACTTCTGTTGATCTTTTTACAGATCAACCCTGATGTTGTTGATGTTACAAACCACAGAAGAGCCAGCAGTTGAGGTATGTTGTCTTTCTGCAGCACCATTATACCCCACAGCTGGCAGGATTTCGGACAAAATAATTTCTGCCATTCTGGAAGGCACATGGTGAGAGGACAAAGAGATATATGTGCTAATAGGCTTTTATTTTTCTTCAGAGTAGCCTGGATTCATGACATTTATTCAAAGTACAGCTGTTATACTGTTTCAGCTATAGAGGAAAAAGAATACAGAGAAAAATAATTCCTTTAGGCATATTCTCCTCTTGTTCTGTAAGTTTTTACATTTAATTATATACTGAGCCAGATCCTTAATAAACATAAATCAATACAGATTAAATTGAATTAAGTTGAATTATGCTATTTGAATCTTTTACATATTTTTAAATTTATATCTTGTGATGTAGCCAGAAACACTTGGTTTTGCTACCAAGAAGTGAAGAGAAATCCAACTGCAAGATAAGGATATGACATTTATCTACATGACTATCTTTTACACTAGGTGTCTTGTTTCCTTGCATTCTTTTCAGCCTTGGAATTAGTAGGCAGTAAGCTCTAATTCTCCATTTTCCTGCTCAGTCACTTGTCCCTTCAGGACAAGGAGATCTCCAGAGCCCTCCTGCCCTACTGCAGAGCATGGCACCTCCCCTGGGCTGTGTTTTACAGGTACAGAGCAGCGATGCACAGCGTAGCCTGACATGTAACAAAAGTCATACATTCACCGAAGGGAGGAGCTGTGTACAGCAATGCTGAGGGTTCCCAGGAAACTACAGCCTGTAAATTCTCACTGCCATGAATGATATATCATCATGTCCAAAGTAAAGAAAAAGAAGACAACGAGACAACAGCTTTCTGTAGGACGCATCCTTAGATAATGATTTTTACCTATATCCTCCATCTCTCAAAAGATGTTGCATCATAGTAAAATTTACTGGGATTTTTTTTAGTTAACTGCATTAGCAGAAAGAGTTAATTAAAACAAATATGTGTAAGGCACAGGATGTTAGAGAGGCTGATGTTTCTTTAACAGCTCCAGATGTCTAATATTCTTCCCATTCTCAGGAATTTTGCACTATTGGTAACACCAAATTACTCTTTGGCAAAGAAAGGGTGATTGTTTTTTATTGTCTGAAGTTTTCTTTATTTTTCTGCAATTTACTGGCAGTGCAATTTGGGAAGAGAGAAAATATTTGCCTGCAGGATCATGGAAAAAGGAGAGTACAAGTGAAAATGGAATGTAAGAAAATGACAAAGACAAAATTTAAAACTATAACAGGACAAAAAACCCGAACCCTGAAACCATCACAGCTAAAGGTAGTGAAATCAGCTAAAGAATATAAATAAGGAGCATTCTAATTGAGAAACCAATAGGAAATGGAGGTAAAATCATAAGTAATCTTACACCTAAAACTTGCAGAAGACTGTTGAGAGACACCAAAGAAAAAATGCAGAACTTAGGATGCTTTGAATTAGAGAAAAATTAAGTACAAATATACCAGGTAAAAGATGAATCCTATAATATTTCTTCTGAAGTGGAAATGTCAGGCTTTTCAACAATAATGCAAAAAGAACCGTATAATAAATATTTCTTTTCAACATTTTATTATAATAATACATGATATATTTTCCATTCCAACAATAACAGGAAAATGTTTAATAGCAGCTTATAAAGTTAGCTATTTCAAAGAAGCAGGATTAATAAATTGAAATTAAAAGTATTAGCAGAGTTGAGCAAGGGCTTTTAGGGGCCAACAAAGTTTATTTTCAATAAGGCCTGGACATGGGAGAAGTTCCAGAGAACTGGAAGAAAGGTAGTGTTTATCAGTATTTTAAAATCTGTAAATAGACCACATATTATAGAATTGAAATAGATATACCACACAAAAACTTATGAAAGTGATAATGTGGGGCTTGACTGATTGTATTAACCCTCTTTAATTCTTTTTTAATGCCAATCAGCATGGGTAGAAAACAGATTGTATAAACTAGCGCTTTTTTTTAAAAAATGTTTTAAGTGTGCTAATAATAATTTTCCAGTATACTTTGAATTCAGAAGTCTTCTGGTTATTTTTGTGAAAGGAGAATAAAAACCGAAGAAAAATAGCAAAACAAAATAAAACATGACATATTACTTTGATCAGATACTGGCTTATTCAATGTTTAAGTGGATGTTTTTCTATCAGTGTCCTACAGACAATCAGTTCCTAGCTTATACACATTTGAATATTTTTATTAATGATTAACACTCTATAGAGAATTGGAGAAAGAAAAAGGAAAAAAATGAATTACGAGACATCAAATCCAAGCAGAACTAATCAAGCTATCTTTATTTGTGACCATAAATTATTATCAGATGATATGTTATTCACATTTCTTTGTTTTGACTTTGTTTCTTGAAAATGAAATAAATTATTAAACTTTTGATCTCAGTGGTATGATGTATCCCAAAATCTCACATGAATTGTTTTAAGAATAAAAGTTAATTCCTGTCTTTAAAACCTTCCAAGCCAGGCTTAATCCAATATATAACTCTACTGAAACAAATCCAGTCTGGTTATATCTTCTTTTTATAAAGAGAGGAATTAATTTATATTCAGATAATATGCTTAGATTTTATTGCAGTCATAGCATTTAACAAAAAGCATACACTGAAATAAGAATGACCTAAAGCAATATTCCTAGTAGTGAAATAATTTCATAGCTAGATTGAGTGAAGTTGAAGGGATCATCATTCCCATCTCTTAACATAAAAGGAAAAAAGAGATAAAAATTCTGAGGGCGAAGACCCTATTGCTGAAATATGGGAGTACAAAAAACCAGAAGGCTCTACATCTTTATTTTGGAGAGGCCATCTTTTGGCCACTACCACTGACTTACTGCTTGGTTATCCTAGTTATATTTAAAGGTTTATTAAATGCTAAAATTCCATGTTTGGAGAAGACAGGTGTTTATGACTGGTAATTAAGAGGAATAAATAGATGTAGCATATGCACCTGTTCTAGAGAGCATTCACTCAGAGAGGTATAAAATACAGCCCAAGCTTACAGTACAGCTGGGTTCTTTATAGTAAAACCCATATTTCTACCACCTAGTAGATTAAATCTCCCAATACTGAATAGGCATTGCAAATATCAAGTTCATCTGGCCATTAGGAAAATGGCCTTTTTCTGATTTATATTATATTTATATTATTAATTCTGGAAAAGTAAGGAGGGACATATGTAACATAAGGCACAAAAAGTTGTACCCTTGCCTAATGGCTAATAATTTGATGCTTATGATGAAAAGTAGAAATTGTAATAAATACTACTGTAATATTCTTGGAGAAGACCAAATGAAGGCCTAGGTATTTTGTGGCTATCTATTATTTTTACAGTACTTTCTTCCTACTATTATTATTTATATTCTAGGAGTACTTATAAATCAAATCTAGGAACAGGACTCCATTACATCAGGAACTTCAAAAATAATCAGGACGCTAAAAAAAAATACCTAATTTTAATAATTTAAAAAATTACATGGCTATTCTAAACTATTTCACCTAGGGTCCTTCCCTAAAGAAGTCAGTCTCTGTGAAGTGGCTACATACCTCTTTCTGTGATAGGTGAGGTGATTTGTTTTAGAGATAGATTGCCTAATCTACAAGTATGTGTTAAGGGGGTGGGTGGGTGGGAAGAGAGCACATAAAGAAAGTCAGATGGCCTAGTGCAGGATAAAAAGATATGACTGACAGAGAAATATCTTAATTTATATATATACTGTCTCTTATACACA
>NW_020799097.1:41569016-41577703 GCF_003259725.1 Athene cunicularia
CATACTGTACCATTAGAAAATTAACAAACAAACTGAGTTAAAATACCAAAAAGCTTGTACTTTTTTTTTAATATATGAATTTGGAATTAAAATATAAATTTTGGGGGCGTGAAGTAGTTCATATTTTACTTTTCCCATTGTGATAAAGTTCTTTTCTTTATATCTTTCTTGAGCATTTTTCCTTTTTATTTATATTCAACATAATGTGTGAAACTCATTGAAAAATTATGCAGCTACATATAGACAATTTTCCTTTTTTTTTTTTTAAATCTGTCTCTTCATTGCAAAGTGGTCTCATTTCTTTTTTCCTTATCCACCAAGTTCCCCATTCCCATTCAAGTCAATCAAATGATTCTTTTTTCTCCCTGTATTAGAATTGAAAGTCTCTGTTTCAATATGATAGGGGGTAGGAACATTTTAAAGTCTGTTAGAATAAGTTAAGTTGCTTAGAAACTCAGTGCTTTGTGTCTCCTTCTGTAGAAGAGATCTATCCTTGTTTCCCTTTCTGCGTAGTGTTTCTGTAAAGTGTTTAGACTGTGTGTTGTAGAGAACATGTTTTCTAAATGCTTGTAAAGGGTTTGGTAACTAGTTTCTGTCTTCAATTAATTTAAGTAATCAAGATTATGTGATGAAAAAACATGTGGAAGAGTAGGGGTGGAATGCATTCTCTGTATCAAATATAAAACACATAATTAAATAATTTGAAATAATTTACCTTATTTTTTTGAACTAGGCATTCGCTACTGACCTATGGAGTATGTGTGCCAACAAGAGTTTCCCTATTACTCTCAATCAGTACATAAGGCATTTCTTCACTTAACTACAGGAGGACATGACACAAGGAATTAGATAATATTAATGTTAAAACCCTACCAGAAGACAGGTGCTAACAAAGATATATTTTATATAACTCCATAGAAGACTGGATGATCCATGCTAAATAACAGAAATCTATCTTCACTGAGGCAGGGGAGTTTGATCATTCAGAAATGACATAGGAAAAGAAAGTTGCAGAGGGAATTGGTCACCATTTTAAAATAAAAATAAATTTTACATTCCGAGTAATTTTATGGTTTTTGTTTGTTTGTTTGTTTGTTTGTTTTTTAAATACAATGAAGTATTTTTTAAGTTGTCAAGTGTACTCAGCCCTCATGATCTGCTCTCTAGGTGGATCTTTTGGCACATAAGGTGTCTCCTACCTTCATTAAACTCTTATTGCTATTTCTTTTCTTATATTTCTTCAGTTACTGGCCAGGTCTCATCTGATATAGGTCTATGTGGCAATGCTGAAGTCACTGAAGTCAGTTTAAATCAGCTAAGGACCTGTTCTGAATACGACTAATATGAACGACTTGCTATGCTTGTAAAATACTTGTTGAATTATTTCAGTCACGTTATATGTATGTATGACAGCTACGTATATAATGGGACCTTTTGCTAAAATCTAGACAATGTCTGCCGTATCGCTGCTCTGCATAGGAGCAATCAGAGCTTCTACATTCATTTTGCATGTGCAAATGCCAAATCCCACTGAATTTACATTAACCAACAACTGATCACCAACTGAAATACAGGCAAAAGATTACAAGAGTTAAAAATGCTGCCGACCACCTGGCCTCAAAATTTAAGAAAATACACATGTATTTAAATTTGCATTAGACATAAATAATGCTCCGATGCCTGGATTCTGTAGTGCAGAGATGCAGTCTTCCAGTTCTTCGATGAGGTCAGACAGTAACCAAACTCAATGACTGGTGCTATGAAGAAAGAAGAAAAATCGCTTCTTGCCTGTAGCATTTCTGAGTTTAGACAGAATGGCTAAATTGAGCTGTGTGAGTCTATACACAGCTGATAACTGGCCACAGTAAACCAATCATGAGAGATCACAGAAGTGACTTGTTCATCACTTGGCAGTGCCAGTAAGATAACAGTGACCCATTATATACTAGGTAAATTATGCTATCTAATATTTGCATAACCAACCATTTTTTTTTTTTTTTTTTTTTTTTTTTTACTTATCCATGTTAACTGAATAGCTCTTTTGGGAAGGGTTTTGTTAGCCATACACTGAAAATCAAAATCTATGTAGTGTTTTATCAGATTTTTCTTAACTAAACAGTAAAATTACTTACTGTCAGATCTCAGCCTTCTTCTCCTAAAAATGAAAAAGCATGAAATGCATGAACTGCAGATAGTCAAGCTTAAAACATTATGAGGCTCCACATGTCTCAGACAACTACAACAGTAACTACTGCGTCCTTTTAAAATAATGTAATTTGTGTTTCCATGCCTGACTTTTTGTTCTGCTCATTTTGCTGCACTGTGTTCTTAGTGGTGAGCCATGTGAAAAAACTATGGTGAGTTAAAAAACTAGCTTTGCTCCTCTTTCATTCCATGGATCTGATTAAAAAATAAAATTAACTAAAGCACTTACAGGAGTATTTTAGTTTTGTGATAGCATCTCCTTATTATATTGCCTAGTTGAAGAAAAGAACAGGCAGCTGCTCAGCCAGTTAACTTGACTCTTCCCTTGGTGTATTAAAAGGTAGCAATAGACCACAGAGACACAAATTATTGCTTTCACTCAGCTGTGAATAGGTAAAGGAAAAGGTGAATACTAGAGGAAATAATCCTTAGGTACAGGTGTCACAATTCAATGTCAGGGAAAATTTCGATACAACCCCAAGAGAGAGTTTAAGACACAAATGAGGTCAAATGCTGTACGACCTTTCAAACTTTATTCCTGTAAAAAAAGGTAATAGTGATAGGACAGAGGGGAGCAGAAAAGGTCAGAACTAAGCAAGCAAAGGGAAGAGATGCAGCAAGCTCTGTCACCACCACTACTGATCCAGCGGCATCCTGTTGCTTTGGTCTCAGTGCAGATGGTGGGGATCCATTGAGAGAAGAGTAGGCAATCCTTGTATTATCCCAGTCCCCACAATCAGTCTGCCTATTTCCATGGAGCTCGTTATCATACCCCATGTTCCTCCATGCGTGCATGCCCAGGTGTTCACGGTGGTCATACCGGGGGGGAGTCAGCTGGCAATGCCTTCAGCCTCTGCTTGTCCTCCTCATCCTGACTTCTTACCCTGGGCCTCCGCACAAGCGCAGCTTGGTAGATGTTACGAAAGATGTAGTTGTTTCAGCTTCGGACAGACACTTTTTTTCAAGGATACTTTTGTCTACTTCAGGGCGTACTTCTTCATGGCAAGAGGATGTTGAGGCCAAGTTTAGGCAGTGGTGCAATGTCAAAATAGACAGCTGACACGCTCCAGCAGTCTTACGCCACCCTGCGGCTCAGGAGATGGTAATAGCACAACAGCAATGCTGAGACAAAACAGCTGAAACAGTCCCTTAAAACAGGTATGGACTCGTTATATGATCTAGAGCCAAGCTTTGGGTACAACCACAGAGAACGGTGTTTTAAAATCATGTCTTCTAAATGTAAGAGACAGGATTGGTACCTGATAAAAATTGTGGCCTCCTTGCACTTAGGTAGGAATTGTTTATTTCCTCCTGCATTTTTTACATAGTAACTCATTTATGCGAAAAGTGGGTTTATATGAAAACACCTAGAAATGAAAATTGCAGCTTTTCATAACTGGTTTGAATCAGTGAAACTAACTGTACAAGAAGGAAGCACTGCAGATTAAAGGCCAGTCTGTGTTATGGTATTTTCAGGTTTTCATCATAGAACATTATGTTTAGTTTTCATTACATTTCAGTTTATTTTGTGTTCACTGGGAAATGCACTTTACATTCTGTTTCCTTTGTACAAAATATTTGATTAATCTTCTCATAGTTTCTGTATGTTTCTGTTTCACTGATGAAACTCCCTTCTTTGGTTCATTTATCACCAATAGGTTCTCCTGGACGTGAATCAAAGACTATATAACCTAGTGGGGAAAGTTCCTTGACACTGTCTCTTCAAAACATCAGTTCAATAAAATCCTGTATCCATTAACTTTCTCATACCTATCATGGTACACATGCAACTATATTTTACCAGTAATTGAAAGTGGTGAGGCAAATATAAAAATTCACACCTTTAGCCTTTCTAATACAGATTTCTCTTAACATGACTAATATAGTTGACAGTATCCACACTTATTATGTGAATAAATATCAGTTGTAATGGGTGCATTCCTATCTACTATTTAAAAATACATTACATATATATATTTATGTATATACAGAGAGATTAAAAAAAATATATTTGATTTGTGACTTCTCCTGTTTGCCAGCTGCTTTACATAATATACATTTTTTTCCAGGATGCGTATTTACTCAATCATCAGAGAGACTGAAACGTAGGTAAACAATGCACTACATGTTTTGAAAACTAAGTTAATTACGGCAATGGAATAATTTTCCAAGGCCTTGTAGCTCTAGTATCAGGCATATTCAATACCAGATCTGACAACAGAGAATTTACAAGAAAATACAAAACATATATGTACATACATATTTACATGATATACTGCTGAATAAAGCGTTAAATATCAGTAAAATTACTCTTTCAATTTAAAATTGGAAAAGCACTATAAAAACTAAAGTATGTTTTAGTACAAAAAAGAAGCAGACTGGGAAAATAAAAGTTTAGATACCTGGTTTTGATATCATTACATCATTTTTGGAGAAATATTAACCCATTGAATCGGTATGGACTAATTCTTCATTACACTGAAGTCAGTAAGATTACTCTCTGGCCCTTTGTTCTTAGCTTCTGACAATGTTGTTTTCTGAAATATTATTGGAGCTGATAGAAAATCTCAGAGCCAGCTTTGAGTATTCACATTTGTCTTTGTATATGAAATCCTTGTTCACATTGATTTATATACATTTAATGTCTTTCAGAATACAGAAATATTTACAATATATTTAAATCTATAGATGTAGATTAAATTAACATAATCTAGTTTGTGTTTCCTAGGGCATTACATTTGCTTAGATATTAATAGTTTTAAAATAGCAAAAGCATTACTCTATCACAAAAACCTCAAGGAAATAGATGTAAGTCTCGATTGTCTATGCAAACACTAATCTCACATTCTGTTTTCCCATTTATATTGAGCAGTGGAGGTTTGCTTTTGAATCGAAATGCTATTGATATCAGCATGTGCTTACCAGCTCAGGATAGAGAAGTTGTCTCTGCTCCCATGCTCTTCCAATTTGCAAGGAGGTGGTTGTTTCAAATGTTATTTTTTTCTGGTAAAGTGACAGCTCATTAGATCTCATTACTAGTCAGCAGCTGTCACAGAGCATGGTTTTCAAACTTATGGAACACAACTCTTCACAAAAGCTTTCTCCAAAAATGGGGAAACAATTTATTTTGTCATTAACCTCAAATGACATATAAATGGCTGCATTTACACCTTTTGCTCTGCTGAAGAGCATTTCAAAATTCAGTAGTTTAAACTTGTTTTATGGCATTTGTTCTCTTTAAAATGCTGATTTCTGCTATTGGAAAACTGTAAACCAATAAATGAAGTGAAAAGTAAGATATTTCATCACCAAATTCTGTCACAAAAAGAGGAGGAAATTATTTTGATTGTCCTTACAGTCTGTTTGCAAGGAAAGAGGGATTACAGGAAATTCATTGCTTCAACCAAACCAAGAAGTGAACTTGAGCCTGAGAAGGCTGACTGTGCAACTTCCATCTGTATCATAAGAAACTGCAAGGTTATTGTCTTGTATTAAGGAGAAAAAGACGTCCGAGGAATATTGGTAATATAACCTCAGAGTTAGTAATGTCAATTTAACATTTCTGAACAAGTGTATTTCAAAGGTCTTACTTCTGAAAAGGATTTTATAGCCCTTACATTAAAATTAGAAAAAATAGGATTGTTATTTGCAGAGCTAGAAGCAAGATACATTGACCTTGTTATCTGAACATTTCTTTTGTCTTTTAGTAAACATAAAATGAGGAATCATACACAGTGTTGCAGGTCCAAGTGTTAAAAAACAGACTACCTGCCAAGTGCTGTCATATCAAGCATTTGCATCCTTAAGCAGAAACATGAGTTAGAGAGCAGTAACCAACAATTTCCAATTGATGGTGTCCTTATTAAAATCTGAAGGCCTAAGGGGGCTTAAAGCAGACAATAGCTTCAATAAGAATATGGGGGTTTTTTTTAAATGCAGCTTCACATGCAGTTTTAGATATTTTCTGAAAAAGAGGAGATAGAAAAGGTCTGATTTATAACATAGCTTATGACTCTAGTGACACTTTTCTGCAATTTTGTTTGATCCTTAACATCACAGTCTGTCTTTTTTTTTTTTTTTTTTTTTTTTTTTTTTTTTTTACAAAGCATTTTACAGTGCTGTTTTCTTTGTTGTTTCAACTTGATGTAAAGCATATAGGTGTGCCAAATTAGTGTCTTCCACAGGAGAAAGGTGATCTGTTCTTTTGTTGACTATTTTGACTTTTAAACAAATGTTTTCTTGTTTTACCATCTGCCATTTGTGGAATATTTACTATAGTTACAGTGTGTAACTATAGAATTCTATTAAATATTTTATACAAAGCACAAAACCCAATAACCATTATGTGTCACTACCAAAATTTAAGATAAAAGAAAATTAAAGCAAAATGGACTTTAAAAGTAACTTTTTAGGGTCTGAATAAGCGCCTTTGGCTATTTTATGGATGAAAGGTTATTACATACTTTGACAACTGAGACTTGCCCTTGGGTTGGGAAAAAAAAAAAAAAAGTAAGAGAAAGCTTCCTGGAATTTCTTTAATTTACCTGAACAGCCTGTTTGGTAAATTAATCAAAAACATGACTCAGATAAAATATGTACAAAAGTGATCATAATCAGTTCTTAAAACTCTTAAAACTTGGGATTCATACATGTATTATAACAATACCAACAGCCAGGAAGATACATCCTTAAGTAAGCTTTTGTACAGAAATACTTAAATTTCATCACTTTGTCACTATAATACTTAGGAAATGTGACAGATCCCGTACCACCCATGCATACTTGGGGCCTTTGGTCTCACGCCCACAAAGCAGATTCCTAGTAGGCTGCCAGCGATAGACCTTGCAGCTAGAATGAATCGAAGCCATCTGAGGAGGTAAGCCAGGAGAAGCCAGGCACTGCAGAATGAAATCCAAAAATGCTGATGTATTGCCTGAGGAGTCATGAGAGCAGAATTCTTCCTACAAAGATTTTGTCGTTTGTAAATTTCTGCTAGTTGCTGCAGACTCTGTAGTCAAAGGAAAGAGTTAGACATCTCCAAAAGGTGATTCAGCTCCCTTGCAGGTGACTCCTGATACACCAATAAAGCTGGACGAGAAGAGTCTGCCTCTGTACACCAGCATGCTTACAGGGAAGCTACTGGAGGACAAGAATACATCACAACTGTCTTACTTGCTATGTTTTTAAAGAAACAAATTGCTTATGTTAGTTTGTATGAGGATCCTGGTCCTGTCGTAGGTGTTAGGAATACGCTGAGTGCATTGGGCAGACAAAGGATTTAGGAGAGGGACATCTAGTTTCTGAATCCTTGCCAAGCTAAATAGGAGAACTTGTAACCACGAATATAACAAGTCTAAGCAATAAACTGAGCTATGCAGAATGTATTGACCTCTGCCAATGTGCACTTACGCCACTTTTTGAAACTCTAAAGGTAAAAATAATGACATTTGCAGAGTATGAGTCCTTCCACAATGAAGTGGTCTCGAGATCTCATCTTGGAACTTAAGCATGTAAGTCCTTTCCTGATACCTAGATTTATGTGATATGCCAAAGATCACAAAGGCAATCCATGGCAGAGAAAGGATTTGACCCAAGGCCTCAACTCCTGAGCTAATATTTGAAATACTCCACAAATCAGTCTTTCTTTTTGACAGTTCACTATGTGAGAATGTAATTTGTTTCTAAGCAAAACATGTTCCAGATGGTTTGCATTTGTAATGACGCTTGAGGAAGAATTATGAGTGTACTTGTTTGGCTTCCATGTTAGAATTACACGTTGAAATACTTGCCATTTATGAGTGTCTGGACCTAATATTTACACCCAGTTTTTGCTTTCTAGTGTCAGATTCATATCTATTTTTACCCCACTGCCCTTGATAGGAATTATGTTGTATAGTCACAGACACAAAAGACTTTTTGCTCATAATGAAGATGTCTGAAACTGAATTTCTCCATAGTTCAGGATTTTGTCATTGCTAATATGCCAGGTAATCTGCCACTGAATTTTTCAAAATGCAGGAATGTTTTAAAATTTGTGGAAATAAGCTCAAAACATCAAACTGAAAATACGGGGGAACATAAATGAAGGGAAAAACATATTTTAAAAATTTTATTCAATATATATTATGTACCCCTAACTAAAACAGTTCAACTAGCTTCAGCTAGTAAATTAGAGTCTTCTGCTGCTGCATCTCATTCTTTTCCTTTCTCTTCTCAGAAACCTCATACAAACTGTTTATGAGCAGTCCTGGATTTTTGGAATATACTTTTTTTTTAAATTTCTGCCAAGTAGCCTAGAGTCTGTTGGACTCTTGGACATACCTATGGCACATCATTCATGTAGTAAGCTGACATTTTTAATTGCTTTCTGGCTTGTGTGTTTTTTCTCCCAAATTAGTCAGAGTAAAAATTTGCTCTTTCATTTATTTCTTTAGGAGAACCTTCATATACAATGGTCACAGAAGCTGGCATATGGGGGGGGG
>NW_020799097.1:41577753-41589012 GCF_003259725.1 Athene cunicularia
AAAAAAAAAAAAAAAGTCCCCAACATCCCAAAGAGAAAAATTGGGAGCAGTTTGGGTAATATTTGTGAAAAATACTATTTCTGGGGAGAGGCTATATTTTCTGTAGTGTTCTTTATCAGCAGATCTCAACCTTTCTTTGAAATCTCTGTTTTACAAAAAAGGAACTAAGGCATAATAAAATGACCTTATTGTCTAAGGTCAAAAGTGCTGCTGAGCAGGAAATCGAAGCTTAAAATCTTTCTCTAAGACAGCTCATTGACTAAAACCTGTGGAATCCAGGATTAACCTGTGTGATCTGGTTGTTTGTGGGGTCAAAGAAGATGTTAGGGACTACAATAAAGTATCAGTTTTGGTTTCCCTAACATTCATTAAAGAAAGAGAAAATTTCTTAACAATGTGTTCTTAAGAGTCCAGCTGGTTACCTGCATTCTGTACTGCAAAATAGTTCCTTCTGCCAACTTGGACTACCAGTTGCAAAATATTCCTCCTGAGGGACTTCACACATAAAAAATGGTATCAGTAAATTGAAGGTGTTCTTGTACCTTAACAGTGTATGATATTCAGGTCCCCCACATCTTTACCGAGCCTTACAAGTCTCCAGTCTCCTAAAGACTATTTCAGATTTAAAATATTCTTTAGTATGTTTTATTTATTACTTCTTGCTGAAGTTAAGTCTCTCTGTATGAGCAAGAAGATTGCGAAGCTGTCTTCTTACCCAGACTCCATATTGGGTAAGGAGCAATACAAACATGTGTCTTCCACTTCCTAAACATCCTCTAAGCAATTTACTACTACATTCTGTCTTGAGTATGACCACCAGTTTAGGGCCAACAGCATGCTTAAACATCGATCTGTGTGGTCAGCTGGGGCTTCTTCCTGGGCTTTAAAAGTGTAAGGCTCAATGGTAAAACACACACAGATATAAGATGCTCAGCAGAAGAGAAGTAAGCAACTATTAGACCTACTCATGAAAAATTAAGCTCCGTGTGATTTTAAGCACTTGCAGTGCTAGGATACAGGTCAGTGATGACTTTGTGTTGGTAAGAATATTTGATAGTTCAAGATAGGTGCTTAAAAAGTCACATGTGCATCAAATATTTGTGAAACTCCTCAGAAGGATTTTTTTTATCTTTTTAGATTAAACTGAATTCTTATTCTATTTCTGAAGGAAAAGTATAGAATTAAGGATAGAATTGAATTTCTATCTATGGTGTGTTGTGTCTCTGGTTGTTTTTTTATTACAGACCTATTTAAATTGCCTGGTCAGTATAGCAAAAGATCAAACCTCTTTATTTTAGAATGTCTTCACTTGCTTCCTACAACTTTATGTCGATTCTCAAAACCTCATTCTGCCACTTTCTAGTTGATCTAGTTATTAGCGAAGCTCAGATTTATCAAAGAGAGGAATCAATTATTTATTAAGATTAATAAATATGACAAATATTATCACATAATGAAACCAGAGCCTTGAATAAGCATTGTAAAAATATGTTGTCTAGATTAAGTTTGTAATTTCAATTTGTACATCATAGCTTGAGGACAAAGGAGTTCAAATAAAACCTGAGGAACCTTGACAAGGTCATACAGAATATAGGAACCTACAAACCCATCTGTTCCCAGTAAAATGTCTGGCTCTTCGTTTTCTTGAAATGTACCAAACTGATGGAATTAAGATTTAAAGTCAGTTTAGCTCCATTGCTTTCAGTGGAATTGCGATGATTGTCACCATGGGGAACTTCACATTGCTGAAGACTCAGTGTATTGCCATTCTCTGCACTTGTTTCTCTTCTAGTTAGTGGATCTTTAACCTATGAAGTCCTTTGTTGGAAGATAAGTATGTGATATTAATCAATGAGATTTGCATCAGAGAGGTGGATTGCATGATTTGTTTATGCAAATAACACATGTGAACACTCCAAGGGCAAACAGTAAGTGATGTTTGATTGGAGCTATTAAGACCAATGTGAAATGCTGTTTAATAAAATAATGCCATGTGACTTTTAGTGCTCGATTAATCAGAAAGGTTAATGTGTCATTTAAACAGAAAGAAGGAGCAAATATTATTTCTATTTACTAATTAAGGATAAGAATTATATTTCTGCTGTTATACTTAAAAGCACAATTGTAAATAATTGTCCATTATAATTTGAGAATGGCCAGGTATCTAATGAATGTGTGTGTTCTTAGAATCATTCCATGATAGTAAATTATTATTACTAAAAGGTAGAGAAAATAAATGTATTTTCACATGATGAATTAATTACTTTGTGATTTCTTACAGAAATTTGAGTGCGAGCAAAGTGAGACTTTATTAATCCACTGAGTAATAAACATAGTCTTGAGGAAAAAGCCTGATTTTCTTGAAATGTACCAAACAACTTTTCTTGTCTTACCCAGCAGGGACAGCAGGGGTGATTTACCTCTTCAGTCTCCTTCTCACTTCCTTTGAGGTCTTGTCTTCTGCTCTACCTCTGAACAGGCATTTTTTATGCCCCTTCTACACATATCCTTGTATTGAGTCAAATAGAGCTTAGAGAACCAGAATAATTTAAAACTTATTTATCTGTTATCATAAATAAGAACACATAATGCACAGTGTTTTTGCTTGACGTTTTGATGCAAGAATTAACTTATGTTTTGTTTGATGTATTAATTATCTAGTCTGGGAGCACAACACTGTTTTCCAGTATAGGTGACCAGTCACACACCAGTGTAATTACAAGTAAAAATATTCTGGTATTTGTAATGGCATACAGAGATACACACACTTATGTCATTCCAGGAGCTCAGGAAATCATTCATTTCCTGCTCTTCACTGATTCTATAGTTCCTGCACCCATTCATCTAGCAAAGGTCATTCATCCTTTTGCACTAGCTCAGATACAATGATCAAGAAGGCTTGTGACTCTATATATACACTAATTCTATCAATTTGTTTCATTTCACGTGTAAAGTAATAGTGGCTATACAAAAGCTGCTTCTTTCTTTGACTTGTAGTATTTTGAATACCAAGAAAAATCACACACACACACACACACACACACACACACACACACACACACACAGAGTCATTCCTCCTGTTCCCTCTAGGTACTTTACAACCAATAGCACCCTGCTAATAGCTGTTTGTAGGACTATTGCTCTTCTACTCTAGGATAGCAGCAACACAGGCAATGGTAGCATGTGTCTTTGCTCTTAGAAATTATTTGACCAAAAAAAGCTCTCTGATGAAATAGAGGTGTTGAAAAATGAATTATTAACATTGCAATGTTTTTCCTCTGTTTCAACAATTCACCCTTACTGCTTTACACTGCTCGATGATGCAAACCAGTTGTAGATTAAATCAAGTCAGATAGTCACAGCCATTTTTGCCTCAAATGAACACTGCAAAAGAGAAGGCATTGAGAAACTTATCCATTGTTCACAATGAAGAAACAGCTATTTAGTAACATCAGCATTGTCATCTTGAATTAGATCCATATTTTGTCAAATTACATGTCCTATGGCCCACACCAGGCTCTTTTTGTGTGACAAACTTAAAGAGTGTTTTTTCACTACCTTGAATAGGAACTGCCCATCTCTCTGATGAGTAGCATTGGTGTTATTGCTCCTAAGTATATATATCAGGCCCCACTGATCAAGATTTATCACCTCCATGGTACAGGCAGCATAGGATAGAAAGGATGTTTGCACTGTAGCTGCTTGAGTTGGAAAAGCTAAGGCAGGGACTGACATCCTCTTTTCTGGAAGATGCTACCAAAACCCAAAACTGAGTGTAGTACTATGTGCTGGCTTCAGATACTGAAGGAACATACATCCTGTCCCTAGAACTTGTATTGCAGGGGTACAAACACTCTCAGATGACTTAAATATCAGATTTGTCTACCCTGGGTTTTTAGTGCACTTCTGAAATGCACTGGGGCGGTCCCTATGATCCCAGTGAAAAGATCTCTTGGATTAGATAAGAGATACCATTTATTGTAGCTAACACTGTAGGGAAAAAGAGGATAGTATGAGTAATCTTACATGCCTTCAGATGTATTTCTGCTTACAAGAGAAGCAGAGAACCTTGTCTCTAAATTGGAGAGACATGCATTTGAGGGATGGACCACTCAATGGATAAGGAATTGGTTGGATGGTCACACTCAAGAATTGTGGTCAACAGCTCAACGTCCAAGTGGAGAGCAGTGATGAGTGACATTCCTCAGGGGTTGGTACTGGGACTAGTGTTATTTAACATCTTTGTTGGCTACATGGACAGTGAGATTGAGTGCACCCTCAGCAAGTTTGATGAGGACTTCAGGCTGTCTGATGCAGTTGACTCGCTGGAGGGAAGAGATGTGCCATCCAGAGGGACCTTGACAGGCTTGAGAGGCGGGCCCGTGCAAACCACATGAAGTTCAACAAGGCCAAGTACAAGGTCCTGCACATGGGTCAAGGAAATACCATGTACACAAGCTGCGTGATGAGTGGATTGAGAACAAGCCTGTGGAGGAGGACAATATGAGCCAACATGGTGCACTCACAGCCCAGAAAACCAACTGTATCCTGTGCCACATCAAGAGAATTGTAGCTATGAGGTCAAAGAAGGTAGTTCTTCCCCTGTACTCCACTCTCATGAGACCCCACCTGGAGTACTGTGTCCAGATCTGGGGACCCCAACATAAAAAGGAGATGGACCTGCTGGAGTGAGTACAAAGGAAGGCCACAAGGATGAGCAGGGGGCTGGAGCACCTTCCTTGTGATCCTTGTGAGGACAGGCTGAGAGAGTTGGGGTTGTTCAGCGTGGAGAAGAGAAGGGTCCAGGGAGAACTGATGGAAGTCTTCCAGTACTCAAAGGGGGCTACAGGAAAGATATGAAGGACACTAGCAGGGAGTGAAGTGATAGGATGAGGGGTAATGGTTTTAAACTGAAGAAGAGTAGATTTATATTAGATATTAGGAAGAAATTCTTTGCTGTGAATGTTGTGAGGCACTGGAACAGTTTTCACAGAGAAGCTGTGGCTGCCCCCTCCCTGGCAGTGTTCAATGACAGGTGGGACGTGGCTTTGAGCAACCTGGTCTAGTGGAAGGTGTCCCTGCCCATGGCAGGGGGTTGGAAGTAGATGATTTTTAAGGCCCCTTCCAACCTAAAGAATTCTATGATTCTATGTAGGGAACAGTTGTGCATCATCAGACAACATACCCCCAGCCAGGGCACAGCACATAGTGCAGATCCTATCTGTTTAATGGCATTTTGGTCTTTAGAGCTCTTATAGGATACTGTTAGAAAAGAACAATTCTATTAATCATTTCTAGTGTCAAACAAAAGGATGTTCACATGAGAACATACTGCTTCACTTTAAGATAAATACAAGGACACACAGGTGGTATAATTGCTGATGCAGATGACAGCTGCCTAAAGACTCCATTACTATTTCCAGCTAAGTGTACTCTGCAGCCAAGGGATATGCACAGCACAACACAGCCCTGAAGCCTGGGCTATGCGTGCATCATAATACAACATAGCACAGCAAAGGCCTGCACCTTCTCAGGTAAACTGTAATGTGGATCATCCATTCTTCAGTGTATAATAGTCTTCCAGTAAGGATCATTACCAGGTTATGTAGAATGTTTCTACCCTTAGCTGCTGTGCTTGTCATTCTCAAAATAAATGCTTCAAATGCTCAAATAGAAAATAATTATCTATGTCTGCACCTCAGTGTCCTCAACCAACTGTACAGCATACTCCAGCTGTATTCTGCCATGAATATAGCATGCTCCACCAATGAGAGTATATACTAATGAACTGAGCTCAAAACTGAAACATGGGCAGACTTTACTGGTCATTTCTGCCTACTGCTATAAACTTCCTATAGGCAGGTAAAAGTCTTGTCTGCAAAACACATGTGAACTAAGCTTGTCTTTTCCCTTGCCTCTGCTACTCTCATCTTGGTCTCTAATAGCTGCCCAATACTCTGCAGCTCAAAGTCTCATACCCACTCCAAATGGTAATTCATAATAATTATGAAATATCTCATATTACTCCCTCTGGTAGCCAGTTAAGTTTTTTCACTTAGACAAGGTTCTGCGGCAAAAAGCTCTACACTTTAATTATATATCATGATAAAATTTCCCCTTTTATCAGGCAACCTGTATTTCTTATGTTACAGGGATGACAGCAGTTTTAAATCTGAATTCTGTAGAACATTTACTGTTACACATACTCTTATTTCATTTTTTTTTTTATTTGTCTGTGAAGAAAATCATTGTAGTTCATTCTGTTTTAGTTCTTCCCTTCACATCATTAGAATAGTTTAGTATTCTCCCTGTTCTAACAAACCTTCAGTTTATCCCTCTGAAAAGAGGTACCAATTAAATATATTCTAATACATTACATCTTGGATGTCGATACATGACACTGAGATTTGTTGCATAATTCTTCAGTCTTATTGCTCATGCAACCTTGCATCTTCGCTCTTGAGAGCCCACTTAATGCACTGAATGAGTCTCCACTGAGGATGCTGAAGAGACACTAAATCTGAAAAAAACTCTAACTAAATTTCATAGATGATCTTAAACGTGACAGTTTCTGTTCAGTAAAGACTGGAAGCTGCAATTTTAAATGGTTTCATTTGCATTTCATGGCATTATATTAGGATTTCAGGTACATATTGCTAATCTTTGTAAAGATTTTTTCATCATGTTATAGGTTTTGTGAAGCCTCCTACAGTGCATTTATTTCTTTATCTTTCTTTTGCGTCATTTTGATTACATTCATTATTCCTGACATTCTTCAGAATCTCACATATGCAACTCTTGAAGGCCCAGTGAATTGAACGAAATTGGAGAAAAATAGAATAACTTGGATTGGGAGGGACCTTTAAAGATTATCTAGTCCAACTACCCTGAGATGGACAGGGGCATTTTTCCTTAGATCAGGTTGCTTAAAGTCCCATTTAAACTGACCTTCAACACTTCCAGGAATGGGGTATCCACAACTTCTCTGGGAAACCTGTTCCTGTATCTCCCACTCTCTGAATAAAAAATGTCTTCCATATATCAAATGGTATCTATCACCTTATTTATATTTAAATCTACATTTTTATTAGTTTTAGAACTGTTACTCTTTGTCCTGTCACTGCAGGCCCTGGTAAAAGTATCTCTCCATCTTTCCTTTAAGCCCTTTTTATATACTGAAAGGCTGCAATAAGGTCTCTTCAGACCCTTCTCTTCTCCAGTGTCCTGGTTCAGCTAGGATAGGCTTGTTTCCCCAGCAGGGGGGAGGGATGTCCAGCTGGGTTATTCATACCATGCTGGTGTCAGGTCGGGAATCTTTCCTTTGTGGCTTGGGTCGCGGGAAGCACGCACGGCAGGCTGGCTGTATCCTTGCGGTATTTCTCTGTATAACTTTTGTCTTGTTTATTATTATTACTGTTTATTGTTATCATTGCTACTGTTGTTGTTCAGATTGCTATTTATTACACTGTTGTATTAGATTTCTCCTTATTTCAACCCTGAGGTTTGTGCCTGCTTCCAGCCTGTCTGGCCTGAGGGTGGGGGAGGGACAACAGCAATGTGGTCTCTGGTTCTGGCAGGTCTTAAACCACCACATCCAGGCTAAACAAACTCAACTGTCTCAGCCTTTCTTCATAGCACAGATGTTTCAGCCCTCTGATCATTTTCATGGCCCTCCTCTGTAACCACTCTAACTGGTCCATGTCTTTCTTGTGCTTGGGACCCCAGAACTGGATGCAGTACTCCAGGTGTGGTCTCATAAGAGCAGAGCAGAGAGAGAGAACCACCTCCCTCGTCCTGGTGGGCATGTTTCTTTTTATGCAGCCCAGGACATGATTGGCTTTCTGGTCTGCAGGTGCACATTGCTGGCTCATATCTAATTTTTCATCTACTGATATCCCCAAGTCCTGCTCTCAATGCATTCATCACCTAGTCTTTACTGATACTGGTACAGACTATACAAGAATTTTCCTTTTTCTCCTGCTAGCTTCTTGGCATATATTCAAACTGCAGTGTAAATAAAAATGTTTAGAAGCTTAACTTTAGCCCCTTATATCATAATGGATTACCTTAATTTTATCATTAACTGGCACTATTATAGACCTCATGTTAATGAGAAACTCAATGATTTGCCTACTAAGTTTGATGAAAGTGCCAATGTAAGTTCAAAGAAATGCTTCACTTTTGTTTCAGTGAACAGCTACGCGAAAAAATTACTTTGTATGTGAGAAGATGCTCTTTCTGATAATAATGTATCTTATAGTTTCAGTTTTAAAATAAACATACATCTAAAAAAGGAAAACATAATGAATTCATAATGTCTTAAGTGAAGATTATTCCCATTTTAGTAAATGTTGCCAGAAAAGTAACTCTAGCAAAATACAATGGCAGCTGACCCCAAACCTTACAGGTCCTAGTGATTGGCAAAGTATGTCTTATTTCTGGCATGTGTTTCACTTAGAGCAGTGTGAGTTAGAAAGGATTCATCTGACAATGACAGTAACTGAGCATTCTGGGGAAGCAAAATCAACGTTTTATATTATATTTATTTCAGAATGAGAGTGACAATAATAACCTTACATATAGGGAACTGAGCTTTCCAGCTTGACAGGTTTTGAGCCTTATTGTCTTAGGAAAATGAGCACTGGAGTTAACACTTAGAGATCTTTAGCTGACTACCAAAAAGACTAGACTATTGTACAGACAAAAGATGTTCATAAAAATTGATTTCCTATTTCAAAATTATTTTTCCACATAGAGCTTGTGTAATGCAGTCATGCATGTTTCCTATTTCCAAGTATTTTACAGAAATGTAAATCAGAACTAGCTATAATTATTTTTTCTCAACCTTTACATTTGCTTCCACTAAAATGTCTTCAACTGACAAAAAAATCTAAAATATTGGAAATGTTGCAATTACATATTTTGATATTCCCTATTGATTTCATCATTACCATAGACTATAGTGCAGACTCCTAGTTTTCTTAACTGGTGATAGTGAGTATCTCTCTATTTTTTCTTGCTAAATGAAGAAACTCTACTCATTAATCTAAATTTCCAGGATTCTCATATGTAGAAGGAATGCCAGTTCTTATTATTTTTCTATAAAATTGTTTTTTTAAAAGAAGAAACATATTTACATTTTATTTGGCTAAAGATTTTTCAGCATTCTGAGATATAATTAAATTATCAAGTGTTATTTTCATAGGAACTGTAACTCAAATCATGGATATCTTAATTTTATTAGCATCAATTTGTCTAAACACAGTAAGTCTTGATTGATCTAGGTTTACCTTTCTAACTAATAAATCTCTTTGTATATTCATCAAGACTGTGGCAGAAACTATAACAATTATTTTTAATGATATATGCAGTGAACAAAAATATCTTTATTTCTTTTTCACTGTAAGGAAATGTTCCTTTTTTTTTTTTTTTTTTTTTTTTTTTTTTTTTTTTTTTTAGGAGAACTTTAAATAAGCATATTGATATAGAGACTAAAAAACTTGTAAAATCTGACTGGTTTCTACCTTCAAGATAATATCTACTGTCACCTTTATGATGGGATCTGTGAGGACATATCTATCTTCTAACTAAATAAAAGTAGAGCCTTATGATCAACCAAAGCTTTCTCTCAAAAAGATTGCTGAGATATGTGATGCTTTAAAAATTGTTTCCAAACATCTGATACTTCTGCTAAGTATTCTGCTGATACTTTACTATATCCATTAATGGGATTGTTATTTTGTCCATTTTTTGCATTTTTAGTAATGTTACTATTTTAATTTAAATTTATACTCACTTTAGATTTAAAATTTGTTTTGCTTTAACAACTTGAAATTAATTTTAATATTCCCCTATAAAACATATATAAATCTATGTGTTTGATTCTGCTTGAGTTCAGATACTATTCTTCCTTAATTTCACTGGAGCATCAATAGTACAATTTTCTAATGATTGCTACTTTTTTAGATAGCAGCAACTACTTAACAACTTAACATATTCAGGGGTGAATTTAAAGCCCTCTTTGAAATTCTTCTTTCCTAAAATTGTTAAAATACCTAATTGAACAACACAAAGCCATTTTCCAAAAAGTACTTAGGCGAGGTCTTATATGATTTCCCTGTTGTTAGTTTCTATTTAGATTTGACAGAACGTATCTGCTGTCTTCAGTTATTATTTGATATTATGACTTTAAATACCTCTCTTTATGATATGAATGTATATACATACAGAAAGGTTAAATTTAACTACTAAAATTGCTACCTTTTACCTATCCCATAACCAATTTATTGTAATCATTATTGTTGCTATTATTTTTCTTCCAGTTCTGGTTTGGTTTTTTTTTTTTTCAGATGAGAGATTGAACTGAAAAATCAATTATTCATAGAGTAGTTCAGATAGATTAGATGTACTTCATTTCCCTTCTCTAAAAATTCACTTATCAAAAAAGATATCAAATTAATCAGGCATGAACTGTCTTTGTTAAATGTGTGTTGTATTTCATCCCATTTTCCATGTTCTTCCATTTCTTTGATTATATTTTCCTTTAAAAGTTTGTCCAGAGCTTTCAATACCGTTGATTCATATGACAATGAGTCTACACTTATTCAGATTGCTATTTTCTCTCTCTTAAAAGTGGTCATTGTATTTTCTCATCTCAGTTATGACACCACCTTCACTGGTTTCCTAATGATAAATTGGTAATTTCATATACAGCATGTTCCAGCATACTGTGATAGAGAGTATTAGATCCTTTGACTTAGATCTTTTTGTCACCTTAGATTTTTTTTTTTATTTTTTTTTTTTTTTTACCACAAGCTTTCTTTGTGATGTCTTAATTACCTTCTTCTCTGCTAACCACATAGTCTTTGCTCTTATTCTTAGTATCTCCACCCTGGAGAAAAACAAGTGGAATATTCATTAAGTTTTAAGGCTGTTTATTAATTATTTTTAATGTCAGTCCTTTCCTGCTACATTGCTATGTTAGACATCAAAAAAAGTGTTCACAGGTTTCTAAGGAAGAGCTTACATAATATTGTAATTAATAATTCTGAATAAAAAATTAGGAGTATGCTAATAATATGTGTTCTAGAGTAAATATGGGAGGTATGATCA
This sequence comes from Athene cunicularia, assembly GCF_003259725.1. NCBI lineage: Eukaryota > Metazoa > Chordata > Aves > Strigiformes > Strigidae > Athene > Athene cunicularia. The sequence continues at coordinate 41,588,866 of NW_020799097.1, forward strand.
ATATTAAAAAAGAATCAAATACTGTACTGTAAGACCTGTAATAAGATAAATTATATGAAATAAAGAATAGAATAGAATAGAATAGAATAGAATAGAATAGAATAGAATAGAATAGAATAGAATAGAATAGAATAGAATAGAATAGAA
>NW_020799097.1:41589062-41597058 GCF_003259725.1 Athene cunicularia
TCCCTGTCTTAAGTGAAATAAAGTCTACTCCAAGTGACTGTACTTAGCACTTTATTTGCAAAACTCCTATACATTCAAAATTTGTCATTTATTCATGATGCATAGTATTTACTGGGAATTCTCCTGCAAGTTATTCTATTCTTATTCTTTTATTATTCTTATTCTTATTCTTATTCAATAGTATTATCAGATGATATTCTGAGTAAAAAGGAAGGTGAGTGGCACATATCAAAAGTTCTTTTTCTTTCTCCCTGATTGCTTAGGTAAAAGAAATGCAAGTTATCCTATATCTTTATTTCATTTTTTCATTCAAAGTCTAGATTCATGTCATGTATTTAATATTATCGCTGATGGAGATATAGGGATAGTTACATTAAAAATATACTGTTGATTTTGATTTCTGTCTGCATGCAGAACATTACTAATTTTATAGAAATAATATGACTTTCAGAACTGCAGCTTGAACATTCAGCATTGAAGTAGGAGAAAAAAAAGAAACAGATTTAGGGTTAGCACTAACTTAGTAAACTTCAGTGAAAATTGTATTTCATTGTCCATAGTTTTTGCTTGTTACATCCATAAAAAAAAGTTGAAGTTTGTGGGTTTTCTGGTGTACAACCGCTTTGTAGAAAAAAGCCAAATTTATCTTCCAGTTATTGCTGATACTGTTAGTAACCGGATCAACTGCTTTCTCCTACTATTACCTTCCCAGTTGAATTGTATTGATTTGCAGTCCCTTCACCTGTGTAGCCCTGTTTTAGTTGGATACTCACATGATAGTATTTGTTGTTCTGTACCAACAAAGCTTATTAAAAATACATGTGTGGCCAGACTAGAACTGCCTATACACCATCTGTCTTAAAACAGAAGAGAGACTAAAAGTGATATTAAAAATGCTTAATTTCAGACTTATTTTGCAGCTTTCCTAAAATTATGTCAGCATGTAGAAATATAGATATTATTAAAAGGTTTGCTTACTTGTATGTGATTTTACTTTAAATGAATTTCCCACACTTACAAATCTAAGGCACAATTTGCATCATATCACCTTCTATTATCCAGTACACATTCTTACTTACAGAAATGCTTAGTCCATTTTGGTGGTACACAAGAGTTCTGAAGTGCAGAAGAATAGCCCTTGAATATTCTGAAAATGATAGCTGAAAAAGAGTCAGTATCCTAGTAGTCATTTTCCATATGTTTTGTGGTTCCTTACAGCAGTGCCCAGTGTTCCTTTTCTACTAACTTTGAAGCTCTTTTTATTCAGCAATATATTTATGCCAGAGATTAAAAGCTGGAATTAAGGAGATTTAAACCGCTTTAGATAACACATGATCTTAGGCCTTGTTTTATCTTGCCTTTTAATTTTGTTTCTACTTTAAAAAATATATAATTTAGGGTTTTTTCCTTTTTAACTTTGATATTTTAATTTAGTAGTGTGAAGTTAGTTTTTTCCTTTGAAGATACTGATTGTACATTATGATTAGTTTACCAGACAAATTTAGTGTTACAGCTTACTTTTTGTAAGGTCTGCACATGTATTTTAATACCTTACTATGCACTTTATGACATGCAGTTGGTAGAATGATAGACAGACAAATTTGCAAAATAAAAGTAGCATCAAATGAATGATTTAAAGGAATCAAACATGCATGTATTTTTATCATTGTATTGAAGACAACTATTGAATTAATAAGCAAAGTTCTTATAGATAGCAGCTAGTACAATACATTGCTTTCCTGAAAAAATCACATAGAACACCAGCTTAAAATGATCTAATAAACTAAACTAAACTTAAACTAGAGCCCCTAAGTAGTAAAGCAATTTTTTATCTGGGTCCTCAAATTAATGGTCCGTGTTAAAGGATGTATCATGAAAATCTAGTTTAAAATTGCATCATTTGGACAGAAAGAAATTCTGTCCCAATTAAATTCCCAATTAAAAATTGAGTCCTCCATGTCCTTGTTTACTGTTAAAATGATCACTTGAAAGGATCAATTTCCATATTATTACTTGGTGATCCACCTGGAAGTTTTATGAAACAGCAATGGCTAACAATGGAAATGAAAAATTTCTGTAAAAGAAAGAAACGACCACTGCACTGGCCAAAACTGCATATGGACATCATCCAGAGTATGAAGGGAAGTTAGGAATCTGTCTTCTCACTGGACCTGAACAGGTAGCTGTCCCAATCCAATGTGTGGGAGGTTTCAATATGATCCCAAGAGTGAGATTAAGACATAAACAAGGTCAAATGCCATACACCCAAACCAGTTATTATTTAAAAAGTGAAGAGGGGTAGCGATAGGACAGAATAGAAGGAAAAGGCAGAAATAAAGCAAGCATGTGGGATAGAGTCCCAAGAACAGTCACCACCATGGATCCAGCAGCGTCCTGTTGGTCCTCAGTCTTCAGTTCTTCGGTGGTGGGTGTACATGGATCTGGCTTCAATGGTAGATGCACACAGAGCAAAGTTTTCTAGTGCCTTTTTAAGTTCATCCTATCCACTGATTAGCATATCTGCCCACCTTTAGGGTTTTTTTCTCTTGTCCCACAGGTTTTCACTGCATCGGGCTTCTGGGGTGCTCATCTCTTATCAGTTCATTAGCAATGCATGCATGGTGTCTGGCCTACACAATAGAGCCACAAATGGCTACATGATGGAGCCACTGATAAACATTTGGTTTCCCTCAGTTCGTCTGCCCATTTGAGCCTTATCTAAGGAATCTGACAATGAAACTGCAAAAGAGTGAGGAGCGTGTGCATCATTCAATACACTCCTGCTTCCCTGGATAACATTCCTTAGACTAATCCAAAGGCTGCAGATTGTCCTTGAGGTTTGCACAGACACAAGTAAGCTTTGAGACAGTCATTTGACATTTCAGTCTGTCACAGGAGCTGCCAGGACAACCTCCAAAATCTGGATCTCACTGCCCCGGGAGTCTCCCAGTTCATGTTGGTCATTTACAGAACGGTTAGAGTATAGATAAAAGTTTTATAGGCTAGAAAATTCCTAACCTGCAATTACTTTCATAGGGCTTTAGTTATAATGGGAAGAAATACAAAGCAAATTCATTCACCATGCTCATTTATTTATTATCCACTTCGAATGAGAGCTTCCAATAATGGTACTTACTTGTGCAACTCAGATCCATTCACTGTCAGTGTGGTAAATTAATGGAGATAATTTGAAAATATTATTGTGTATGTGTTTAGAAAGGACATGCATTCAGTGCATTTAAATTTTGGCCCCAAGACCTACAATTCTGAAGACAACTTTTAAAAATGGCATGGGAGAAAAATTAATTCAAAATCTATATTCAGCAGTGTTCCTGGGATACATATCTCTGCTTAATTTTAGTTTAAGAAACGCTTAATGTTGTTTTTTTAGTAAAAATGCTGCTTACAAAGATAATGGGTCAAATGGTGATGGTTTTGCTGCCACAGACCAGAAAACTGGTTAGAGGGCCAGAGGAAGCTTGAAGATCTTTGGGAAGTCAGAGTAACTAATGAAAAGTTAGTCTGGTGTGTGCTGTGAAACATGATCTCCATTAATCCTGGGAACATCCAAAGAGAGGTGAAATAAGCAGAGAAAACTTTGTTCAACAGGGCCTGTCTTACATATCAATATCAGAAGGAGCTAAATTAGTATATAGCAGCAATTTGTAGTGGCAGAAGTATAGGCCTAAATGTATCAAAGGCCATGAGAAAAGACAGATAAAACAGGCAGAAAAGAGAGACAAAAGCAAAGGAGTGTGCAGAAAACAAAAATATTGAGGGAATTATTTTGAAACATATATATTAAGCTTTATTTGTTGTACAGCAAAAACATATGTTACATTTATTCTCAAAAGTAGACCCACAAAGAACATAGAAAAAGCACTGAGAATTAAATAAATTCACTTTAAAGATATAAAACTGGAGATAGGAATCTAAGGGAGTTCATAAGCATTTCATAAACTATAATAGTTCAATGGTTCATGAATATTTTCTGGGATGCATATTCCTGCCATATTCTAGTGCTATCTACATTTTAGCAGTTCTTTGGGATAATATACATGACCAGCATGCTGAATGATTAAGGGAAAACACATCAGTAGTCACACATTTTCACAGTGTACTGGTTTTTCAGGATAGTGGAATAAGTTATCCTAATGCCTTTCTATTCTGCACTGCACCAGGTGGTAGTAAAGATCTTTATTTACTATCTATGCAAAGTGAATGAATTAATATACAATACTAGCCAAAAAAAAAAAAAAAAAAAAAAAAAAAAAAAAAAAAAAAAAAAGAGAGGGGGGTGTTGTACAACTGGATGAACACAAACTGAGTGTAGATAGATGCAGTAAAAATCTTACTTGAAAACTGGCTCGATTTTCAAGTTAACTAAATCTGAACAACATATTTACTGACACTAGAAATGTAACTACTACAGTGGGAAAAATTCTGCTTCAGTCTTATATATTTTAATAGTAAATAAATAGCCCTGCAATGAAAGCCAGAAGCAAAAAGAAAGAGAAAGTAAGTCACTTCTATGGAGTTTTTGAAGTATTAGCCTCCCTTGTTATGAGATCTTCTGAAGCAATTGTGGCTATTTCACTAAGTGAAATGTATAGTTTATAATCTGAAGCTGCTATGAACCATTCTCCAGCAGAAGAGATATTTATTTTGGTAAACAGGGGAAGAGAGTAGAAATAACTGTTAGGCGGCCAGCCACAAAGCTAAATGCCTTTGCGAAGAGGTCAATGTCTGATATGTCTTTTGCTGCTGGGCAAAGTATTGTACTTCATAAAAATACTTTAATCTGGTGGGTTTTAGCTTATTTGCTTCTATCCTTTGGCTTTCAACAAGCATTAAATCTTATAATTAAGCAAGAGGTCCCTTGCCTCAATCCAGGATAAAGGAAGAAACTGAAAACAGAAGATCCAATTAGGTCAATAACAGAGGGGGGACCTGAAGGTTTGAGTTGCTGAAACCTTCCAAACATATTTGCTTGGAAGAATGTATCCTCATGAGTTAGTTTGCTTCATAGCAAATAACAGTTTGCTCCTTCTTCACTTGCAATGAAAAGGCCCTGATGACACATCTTCACAGGCTTATCTGTGTGCTCTATTAATATTTTTAGTCACCTCATGGTTATTGGAAACATTCATGTTAAACACACAAAATGCTCTCAGGTCTAGGTCTCATCTAAATAATTTAGAAGTGACCAAAACCATTCTTTTGACTTAAGTAAAGTCAGGATCAAAGCTTTTGGTCTAAGTTTTAAGACTGTCACCTTAAAGCAATTTCTGAACAGATGTATAAAAGGTGGGTTATCCAGGAAAACTACATTTGTGATGAGAAGGAATGTTAAAGGCATTATGTATGCTCATGTTTTGTAGGTGCTAGAGAAGAGCTGAATTCAAGAAGTGATTTAATAGTATGAAGTGCTTAAAAGAACTAGACCTTCCTAACTCATCATTATAAAATACTAAGTAGTACAGCTATGCATGCATGTTGTCCAGGCTGGATTTACAAAGGATGCATAAAAGTCTCTGCTCAAATTGCCTTTAAGATGCTAATGAAATTCTCTGAAGATCTACCTTCTGCCTGTGAATATTTGCACCTCTAAACTGCCTAGGTGCCCACTGACAGACATGGACACATGCCTAAGTAGTTATTAATGGGAGTATGAAGAACTGCCTGTGACACTGCTAAGGAAGCAAGGTAGCCCCACACAGCCTTGCCTCTTTCTAGCACAATACAATAGCTTTTTCTTGGGGGTTGTTGTTTTCCAATGAATTAATTAGGCTTAAGTAGGTTATTGTCCAATAAATGGCCCAAATGCTCTTGGGACTGCAAGTCAATAAACATTGGTATAGTAATAGTTATACAGTAGAAATATGTGGAAGAATCATATAACGTTACATTAAGAACATTAAGCACAAGAAGTCAAACACCTGAGGGATGAATTCAAGGAACCATAAGGAGAAGGGAGATGCAGCTAGACCTATAACCATGACCTATCTCATTATATTCGTATCATCATTGCCATTTCATTTTAAATTGTTATTATAAAACTGTGTAGAAGGCAAAACCTCTTAATTTCTAGCACAGACTGTAAAATCTGTTATATTAATTGCAGACTCTAATGATTTTCCTGCGATGATTTTTATTTGGTTTTCCTGCATTACCACAGTTGACTTCTACATAGATAATAGGCTAAATTCAGCAGTGATTTCTAGTCCACACAGGTTTGCTGCCTTTACAGGAACTACAGTAGATGTGACTCAGCACAAAATAAAAATCTAGAAACTTCATAGCCATTTACTGAGGTCATTTTGAAAATACACAAGAGGATTAAAATGAAAATAATTAGCTTCAAAAGGTGTTGTAATCAAAATTAAAGGTAACATTTGCACTTTTGAGCCAGTCCAAACTATAAAACCAACAGTAAGTAGACAGTATATCACAACCCTGGTTTATTAAAATATTTTCTTACATTTTCAGCACATTCAGTTATCTCATATCTCTGATGCAATAAAATTTGTGTCCAGTCAAGCACACGAGGAATCTGTACATGTATCCAGAGCTTGGGAGACTCACTGTTTGTGTCTCCACCAATTGATAACTAAGTCCTCAAATTTAGTTGGTTTTTTTTTTCATTTCTGCTGATGTTTCCAAAGACATGCTCCCAGATGTAGTACTAAAACGAGCTCTGACAGGAAACACAGGATAATGAAATATGCAGCCATTATTTTAATACATTCCATTCATATCACATGATTGCTTCAAATATACATGACTGAAAGAGGAATTTTGGCAAGGATATTAATCTCTCATTGTTCTTAGTCTGTTGACTCAAAGGGCACTACAGTCTTATTTTTAAGCAATTGTATTGAGCTTGCAGTAAAATTTACATTTTGTATTCTTATCCATCTGAGGTAACAGTTTAGCTCATTTTACAGTCAGTATGGAAAGATAAGGCCTTCTTCTCATATTAGGAAACCAAAGCAGATGAAAGAAATTGTTTCCTTGACATATCTCTCATTGTTGGCTCTGTTCAAGGAGCCTGAAATTTCATCTGAGTATGCATGTAATCAATTTGACCAAACAGCCATGTATATCTGAGCAGTTCAACTTATAGTTCCTTTACTGCTGAAGAAAAAGCACAGGATCTTTGAGGATGCAGGTGATCACATCTTCATTTAGATAGCAATAGCTGGTGAAAGGATTCATTGTTTGGATCACTGCATTAAATATAAAGAGAATCAATTGCAATTCTTCTAGTTGTCAATTTGTGTTGCAGAAGACTAACTTTAGTTGATATGAATCCTAACTGAAGTATCCAGACTTTAGAGGGCTTGAGTAAGTTATAGCAGTTCCCACTATAAAATAGATTATTTTTATTTTTGGTAGCAGCATGGTCATTAAACCATTAAGAGATAATGTTGATAATGTGATTATTAAATTCTACAGTGATCTGACAATTTAGACATTCTCCCAGTTTGCTCAAGTTCAAGTCCAATAATCTTTCAGTATGTATACCAGTAAGTGGAAAATCAAGGGGCTTTTATTACAATCATAATAATAATTACATCCTATTTCATCCTAAACAGATGATCTCTAAATATGACTGGAGACCAGTCATAGATTGTAATGCTACAACAAACCTAAAGAGGAGCAAAATCCTAGAAACTCTAGCTATTATTTGGCAAACATCTGTAGAAAAAAAATCTATAACACTCCTCAGTAGCTTTCCAATGGGTGAAAATAGAAGAAACTATACAAATTTGAAAGTACCAAAGAAAATTTTGTGAAGCTCTGAACTTTTTAAGGCATCATTAAAAAGTTATATTTCTGTTTATAAATGCTTGATTTTGTAATGTTTGCAGTATGTCTTTCATACTTCCATTAATTTTCAAGGAAGCATAAAGATATTAACAGAGTCAGCTGTGTCAAAGGAAGAAAGAGAAGGAAAAAGAATAATCAATCCCAAGCCTTTTTTTTTTTTTTT
>NW_020799097.1:41597108-41630745 GCF_003259725.1 Athene cunicularia
GGGGGGGGGGGGGGATATACCTACATCTTTCTTCTGTATTCCAAATCACTTACCTTGCTTGTTATTACTTAGTGACCGTAAGATTACTGACTGATTAGCCCGCAGCTACCAAATACATTAGTGACAGTTGTGGTTTAATTCCAGCAGGCAGCTCAGCCCCACACAGCAGCTCACTCACTTCCCACTAGTGGGATGGGGAAGTGAATCAAAAGGGCACAAGTAACAAAAGTCATGGGTTGAGATAAAGGCAGTTTAATAGGTAAAGCAAAAGCTTGCCTGAGCAAGCAAAGCAAACCAAGGAATTCATTCACTGCTTCCCAGTGGCAGGCAGGTGTTCAGTCATCTCCAGGAAAGCAGGAGTCCATCACGTGTAATGGTTACTTGGGAAGACAAATGGCATCACTCAAAATAGCCTCCACTTCCTTCTCCCAACTTTATATGCTGAGCACAATGTCACATGGTATGGAATATCCCTTTGGTCATTTGTGGTCACCTGTCTTGGCTGTGTCCCCTCTCAACTTCTTGTGTGCCCCCAGCCCACTTGCTGGCAGGACAGTGTGGGAAGCAGAAAAAAAGGCCTTAATGCTGTGTAAGCCCTGCTCAGCAATAGCTAGAATATGGGTCTGTTAACAACACTGTTTTAGTGATTCAAAGCTTCTCACCATACCAGCTACTATGAAGAAAATTAACTTTACCCAAGACAAAACACCTGCAGTGATTTTATTATTCTATGAAATATATCTGGGATGTCTTATAATTGTCCACATACAGCTTTGTAAAATTTGACTGAGCTTATACTCTGTGTCTTGTGTAGACTGAAAATGAACTTGTTGGAGGTAACAAGCAATACTGATCTTTTTTTTTTACAATTTCTTATTTTTGGTGCAACGCATTAGCATAATAATTAAAGCTATATTTAATTTTGATTCATCTTTCATTGTTATGCATCATATAATATTAGAGTGGTGAATCTGAATTTTTCTTTTGTCAAAGAAATTGGTAAAAATTCACAGATACTTTAAAATTTGAATTCATATTCCCTTGCACTGTAGTGTGGTTTTATCTGTCTGCTTTATGAAAAGGGAAATACCAAATGTTCCTTTGACTGTCTACAGTGTGTGAACCAGCGGTGAAATGTTTTTATTCCACTACAGTGGTAGATTTTTCTGATCTGGAAATTTGTTTTTAGCCAATAACTATAAAATATTATTATGATTTACATCACAACTAGAAGTGATCGATACAGGATTGGACTGCTAGGCCTCATTGCTTAATTAAGTTCTGTCAGGGACCTTTCAAAATCAAAATTATCTTACCTCATACTTCAAAAGAAGTTGACACTGGTGTGACAGAAAAAAAAAACCCAAACCCATAAGTGTAGTATAAGTATTTCCCAATATATTTTTAGTTCTATATTTTTAAAGAAAAAGATATTCTGTTAAAGCCAGCGTTCTTTGTGATATTGAAATTCATGAGAATAGTACTGAGCTCAAAAGTTAGTAATGACAAACAATACATGAGAATATTAAACTGTTATATCACAAAGGTAGCTGTATTGAGTTTGCATGAGAAGGTTTTGGTAGTGGGTGGTTTTCAGTGGTGGGTTCTGTGAGAAGCTGCTAGAAGCTTCACTTATGTCCTATAGAGACAATGCCAGCCAGGTCCAAGGTGGACCCGCCCCTGGCCAAAGACAATGAATCAGTGATGGTGGTAGCTCTGTGATGCCATATTTAAGAAGGGGGAAAAAAATGCTGAGCAATTGCAGCCAGAGAGAGGAGTGAGAATATGAGAGAAACAGTCCTGCAGACACCAAGGTCAGTGAAGGAGGACGGGGGGAAAGTGCTCCAGGCACCAGAGCAGAGATTCCCCTGCAGTCCATGTTGAAGCCCATGGTGAGGCAGGCTGTGACCCCATGAGAAACCGATGCTGGAGCAGGGTCCTGGCAGCACTTGTGGATCTGTGGAGAGGACCTCACACTGGAGAAGGTTTTCTGGCAGGACTTGTGACCCTGCAGGGGACCTACTCTGGAGCAGCCTGTTCCTGAAGGACTTGCACTCCATGGATGGGACTCGTGCTGGAGCAGTTTATGAAGAAATGCATTCCATGGGAAGGAGTCAAATGGGAGAAGTTGATGGAGGACTGTCTCCTGTGGGAGGGATGCCACACTGCAGCAGGGAAAGACTGTGAGGAGTCCCCCTGAGGAGGAAGGAGCAGCAGAAACAACGTGTGATGAACTGACCACAATGCTCATTCCCCATCCCCCTTTGCTGCTGTGTGAGAGGAGGTAGAGAAAATCAAGAGTGAAGTTGAGCTCAGGAAGAAAGGGGTAAGAGGAAGGTGTTTTAAGATTTAGGTTTATTTCTTATTATCCTATTCTGATTTGATTGGTAATAAACTAAATTAATCTCCCCAAACTGAGTCTGTTTTGCCCATTATGGTAATTGCTGAGTGATCTCTTCCTCTGTCCTTATCTCAACCTATGAGCCTTTCACTGTATGTTCTCTCCCTTGTCCAGCTGAGGAGGGGAGATCAAGAGGAGCTTTGGTGGGCACCTGGTGTCCAGCCAGGGTCAACCCACCACAGTAAATAAAGTGAGTTCTGTTTGAAAGGGTGTCTTAATTTCAATATTTTTATTTTAAAATTGCAGTTGTTTCAGGAAGAGTAATGTCCACGGGAAATGCAGCTTGGAAGAATAATAATGAAGGTTGTACAATGACTTGATCCAGGATAGTAACAGCAGATGGACTTCCTGATTCTAGTTAACAGTGGAGAACTAAAGATGAAAGCTAAACTAAATAGCTATGGAATCATTGCGAAAGGCTGTACTGTGAACTTGTAAATAGGAAAAAAAGGTTTTAATTAACATATGGAATTTTATTATGGGTAAAAAATTTTAAAAGTGAAATTAAAAATTATGAATGAGACTGTTTCTAAATAGATTAAATGAGAAAGACTTGTATAAATGTTACTATTAATACTGTTATCATTTGATTCTAACAGCTGCTATGTTTGTAAATAATTACATTTATTTACATTTTATTTTTAAAATCATAATGTATGTTAAATTTGAAAGTACTTGACATATGTAAAGGTATATTCTACTAGTGAGAAGCAAGCCACTCGGGATGTGATTGGGAATGTGATGGGACAGAAATAACCTTGTTTCACAGTGTCTTGAGGGGAATGACCCATATATTTCAACAGAGGCATGGAGGAACTATAACCTTTATACTTTATTTTTCTGAAAGTTGGGTATCATGTATAAGCTAGTTTTCATCTAGCTAAACATCTAGATTTAACTAAATGCCCAGTTTTATAGGGTAAAGGTGAGATCAATCCCATTCTTAAAGTATAATACATACAAACAACAGAAACGTGATCCATAATACTTCAGCTAACATATTCACACAATGAACTACAGATCTTAGGCTGTGTTCCCAGAATCAATCTTCTGTTAAGCTGAACCTTAGTTTTCTAGTATCTCATTTACAGCTGTGTGTTCCTAATCAAAGGGGTCTGTAACTGGCTTCGCCACACGTAAACAAACAGCTAGAGATGAAATGGCAGAAGGCTATCTGTACCCAGGAACAGGCTCTCCTCAAAGCCTTAGAAAGCAAACGGTACATCCACATCCACTCTGGCAGGATGTTTCTGAAAGCAGGAATGTATGATTCTGAAAGCAGAAATGCAAAATTGTCTTCTGAGATGTTGGGCAATGAAGTCAACTTGCTGCAGAATTGAATATACTACAACTTGCTTTTGAAACATAAAACCCTGTTTTTTGGTGGGTTTTTTTTTTGTTTTTTTTTTTGTTTTTTTGTTTTTTTTTTTTTTTCTTTTTTTCTGAACACTAGCCATTAATGGTCATTTAATGGTCAAAGTCTGTCTCACAGCAGATACAAATGTGGAGTTTTATCCATGAGTATTATTAAACCTGTTTGTTTTCTGTTGGAGACTCCAACTAAAATACATTAATAAAGGAAATGCCTAGGCTATCCATAGATCAGAGAGCAGTTAGAGATTTCAGTTTACATGGAAGGATTTTATGGTCACTGTTTCCTATTACAGTCATTCAAGTATCAGCAAAGAACGATTGTTTATGTCCTCAACATGAGAATGTCTGAAGCTCATAAACAGTTTTATAGGAACTAGTTCAGGGTTTCATTTTAGTGCTGTAATTTGAAGTGATTCACATTTCTTTTACTCTCATTCTTCATTTTATCCTGTTAGAGCCAAATTCTGCCACCTTTATTCAGAATGAACAGTAATTTACATTGCAAAACATCCCAGTGATATCACTAACTCTGCTCAATGAATAAAGCATTACTCGGATAGAACATGAAGCATAGACAAAGGAGTCTTGATGTATTCAAGATGTGCTTGATATTTGGATATAGTTGATATATTTGTTGTATCTAATATTTCTTTCTATGACAGATATGGAAAGACCTGTTTACAGTTTTGGAAGAGTTTTGCATTTTTATCTTTTTGTGTGTAATATAACTGGTCTTGAAGTAGCAACAAATGCCTGGAGCTCCCCACAACTCCATTCCATCTATTTCTGGTTATTTTGTTGTTATAGATGACCATGTGTTAATCATTTGAAGACATTGCAACCAGTTATGCACTGTCTGTAGTTCTTAGTGATAAGCCTTCTTTGTCAAATATAATTCCTTCATTAACAATATTTCTTCTTTTCTAAGTAACCTATGACAGACTATATTTTTTCTAGGACTCAAAAGGGCTGACTCACTATAACAGAGAAGTATGTCTTCTCTATTTATCAGGACATTTGAACCTATTGTTCATCCGTATGATGAGACATCCACAAAATTCACTTTATTTTCTTTCATTTAGTGATGAACATTAAAAGAGAGAAAAAGACAGCGAGAGAAAAAGAGACAGAAAAATTGAAAATATACTGATGTAATTACATGTCCTGGTTAATGCCTCTAGGAGACAGATGCAGTTCTTATAATTCTGGGGATAAATTTCTCTCTATTAATAAGAGTTTAAATTATCCAGTTGGTTATTTTAGACTCGTTTTCTGCATTGGATGAAGCTGAGAAATCATTTTTTTATTCAATTCCTTATTAATTTAGGAGCAACAAGCCAGGTGTGTGGAAAACTTGCAGAAAGTAAATTACAGTACTAGAAGTGTAAGTGAGCTTTAAAATGTAGTATAAGTCAGCACTTGGCTCATTCAAAAGTGTCTAGGAACTCTAAGGCAGGTGTATTCAAAAACACTGGTGCTAACAAGCTTTTTGCCTAATATTTACCTCCTGATTTAACAGTTAAATCTTCTCAATCTTAAGGAAAAGTTTTTATATATAAATAATCTTCCTACTGTATCTATATGTATGTTACATATGACAAATAACTGAGAAGACAAGACCTATTTAACCTGTAAACAAGTCTAAGGGTTCTGATGGCTCTGATCTTAAAACTCAGAAAAGCCTCAGAAAATGAAAATAGGGAACAATCATCCATTGTTTGATGACGGCAAAAATCTAGAGTGAATGGTGGAGGAACCAATTGAAATAAAAAGGTCTCGGGTTTAAAATAAATACAAAAGAACAATAAAGGGATTTCCACAAGACATGAATATTTATAAGTTTGCATGTGTACAAAATCACCGCTGTTAAGGGAAGTTTGTGAGCAACACAGTATTAGAAGCTGGTGAGCTTCCCTATGTGGCTAACCTGTTCTGTTCTTTCCCAAGGTATTTATTGAGCTACTGGCTGTTATAGAGACAGACTGTTGAGTGGAAGGGATTTTTGGTCAAATTAAGGATAGTTGGTTTTATATTCTTTTAAAAATAATGCATAAGATGTTACAGAGAGGTTTGCAGCAAAATTTAAGTGTTTTAGAGTATCAGCTTATACAAATCTTTGATAACATGTGAGTTTTTTATTTAAGAGAGCGAATAACCTACCTCATAACAGAAATAAATACCTAAATCCGAGAAACCCTCATAGAGAAGACTAAAGTAAAAGGTAATCCCATATCTGTGAAATTTTGTATGTCATTCTTTGCTGGAGCAGGAAAGGAAACAGAGAAATATTCTAAGAACATTTTGTGCTAAATTTAATATACAAATCTAAAAGTTTGTCTTTATGCAGCTGACTTTATTTTTCTTCTAATTTTCCGTGAGTAATTACTTGGAATAGTTGTGAGCATATTATGCAGTTACAGTATATGTTCCTTTAACTAATTTTTCTATAATAAAAATAGGAAAAGAAAGCTGACCATAACAGTAACAACTATCTAAGGTGTTTTTTTTTTTTTAAAAAAAAAAAACCCAACCCTTGACTATTAATAAAAATGTAAAAATTAAATTTTCAAAAGCAAACATCATATATGGAATGAAATGAAAAACTAGAAATTAATATGTGAAAAACAATAGATATAGATGCTCTTTAAAACAATGACACCAGCGTGAAAAGAGTAGGTATATTTTACTGGTGATAATTAAATAATGTAACAGAGTAACACAGAAAACATGCAGTAAGACAAGACAGAATAAGCCACTTAAAGCAAGCAAATCGGAAAATACAGAGTAATACATCAAATCATTACAACATGAGAGAGAGAATCGTGATTGAGAAAGATCCATCACCACTTGCATACGTTACCATCACCCAGACCCGCAGTGGCTGGGCAGCCCTGGTTACAGCGAGGGTTTGGAAAGCGTTTCCTGGCAAGTGGGTCCACCCATAGGTGAGGCATCCAAAGTTGCTGCAAGTGGGTCCAGCCTTATATACCAAAAATAAGCAAGCCAGAATAACTGGCACTTTTGTTTTGAGCGGAAAATTTCTGGTTTCATTCTCCTGTTCCATTCAACCCAAAGCCTGGCCAGGGTTTGGCAGGGAGAACCAAAGGAGTTTCTAACAAGGCTAAATACTTGGGTTTTCAGCCTTGAATAAGGCTGAGAAAAGAAAGTTGGATACATTCTCTCAGCATTTCATCCTCACTACTGATTATGTTCTCTCTAAAGTGCATCTTTCACTAGCGAGTGTACATACTTTGTTAACGATTACATACAAAGTTAGCAGCCTCTGCTCAGAAACTTTTGTTCAGGCTTCATTATTTCAACACTTTAGCACTTTTTCCATCAGCATAGGTGGTTTGTTATAACCTAGCACGATACCTATAAGCACGATGGTTATCAGTTATAAAATATAAAGGATTCATCTATAGGTTAACTCTGGCTTAGGCCGGTTGTCCAAGCCTTAGCGCTTCAAACCACCATTTGAAACTGTAGAAAACCAGAAAAAATATTACAGAAAAAAATTCTAAACACTGGCAATGCATTTTACTATTTCTAGAATAAATTAATTTTTACTGTGGTGTTTTTTTTTTTTTTTTTTTTTTTTTTTCCCCTACCCCTATGCATTTACTGTGGCTTTCTTGAAAAAAAATCAGAAATTTGAAAGGCATCCTGTACCTACAGAACAGAAGAGACTGAACAAGATGTCTAACAGTTGAGTAACAATAGAGAAAACAGAAAAAGAAAAGTTTAAAGGAGTAAGAATGTTTTTCTATTCATGAAACAAGAACATTTTTTGTGAGTTGCTGACTGCAATTTCATATCTCAGGTACTATAAAATAAAATCAGAAAAAACACAGAATAAATACTGCTATCAAGAGGGAGATAAAATAATTGCAGTCAAGTGATGAGAAATGTCTAAGTATCTAACATAGGTAACTCACCTGGACTATCCTATATTAGTTTAAAAAACCAACATAAAACAGTTAAATGCCTGAGTCAACCCATTATGTTAAAGATTGACAAGAGGAGATGGTATTCACTGTATATCCTCAAAGTAGTTTAAGTTACGGTCTTTTATCCAAGATAATTGGATGCATCATTATTTTTCTTGCTTGTTATAAGATACATAAGAATTAGAAATAATATGATGAAACATCTGCTGGTGAATATCAGTGTAACTCCACTGACTGAAATGGAGATGTACTGAATTCATTTAATTTCATGCTCTGGTTTATACCAGTTGAGGAGCTAGGACAATTTATATTTGTGTTTTCATTAATATATCTTACATATTATTACTGCATTAATAATATTATCTCTGAGTCCACTAGTTTGGATTAAATGACAGACAGCAATAAACATTCTACATGTGAACATTGTGCATATTACAGAATACAGTAATTGTACTACAAAATTTCATGAGATGTTAATTAATTGTTTCTTCCTCGTTGTGTATTTCACATTCTCTTGGAATCCTCAAGGAGTATAATACACAGGCAGAAAAATCCCACATGTAATTTTAAATATTAAAAAAGTCTAGATAAAATCCTTAAAGGCAACCTTAACAGACAAATAATAAAGATCTAGCAACAGATAAAGTAACAAAACCGTACAGCAAAAATTCAAGAGTGAAGTAATTTTAAACAATTTGATTGTGATGTGATTTTACTAGAAACTGTGTGTTAGCATCTTTTACTTCAAACACTTAAACTGGTTGTTCAATTTAGATAGTCAGTTCCCACACAGATTTGGAACAACTGAGTTAAACAATAATCAGGTTTTTAATCTGGGTATGTTGAATTGCCTCTGTAAGGGACCTTTTAGACTTTTGTTTGTCTCAACATTGCTGCTTCACGACCACCACTTCCTGGCCTCAGCATCTTGTCGTTGTGAAGGAGTATGCCTTGAAGATGGAAAGTCCCCAACGAAACCACGGAGTCCGCCCGAGGCTGGAACAACAGCAGCCTTAGTAGCACCCACGAAGCTTCACCTGCGTGCAAGCCAGGTAGGCGGTGCGAGACTGTAGGTGGCAAGGAGAGGCTGGAGGCACCACAGGTTGACCCCCACCAGCAAGACCGCCGTGACCACCTGAGCATACATGCATGGAGGACCACAAGGCGGCAAATGTCACAACAAGCCCCTGTTGGAAATAGGCAGACTTTTTGGAGAAATCGTGGGGACGGGCGACTATAAAGGGACTGTGTTCTCTTCTCTCGGGGTGCTGCTGCTTGTTGGAGACCTCAATGGATCCAGGAACGTGGAACATCATCGGCACCAATGACAAGCTGATGGAACATCTCTGGATCCCTGGTGGTGGTAATTAGATGCTTCTCTATTGTTCTCTTGCTTAGGGATTCCGACTTTTTTCTTTTCTTTTCCTCTCTGTCCTATCACTCTTATTAGTTGGTATAGAAAATAAAGTTCATACAGCTGTACAGCATCTGACCTCGTTTGTGTCTTATTCTCGCTCCTGGGATCTTTAAGAACCCTCCCCTATATTGGATCAGGACAGACTCCTGGAATACTAGCACAATGATAAAAAGAGCCTGAAAGTCATACAACTAAAGAAATATTCTACCCAGTACCAGGCACTTTACCCCACCAAAGGGGCTGTGGTCTTTAGGCTTACTAGTTTTCTATATCTGTGCAGAAAAAGAAGAAATCCATTTAGTGGGTTTCCACCTGTGGTATGTAAACCAGAAACCATAATGCACCTGAGCAGGCAAGTCAGGAAGTAACCTGGTCTATCCTCTGTGAGAACAGAAGCAAACTATTTGGATGTAGAGTTCAGGTGGTGCTTGGTTGTAAACTATTTTAATCATGTGCATATAAATCTGAGCTTTATTGTGTATTTATATATATATTTTAATAAGCCTCTGAAACTCTGTTAATATATTATAGATAAACCATTAATCACAAATGTGAAAACATTAAGACTTCACTTGAGTGAGTTGAGCCCTATTGTGTTTGGGATTAATTTTTGTCCTGTTTGCAGGGTCATTCTCTGTTTTTTTTGTGTAGCTTTAGCCCCATAGGACATCTCAGAGTGTGAAGGGTGCATACAGTTCTGTGGAAGCTTCTGTCCCAGGGAAATTGTAGCCTCCAGATAATTCTGGCTTTGTTTGAAACACTTTATTTTTCTTTTCTACTAGTTTTGCAAACTGTATTTCAGTCAACACATTCTATCCTTATAAAAAATGAACTTTTTGCATAAATGAGGGTAAAAAATAGAAGAAAAACTACATTGTCCACAACTGAATGCTATATCTTAAAAAAAAAACGAAAAAAACAAAACCAACCAAAAAACAAACAACAAACCAAACAACAAACAAAAAAACCACTCACAAAAATAATTCTTATTGCAATGTCTTTGAGGATTTAGGGATGTAACAAGTACCAAGACTGGAAACTATTGAGGTCTTTCTGGTACTTTGATGTAGTGCTATGTGAGCAATGTGTACATTTGAAAGGTGTGAGGAGAAAAGACAGAAAAGTGAAGAAGATGTGAACACAGGAACAAAACAAATCAAAAAAATAACATCACTGAGAAGTTGTTGTGGAGCCTGATAACTAACAATGCTAACTAGCAGGAATATTGGATAACTCCACTTCCTGCTAAGTAATACACAATGGAGAGCTTGTGGAATTCTTAGATCCTTTTAAACAATGATCCTTTGTGAGTGTGCTGTTAACTCTGAGAAGGTAACAAGCACTTTGTTGGGCAACTTCAGTAAGACTCTGCATGCAGAGCCTTAAATAATTTGCAAGATCAAGCACAGGCTGTGGTCTCAGTCAGAAGCTTTTAATGAAATCAATTTAGATGAAAACCAGAAAAAAATTGCTATATAATTTTCAGTATTTATTTCACTTCTCTGCTTTCAACAAAACCTCACAAAATGTTTTTATTTAGGTGAAAACTGTGTCCTTAAAATCTTGGCAAACATTTCCACTAAACACTTCATGAGAGATATTCAATATAGAGGTGGAAATGAGGTTGGTAACCTGAAAGTATAAAGAGATGAGTAACTGTATCCAACTATTGGAAATCATCTCGAATAGATGATTCAGCTGTGTCCAGGAAATGGTACAGTGTTAATTCGTCAAGGTCAAAACTGCATCAAGGACTGCTCTAACTACTTGGAAACAGAGAATAAAGCCCCAGTGCCCAGGAACATTTTCTGTCACTTCATAATTTATTAGTAGATATGTAGCCAGGGAGGCATGTAGGAATATTGAAAGCCACAGTGGATATCTGGTGATCTTATATGAGAACTGTGCATATAAAGTTCTTATTTAAACACAGACTAACAGGCTGAATCTATATCACGTGCTGCTAATTTCCAGAACTGACAGGTTTCAGAAGACATTTATAAGAGAAAAAAATATCTGAAGCTTTGTGTGTGTTTTACTAAATAGTCCCATGAAAGGAAAACATTAACAGTATCACTGTTAATATTTTTATTAGTCTTAGTTTTAGATTTGATGTGATCAACAGTTATGAATAAAAGAAAGAGAAATGCAAAAGAGTAAGAAATATTTTTGGTTTAATTTCATACAGTAATTAGAAATTTAATTTAAATTTGAATTTTTATTTCTTTCAGAAAACATTTCAACTTTTTTAACAATCAGTTCCAGAGATGGGAGTGCTGTTCTGATTCTCTGATTCTGGTTGCTTTCACACTAGCCAGTTGATCAGTCTTTCTTGAAGACATAACCACTGCTGTGTGTCTCAGGCTGGGCATATAAATCATATGAATTTTCCACAGATTAATTTGAGATGCTTTCATTTCACTTCAGATGGTGAAATATTATTTCATAATATAACATAACATAACATAACATAACATAACATAACATAACATAACATAACATAACATAACATAACATAACATAACATAACATAACATAACATTAATGTCATAGATCTTGATGAGGTCCTTCAGGAACTACAAGTAGATGGAATTTCAAGGTCATTAAATTGTGTACTAATATAGTACAGCAGACTATAAGCTCTAGAAGAAAATCTGCTTAAGTTGAAACCAAGAAGGAAATAAAAATTTCTATCAACTTTTTAGTAACAAGGAAAACATCCAGTGATCTCAATTAGATTCATTAGATATTCCCACAGAAATTAAAAGAAATATTGTAAAGCAAAAATACCTTTCTCATGTCTTGATGAGTACAGAGTGCCTCTTTTGTATTTCGGTTCAAAGTGAGACATGAGTTCTGAAGTTTTCCTTTCTTTAATAGAAGGGATAGGTCCCAAAAATGTCATAGTGCCCATGATACATGATTTAGTTTCATACTTGGCAAAAGACATTGCGATTTTGTTACCTTTGCAAGTTACTTAGCTGAAAAATATATGATCCATTAAAATAACAGGAAATATCTTCTCATGGTTTAGTGAATATTGTTAGTGTGTGGGGATAAAGACACCTCTTAATGAATACCTTAGAAGTAAGATGTGTTTCGTCCAGCAAGCATAGTTATAATTAGAAAATGAAGGCTGACACTAATTGATTCCTTTCACTTTGACTCATCCAGCTCTGATAACATCACTAGTAAAAGAAGGAAAACTCCCACTACTTGGTACATTTACTCATTCCTCTGCTATTTGTTTTCTTGGGGCTCTTCTGACCATTTTGACTTGGGGAATGTTTCTTCTTTAGCTGCTGTTTATCCTTCTGACTGTAAGCTTCTAGATGACAGGTGAAAGACAGTTTTCCTGTTTCATAAGAATTTCAAAATATAAAGTTGGAATGAAAGGTCAAAATCTCTTTCATGCATAGTAGTAAGAAAAAAAAAAAAGCTTAAAAAAAAGCTTATCTGAGTGAATACATTTCCTTTTGGTAGATTCACAACCCTTCACACATATTTTAACTGTTTTAAATGATGCATGCTGAGTTTAAAATTCAAAAGAAAAGGTCATGCTGAAGAGGAAAACATTTTTGTACATATATTGGCATCATACATATGCATAATAATTGCATATCTTTTTAATCCATGAAAACCTGAAAAATGTTTGGGTTTTTTTTTTCAGAAAAAAAAAAAAAAGTATGAACTAGACTTTTAAAACAATGTCCTTATCCTCTTTTATGCTTGAAGAAAAATTTGCTCACTTAGTTGTAATATTGCCTTCAATTTTCTAATAATATATATAATGGACTATACTCTCTATTTCTGTACTTTCTTGTACTTTATTTTCTCCCACTCTTTGAGTATAACTTCTGGAAGTCAGAAATTCAAGGAGAGAGCGAGAAATGATAGAATAAAATATGCAAACTGGTATTACAACAGAACTGAAGTTTAGGAATGCAAAAGCAGAGCATTATCTCTCCCTATGCCTCTCCCTTCAGTCTCCATCAGTCATTATTGCTTTTGAAGGGGTCTAATTAGTTGATCAGAGACCTACAGCCAAAGAAATGGAAACAGAGGGCACTTCAAAAGTTTTGTTACAAAAAATTACAACAGCTAGTTAAGTCTCACCAATCTACATTTGATCTGTATGTAACTAAGTTGTATTTAATTAAACAAAAAATGATAGAACAAAAATGTAACTCCTGGAAGAAAGCAGAAGTGAATCTTTCAAAAGTGAATCTTGACTGTAGAATTAGCTTTTTGTTAACTGAAGTATCCTAAAGGTATTCAGAATTACTTGCAACTTTTCTGTGATATCTCCCTTTTTGAGTAATTTTCCACCTCAAATGGAAGAACTACTTAGTTCTAGCATTATAGTCAGCAAGGAGATGGAATGCAGATGTGAGATTTTGGACATGGCAAAGTAGATGCAGGAAACAGCTAAGTACTGGAAACCTAGCTGAACACAGTGTTGGGAAGAAATTTTGATAAATTCAGAGAATGCTAAAACTAATAGATGTAAATAACAGCTACAAAACTATTGTGTATCTATGGGTATAAACATATATCTTCTAATCAAACTTTTAAACTTTTTTTTTTTTTTTTTTTGTAGTAGTAGCAACTATTAATGGCCATAAAATTGGTGTATCTTGTACTAATAAAACATTACCTAGGCAACTTAAAGGCTGTAAAGTCAAGTAATGGTTTATAACAGGCATTTGCAAACATACAAGATGATATCACAGGCTTGAAAGTGCACGCACAGGGTGATACCAGATGTCCCAGAGCTATAAACACTACTCAGAAGTGGTCAGTTGCTATTTGCTGAAGCAATGAAGCCTGGGGAACAGAATAAAACTACTGTTACAAATAACAGAGAGAGCAGTGAAAAGTATCCAGCATATGTAAAATTTAGATATGACATTCTGAGATAAAGAATGAAAAAAAAGTTGTGAAAAAAGTAAGCTGACTGTTAGTAAATGTACCAAATAGCCTCAAGGACACCCAACAACTAAGTAGAACAAGCCCCCATAATGAAAATTAATTTCAAAAGAAGTTGGGCTGCTTGTGACTTGTCACAACACACTGAAAACACCAAGCATAACCTCAGAAAAGATGGTACATACTAGAATGTTTATGTGTGACAGCTTTAACTGTAACTTAATTTGGAGTAGGCCTATACGTGCTGGTACAATTCTAAACAAACTAATAACTCTTCGATTAGTCTATTAAGAATTTTATAAGACTACTGTTAAATTCATGGTTTAAATATAAGTTGTGCTTCCCCTGCCCACAAAAATGTGTGAGGTTTTTCATCTAATTGCTCACTGTTGACATATGATTGTAATTTCAATGCAATAATTATTTTTTTTTTTTTTTTGGGGGGGGGAAAGTAACATCATATTATTAAGATTCTGATTTTTTTTCTTTGCACAGTTTTTAAAATATTAAATAAAAGTCTGATTTTTATTGTCTCATCAAGTATCTGTTTCATGCTTTAAAAATTGAAATTTGTTTAATATTTTTACATAGAGACAAATATTTTCACTTACACTGCAGTAATATTCATGTTTTTCAACTGTACATCTTTTCATTTGACAGCTAATTTTGGCTTACTCTTCTTGTTTTTAACATAAATAGTTTATCAGACCGTACATTAAAACCCTGCAAGAAATAACTGAAAACAGGACATACAGAAAAAAGTTGGATGAAATTTCACATGTTTTTTGTAAACACTGACTGTACTAATAGCTGCAGGTATTTACTTTTGGGAAATTAGTGTATTTATACACCAAGTAAAACTGGTAGGACTAATCTGTCTATTGTTCTGTCAAATGAGTGATATGGTCTTTTAATTAAATTTTTGAAGTAGGTGAGTTGTACAAAAAAGTTAAGCTAGGTAAGGAACTACGTCAGAAAGATATAACAACATACAGATTCATTTCATTACATCACTTGGACATAAGACCATAGGACTCTACAGTACCTACATTTATAAGTGTTACATTTGTACCTAGATCTAGGGCTTGACTCTGTTATCTAAATGTATGAGTTTGATTTCATCTGAGATCCTCTAGGGTATTTGAGACTATCTATTTATGACAGGATAAAAAGTCATAAATAAGTCATAAAGACACACAGGTCATCCACAAATTTCTGAACTGGCAGCTAAGATCAGAAGTGATGCACCAAAGCAACTCAGATACCACTACCAATGTGTGGACAACTGAATTCAGCAGCAATTCTCCTGTGTCTGCAGGAGTAAAGATAGTTCCCACACATGTAGATTAAATTCTGTACATATACATGCTTGCATGTATATGTAGACACATATGTGTTCCTACTCCTAGATTTTTATAAGGGAGACATAGCCCGAGTAAATATTAGATCTAGATTTTATCAGGTATTAATTTTAGCACCAATGAATGTTCAGAACTGGAGTACAAGAAGTTAGAGTTTGTAATAAAAATTATTGGAACAATGTGTCACACTGCACTTGTGAGGAAGCTCTCTCTTTGTGGTTGACCTTTGGAGTCTGCAGGAGAGCTGAGCACGCACACGACCAGTGTGATTAAGCAATGCCCACTTATTACAGCCAAGAAAGCCCTTTTATAATGTTCTCCCACACACGTGAGTAACATGCAGTACAAGTCCTCAAGACTGGACAGTTAACTTAGCCCGCGCTTTAAACCTTCTTATGATTGGATAAAAAGTGCCACATCGGCCTTGCCAGGCTTCCTGCCTTGTGTAACTGCCTCTTCCGTCCCAACCCCTTCCCGGGGTTGTTTGTCTCGTCGAGTTTCTCCCCCCTCATTCAGGGTTACGTCCTTATCGCATTCTTGCTTGGCTGAGACTCTTATCAGTCTTGTTCTCAAGCAGGATTGCTCACATGTCCATTCTCTCACAGAAAGCCCTCTAGAATCCCAACAGGAGTCAAGTAATGGAAACAGAGGTAAATTTAACAGTGAATTATAATAATAGGTCATGCAGTCTTTGGGAATCCCCTGGAGTTAGAGACAGCTTTACTGTATAGTTCTTGTTTGTAACTCAAAAGTCAATGACCTATCAAGATGGCCTCAAAGTGCAAAACTACAATTCTTGTGTAGCTTGTGTATATGGCTTTGAGGAGGAATGAGCCTGACTATGATGACTGATCCTCAGTTGATGATTAAATACATTAAACTCGTTGCCATAGTGTAAGGCTGATCTTTCCAGCTAGCTAACACAGAGGCTACCAACAGTGATACTACTCCAGATGGAATATGAAAACTGCCGCTAAAGTCTCAGTTCAATGAATTTCAGGTCCACAGACAATAATGGCGTTACAACGTGTGTGCTAATGTTAGTGAGTTCACTAACTGGTTCATATTTTGAGGATATTTGCTATCTTTCCACATAAGCATTTATTATGACAATGATTTATTGGTAGTTTCCCAATAGTGAAATGTCATAGTTTTGGAACAACGGAAAAAGAGTGTGTTTGTGGCATGGTGCAATCTTCATTTACATCATTTCATAAGAAAGTACAGTAAAAGGAAGGTGACTATGTCAATTTTTCACAAATTATCCCAACAACATTGTTCTTTTAAAGATATAGTTTAGATGGAATTTGTCAAGATATTCCTAGATTTGATAGCAAAATCTTAATGAACCAGTATGATTTAGATGGAAATATCGTATCCAGAGCTGACAATGTAAGTTTCCAGAAATATAAACACAGATTGGAAAAGTTCCTGAGAATGTCTATTCAGGTCACCAGCATAATTTACATTCAATAATGAGCAGAAATCCTAGAAGAATTTATTTTTTGGGAAACAAAAAAAAAAAAAAAAGAGAGAGAGATCTCGGTGAAGATATAATTTCCCTATATATTGAGGAAATAAAAACCAGAGAGGATGAAACACCGAAACTTCAAAAACCATACCCCACAATACAGTCAGAAGAACAAATACCTATGGATTTTTCCTGAATAAATTTGGTTTTCATCAAAGTAGAATGTTTCTAAGGAGCTTTTTGGAAGAATAGGTCAAAAAGAGTGGTCAGAAATACTCAGTTAATTGAACCTGATTTTTTTATAGATTTATAGAACCTGATTTTTTTATTACATTTTGTGACCAAAGTTCTTGGAGTCTGAAATTAGGCGGTTTCACCAGACCTCTAGTTATACCTCCTAGAAAATATTCACTTAATTTCTATTTGTCAATCAGAGAATCACATGGAAAAGTTCCCATCTGTAAGAAAAGGTAAAATTATCATGGCGTTATTATGTCAGACATCCATTTTAATTCTGACAGAAGACTCATATACCATCCTTTCCTTTTGCCATTGCATTGAAGCTTGTAAGGCTGGATCTGCTGCCTCTGTTCGAGAAGAAAAGCCAGTATAGATGGGGAGAATAAAATAAATAAATGAATAGATAAATAAATAAATAGATATAACAATAAAAAGCAGTGACCAAAAATGCTGAGCACAGCAGACTTTTAAAATAACAAGGCAAAATGCTGAGCAAATGACAAGTTAGAAGAAGCTAAAATGTTATGGAAAATAAGGAGGGTGGGGAATATGTCATTGAATATGTTATTCTGGCTTCAGCAATCAAGGACAACAAGAAACATTCCTGTAAGTATGTCAACAGCAAAAGAAAGACCAGGGAGAGCCCAGAAAGAACAGGGAGACGCAGAAGGAAACATAGCAAGTGATGATGAAAAAGGCTGAGGTGCTTAATGCCTTCTTTGCCTCAGTCTTT
This sequence comes from Athene cunicularia, assembly GCF_003259725.1. NCBI lineage: Eukaryota > Metazoa > Chordata > Aves > Strigiformes > Strigidae > Athene > Athene cunicularia. Next base: position 41,614,985 of record NW_020799097.1, read on the forward strand.
AATAACAAGACTAGTTGTAATGAGAGAATCAAGACTCCTCAGCCAGAATACAAACTGGGAGAATGAACCCCCACAACCAGAAGGAGACAGTCAGAGACCTGCTGCATCACACAGACACACACAGGTCTATGGGACCAGACAGGATACACCCGAGGGTGCTGAAGGAGCTGGCTGGGGTGCTCGCCAAGCTGCTTTCCATCATTTACCAGCAGTCCTGGATGACCAGGGAGGTCCCAACAGATTGGAAATTGGCAAATGTGATGCCCATCTATAAGAAGGGTTGGAAGGATGATACAGGAAATTACAGGCTTGACTTTGGTGCTCGGGAAGCTGATGGAGCAGCTCATCCTGAGTACCATCACACAACACATGCGGGACAACCAGGGGATCAGGCCCAGTCAGCATGGGTTTATGAAAGGCAGGTCCTGCCTGACAAACCTGATCTCCTTCTACAACAGGGTGACCTGCTTATTGGATGAGGGAAATTCTGTGGATGTTGTTTACCTTGATTTTAGTAAGGCCTTTGACACCATTTCAGACAGCATTCTCCTGACAAAACTGGCTGCTCATGGCTTGGATGGGCACACGCTTCACTGGGTAAAAAACTGTCTGGATGTCCGGGCCCAAAGAGTTGTGGTGAATGGAGTTAAATCCAGTTGGCGGCCGGTCACGAGTGGTGTCCCCCAGGGCTCGGTGTTGGGGCCACTCCTGTTCAACATCTTTATTGATGATCTAGATGAGTGGATCGAGTGCACCCTCAGTCAGTTTGCAGGTGACACCCAGTTGGGTGGGAGTGTTGATCTGCTCGAGGGTAGGGAGGCTCTGCAGAGAGACCTGGACAGGCTGGAGCCATGGGCTGAGCCCAACTGGAGGAGTTTCCATAAGGCCAAATGCCGGGGGCTGCCCTTGGGCCACAACAACCCCCAGCAGTGCTACAGGCTTGGGGAGGAGTGGCCGGAGAGCTGCCAGTCAGAGAGGGACCTGGGGGTGTTGATTGACAGCTGGCTGAACAGGAGCCAGCAGTGTGCCCAGGGGGCCAAGAAGGCCAATGGCATCCTGGCTTGTGTTAGCAATAGCGTGGCCAGCAGGGACAGGGAAGGGATCTTACTCCTGTACTCGGCACTGGTGAGGCTGCCCCTCCATTCCTGTGTTCAGTTTCGGGCCCCTCACTACAAAAAGGACATTGAATGACTCGAGCGTGTCCAGAGAAGGGCAACGGAGCTGGTGCAGCGTCTGGAGCACAGGTCGTATGAGTACAGGGAACTGGGGGTGTTTAGTCTGGAGAAGAGGAGGCTGAGGGGAGACCTCATCGCCCTCTACAGCTCCCTGAAAGGAGGTTGCAGAGAGCTGGGGATGAGTCTCTTTAACCAAGTTGTAAGAAACAAGACAAGAGGTAATGGCCTCAAGTTGTGCCAGGGAAGGTTTAACTAGATATTAGGAAGCATTTCTTTCCAGAATGGGTTGTTAGGTGTTGGAATGGGCTGCCCAGGGAGGCGGTGGAGTCCCCATCCCTGGAGGTGTTTAAGAGTTTGGTTTGACATAGCGCTGAGGGATATGGTGTAGTTGGGAACTGTCAGTGTAAGGTGAACGGTTGGACTCAATGATCTTCAAGGTCTTTTCCAACCTAGACAATTCTGTGATGTTGTGAAATTTTCATTGTCTTTTTTTCATGGATGGACATAACATAAAAGAAATACATGGGCATTAAATAAAGAGATCTGAAAGGATTTCCCAAATCCCTTTCTTTACGATAAAATGTCTGTCACAATTTTTCACACAGTCCTCACCAAAAATTCTTAAGAGTTCATCAGTAAGTTAAAAAATAAAATTTTTCTTTTCCTTTCTGAGCAATGAAATGTACTTTGGAAGTGTATTTGATACTTTTGATACTTATTTTTTTTTTTTTTTTTTTTTATTCTCCCTAGAAATTACCAAACCCTGTGGGGGAACACAGTGCAAAATAAAAGAAATCAACAGAACTCACAAAACTCTATTTCAGTGATTAAAATTTACATCATTGGAATTAAACAAGGATTTTATGCTTTCTTAATCTAGAGTTTTTCATGAGAGCTGTTATCAGTTTTAGCTGCTTTTGAAAATTTTAACTGCAGATCTTTATTGGAAGAGGTAATAATCAGAATGTTAAAAATTCACTCACAAACTAATAAGATTATGCCATGTTACTTCTTCACATTTTCATTCTGTTTTCTAAAGCAACTAGGGATCCAGCTGCATGACATGGTTAAATGGCATCATACTGCATTTGATTACAAAGATATCTGGAAACATCCATGTATTTGAAAATAAATTATGCCTGCATTGTGCAAGCTTTCTGGGAATTCAGTTATGCAGTGTGATGCTCATGCAACACATTGAAAAACATAGATAATGAAATGATAGTATTCGATAACAGTTAAATTTTCTATCTCAGTCAACACTGTACTGAGATGATGGAAAACAAAATATACAAGGGAGAAGTTAAAATTCCTCTCTAATCTTTTAGAACATTAGTCACCAATATTCTGTGCTGTTGAAGACACAATTACTATGAACAGTAGGCTAGGTCTCTACCTCTGTTAGCCTTCATGCATAGTAAATAAATTCTCAGTATAAAATTAATGTAAACAACTAAACTGGAAACAAGTCACCTTCCCACAACCTAAAGAATATTATGAAATTTTGTAAGATCTTGAATTCTTTTCCTAAAGATTTGATGACATTTTAGTGTCCCGTGTTGCAAACATAGTTTCTCCGCAACAGTCTCCATCTAGAACTCAGCACATCTTCAGCTTTATTTAGATTTTAACACAACAGTTGCTTATTTGGAGCTTGACTGTCTGCCAGCAGAGCACTAAATATAGTTGGGTTTTGTTGTTTTGGTTATTAACTGATGAGCAAGATTGTTTACTATGTTAATCAGTGCATCCTTACTCCTGCCTTGAAGGCTATTTATACTGATGCTGAATATTTCAGTTAATTAGAAGAAAAAGTCATGCTGGATCTATAAATTTTGTATATAAGGTTAATTTTACTGTTGTACTTACTCTTGCTATAACCATATATCAATGGTTTAACTATCCTGTCTGGATTTGTTTAGTCTATGTAAAGATTCCCTAGAGCTACAGATGCATTATGCAATGTCTCTTACACTCCCTGAAAGCGTTCAAGGCCAGGTTAGATGGGGCTTTAAGCAACTTATTCTTGTGGAAGTTGTCCCTGCCCATGTCAGGAGGCTTGAATTAGATGATCTTTAAGGTCCTTTCCAACCGAAACCATTCTGTGAAATATCAGTAGCTGAATGAAAATGGTAGGTTGATCTCAGTCATTTAATGTCCACTTATCCTTGCCAGCCCTGCAGAATGCAGCAGTGGAGTGCAGTACCCAGGCAACATTGTTTTGAGCACTTGCAGCTGAAGAAAATGCAGGAAGTCTGAGAACATTGAATGCAGTAGAAAAAGATAATTATTAAAGTACTAATACGTTTGTTTAAAATAACAAAAAAAAAAAAAAAAAAAGGCTGATGGCTTTGAGACAGTTGTTTGGTTTTCTCATGATCACATAATTTGATCTAGGCACTAATACTGACAGATGTTGATTTCATATCCCCATCTTTTGTTGAGATAGACTAAGGAAATGAGACTTCCATAGCCAAAGAAAACAGTGAAAGATCTTTTTGTAAACACTTGAAAAAAAAACAAAACACTGGCAACTGTGTGTTTGGAAATGTGGCATTAATGATTCAGCACATGTAGTGAGAGATTAAAAATTAATATTGATGCTGCTAAGCACCTGCCCACAGGTGCAGGAGTAGGCTGGCCCCCATGGAGTTATTTGAATTACCTTATATTATCATTGGTAAAACAGAAGGTAAAATGAGGAAATCAGGGTTTCAGGAGATACAATTACATGGAAATGTGGAGAAAACACACACCATGGAAAAAAACTTACTAGTTCATGGGCACCTAAAACAATTATATGATAGCATGAATCTAGTAAGAGGTACAGATAAACATGTGCATAACCTCAAACAAACAAACAGAAAAGTATAAAGGAAGAAAACCCATCAACTTATTTCTCATTGAATTGTGATGCCTGAAGACAGTAAAGGATGAAGATCAGGATACTAAGTAACAGATCAAAAAATTTGATTTCTGGTGATATGATACACAGATTTTGGAAATGTTAGCATCAAGGTATCTTTGACTGTGATAAAAGTTTTAATGAAATACTGAAAGTATTATGAAGCATCTTTAAAAAGGATGAAACAAAGCATGAGATTTCTAACAGGAACCTGAGCTTTTTTTTAACACCTTAATTTAACAGGAGATTATACTATACCATAGGAACAAAGTTATAATTTATAAATTTTGCCTATTTTTAAACAGACACATATTGAAAAAAAAAAAAAAAAAAAAAAAGGAATTTTATAAAGCCTATAAAATGGCAAGAACTGAAATAGCAAAGATTTACAAAACAACTTCCATACTAGAAAACAGCATTTAAAAATGAATTGTGATATTGAAGTCCTAGAAGTCAACAAACACTGGCAACTTGCAGGTAGGTGTAAGTTATGAACTGAACCTAATGATTATATTTCCTTATGCCTGGTTAAATCAGTGTGTAGGTAGTCAGTAGTAGAGCAAGAATGCTGTTCTCAGAGAATATTTCAAGTCCGTGGTGATACTGCTCTTCTCCAGGTCCTGCCTTCTATGGTATATTTTGCATTTCTTAGCTATGTTTTGGCGTAGTGCTCTCAGTCCCAGAGATTTCTTTCTGCTTCTCCTTCCCCTTCTTTAATTTGGCATTTGGCTCCCCTATTGTTTTTTTTGGCTATGATTTCAGGCCCCTGGTCTCTCTGATCCACTTTCTGAGCCTCTTCATATCTTTCTACATTGTTGGCTCTCCTCAGTTTTTTTTACCTTCTCTTGTTTATAATGTTGCACAGTTCCCACGTGGCTTTGATTAATGCACTCTTCCACTGGTTTTGCATAAGTAGGACTAAGCTAAAGAATTCCACAAACTGTTTTTAGAAGCAACTTAAAATGTTTTATCTTCTCCAGCACTCTCTCATTTCTGTTGGATTTGGTTTAAATGTACTAGTCCAGATTCACAGTGGAAGGGGGTAGAAAAGATGGAATGATCCCCCTGCTCCCACTCCTGTGAAGCCTGTGTTCTGTTACAACCACCTGAGCGATTTTCTCAAGGAAACAGTATTTAGTGGGTTATTTATGTTGCCCTACAGAATCTCCTTTGCCAATGCCATGGATGCCATCTGCTTTAGTCTGTGACCTGGGCACTAACAAGCTTCTACAATATGAAGACTCCTGCCAGCCTGATCTGCCAGAGTGGGAGCTGCGCTTCTCTTCTCACTGTGCTCCCTAGTTTTTGGCCAGTAGAAATTGTATCTAAGCCTCAACCAAAAGGAGCAATCATCTCTATCATGTTGCTCCAATCCAATGTGTGGGAGGTTTCAGTATGATCCCAAGAACGAGATTAAGACACAAATGGGGTCAAATGCCATACACCCAAACCAACTGTTATTATCAACAGTGGAGAGTAGTAGCAATAGGACAGAAGGGAAGGAAAAGGCAGAAATCAAGCGAGCGTCCAGACAGGAGTGTTAATAGCCATCACCATGGATCCAGCAGCGTCCCATTGGTCCTCAGTCCCCAGTGCTTCGGTGGTGGGTGCGCGCACTCATGCACACGCACTGGCTACTTTCCAGGGTCCTTTTATAGGGCACAGTCCCACTGGTGGGAAATCCAGCACATGTGCAGACACAGCATGGGCGGTGCGTGTCCCTTGGGCCTGGTTGACCATGCAGCCTTCGTTTGCCTGCTGGCAGGCCGCCGGCACGGCCCCCAGCACCAGTGAGACCCTGTTGGGGTGGTGTCCCGCAGGCAGGAGCAAGGTCTGCTCCTTCAGCAGGCTGCACGAGTTTCCTTTCAAGCTGCGGCGCTGCCAGGCCCCGCAACCGCACCGGATTCAATCACGTAAGCACACACACAAACAAGCTTAGAGACAGTCACTTAACATTCCAGCCTCTCACACATGTTTATTCAGCTTTCTCCAACTCCAGAACTCTTTTCGCTTTTTATGGCTCAGTTTTCTGATGAGGATTAGGTGAAATCAGCATTAACCACGAGAAAAGCTATTACTTCTAGGTGATTTTTTTTGTTTGTTTCTATGGAGGAAAGAGACAAGAGGGCTAGAAGGAAGACTTCTGCATGTGTGCTCTTCTTTATGAAATAAATTATTGTATTATCTCAAATATTTATCTAGAAATTTTGTTTATTTTTCAGGATCACAATTAGAAAAGACGGATTAGATCACAGCATCTCCTCAGCGATGAATTTTCAGGCCTGTGTGGGAAGAGGCATAAAAGGGTCTTGTGGAGAGAAAGATCACAGCTAGTAACCCACAAATTCATCCTACCTAATTTGAGACACCTAGCTGAAATACTTAGGAGTACAATCAACCTTGTAAAGTCAAAGGAGAGAGCTACTTGAAGGAGACCTAGATAGTCTCAGAGGAAAGTTCAGATCTTCGACTGAAAAGCCTTCTGGATGTCTGTATCTCTCCCTTTGATCAAAGAAACTAGAAATACTACAAATGCACCTTAGATGCTCTCCTCATTGTAAGATTAAGAGGAATGAACACAGTTCAAAAAGCATATCCTAAAACAATTTGGGGCATGTGAAGCTGCGGATAGGCGCCTAATATGAGGATTCAAAGAGCTAAGTGGTTAAGTAGTGGCATGTACCTTTCATAGATGTGAGGGCCCTGAGGGCACCCACAGACATGGCTGTCCCTACGCGCCCTCCCAAGGGCTCCCCCCACCCTGCCCATCGTACAGGACCCCATTTCACCTTCCAGTGCCATCAGACCCTGTCCTAGTGTATTGAGTTTGTGTGTGGTGGGGTTTTGGTAGCAGAGGAGGGGGATACAATCTGAGAAGATTATCAAAGCTCCCCCAGCACCAATCAGACCCTTTTCTGGTCAAGGCCGAGCCAATTAATGATGGTGGCTGTGCCTCTGTGATAACATATTTAAGAAGGGACACCTGGGAGGAGGAGGAGATTGTGAGGGAAATGCCTATGCAAACACCAAAGTCCGCTGAAGAAAGGAAGAGGAGAAGGGGAGGTATGCCAGAGCAGAGACTCCCCTGCAGCCCATGGTGAGCAGGCAGGCTGTGCCCCTGCAGTCCTTGGAATTCCATGATGGAGGAGATTCCCACCTACAGCCCATGGAGGACCCCAAACTGGAGCAGGTGGCTGCATTTTAAAAAGTCTGGGACTCTGAGGAAGCCTACGCTGGAGCAGTCTGTTGCTGGAAGGACTGGAGCCTGTCTCAGGGACCCACACTGAAGCAATTCATGAAGAGCTGCAGCCCTGTGGGAAGGACTTACTTTGGAGAAATTTCTGGAGGGCTCTCCCATGAGAGGGACACCATGCTGGAGCAGGGGAAGAGTATGAGGAGTCCTCCCCGTAATGAGGAAGGATGTAGTTTTATGTAGTATGTAGTTCCACTGTCACACTCTATTTGATTGGTAAATTAATGGTGGCGGTGTTCAAATGAAATTGATGTTCTTTTGTTTTCTTCCCCAATCAAGTCTGTCTTTTGTCCATGACTATAATGGGTGGGACATCCCTCCCTGTCCTTGGCTCAGTCCTTGAGCGTTTTCTTTTCTCCTCCCATCCCTGAGGGGGAAGGAGTGAGTGAACAGCTGTGTGGTGTTCAGTTGTCCTCTGGGCTTAAACCACGACATCCAGCAATGCCACAGCAGGGCCAGTCTCCAGCTCCCCACAGCCCTTCTCTGCCCAGCTGTGGGCCCTGCTGAGCTGGGCCCACGCACAGGTCCATGTCCCAGGCCAGCATCATCCATCTCCGTCCATAGGGATGCAGCTGGTACCTGAGGCTTCTCTGGGACTCCTCCAGCTGCTCTGCTCCTGGCTGGGGTTGTGGGACAGGCCCTGTCTGCCAGGACTTGCCCTGATGGACCCCAGGAATCCCCTGCCACTCCCCTGGGGAGCCTCTGGCTCCCACTGCACTCTGGCATTTTTTTTCTTTTTCAGATGCCTTTTTCTGCTTCTCTTTGCTTCATTTCCCCTTTAGTTGTGTCTCTGCTTTTAGAGGGTACTTTTGTTTTATATCTCTTAAAGCAGGATCCTTAAGGGTGTTTAGGTGCCTAATGAAGCAGATTTAGACTAGTGGCATTTTTTACACTGTCTAGGCACTTCAGTTCTATTGAGATCTAAGCCCAAGACCGTCCTTTTCCCCTCATTTTCATCTATGTTGTAATTTGTATTCCCATTACCCCAACATTGGGCAAGGGTGGGTGCGTTGTAAACCCCAGGAAAGATGGTGGGTATCACTGGGAATCTGGAGAAGGAAAGGGGAAACACACTGGAGCAAAGGATAACCAAATGCAAAGAGGATGACAAATCGAGGTAATATGTAATGGTCTACTTCATTGCTCTGCAGAGCTCCCATTACTCAGGTGTGCCAAGCAGGCAGGCTCCATTGCACCTATGATGCATGTGCAGTCAATTGACACACATGCAGTGGATTTGCTTTTTGCATGCTTATGAGCCATTCAGTCAGAAACTTGGTAAATCCTCATTAAAATAAAAAGATAAATAGATCACCATTAAAAGCAGTATGCCTTTCTCCAAAACCATCGAAGGAGACAGTTTGATTCAGTGTTGGGTGAAAAAGTAAAGGAGCGAGCATCTTACACATGAGAAAATGCTTACATATATTGAGAAAGGCACATATGTAAGTGTGGATGCAAATCCAGAGTTACTGAGTATGAGAAGGGAGCACTAAAAATAATTTACTGTTTGCGATTTGTTTCTAGTATTGAAAGATAATTCAAATTGTTTGTGCTGAAGAAAGGTGAAATGGACATTCAGTAGTTGCATTCTAAAAGATAAGCATGTTGTGGACTAAATCTTCCCAAATCATCTTAAGAACTAACATGGGACTCAATTCAAAAAATTGTCCAAGGTCTTTTGAAACCTGGCTGCTACCCAGAATTTTGAGGTGTTTTACAGACACTGATGTATATTGTCAGCCTTTTTATATGGCTGTCTGGAGATGATTGCTGTGGCTGAGAATAGATAAGGTAATTGGCACCATGCTGAGGTAAGATTAGGAAAGGCAGACTTATAGTAACCTGGGTGATGTTGTGAGGGCAATAATTCCAAAATAATTAAAAAAAAAAATTCAATATCACATAAATACAAGCTCTTTATCTGTAGGGGTTGGGAGTTGGGAGGGAAGTCAAGTAAAAACCTCCAAGTGAGCAAACATTTCAGAAAGACTTTGCAAGTCTAGTGACATTGTTTTCCAGACACCAAATGGCTGCTCCTTCCAAGAGGGCAGTAACAGTGTCTTTATAAGCAAGCTTTCCTCTGACAATAGTTTCTCCTTGCAAGGCTCTAAGATCATTTTATAATTCCCTTATTTTAGTTTGTCAACACTGTTCCAATCAAATCAATTGCCAAATAACCAAAATTAACCAGTATCTTTACCCAGATATGGATTTGGACATTCCACAAACTTTCCCAATTAAATGTGAAAGCTTGTGATTTACTGGAAAGATCAACCACGCTTGCAGTGTCGGCCATCCTACTCATGGCTAGACTGAACCCTGAAGCCTGTTTCCTGTAAAGAACTTTTCAAAATCTGCAGATTTAATGTGTGCAGCTAGTTTCCAATTAACAAGCATAGGGGAGGACTGGAGTGCTCCAGACAGTGGGAAAACTTACATAATGCTACTGCCTGGAAACTAGAGATAGCTCTTGATAACCAGGTTGAAATGGCTCTTATATTAATTAATAATGAATGTCTTACAGGAAAATCTTTGTACATGAAACCATGTCACTAGCTTAGGCCAAAAATCAGGATGGTAGTGTTCATTTAGGTCTATGCCTGTACTAAAAGACCTGATTATACTGAGCTTGTTTTTTGTGAATTTGGTTTTGGTATCAAGGCACCTCTGACATAATATTCACAGGATTTATAAACTATAGAAGTTACACATGCACAACATAATTCACTGTTTAAAGTTGTCAAGTAAATTGAGTTATTATCAATCAGTTATTTAAAGATGGAATTAAAATCTGTTATGTAGATAAGAATTACGGGCTTCCGTGGGATAAAATACCTATAAAAATCCACCAAGAGATTTTATTTCATCCCCAGCTCTTAGTTGTTAGTGAGAGAACAAATTCAGATTTTATTTTTTCTTTCAGACATTTTAAGCTGTTACATATATAGTTTACTTTAATGGTGGAATAACTCTTACGTGATTTTACAAGCTCATCGCACATCTATAGCTATGCAAAGTATCCTGAGTACCTTTAAAGTCAGGAGACAGAAATGGACATTTTTTTTTTCTGGGCATGCTTCACCTTATCTTTTTTTTTTACTGTTTACAAGAGGAAGAAATTCCTGGAAGTGTTAGCATCTCTCCGTTGTTCTGTATATAGGGAGTCTGGATGATTAGCTCAGATGTAGATGTATATTGTAGACATACATTTGGGCAGATGAAATCAATTTGAAATGACTGCTTGGATGTGATGATATGATGAGAAAAGATTATTAAACTAGTTTACCTTTCCATTCCTGAACACTGTCCTAAGCAAACAGAGATTCTGTACATGCTGATGTTGTGTGTTCCTTTACAAATATTAACTATCATAATATCCTGGATGTCAAACTCTCAGCAGGTGTTTTGTTTTTTTTTTTTTCTCATAGGATGAAAGCTTATAGAGAAAAGTATTGGAACATCAGCTGTAGGATTAAAGATATTTTAATCTTTTAGGAATGTATGTGGAAAGGTCACATACAATTAGAGATACTCCACTACCTGAAAATTCTCATGGTTCAGTTGTTCCATACTCTGCCTTTGCTAGGTAGTGAAGAAGATGAATCTAGGATAATGATGGAATACATACATACTACACTATTTTTTAAATTTCTAACACAAAAAGACAGATGACTATAATGAGAAGAAGCAAAAAATACAGTGATTCAGTATGGATTGAATAAAATACTCTTTATTTATGAAAAATGGGTCATGATTTTTATACCCTTCATGCCTTATACCATTCATGCCTTAAAACATAGAGATTACTTCAAAAGTGCAAGACCTGTTTTGTATGTATTTGGTTCAGGACTATGTATGTATTTGGTTCAGGACTAAAATGCAGAGAAAGATTAAAATGTAACCCTCTGTAACATTTATTTCTTTTGAGAAATAATTTCAGTATTTGTAGTCCTTGTAGATATATAGTTTAAATCAAGACACTTCTACTGTTATTCAGATGTGCCAGTGTATTGCCATGGTGAGTTGTTCTTAACCTAGGAAAGCCTTTCTTCTTAGTGATGCTAGCAATCTGAGGAAACTGAGAATGTGTTAAACAAAACGAGGTATGGATGACCAAATACTTGCATGGACACATCTGTCATCTTGGAGCTGTTTTGTCACATTGGAGTTTTTGAACTTGTTTTAAAGATGATAAATTGGATGACGGTTAAACTGATGTGGTTGCCAGTTAGTACCACTCAAAAAATAACTCTTTTTACCTTTATACTGGCTCTCCACCTCATCTGTGGAAAGAATTCAGTACATCTTAAGGGCGATTCAGAATGTTACCAAATGCTACCAAAATGTGTTTGACAAGGTGGTGAGGCAGACTACATGTCCCTCTTCAGAGCAAGAATCAATCTGTAAATTAGACTTCTCATCTCTTGGTATCTGAACCCCAGAATTGTTTAGGAGTATCCCAAGAAATTGGGACTTAATATTCTTAAATCACAGCTACTTCATTCTTCTTAAATCGAGGCTGTTTCTGCTGGTGACCAAAAAGGGTTAAAAAAACCAAAAACCCAGGGCTTACTTTTTGATCAACACTGCATTTTGTGAGACTGATCCCATAGACATGACAGTGTTTACTCGGTCAAGACTGTCATGAGGTTTAAAAAAGAAAAAAAATGTCTTGCTTTTGTTAGGGTCAAAAATAGGTACCAGACAGTTTAATTATGTCAAAATATAATTATATTAGACTCGGGAATCTTTCTGATAGAAAGCTGAAAACCCTTTAGATATCACTTGCCTCAAGTTTTATAAATCAACTAACTAGGAATTTTCAGGATCACAGAGCCCCTAAATTCCATCAAAGTCCCATGTTAGATGCCTAAATCCTTTTTTCCTTACCTTCCTTTCTGTCCAATACTTAGTGATTAGCAATAAGAAAATAAGTCTTTCTGTCTAAAAATGCCATAAATGTTAAAGCTTTAGCAATAACTGAAGAAAAAAAAAAAATCTTCTTACAGAATGGGAAATAATGAACATATGCCAAACTCAAGAGCTGACAAGGTGTGTTTAAACAGGAATCTAATGTCTTTGATACAAACATGGCTAGACAAGATTTATTCTTAACAAAAGGGTTTTAGTGTCTATTTATAACTGTGACATCTGAGTTATTAACATGAAGGGATTCCAGAAAATACCTATTTAATGACAATAGAATGATGGAATTAGAATGCTGCTTAATTCTTCTGTTTTACAAATCATAACACCAAGGACATCTCTAAAACATGAATCAACTATACCTCTGATAACCTTCAATGGGAAAATTAAGAAGAAAGGGTAGAAGCATCTTAACATTTTCTTGTGAAAGACAAGGATAGAGTTATTTGATGTGAATAATTAAAATAAATTTTGTTCACATCACAATGTTTACTGTATTTAGGATTGATAATACAAACCTTGAAGGCAGCCTAAAGCAGTAGCATAAATGTTAACTAAGGAAACTGAGATAGAAGACTACACATACTGTTTAGTGGCAGAAAATGTTAGAAACATTACCACTGTAGAAATTTTTCAGGTTAAAAGGATAAAATCATCAGAGGGACTTAAAACTGTTAGACTGTTGAGACAAAAGGAGTCTTTAAGTAGTTTGTTATGCTCAACACCAACTGAGGTTGTGGAATGAAAGAAAAAGAAAACATGGGTAAGAAGCAAATAACAAGGAAAGGATTTGGGTGGACTGTAAAGCAACATAAGCAGAAGATTAGTGATAGATCATGTTGATTGAGCTGCAGGCCAAAATTGTCATCAAAATCTATGATTAGGTTTTTAGTTTATAAATTTATCTTTAAAATTGGATATTTTTTCATAAAAGAAAAAAACTTACATTTTCAAGTTCAGTAATAACAGTATATAATGTGATGTACATATAATTGCAGAGAATAAGATTTGGCAGAGGTGGTGCTCAATAATATTGCTCCAGGCTCCCTAGCTAGATAAAAGAATAAAAGAGGGAGAATAATTTCTTAGTCACATCCATTGTTAGTCTTTGCATTGATAATACTAATCCAAACTATTTTGAACCTTTATGCTAGTTTTTGAAAATTATTTTCTAAAAACACTATGAAATTAAAGCTGTTAAGAAATGAACTTTTAATTCTAATTAACGAATGGAGAAACTAGGCCACGCAGTAGTTTTCTCAAGACAGTTAGGAAATTGTTATTAGGTAAGTGGATAAAGTGAATTTTCCTCATGCTAAGATGCTATTTTAAATACTTAAAAAAAGCTAAATACCTGCTTTAGGTAAACAAAAGAACAAACAAAAAAAACCAAAAAAACCCAAACAAAACAACACACACACACAAAAAAAAACCCAAACCCAAACCAAAAAACCCACCCCAACCAACCAGCAGCTGCAGAGAGTAGATTCTTTGAGAAAACTGAATTTGTAGAAGACAAATTAACAGAATTTAAAAGCTGTAAATATGTAAAAAGATAATACATTAATGACTGATAAGAAACAGTAATAAATAAATGGTAGCTCTAAGGGAAGTTTTAAAAAAACATAGACCGTGTCGGTGTGGTTTATAAGATTTCAAATTTCTGTGAACACTTTAAGAAATAAAGAGCTTGCCATTTCAAGACTAGGCCCTCTGAGGGAATTTGTTGCCTAACTGCAACCTTTGGTATCCAAATGTAAAACCTCAATCCATGGTGTTTTCAGGGAGCTGACACCCAAGCTACTGAAGACATAAGTTCCTACTAATAACATCCCTGCTGCTCCTCATGAATGTCAGGTGTTTAACTGCTAGAGGGCATTTACACCTTTAAGTACTTTCTTACTTATGCTGATAGTAACAACTGTTCTCAACCATGCTAACCAAACTGATCCTTATGTAAAACATCCCAGCAATAACATAATGGTTACAGAATCACTGGGATACTGAAAATTTGGGAATGGGAGATTTGAATTTACAGGAGTCTCTGACATGTTCTGCAGAAAGCTTCCTAATGTGGTGAATCAAATCCTTGTTCAAATGTTCTTTCACACTGTGAAAACTATTTAAATAGCAATGCCAAAGTTTTACTAAAACTGGGCAGTTAAGGCTTATTTATATGGAAGGCACAGAGACCAGTGTTTTTATATATATGAAACAGAGTACTGTTTTTATGGAACAGGTTGAGATACACAACTTTGAGTGTCCTTAAACACATGTTTTTAAGATAGTGAACAATATAAGTAAAAATCATGTCAAGTCAGAAATAGGAATACTTGGATTTCTGCCTCTAGGATTCAATCTAACTACATTTGTTACTAGACTATATCTCTAGGATTTAATCTAACTACATTTGTTACTAGTGTTACATTACGTGTGTGATCAGAAAATGAGAAGAGCTGACATTTTTATCTATCTCCAACAACATATTCATTCCAGTGAGACTGTAACAAAAAGAACAGTCCCAGCCTCGAGGTGGATGCTTATTTCATTTGAGAAAGGTAGGCAGGGTTTCATTTCCTATCTACATTTTCTTTGGAGTAAATGTCTCCGTACTCTGCACATTGCGTTTTGTAAATCTTGTTAAAGTTTTATAAATTTTTCTGTGTTGTTCTGCCTATGTCCATCAATTAGCAATGCAAATTTCACATGGTGTCAGAGTACATAAGAAAGAGATATTCCCACTGATTCTTATGAACCTTTGTGTATTAGCTCTTAAAACTTTAGGATTGTTATGTTATGATTCAAGGAAATGTTGCAAGCATTGTCCATATACATAAGTGAATATAGATGTAGTGTTAGGTGCTGGGTTTCTTCTTAGAAATAAAATAACTGCATCTACAGTCAGAAAAATAAAAAAATAATTGATGTCCATAAACCATTCAGTATAGTAGTATACAAAGAACTGAAGAATAAAAAGGAAAGGATTACCATTAATAAGGTGACTGGCCTAAACACAATTCCATCAGAGCTGCTTAACAAACAGGCAGGTCAAAGTATGGAACTAAGTAGCAAAAGGAGCAATACAGAAAGAGCTAGAAAACAATCCTGAGGTAAGGAGAGGATCTCCGGACAAACTTTCAGAAAAGGACAAAATGCAAGATTGTATAGATTAATGAGACCAAAATGACAAGATAAAACTTGATACATATTTGCATGGGGTAACTATAAACTGTTCTCAAGAGTAATTTTGTTTTCTTCTGGTCATTAAGCATTTTAATGTGTTTGTGTGCCATATTGATGTTTGAGAGTCCCATGGAGTGAAGTAATCCAGCTTCCTTTTTTTTTAAAAAAAAAAAAATTTCTATAGATAAAAAATATTATCTATTGCTGACAAAAATAATATATAGTATTGAAACATTACCTAGCAACTTTTTCAAGAAAGGACAGGCTTCTTGAATTCACTATCACCTAAAACTCACCACTTCCCCCCCCCCCCCCC
>NW_020799097.1:41630795-41671007 GCF_003259725.1 Athene cunicularia
AGTCATTCAATGTCCTTTTTGGAGTGAGGGGCCCAAAACTGAACACAGGAATCGAGGGGCGGCCTCACCAGTGCCGAGTCCAGGGGTCAGATCCCTTCCCTGTCCCTGCTGGCCACGCTATTGCTGACACAAGCCAGGATGCCATTGGCCTTCTTGGCCCCCTGGGCACACTGCTGGCTCCTGTTCAGCCGGCTGTCAATCAACACCCCCAGGTCCCTCTCTGACTGGCAGCTCTCCAGCCACTCCTCCCCAAGCCTGTAGCGCTGCTGGGGGTTGTTGTGGCCCAAGGGCAGCCCCTGGCACTTGGCCTTATGGAAACTCCTCCAGTTGGGCTCAGCCCATGGCTCCAGCCTGTCCAGGTCTCTCTGCAGAGCCTCCCTACCCTCGAGCAGATCAACACTCCCACCCAACCTGGTGTCATCTGCAAACTGACTGAGGGTGCACTCGATCCCCTCGTCCAGATCATCAATAAAGATGTTAAACAGGAGTGGCCTCAAAACCAGATTATGTCTTCTTCACAATTTTTCATCAGGTGTTTACACATATAGATAGAATCACCCTTGAACCTTATCTTCTCCAAACTGGACAGTCCCAAATCTCTATGTCTCTCCTTGTTGTCACGTCCTGCTCAGACAAGGGGGACAAGTGACTCAGATTCACAAATCCCCAGTGAAGTGGACAAGTCTCCAAATCCAATCATTTATTAACTACCCACAATGTACTAATTGAACACACAATTGGCTAAATATATAACAAGTTGTAGTAAGCAATACAATATGCCTTGCACTTCTTAATAGAAAAAGGAAAAGAGAAAGATAGAGGGAATGGGGAAATACAGATGACTGGTCTGGGTTGCCTGCCCTCATCCTGCCAGTGAGGGTTCCAGGAGGTGGCCATCTTTTTCACTGGCATCTGTCTTCTTCGCTACACTGCTATCTCCAGGGCCAGCTGGGGGCCCTTTCTTCCCCCTCTTGATTTATACACACTTTTCTTGGGTCCATCCCCTAGGGTGATCCACATACCTATGTTTCCCATGTATGAGGAGGAGTAAGGTGTTTCATGGGATGATGTAATTAGCATGATCACGTTACCCTTGATTAGCATATTTAGGGATGTTAACTTCAATATGCATTTCGTGGAAAATGAAGCAAAGTTCATTCACTGGACACATGGCCCTTGAAATTTGCCCAGGTGCCCCAGAGCAGGGCCATCCTCTCTCCACAGAGCTCTCTCCTCCAGCTGCATGGGGCAGCCTTATCAGCTTTGACCTCCACAGAATGCACCCTGGGACTCAGAGTTTTGTCTTGCGAGTGTTTGAGGCATTTCTTCAATCAGCCTCAACTTTTGCTTTCCCAGGCTGTTTTTCTTAGGTTCTTGCAGGCCTGGTTTCTCATCTCTCACACTTATAGGACAAATACTCCAGTCCATGAGTCATATTTGTGGTCCTTTGCTGGTCTCACTCAAGTAACTCCATGTCTCTCTTGTACCAAGAAGACCAGCACTCGACACAGCATTCTCTATGTCTCTAATCAGTGTTGAGTAAAGGTAAAGGTTCACCCTAACTGATCTTCTGACAATGCTCTTCCTAATGAGATCCAGGATACTACTTAATACAAGGGCCCATTGCTTACACATGTTTCAATTTGTTGTCCACAAGGACATACAGGTTCTATTCTGCCAAGCTGTTGTCCAGGCATCCAGGTCCCAGCCTGTACTGGTGCTCAGGGTTGTTCTTCCCTCTGCTTTTCTGTTTACTGAACTTTATGACATTCCAGTTACCCTGTTTCTCCAGCCTGTCAAGTTCCTTCTTAATGGCAACACAACCCTCTGGTGTATCAGCAACTCCCAGTTTTGCATCATCTGCAGACTTTCAGGGGTTGCACTCAGCACATAACCTTGCACGTTTAGCTTGCTAGCCTAGTCTACCACTTTCTCACTTGATTGCTGGTCAACATCTCCCCTCCCAGTTGTTCCTAGGTTAAGTCTCTCAGCAACCAGTTAGTCATCCTGTTGAGAAAGACTAATGCCTTTGATTTGGCCTGTAAGCCATGGCTATTGTCAGAGATTTATATCTAAACATAATCTAAAAGTCTTTATATGATGTATAAGGTAGTACACAGAACCCCTCCCCAGGGTTCCTTTTTTTTTCTAGTAGTTTCCCATCTTTAATCTCCCAAAGCTATCTTACTGTTTAAAAAAATAAAAAAAAAATAAAAAATCCCCACCACCTTCTTAAACTGCTCATCACTGTTTCTATTCCAATATCATACTTACTCTCCTACTTAGCCACTTGCTGCGGCAGTTCCTCCTCCTGTTATAAATGAGTTCCTTCCTGAAATTACGATATGAATCTCTCTGTTCTTTCACTGGATAGGAAGAAGCAATCACTTGCATGTGTTGATTGCATGCATAGATAGATAGATAGATAGATAGATAGATAGATAGATAGATAGATAGATATGCGTATAGATAGATAGCCAAGTTTCTCTTAGAAAGCCAAATTGGTAAAATAAATTTTGAATTTAGTGTTGAATATTCTTGGATTCAGTATTATTATTCTCTGCTGAGGATGGACTGTTACTTATACTGAGTCTAAATCCTATTTATGAGAAAGCTTTAACTTTATTGCTGATTAAATGTTTTATATTTATTTATCATTGCATAATTCAGCTTTCTGGATTTTCCTTAGTATCCAGTGTCAATCCTACCAAAAAATTATTCTGTATATTCAATGATAAACTGGAATAGAGAGAAAAATGTGTGAACAATTTGACACAGGAACCTGTGAAATTTAAAATTATCTGCTGCATCTTATACCAGGAACAACATTTTCAGGCTGCCTTTTTATTTCCAACCTGGACATCATAAGTGTGAGGATTACCACAACATGCAAGATCTATCCTTCATAAAATTAGATATCACACTGCTCGTCACAGAGGGAAGTAGATTATTTCCACAGTACTATTTACTATCTGGTAACGCTAGACACAAAGCTAATAATCTATTTTATAATCACTAGTTAAGAGTTTCCTCAATAAACAGGAATTCTGAAAGACAGATTTTTCAGACACTTCATATTTTAGCAGGCAAACCTATAGCCTTGCCTGTGTTTGACTTAACACACATGAAAATATCAAAGACTACAAATAACCCCAGCCCATTTACACTTTGCTATAGAGATATAAAGACAGTCTGTTTGACATCAAAGTCATGGTGGGGAATCTCAGCCTGCTCTAAGTTTAGGGTTACAGCAGTTGTGGGTTTTCTTTCCAGACAAACAGTAGCATAAACAAAGTGATTTCCCATCCCCATTTTAAGTGTAACTTAGTTTCAACATCATCAGCATTCTGAATTCAGTTTTTAAAGTCTATTCTAAACACGGATTTTTGCAAATGTCCAATCACAGTACATGGTGAATTAGGGGCTAGGAGTTTCTAATTCTGAATAAACAATTTTTGTAGTTCCTATGTAAGGAAGTATATGTTGTTATCTGATAGTACTGAAATGTCTCCATAAAAGTAATCACTGTGGGGCTTAATTTCATAAGTAAAAGAGAACTAAGAAATCATGTGGTGATAGGGCCCAATAGCCCCTGAGGAAGAAAACAATTAATTTATGATGACTAAAGCAATTAGTCTGTATCCCTTGTAATAAGAAACAAGCTTGAGAAGTTGGGGGTTAGAGAATGATGATAAGATGAAGTCAGTCAGTACTGTCTAGGCAGGCAATAGTCTCACAACATATCATGCAACAAACAAAAGATTCTGATCAGAAAGTCTTTAAAGATAGTAGTTATAGTGAGGTACATTGGAGTAGGTTAGACTTCAAAGTTGTTGGGGTTTTTTTTTGTGTGGTTTTTTTTTTTAAGGACTTATTACTTAGATAACTATTTGTAAAGAAGTTATTACTTGCTGTGGGGTGATTACTTTTTCTGTTCACCATCGAACACTGGTTGTCCACAGGTTAGTTCCTCTAAGATTGCATAGACTGATCTAGTTACATGTTGTAGGTCTCCTTCATGCTTTCACACTGCTAAAAGTGAAACAGCTAAACTAAGTTCTTACCAATTTGAGCATTTTTCTTTTTCCAGAGAGACACCCCAAATATAGTTTGTTGTGATTTAACCCGCTCTCTTCAAAGAGAAAGGACACTAACAAAAAACAACTGATGCAAAAGTCCAACTGTTCACTATCAGCAAGCTGATGCCCAACCAGTACCTGAGCAACAGTGGCCCTGGCAAACTCTCCGAGTTTTTATTGCTGAGCATGATGTCATATGGTATGGAGTATCCCTTTGCTCACTTGAGGTCAGCTGTCCTAGCAGTGTCCCCTCCCACCTTCTTGCCCTCCCTCAGCCCACTCACTGGCAGGGCAGTGTGAGAAGGAGAAAAGTCCTTGACACTGAGTAAGCACTGCTCAGCAACAACTAAAACATGGGTGCGTTATTAACACCGGTTTAGTGACAAATCCAAAACATAGGACCATACCAGCTACTATGAAGAAAATTAACTCTATCCCAGTGAAAACCCATTCAATCTCTATTAGTATTAATATATATTGTTATGAGCAATTCTGCACATCACTCCCTGGTTCAAATGTATATCTATTATAATGCAAATTTGACTGCAACCTGGTCATACCAACCTTTTGCATCAAACCTTATGTTTACTTAGAAATGCCTGATTGTTCTGAGAAAGATTTTACAAGGTAATTCCTGTTCCTATATTTGACAACCCTTGATTATGTATAATCATTATCATATTAAAAATGTTAAAAACGTGACCTCTTATGTACAGTTTAAACACATAGTTTTATTTCTACTAATACAAGACCAATAAAGTTTGAATTGAATAAATATTAAGCATTCTTATTTACACAATGTAATTCTTAGCTACTAAGTAGATGTTTAGCATATGAATACTGTAACAATTGTATTATTTTAGTTTTCTATAGAAAAAGCAACTATCAGACCAGTTACTGAATCAAAGCAGAGAGTTCTATTTAATAGAAAACAATTAAGATAGCTTTTCACTGACTAAATCTGTTTCTATATTAAAGATAACATTTTCTGTTTACTACTCTGAAACTTGAGAGTTATAACTATAGTTCCACAGCCTGGCATATGATTAATGAGTTCTATCCTCTGCTGTATTAAAGAATGGAATGAAAACTTAATGGCCAAAGAGCACATATATATCTTCAAAAATAACAAATAAACAAAGAGATAAAAGGTGTCTAAGTTGTTCACAATTCCCTTGATGCTAATATTTTTAGAAAATTAAGCACAGGCTCACATACAAAAGCAATAGTTGTACATCTTGTGAGACATTCAACCAGCTCTCACTCTAATGGCTCATGTAGTTAAACAAAGGTTGGAATACAGATAGTCTTTGTATCACTAAGTTAAAATAATTCAGTAAACTAAGGAGAAATAAGCTGAAATCCCAAAATGAAAGGTGAAAAAAATAAGTGAAATGAGCATTGGCTCAGGATGCCTCTGTAGTTGAAAGAGTAGAAGAAAAATTACATTGCTAACTTGAAATAATTATCTTAGAAGCCTCTCCAGACTCCTTTGTTGGAACTAAACATATGTATATATGCGTGTGTGTGTGTGTCTGTATGTATTAGGCAATTGCAGATTGCTGTGATGGGAGTGTTTAGAAGACTGAGGCATGAAGCAGGGCATTAATTTGGAAGAGAACTGTAATAAATTTATTCACTGACAGCATGCAATGTGCTAATGGTAAACTCTTACTATTATCAATGTCCTTCTCTAAAGATAGAAAACTCACAGACTTTATACTTATGTCCTATATTAGTTGTAGTTATACAATGCCACCAGGTTCATTCTATATAGTCAGTACAGATGAGAACTGCCCTTGATGATCTTTAGTCACTGAGGTGTCTTAGAACTGAGGCAGACTGTCCTCTCTTGTTTGTTTTTCCTTGGTTAAACTTGTTGCTTTTATGATATTGCCTCCCTCCCAAAAGGGAAGACCTCACTTATTTCTGACAGTGGCTACCTGTGTCTTCTTTTGCCTGTCATCTGAGTGCTTGGCAGGAAGTCCTGCCTGTTTGCACTCTCTTATTCATATCAAGTTCTTTGCCAGCTTGGGTGTCTCCTAAATTCAACTACATCTGTTCTTTACAGCTTTAGTGGTCACATAACCCACATGCTTTTGTAAAATACTTACACCGTGTTCCATCTGGCTGTTCCATCCCTGAGCTACAAAATGTTTACTTACTGCTTTTGGTTACATATTTTTGTATATTTATATTTGGGTTCAAGAAAAGATAATACTATATATATCATCACAGAATCTCAGAATCACAGGACCATCTAGGTGGGAAAAGGCCTGGAAGATCACCTAGTCCAACTATTAACCCAACACTGACAATTTCCAACTACACCATATCCCTCAGCACTGTGTCGACCCGACTCTCAAACACCTCCAGGGATGGGGACTCCACCACCTCCCTGGGCAGCCCATTCCAACACCTAACAACCCCTTCTGTAAAGAAATGCATCATAATATCCAGTCTAAACCTTCCCTGGCACAACTTGAGGCCATTCCCTCTTGTCCTATCACTTGTTACCTGGTTAAAGAGGCTCATCCCCATCTGTCTGCAACCTCCTTTCAGGGAGCTGTAGAGGGCGATGAGGTCTCCCCTCAGCCTCCTCTTCTCCAGACTAAACACACCCAGGTCCCTCAGCCACTCCCCGTACGACCTGTGCTCCAGACCCTGCCCCAGCTCCGTTGCCCTTCTCTGGACACGCTCAAGTCATTCAATGTCCTTTTTGGAGTGAGGGGCCCAAAACTGAACACAGGAATCGAGGGGCGGCCTCACCAGTGCCGAGGACAGGGGTAAGATCCCTTCCCTGTCCCTGATGGCCAAGTGCAGAAACCAACTTTATAGAAACTCCCCCAGTTGGCCTCAGCCCATGGCTCCAGCCTGTCCAGGTCTCTCTGCAGAGCCTCCCTACCCTCGAGCAGATCAACACTCCCACCCAACTGGGTGTCATCTGCAAACTGACTGAGGGTGCACTCGATCCCCTCATCTAGATCATCAGTAAAGATGTTAAAAAGAAGTGGCCTCAGAACTGATCCCTGGTGACCAGTCACCAACTGGATTTAACTCCATTCACCACAACTCTTTGTGCCCAGCCATCCAGCCAGTTTTTTACCCAACAATATGTGTGCCCATCCAAGCCGTGAGTAGGCAGTTTTGCCAGGAGAATGCTGTGATAAATGGTGTCAAAAGCCTTATTAAAATCAAAGCAGACAACATCCACAGCCTTTCCCTCATCCAATAAGCAGGTCAGCCTGTCATAGAAGGAGATCAGGTCTGTGAAGCAGGACCTACCTTTCATAAACCCATGCTTACTGGCCCTGATCCCCTGGTTGTCCCACATGTGTTGTATGATGGTACTCAGGATGAGCTGCTCCATCAGCTTCCCGAGAACCGAAGTCAAGCTGACAGGCCTGTAATTTCCCAGATCATCCTTCCAACCCTTCTTATATATGGGCGTCACATTGGCCAATTTCCAATGTGTTGGGACCTCCCTGGTCATCCAGGACTGCTGGTAAATGATGGAAAGCAGCTTGACGAGCACCCCAGCCAGCTCCATTATCACCCTTGGGTGTATCCCATCTGGTCCCATATACTTGTGTGTGTCTGTGTGATGCTGTTGGTCACCGACTGTCTCCTCTTGGGTTGTGTGTGGGTTGGTTCTCCCAGTCTCTGTCTTCTAGAAATCATGATCAATCCAAGACAATATTATTTATGTTGTGATTGATCCACACAATTTGCTGCTGTACAGACTTCTGCTTTGGCTCTATCTTTTTCAGTTTCTGAGGGAGCGCTGTCTCTGGGCCCTGATCCAGAAACCAATTCAATGTATGTAAGGCTAAGGCTCCTTATGCAGCATGGACCACATCAACACCTGACAGAAAGGGATGGTCCCATTGCTGCCTTTGAGTTGAGTCTGTCTGACTCATGATCTAACAGTAAATTGAGCCAGGTAAAATGGTAGAAAATTAATCTTACAGGAACAGTTTAATTAAATTGGTTTATTTTGTGACCCAATGAGAGCTGGAGGAAGCATAATGAAGAATGTGTCATTTAAATGGATCAGTGACAAGAGGGAGGTTAATGGTAAATGAGGTAAATGAGGAAGCAGACGATGTATAGGAAATCCACAGCAGACATCAAGGGAAGGAAGTATCAAAAGAGAAACGGGGAGTGAAATTTCCCTCATTCTGCGTATGTGAACCCTTGAGCTCGCTTAGTCAATATGGTGTACTCAGCCCATTCAGTAAGGCTTCTGTTCTGAATCATCATCTTCTACTCCATTCTTATTGCCCTCCTTCTCAAAAGCTGTCAGTCATGAAATGCACTGGAATCTAAAAAGCACTCCCATGAAAAATTCTCTGTTTGGATTTAATAGTAAGTAGAAGAGAATTAAAAAAATGCATAGTAAGTAACACAGTAAGACCTATTTGTAGCCACTGGAATGTTCCTTTGTGTCTCTGATCTCATATTTCTCCTTGCCTCAATCTTTATGATTGATGTCTAGGCAGGGCTCTTTCTCAACATGAGCCTAGAAAAACTTGGGCCAAACCTTTCTATATACTATATATTCAAAGGGAAAGCCGTAGCTTTACCAGGGTGAATAACATTACTTTATGACAATTATGGCCCATTACAAATAGCAATAGACTTGAATGCTCAGCGAAATACAGTACAGTGTTTGAAATAAAAGAAGAAACTTAACAGCAACTGTGAAGAAGCAAAACTGAATGCAGTAGAGAAGGATATTGTCCACACTAGTCTTCTGGGTTGGTTGGGATTTTTGCCTGTTTGTTTTTCTACTTTTTCTCTTTGCTCAGACTTCTGCTCAGTGACACAGATTGCTTGCCATGGGCCATGATACCAAGGATGAAAAAGAGCCCAGGCAAACCTCATGCTCATGGTAGCCTTTACACTCTTCCTGAACCTTAAGCATATGGGTAGAACTCTTACAATTGTTTGTCCCTTTTATCCAATTTTTAAGAAAAATTACAATAGGTTAAGGAATAGTAACATGATTACATGAGATCTTCCAGTTTTTTGATTTTAATCATGAGCATAGTATGGAGTTGTTTTCTGTTTACAAAAAAAACCTTATTTTGCAAAGCTCCAAAAAAGATTATAATTTTTCAATGGGAGAAAGCCAAGCACACAGAGGTTCATTAAGTAGCCCAAAGTCACTTACATAGCTGGAATTTGAAATAAGAACTTGTAGACACAGGTCAGTGAGCAATAGTGGTGGAACCTGTCTCTATTTTAGTATGGTAATCAAGATGATATGATTCCCTCAAGAGTTCCATTTTAATTTCTCCTGCATGGATAAAAAGCAATTTAAATTGAGAAATAACAA
Source organism: Athene cunicularia (assembly GCF_003259725.1). Lineage (NCBI taxonomy): Eukaryota > Metazoa > Chordata > Aves > Strigiformes > Strigidae > Athene > Athene cunicularia. The sequence continues at coordinate 41,640,216 of NW_020799097.1, forward strand.
ATGTCTTATTCTATATAAATAAAAAATAGGATAGAAAGAAGGTCAGGGAAGTTACTCAAGCAAAGAAATAAAATTTTCACAAAAGCAGTGCTGAGCTTTTAACCCAGAAAATGTTGCTATTTTCATATTGATTCCACAGGAAAAAATGCCTGAATTATGATAGGAGAAAACTACCACTTTAAGTTTCCAGAGAAGTTAAAAAAAAAAAAAAAAAGTCACTAATCTTCTGATCTTAAAATAGATGCATAATTTAATAAGCAGTTATCTTGTCATTTAAATAGCAATCTCCTAAGTGTATTTTAGCTACAAAGTGCTCTCCTAAAATATTCCAAACACTAAGCTTTGTTTCATATATTCTAAAGAACAATTAAGTGATCTAAAAATGTACTTCCTTACATTAAGTGTGCATAGAGTTCCAATCTATGACTTTATGTTAAAAAAAAAAAAAATCCCATAGGAGAAAACAAAATATAAAGACTGGACAAGATGGAGCAAAACCAGGAATTGACACCACTGTCTTGAACACTGAATTAAGCATGCCATTCAGAAAAGTAGAGAAGTCGGATCATAGATGATAGAGAGTGGGGTAGTTAACAGGGAACAAAAATAGAGAATAGTGGGGTATGAAGAGGAGGTTTATAGGGTGCACTGGAATGGTAAGTTTCTAGACTTTCATCAACATACATAAAAATATATGCTTGACAGAGTGTTAAGAACATAACAGATGTATAAAAAAATAAGGGTGCTCGTCAATGCTTAGGCTCTAGCGAACTAAAGTGAGGTAAAAGGGATCAAAATTTTACATTTTTTTCCTCTAGAAAAAACTCTTAAATATAGTTGAAAAATTACAGGAACTCAAAATCACTTTTAGAAATGATAAAGGTAAAAGTATTGGCATATTTTTATTTTTATTAAAAAAAACCCCAACAAAACACATGGCAAAACAACAACAAAACCCATACATATATTGTTTTGCTTTTTTATCACATTAGTACCACATAATTCCATGGAATTAATGAGATTTACTATTCCCTAATAGCTACCCATCATCCAGTGAATATCTGAGGTTGTTTGTGATGATGATTTACAGGACAGCAAATATAAATTGGATTATTCATATTCAATACCTGGGAGCTGCAGGTATTCAGCAATTCAGGAGATCAGAATGTCAAAATATGGAATGTGGTGCTCTTTTTTTGGACACAAGGACTAAATATTTGTTCAAGGTTGTATCATTTAAGGAATATTTCTTTAAAAGCTGATCATAAATTAATCAAGAAGGCTAGAAAGCAAGCAAACAAGCCAGCAAGCAGTTTATTACAGTTTGGTTTGTGCTTGAGAAGCACATATTAAGACTAAAATGAATTAATTTTATTTGTGGGCAGGGAAAAAAATATTGTAGCAGGTGCTAAAATTACTTAAATACAGTAAAGTCCATGTTTAACATGTCTTATTATGTAATCCATAAAATCCCTCTCAGTCTTTCAGATAAAATGGTACCTTTTTTTTTTTTTTTTTTTTTTTTTTCCACCACCCAGCAGAATCATCCTACTTTCAGTATTCCAGAGATTTTAGTGCACTTTGCATTTTGGAGAATCAGACAGAGGACATGAGGGGACAGGAAAGAAATAATGTTTATGACAGACTCATGAAACGTTCTGCAAATTTGACGTTTTGGATTACCATATTAACTTTCTTGAAGGTCAGAAATTCTTTCCCCTTTAAGTTAACCCTTAGGAACTCTAGCACTATTGTATTTGTTATTGTAGCAGTAAACTAAGATGACTTAAGATGTATTTATTTTTCAGCATTAAATTGACACTTGTTTAACTGGAAAATTAAGTGCATTGATATCCTGAAGCAGGAGATAAGGTGTCACTTTTTATTCCACTAGGGATAGTGGAGAAAGAAAATACTTTAAGTGAGGCTTTTCTCAGATGCCTTAATCACTGCTGGAATGGAACAGAACATGTCTGAAATCTTCTCATGACCTCTCATCTTTCAGGGAGATAAATCAGTTTCTCCAGGTTTCTAAGATACTCCAAGATAATCTTTAGATTTACCTCTGTGCAGGGCCAAAGAGCTCACAGAAAAGTTAGATAATACCTTCTTCAACTATTTTGTCACACACAGTCATATCAATCAGCAGTGGTGACATATGGCAAGAAAAGCCAGTGCTAATATTACAATAATGAAGCTGAAAGAAAAAAAACCTTGTGTGAATAATTGTTCTTCATGCTTCTTAGCATCATTCAAATAATTCAGTTGTTTAAAACCTTCTCTCTTAACTGATGGAAATCACTGAGAAAAATGCTGATTGAGCCATTCAAGCCACTTAGAATCACAGAATCATAGATTCTATCTTTTCTATCTAGTTTAATACATATTACATTATGACAATCTATGACAAGCTATAAAACTCACCAGAAGAAAAAAAAATCCAATACACATAAGATATTAACTAAAAGGCATTTAATTTAACTAATGTTCAGTGTAACAGGAGGCACATACGTAGCCAAGTAATAAAAGCAATACTGTTATTGAAATGGATTCTACTGCAAGAGTTATAAAGTGACTGATAGTATGAATATCTCATGGAGACCTTATTTAGATGGATAATGACTGCAACACTTCACTTGCACTTAAGCAAATGAAGAACAATCTAACCAATAAATGCAACATCAGAATCAAGACCAGTAATACTTTTCAGAAATGACTGACTCATTCATTTGGAATATTGTATATTGGAATACTTCCACTTTGCTCTCATTTTGCTATCACATTTTGTTTCCTCATGTACAATTGACAGCTTTCTGTATTCACCATCTTTTCGCTCATTTATTGTTTTAAGAAAAAGCTAGATTTTAAGATAACAAGCAAAGTCCTACACATATGTATATCTGACACGATGCCCCACCTCAGTCTGCTCTTCCTTTCACATATATATTGAAGTACGCCAAGAAATTTTCTTTCAACTGCTTCACAAAGAAAACTTTAATCTCCTAAACAACTTGGGGAATCCAAAAAAAAAGGAAGCATATTTATTGCAATGTAGCCCTTCAAGTTAGAATTCAGTGGTCTTAACCCTGCTAAACAACTCCTGAAGACAAGAAAATCAGAGTGGGAACAAGATGGATAAAATGACTACCTTCCATCATCATACTGCCAGTTCTCCCTTTTTGCCGGTGTTTGTGAGTCTTTTTCCATTTCCTCACTATTCACTCATGTTAACACTCAATGATGAGATATCATTCTAAAGTCCTTAAAAAGCCTTGAAGCTTAATAAATTCTGTTAGCTTCTTGAGGCTGAAATACAGGAATATATGTGTGTCTCTGTGCATACATGTGCATATATGTATAAAAATATAGTAAATCAGGTGTATGCTTTTGGCAGATAATCATAAGGATCTGAGTTCCACAACCATGCTCCTCCTGCCTAAGAAAGTCAGGAACATGCAAAAGAGAAAATGCATTACAACTTCATAACATCTTCCAAGCTGAGAAGAAAGCAGAATGAGTATCATAGCCAAATAATTAATCAACTATTTCTTTGATATTATTTGTTTTACCGGTCATCCCCATGTCTCTGTGAGTGTCTTTTGTGTTTCTTCATACAGGCTAAACATTACATGGCAACATATCATGCTAAATTAAATTAGTATTAAATACTGTAGTTCTATGATGAAATAATTTGTAGAAAAAGGTGAAGACACAACTTCGAAGAAACCTGTGATTCCTGCTTTTCAAATGATGAGGGTAGGCTGTATGAACAATGGTAACTTGTACCAAACAATGCATGACAGAAAATACAGCAGCAATAACTAATCACCAAAAATGTGAGGAAAGGATATCTCACTAAAATTTGGACGCCAAAAAATCTTCAGCAGTATCCAAATAGAGATGGATCTGTTTCTACTACAGAATAATGCTGAAACTTGGAGATGTCCCTGAAACTGAGAAAGGTGAGTTTCAGCTTGACTGTATGAAATGTTTTTCACATGATTTGTGTTATAGACTGGAATACGTCCTGTAGTTAAGGACAGAAACGTTAATGAAAAGGTTTCAGCATGTATCCCAAATATATTCCAAAAATGTATCCTTCAAAGAACAAATATCTTGAGGCACACTGATTTATTTCTGAATATTATGTTTCTAAATGATTCGTACCAATCTGCTGCATTATTTATTAATTTAATAATCTATTCATTATTTGCTATATTTATTGTGTATAATTAAATAATACATTGAAATAAGGTACATAAAATCAATGCTAAAATTTAATATACCTACGTTTAAATTATGCACCAGCGCATTCATTATTTGAAAGCTGTTACTTCACTTCCTTTTTGGAACTAGGTCAATAACTGCACCTTGGGGCAAAATCTGATATCACTCAGTCTTTATTATCCGGCTTTTGGTTTTGTTTTCAGTGGAACAGAGAGAAAATCTGTGTCATATGGTCACCCCAGGGGTTCATGTTTCTCTGTTACGAAGGCCTCAGATAAAGCTGCATTCCCCCTCACTTTCCCACCCCAATCCATCCATTATGTGATAGCTGTCATTTGGTAAGCATCCTGGAGATGGACTCAAGAACACACCCAGATGGCTTCACAGCCCTTCAAACCGTAAGCTAAAGCACTCTGCATTGGAACTGAGTGTAATATCATCTGTGGATTGACACTGTTTAACACACCAGCCTCGTCTGAAATTCTTCACGTAATACATAAATTCTTAGGGAGACAACACATTAGCAAATTTCTGTATGAACACATTTTCCATGGTTGTTGTCAGAGTATTGTTTTTAGAATGTCTTTATGGTCCTTCCTTTTTGACCCATTTTCTCAGTGTGTTCAGGCTACTTTACTACCTGTGGATAGCAAAGATACTTTAGTTTGTGCCTGTTTATTTCAGTCTGGGGTTGTTTTGTGCTTATGACATAGTGTATTTGTTTTCCAAGTGGCAGCTGGGCATAGATTATTTGTTTATAAAATAAGATCATTTCGATGTTCTCATCCTGAAAATATCCTTCAGGGAAATTTACAGTAAATATATGTCAAATTTATATTATATTTTGACATTCCCTTATACTGTCAGAGCAGACAGATAACCATGTGTTCCAATTAAGTACTAGAATACCCTTTTTCTTTTTGATATGATACAGTTTTCACAAACATTTTTACATTGATAGATCTTGTAACAGATGATGTATTTCAGAGCACATACTATAATGTGGAATGGGTTTTGGCTAAAAAGCTTAGCAGGTTTATGAAAAGAGGTTAAGATACTCTTAGCTTATTTAGGCATATAATTGGTAAAAAAATGACGGGTGCAGAAGGAAAAGATGAGTTACTATTGGTGGTGAGGTAAGGGAGGAATAAAAGGAAGGGGAAGAAATCAAAATAGAAGGTAAATAGAGAAACCAGGAAAGATCTGGTTATAAAAAGGATATAGTAAATCATACATTTCACCAAATTATACTAAATTACATTATTTTTTAGTTTTGTATTTTAAATTCCTTAGTTTATGTTGCAACTTGTTGTTATTGTTGTTGTTTTGTCTAGAGGAATGCAGTGTGATCTGTCTGTAGAGAAACTGATACAATGACACAAATTTAGTACCAGAATTGTGTAGTTGACTGCATCTATCTAAAATATATTGCTGAAGGGAGTGTGATTATCCTGAAAGTTCCTGAAAGATTGTTAGTCTTTCTAAGTATTTGCATTAAATACTAACATCTGTTCTTTTAGGAGTTTGATAATGACATTAATTAATGACAAATAATGTAAAAAAACCACCCCAAACAAAAGAGGTGGGTGACACTGAGGACTTTAGCAATACTTTCATTGAAGGCTGAATGTAGTATTTGACTCAGTCCAGGAGGAGGACAAAGACACATGGGTCACCTCCTAGGGCAGAAGATAGAGATTGAAACAGACAACAAAAATTCAATTAAATTTATTAATTTTAACTCAAAGTGAGTTTTTTCCATTAATTTCTAGTTCTTTACCCAAAACTGGAGTATGTAGAGAAACTAACTCTATAAGCTGTAGGATACCCCTTTTATTTCACTGGGAAGGTTCAAAAGGAAAAATTTGGAAATAAAATTTCAGATAAACGTGAAGTGATTCACTTACATTCATGCTTACACGCACAGAGACATGGCACACAAATAGGCACAAGAGTAATCAAAACTTAAAAAAAACAATTGCCTCTGAAGTGACTGTTTTGTTCAGAAGCAGGATCTTCGGTTATGACAAATAGTACTGTGAAAACATAAGCTCAAAGTTCAGCAGCAAAAAGAAATCCTAATCAGATGTTGGGATAAGAGAGGAAAATCATTCTTTCACTGAATAAATGCATGATTCAGCAACATCTTGATTTTTTTTTTTTTTTTTTTTTTTTTTTTTTTTTTTTTAAGTTCTGGGCCTCTCATTTCAAAAAAACATAAAGTTTAAAAAAAAACTTGGAGACAGCAACAAGGAGGTCTGAGAGTATGAAGTGGCATCCATATAAAGAAAAATACAAATAGTCCAGGGCTCTTGAGTGTGGAAAGGTGGTAACTAAAGATAGCTATAATAGAGCCTTACAATTTTTTGAATGCTGTTAATACTGTGCAAAGGTACTAACCGTTCACTGAATGCTATGACACAAGTGCCAGAAAACTCAGGCTACCAAGTAATCAGATCCCAATTTAAAACAAGGAGGAAGAGGCAGTTCTTCAGAAGCTGAAGCAGACCTGTGCAATTCCTTGACAAGAATGGGGAAATTTGCACAGATTTGGGCGGAGAAAGGAAGATGTCTTCATGTAAAAGAAATACAGGATCAGCTATTTCCTGTTAAGAGAACGGAAACTAAGACAACATTAGGTAGAAGAATATAGCTTCTCAGGTCTTACTCCTATATAGAAAAAATTAGTTGTCAATGCAGAAAAGGTACTGGGTCAGATAATCCATCAATCTTAGGCCATATGTTCTAACTTTTCCATGAAAAAGGACAGTTTAGCCAGAGACAAAAGCAGAAAGGATTTTTGTAGTTTTTGTAGGATCAATAACAGTAGATTTGGTTAAGGCCGCAAAGGACAAATGTTAATCGTTAGGAACACATTCTCAGAGGAATGCCCATGTAGAGCTTGAGTGATGAAAAAGAAAAAAATGAAAGAAAATAAAAAAAAAGCAAATGCATGAAGACTTTCAGGAAAGAAAATATGAGAGGGTATGAATCTTCAAAGTAGTTCCAAATGAAGAACTACCATGAAGACTGGAGCTATGTTGAGTCTACGAGTAATCATTGATGTGCCAAGTCATTAAAGGGTCTAGATTTAGCCCTTGAAAAGGGATGGTTGAGAGGCTGGAGTAGCACTGTGCCTGATTCTGGGTTGACCAGGATTAGAAAGATCCAACTTACAAATATTAAATATTTAATTAAATATTGAACTTCAAAAAATGAACCATCATCAGTAAGTTCGCAGATGACATCAAGTTAAACGGGAGTGTCAATCTGCATGAGGATAGGGAGAGTCTACAGAGAGACTTGGATAGATTGGATCAGTGGGCCAATGTTAATTGGATGAACTTCAACAAGGCCAAGTGCCAGGTCCTGCACTTGGGCCACAACAACCCCCTGCATGGCTACAGGCTTGGGGAGGAGTGGCTGGAGAGCTGCCTGGAAGGGAAGGATCTGGGGGTTCTAACTGACAAGCAGCTGAACATGAGTCAGCAGTGTGCCCGGGTGGCCAAGAAAGCCAACGGCATCCTGGCTTGTATTGGAAATAGTGTGGCCAGCAGAAGTCGGGAGGTGATAGTCCCTCTGTGCTCTGCACTGGTGAGGCCACAGCTGGATTGAGGTGTTGGAGTGAGTGCAGAGGAGGGCAACGAAGCTGGTGAAGGGCCTGGAGAATAAATCCTATGAGGAGCGATTGAAGGAGCTGGGACTGTTTAGTTTGAGGAGGAGAAGGCTGAGGGGAGACCTTATCACTGTCTGCAGCTACCTGAAAGGACATTGTAGAGAGGTTGGTGCTGGTCTCTTCTCACAGGTGATTAGTGACAGAACAAGAGGGAATGGCTTTAAATTGCAACAGGGGAGGTTTAGACTGGACATTAGGAAAAATTTTTTCAAAGCAAGAGTGATCAGACAGTGGAATAGGCTGCTCAGGGAGGTGGTGGAGTCACCATCTCTGGATGTGTTTAAGGGTCGTTTAGATGAGATGTTGGGGGATATGGTGAAGGGGAGAACGTTGTAGGGTAGGGCTGATGGTTGGACTCGATGATCCCAATAGTCCTTTCCTAACCTGAATGATTCTGTGATTCTGTGACTTCAAACTACATGCCCATCTTGGTTGCAACAACTATTTTATACTGTCATCTTGAGTGTCCTTTCCTTCAGTATTCAGCCAGACTAACAAACTGCACAGGCATGCAATGATGTATAGCAGCGTATGACTTTAATAATTGTTTCAGATATGAAATTAAAAGAAATAGCTACATTTCCTTTAAAAAGTTGTCAGCCTTGTCATATCATTTTGTATTCCAGGTATACTGCTTAGTTAATTAAAGTTTGTTAAATATTTCTCATTTTTTCACTTCAAACATTTAGAGCTTCAGATGAATCCTTACAATAAGGATCCTAATTTTTAATATCATTTCAATATTGATTACTTCAGTTATTTATGCCTGAGCAGAATGAAAAAAAACCCAAACATATTTTTATTAATGAACTGAAATAAAAAATAAACAGTGCATTAATTACATTTTCAGATTATACTAAATTAAGAGGTGTTACAAAAAACAGTGAGAAGTGAGAAATACAAAATGTCTAATATCTAAGAAGTAAAATGTGGACTGGATATAACTAAATGAGCTTCAGCCTGTAAACCTGCATACAGGTACCTGTGGGGGCTAATAATTCAAAACAAAAATATTTATAGATGTGAAGTACTTGGAGTACAGGAACACTGAGTTGGACTTTGGTCTCTAAATGAACTGACATTCGAACCAATAGAGCTTTTAGCTGCTTATACAGAAATGTAATGTGATGGAGGAAAAGGTTAAAAAAAGCCAGGCAATTCTATCTTCTATAGTATATAAGCCAATCAAATTAGAAGTTAAAGGAATGAAAATCTCTTTCCATATGTCTATCTGTGACTTTAAACGTAGAATATTTATGCATTTCTGGATGTCTTATTGTCCAGATGACATCAGGAAGTAGAGGGAATTCAAGGAAAGACATTCACTTTGATTAGACAGATTAGACAGATTAGACAGATAGAATAGAAAAATTTAGGGGGAAAAATAAAAAAAAAATATAATAGGCATTCACTGGCTAAATTGTCATTAAAAAATTAGGTATTTGATTATTGTGGCAAATACAGACATTAAAGTTTTCTTAAATTATGCATCGAATAAAATCTCCTTATGTAATTTGTAAGATACATTTCTTTTTGTTCTTTTATAGATACCAAGGTGGGAGAATTTTTTTCTCAAGAATCTTCAAAGAAGCAGAACTTTGAATATATTTGTGAGAAAAAATTATGAGAACTTTTACACTGGAAGTGAACATGTAATTGCTTGGAAAGTCGATTTAAAATATTCCAGAATAGGTTCCTTGAAAAATTACAAATATTTGTTTTTATTGATGAATAGGAGTGAATCTTTAGATCTTTATATTTCTAGATTCATGGAGGCTAAAGAGAAAAAGAAAAGATATCATGTGTAACAACTGCTCAGTTGCACTGCACTACTGGCAAAACATAAGAAAGCAACAGGTAATGTACATTTAAATAAATAAAAAAAAACAACAACTACAAACTATCTATTGAAGTGTTATCACTATCAATTAAGTCTTATTTTGCAAGTGCTCTAAGGAGATACTGAATTACAAGAACCATGATCCAAGCTTGAAAAAGCTGCAGGATCATGCTCACTTACTGCTGTCCCAAAAGGTCATGTCATACAATCACTAAACTTAGAGATAGAGCTTGTGGTGTCCACACAGATACACTTGGCATTCCTCTGGAGACTTTTAATAGTCATGTTTTGGTAGTCAACTGTATATTTCAGCACTTATTTGAACATCTAAAATTTAGACTGTGATTAGTTCTCCGTGTTAGGTAGACTGAATGTCTTTGATTCCTATGGTTTTTGGTAACAAGTTTAATTCTACTTCTCTGGTGACATGCACCTTTGTAAGTGGTTACTTCTCTGCCGATAGATGTTCTTCAGCTTTTGTTGTTACTTAGCACGATAACTGAGACTATTTCCTTTTAAAAATTGCTCTTTTTAAAATTAATTTTGTCTATTGACATGAGAACCAAAGTATTATCTTTACCTCAGCAAAGTTTTCCAGACTCTATTCAGAATATGTAAAAAAAACCCCAATATATTGATTCAGATTCATATGATTTCTGACTGTTCAAGATATTTTGTTTAAACAGAGATTTAATCCTTAGCAGATTCCTTCTCGACATCATGAGGAAGTTGCAATATTGTTTATTTCCAATTTATATTTAGATTAGAAAAACATGGTGGCATGGTGTCTCCTTTGAATACACACACACACACACATTAGAAGAGTAACAGGTTCCCTGCAAGATCAAGATGGAGACTCATGATATGAGAGAATAATAATAAGCTCCTACTCAGATCCAAGTAACTGAAATAATATCAAAGCAATTACTGAAAAAGCCAAGCTAATAGACGGGGGTTTTCACTTTTTAAAATTTGCTCTAGCTTACAAGTACCTTTTTTAGTTCTAAATATGTTTTATAGTCTAAGTTTTAAGTCTAAATATAAGTTTTCAGTGCAGTAGCTGTCATCTGTGTAACTGTACAGAGATGATAAAAGCTGCACACATGTTGAATCTGGTCCCTTGGATTTTATCTCATTTTATCTGAACAGTAGATCTGTAGAATTAATTAACCTTCAATTTTAATGTATTATTGTAAAGAACGATAAGATGTCTCTGCATGATAAGTTACTATAAAAGTTTAAGTAGCTCATCTTGGGATAACTCTGTGGTGACCAATGGCTACGTGCCAGTATCTAATTTACTATACAGTTTTTCTTCTAACAAGTGGTTTATAGCTTCAGCAAGTATAAACAGTGGTGAATTGAGTGGGAGAAGCTTTATACTTTTCAGATGTTTTAGATATCTACTGCATTCATACTACATTTGAGGAGTTATTTTTTTGAGTGTTAGAATAAATAGCAATGTACTGAAAACCTGACATTTTTTACTCAAAGCTTATCTTACTATTTTAGAAATATACAGAATAAGTGAGTGAATGCAATCTGGTTTTAGGTTTTTATCAAATGTCCCCTGTACTTCTAGGGGTAAAAAAATCACACATATATGTTATGGTTACCACTTGAACTGTGATTTCTTCTATTAAAAATCGTCAGAATTAATGTGCATTTACTAATAATATTTTGTATCATCTTATAGTCATGTGCCTCTGTAATAGTTACAGGTCTTGATGCTTACATGTGCATGTAGTAAACATTAGTGGTCCTACAAAATTAATTATTTCTTTATACTGTTATGTAAATGAAAGACTATTAATGAAATTATCTCTTATAGTACTGAACTGAATTTTCACCATCAAGAATTTCCTCACAACCTTACAGTTTCTGTACAATCCCATGAGAATGGTGTTATAGTTTTAATATTATCCAAGAGCTTAAGAAGATGGTATTATAAAGGACTTAGATTGTCAAAATGAGTTTAGCAAGGAGTTTGGGTTCCTTGAATGTCATCTCTACATAACCTTGAACATGACAAATGAGTATTTGAAGAGCATTAATAATGTATGGGAAATGCAATCTATTTTCTGGCTCCACAGTCATAATTAGGTTCTGATAGAACCGTCTGTACCAATTTACTGAGAAACTTTTTTTTTCAAAAAGCCCTCCACTTTTAAGAGTATTTATCAGTGACAGTGAGAAGACATCAAAGCCAAATTTAGAAGTAAAATGATTTGGAAGTTGGTGCAAGATAGTTGCCTTTATACCAGTTATTATCACCATTATACAGGTGAGCCTAAATCTCCTTCTAACTAAAGCAAGTTATACTATAATTTATACAGAAAGAAACAGCTTCTACAACACACAAGGACCCCACAAACCTGGACCTATATAACCCAAATGATTAGAACAGTAGATAGGTAGCAATAGCTTCTGTGCTAATATTTTGCATTTAGTTGGTAAACCAAAATCCAGTTATGAAGATTTAATTCTAGTACAGCCAAAATCCTGATAGAATTAAATCTGGACAGGGACGTGAAGGGAAACAAAAAAATCTTTTACGGGTACATCAGTGATAAAAGGAAGACTAGGAAAAATGGGGGCCCTCTCCAGAAAGAAAATGAAGACTTGGTCAGCTGGGATTGGAGAAGGCTGAGGTACTCAATGACATTTTGACCTCACTCTTCACCAGCAAAGGCTCCACCAACAGCCACACCACCTAAGACACAGAAGGTAAAGGTGAGGGGACTGGGAGAAGGAAGAACCACCCACTGTAGCAGAAGATCAGGTTCAAGACCATCTAAGGAACCTGAAGGTGTACAAGTTCATGGGACCTGATGAGATGCATCCACGGGTCCTAAGGGAACTGGCAGATAAAGTGGCTAAGCCACTGTCCGTCACACTTAAGAAGTTGTGGGAGTATGACAAAGTTCCTACTGACTGGAGAAGGGGAAACATAACCCTCATATTTAAAAAGGGAAATAAAGAGAACCTGGGGAACTACAGGCCAATCAGTCTCACCTCTGTGTCCAGCAAGATCATGGAGCAGATCCTACTAGAAACTATGTGAAGGCACACGGAAAATGAGGAGGTGATTGGTGATCAACATGGCTTCACTAAGGGCAAATCGTGTCTGATGAATATTGTGGCTTTCTGTGACAGGGTTACAGTGTTGATGGATAAGGGAAGAGGAACTGACGTCACCTACCTGGACTTGTGCAAAGCATTTGTCACTGTCCCGCATGACATCCTTGTCTCTAAATTGGAGAGACATGGATTTGACAAATAGACCACTCAACGGATAAGAAATTTCTGGATGGTTTTACTCAAAGAATTGCAGTCAATGGCTTGATGTCCAAGTGGAGACTAGTGGCAAATTGTGTTCCTCAGGTGTCAGAGCTGGAACCAGTACTGTTTAACCCCTTTGTCGGTGACATGGGCAGTGGGATTGAGTGCACCCTCAGCAAGTTTGCTGACGACACCAAGCTGTGTGGTGCATTTGACATGCTGGAGGGAAGGGATGTCATCCAGAGGGACCTTGACAGGCTTGAGAGGTGAGCCCATGCAAGCCTTATGAAGTTCAATAAGGCCAAATGCAAGGTCTTGCACGTGGGTTGAGGCAATCTCATGCACAAATATGGGCTGGGTGATGAGTGGATTGAGAGCAGCTCTGCAGAGAAGAACTTGGTGACATTAATGGATGTAAAACTGAGTATGAGCTAGAAATGTGAGTTTACAGCCCAGAAAGCTAACTGTATCCTGGGCTGCATCAAGAGAATTGTGACTAGCAGGTCAAGGGAGCTGATTCTCCCCTGCTGATACACTTTTGTGAGATCCCACCTGGTTGTTCTGCATCCAGCTCTGGGGTCCCCATCAGGAGACACACATAGACCTGCTCAAGCAGGTCCAGAGGAAGCCACAAAGATGATCAGGGGGCTGGAGCATCTCTCCTGTGAGGATAGACTGAGAGAGTTGGGGTTCTACAGCCTGGAGAACTCTGGGGAGACATTATAGCAGCCTTCCAGTGCTTAAAGGGAGCCTACAGGAAAGATAGGGAGGGACTCTATCAGGGAATGTACTGATAGGACAAGACATAACAGTTTTAAACTGAAAGGGAATGTCTTCTTATAAAAAAGAAATTCCTTACTGTGAGCATGATGAGGCACTGTAACAAGTTGCCCAGAGAAGTTGTGGATATGCCGTCCCTGGAAGTGTTCAAGGCCAGGTTGGATGAAGTTTTGAGTATCCTGGTCTAGTGGAAGGGGTTGGAACTAGATGATCTTTAATTTCCTTTACAACACAACCCATTCTCTGATTCTACGTTTTATTATGATGACTGTATGATATCCTCCAGAGCTTTGTCCATTCATTTAATATTAAAATTTCTTAAGTCAAATTTATGTAGTTAAGAAAAAAATTTCTAGAGAGAAAAATTATATATTGAGATTTTTCCCCCCTACATTTCTTACATAATTTTTAATGGTTAAGAAAAGTAGCATAGTACAGTAGTGAATCCTGAGTGGGATGGCATTTGCTAATAAGAAGGTACAAAACCTGAAAGTTTAAATGTAACATCTGCAGTTGTGATTAATTATTATAACCCTTAGTAAGAATTCTTTAATTTTTTCTAAAAAAAATATTCCTGTAAATCATTACACATACACATACCATAATGGTAAGTGGATCACAAAGGCAGCGAATATATCTTTTTTTTTTTTTTTTTTTTTTTTTTTTTTTTTTCTGTGATTTGCTGATGGCACTATTTGAAAAATGATAAGGCAAGCTACTAACCAATAAAGTGTACTGACCTGTGCTCCTGCAGCGATAGCTGTGAATCTGTGACCCACTGGAAGACTTTGCACTATATAGTTCTCTTTGGTTTGACCATGAGCAGGTACTAATCATAATTTTCTACAGAAAAGTTCCACTACAACATTAAAATATTATGCTAGTACACATTTACTCTAGTGACAGTGCTAATGTACCATGGGATGCTGAATAAAAAAGCATAAACTCTTTAAAATATATTAAAAAAAAAATCCTTAATGATTGATTCAGGTAAAAGGAAACAAAAATGGGGAGATGGCTGCTAGTAGCCAGAAGTTTCTCTCTACCACCACCTCTTCACAGAATCACAGAATCAACGAGGTTGGAAAGGACCTTGAAGATCATCCAGTCCAACCATTAACCTAACACTGACAGTTCCCAACTACACCATATCCCTCAGCGCTAAGTCGACCCTTAAACACCTCCAGGGATGGGGACTCCACCACTGCCCTAGGGAGATCATTCCAATGCTTAACGACCTGTTCTGTAAAGAAATACTTCCTGACATCTAGTCTAAACTTTCCCTGGTGCAACTTGAGGCCATTCCCTCTTGTCCTATCACTTATTACTTGGTTAAAGAGACTCATCCCCAGCTCTCTGCAACCTCCTTTCAGGGAGCTGTAGAGGGCGATGAGGTCTCCCCTCAGCCTCCTCTTCTCCAGACTAAACACCCCCAGTTCCCTCAGCTGCTCCCCGTACGACCTGTGCTCCAGACCCTGCACCAGCTTCGTTGCCCTTCTCTGGACACGCTCGAGTCATTCAATGTCCTTTTTGGAGTGAGGGGCCCAAAACTGAACACAGGAATCGAGGGGCGGCCTCACCAGTGCCGAGGACAGGGGTCAGATCCCTTCCCTGTCCCTGCTGGCCACGCTATTGCTGACACAAGCCAGGATGCCATTGGCCTTCTTGGCCCCCTGGGCACACTGCTGGCTCCTGTTCAGCCGGCTGTCAATCAGCACCCCCAGGTCCCTCTCTGACTGGCAGCTCTCCAGCCACTCCTCCCCAAGCCTGTAGCGCTGCTGGGGGTTGTTGTGGCCCAAGGGCAGCCCCCGGCATTTGGCCTTATGGAAACTCCTCCAGTTGGCCTCAGCCCATGGCTCCAGCCTGTCCAGGTCTCTCTGCAGAGCCTCCCTACCCTCGAGCAGATCAACACTCCCACCCAACTGGGTGTCATCTGCAAACTGACTGAGGGTGCACTCGATCCCCTCGTCTAGATCATCAGTAAAGATGTTAAACAGGAGTGGCCTCAAAACCGAGCCCTGGGGGACACCACTCGTGACCGGCTGCCAACTGGATTTAACTCCATTCACCACAACTCTTTGGGCCCGGCCATCCAGACAGTTTTTTATCCAGAAAGATGTGCACATCCAAGCCGGGAGCAGCCAGTTTCGTCAGGGGAATGCTGTGGGAAACGGTGTCAAAGGCCTTGCTAAAGTCAAGATTAATTACATCCACAGCCTTTCCCTCATCCAATAAGCAGGTCAGCCTGTCATAGAAGGAGATCAGGTTTTGCAAGCAGGACCTGCCTTTCCTAAACCCATGCTGACTGGGCCTGATCATCTGGTTGTCCCACATGTGTTGTATGATGGTACTCAGGATGAGCTGCTCCATCAGCTTCCTGAGCACTGAAGTCAAGCTGACAGGCCTGTAATTTCCCAGATCATCCTTCCAACCCTTCTTATAGATGGGCATCACATTGGCCAATTTCCAATGTGTTGGGACCTCCCTGGTCAGCCAGGACTGCTGGTAAATGATGGAAAGCAGCTTGGTGAGCACCCAGCCAGCTCCTTCAGCACCCTTGGGTGTATCCCGTCTGGTCCCATAGACCTGTGTGTTTCTGTATGATTCAGTAGGTCACTGTCTGTCTCCTCCTGGATTGTGGGGATGTCGTTCTCACAGTCTCTGTTCCCTGGCTGAGGAGGGGGGATTCCCTCAGTACAACTGGTCTTGTTATTAAAGACTGAGGCAAAGAAGGCATTAAGCCACGTTTCCTCCTGTGTCTAGCAGGAGATGGAGACTCTTCCTGGTCTTTCTTTTTTTACTGACATACTTACAGAAACATTTCTTGTTGTCCTTTATTGCTGAAGCCAAATTAATTTCCATCTGGGCTTTAGCCCTCCTGATTTCCACCCTGCATAGCCTCACAGCCTCTTTGTAATCGTTGTAAGTGGCTAGCCCCTTCTTCCAAAGGCTGTAAACTTTTCTCCCTGAGCTGCAGCCAAAGCTCCCTGTTCAGCCAGGGTTATCTTCTCTGGTGTTGGCTTCTCTTATAGCACCTGGGGACCACTTGCTCCTGAGCCATTAACACTTCCTTCTTAAAGAGTGCCCAGCCTTCCTGGACCCCTATACCCTTCAGGATTGTCTCCCAAGGGATCCTTTGAAGCAGGTGCCTAAACAAGACAAAGTCAGCCTTTTTGAAGTCGAGGATGTCTGTCCTGCTTTGCCCTCTTCTGGCCTCTCTAAGAACAGAGAACACTATTATATCGTGATCACTGTACTCTAGTTGGCCTCCAACCACCACATCATCCACCAGTTCTTCTCTGTTCACAAAGAAGAGGTCTAGCAGGGCACCTTCTTTGGTTGGTTCTCTCACCATCTGTGCCAGGATGTTGTCTCCCACACATTCCAGGAATCTTCAGGACTGGTCCCGCTCTCCTGTGTTTTATTTCCAGCAGATGTCTGGGAAGTTAAAGTCTCCCATAAGAATAAGGGAAAGCGATCGTAAGATTTCACCTAAACGTCTATAAAATATCTCATCCACCTCTCTGGTCCTGGGTAGGTGGCCTATAGTAGACTCCTACAAAATCTGCCCTGTTGGCCTTCTCCCTGATTCTAACACAAAGACACTCCACCCTGTCATCACTACACTTGTACTCAAAGCAATCATAACAGTCCCTAACATACAGAGCCACCCCACCACCTCTCCTTCCTTGTCTATCCCTTCTAAAGAGCTTGTAGCCATCAATTGGCACACTCCAGTCATGGCAGACATCCCACCATTTTTATGTGATAGCCATGATGTCATAATTTTCCTGTTTCATCACAACTTCAAGATCCTCCTGTTTGTTACCCATGCTGTGTGCATTCATATAGATGCACTTCAGATAGGCAGGTGTTTTGCCCCCTTCCCCGTTCAAATCTGGTTTAATGCTTGGTCAATGAGCCCAGCTAAATCCTGCCCCAAGATCCTCTTCCCCCCTCTGGGAGAGGTGCATTCCATCTAATGCCAAAAGGTCTGGTGTCCTGTGTACCAACCCACGATGGAAAAATCCAAACCCCTGACAGTAACACCCGTCTTTGGTGCCACAATTTCATCTGCTGAGTTCTCCGCTATTCTTCTTCATCCATCCCCCCAATTGAAGCGATGGAGGAGAACACAATTTGTGCCCCCAACCCCTTAACCAGTTTCCCCAAGGACCTGAAATCTCTCTTCATTGCTTTAGGCCTTCTCCTAGTGAAGTTGTCAATACCTACCTGAAAAACCAGGAGAGGGTAGTAGTCCTTGGATCTCACTGGAGTAGGGATTTTTGCTGTGAGGTCCTTGATGCGGGCCCCAGGGAGGCAGCAGACTTCCCTATGAAGCAGGTCTCGTCTGCATATGGGGCCTTCGACACCCCTCAGAATGGAGTCACCCACTACAATGACCCCTCTAGGGTTCTTTTCAGAGCTGGTTTTAAAACCTGGTCTAGAACGACCCGGCCTTGGTGGACTTTGGTCTTCCTCATTTGTCTCATATTCTTCCTCCTTTTCTTCTTCATTCAAAAGTTACAGGGCCCCAAATCTATTGTGAAGGGACACCATGGAAGGTGATGGAGGTCGGGAAAGGATTTTCCTGCCTCCCTAAGCAGGGACCAGTTTCCAGCCTCCCCCATCTCTTAGGGCCCCTCCTTCTGACTGGCTGCAAGATGGTAAGGAATTGCCTGCCTCATTTGGAGCCTCCATTTGCTCCTGTTGTTTTAGGAGTGCTAGGGTGTTACTCCACCAATCAATTTCCCTTTCACACTTCCTAATATCTCTTAATCTTTCAACCTCTTCTCTGAGCTCAGGCACCAGGCTGAGCAGGTCACCCAGCTGATGGCAGCGCACACAGGTGCTGTCCCTGCTGCCCTCCGGCAGGGCTGGCAGGCTCAGGACTCCCTGCAGCCTGGCACCCAAACCCCTGCATGTTTGCGTGGCAGCTCCGTCTGGGTCGCCGCGTTCTTTCTGGTTATGGTTTTGATGCGAGTGGAGACCATGGTTCAGACTACTCATGGAGGACGGTAAAAAGGGACTAGCTCAGATAAGTTCTAGACCCTGGAGAGCGACTGCACCTTGTCTGCTCTCCCTGCCTGCGCAAACTGCCGTGCCATGACATGGTCGCTTGTGCTCCCTGGGGGCTTCCCTTGTCCGTGAGGGGACACTCTGTCGTCACTCCGGTCTCCACCCACTCTGAGTCCCTGCTTCCCTCATCAGCAGAAGCTCAGTCTTCCCACTTGTGGGGGGACTTGAGGCTCTCCCTCTTCCCTGGGCTTCTGCCTTCCCATCTTGCAGTTTTGCTGCGGGGTTTTGCTGCTTTCAGGAGGGTCCACCGCTGCTGTCCTCCTCTTGCAGCCCCTCTCCTCAACAACTCTTCATCGCAAAATAAAAAAAAAATGCTCAGTTTTAGACTGGTGCAATGGTGCTACTGACATATTTTTGAAAAACAAATGTCTTACAGAGGTCATGTATTGTTTTTCAGTTCCTCTAACAGATATTCTTTCTTCTATATCTGTCTATTCAACCATAAAATTTCTGTTGTCACAGTAAATTAACAATTACTAAAAGACAGTGTTATTGGTTATTTTAGCATGAGCATATAAATATTGCAGGGGGTTCATAGTATCTGAAAAAAATCATAGTTAGGAAATGTCATAAATTAAAAATGCAGAATTTAGAGGTCATGGTAAAAGGAAAGCCTGTCAACAATTTATTATTGATAGGAGGTATCTAATTAAGAACACTTCCTTAGAAAATCTGTATTGATTGTTGCTGGTGAGGTGCTGTCAGAGAGGTGCTGCTGTGGGCTGCTCTGTGAGGGTAAATGCTCTTCACAGGCAGAGCAGGAGGAAGCGAATGGATTGAGAAACAGCAGAGGGAACACCAAGGCCAAGGTGAGAGGAGGAGGAGGAGGAGCAGGTGCTCCATGGAAGAGAAGGTATTCCCTGCAGCCCTTGGAAGGACCCAGAGTGGAGCACATATAAACTGCAGCCTATGGAGAGCCCACACCAGAGCAGTGGGAAAGTGTGATGAGGAAGTGGCAGCAGAAAGAAACTGCTGTCTCCTGGACACAACATCCCTGTTTTTCTTTCCCATTACCTGAAACAATAATTAAATATTTATTTTAACTGGCAGGATATCCATTTTCCTGAAGTTGAGTCTGTTTTGCCCATGGAAGCAATTGGTAAACAAACTCTCTGTCTTTATCTTGACCCATGAACTTTCTCATTTCTGTTCTTCCTATTTATTCTCTGCTGTCCTGCCAAAAAGGGAGGGAGAATCACTGAGTAGCTAAGTGGGAGTCTGGCTGCTAGACAAGGATAACCCCCTGGAAATGTAAGCAAAATATGTTTGTCTCTGGTTCAGCTCGTGTATATTTCTGCAAAAACTAGTTTACCCCCTATCTCTTGGAATTTGACCTGCATGATTGAATCACGGTGTCAGTATTTGCTTTTTTCTTTATTACCTCTTCTCATATCAATGGGTCTGGGAAATATAATCCAATCTATTATTAGTACTAGGTTATATCACAGCTTTGTTGCAATTTGGCTATGGAGCTAATGATGTCATTTCCTCTCCAGTGA
Organism: Athene cunicularia; assembly: GCF_003259725.1. Lineage (NCBI taxonomy): Eukaryota > Metazoa > Chordata > Aves > Strigiformes > Strigidae > Athene > Athene cunicularia. Next base: position 41,660,599 of record NW_020799097.1, read on the forward strand.
TTATCAGAATTATTAACTCCAAGGCTTAAATATCATTAGCCATCTATTTCCCCTTTCCTCAGTCAGTCATAGCATTGGATATGTTAACTTTATAAAGATGTTTTGGCCTTCTGGTTGTTTGTTGTTTTGTTTTGTTTTTTTCCCTTTATGTTATGACATCTGAAATATCGGGGTGGACAATTTAAGGCTTTTGTCAACTGTATGAGAAACATAATTTTACTCAATGCAATAAAAACTGAGATCTCAGGGAGCTGCTAATGGTGTTTGTTATAGCTTTAAGTATTTCATGATCAAATACTAAATTCCCTGCATATGTATTTATATCCAGCTATTTGCTGCTTTTTAAACATCCAAATGCATGTTAGTATATATACTAGAGGCATAAATATGTAAGCACACATGTATGCACGCAGACATTAGATATTTGTGTGTAAACACATGAAATTAGGGCCTCAGCAGACAAAATGTGTATTCCCTTCACAGCTGAAAACTCTCTTTGCAGAAATTAATGAATTATAATGGAAACATCTATGACATCTGAAAAAGTACCTCAGTCTCTTCTGTGCAGGTTAAAGATTTTCGTTTTTACTTATCTCCCCTGGATATAAATTCAGATCATTTTACTGCAAACATAAATTGGTAGCGTACACAGAGATCTGAAAATGACACAATGGTTTTATTCAGTGTAAAGACTGAGAGATTACAAAGCATTGCTGGATAGGGAATAATTGCTAAACACATGTTCAAGTAGAAAGGATGCTGTCTGTACCAGTCCTGAACAAAGAAGATGCAGGTAATAATCACAACAGAGGGGCTCTGAGCTCTCAAGATCGATGTTGTATTGTTATCAGACTCTCTAAGTAAAGAAGTTGGAGGCTGTTACAGTCCTTCAGGAAGACTTTTTATGTAATTTAGTCAACATTCACAGTAAAAGCAAAATGCATCTGCAGTGCTACCTTGGGTGAGACCATTTCTGAAGGACTGGTTGCACCAGTGAACTCTTCTATTCCTTTGCTTTGCCACATGTCAAGAGTAATGGGCTGCTTCTCAGCTACAAGGACAAAAAGACTGAATACCTATGGACATCTGTACTTTTCTGTGCTGGCAGATGAAAGCCAAGTGTTTTACCTTAGGGCCTTTTAAATGGCAAGAGACATGAGTTTAGGCAACTGAATTGACCTAAGTGATGGTATCGATGAGGTACTTGAGTCAGGTCCCTGCATATCCTCTGGATATACTGCATGTCTTCCAGTCGCTGCTCCAGATGGAAAAAGTCCTGTATGACTCCTGTGTCATGTTTGTTAGCTATGGAGGGTGTCTTCACTAACTGCCCAAATGACAGCTCAAACAGCACTAAACTCCTACACACAAGCCCCTGGGGTGACACCCAGTTTGATATTAAGACATCTATCTGCATTTAGAGGTCTAGATGAGTGTTGGATGTTTAGATTTTCTAATCAGTGCTTCAGTGACACCTAGGGAGCAGATCACCTGACAAACCACAATGTTCGATTGTATATATACACAGGGACTTGTGGCGCTGGGAGGGAGGGACCAAATGAATGGATGAATGTATGACAAAGTGCAAAATACAAAGCATAAAATGTTGATCTGTTTAGGAAAAAGCTTTCATGGGAAGTGGAGGAAGGAGCATTAATTAATAATTGAGGTATTATTTTGTTTTGTCTTGGCAAAGAACAGTATAGAAAGATCATAAATTCTGTAAATGGAATAATACAGATTATAATGGAATTACTTTATAGTTGGGAATTCTATAATCTTTAAAAGTTCTAAGAAAATTGCAGACATTTAAAAAGAAGCTATTTAAACAAAAAGATTCAGAAGCAGAAGTTTCAATATTTTCTCAGCAAAATGGAGCTCAAAATGAAATTGTGGATAGCTTTGTATTCCTGGATTTGCATATTATAAAATATTTGATAAAAAAATACTCTTCCACTGAGATTCCCTGATGTAAGACAATATTAGAAATTGGAAAAGGAAGTCTGTTGATATGCTACAAATGAAAGAAATGGTAAAAGTATGGTGAAAGGTAAGTCAGAAAGTGTTCTAAGATTATATTAGGCAGGTAAAGAGTAAAAAAAAAGGATGAAACAAGAAAAGCAAAAGGAGAGAATATCTCTCACTAGAAAATTTGAAACTTTGATCTGGCATCAGCTGGACAAGAATGATTTTAAAAATGGTTCATTAGCCTTTTTAATTCAGGCAATAAAGAGGAAAACAGTAGCAGAGCTTGGGAATGGTTCCCAGAATTACAATTATGATATCTCCCTTCTCTTCATATTGTTTGTGGAAAGTTAGGAGCTTCGGACTGGGTTTCACTGAAGCCAGCAGCCTGAGTGGGAAACATCGAATGTGAAAAGAAAGGCTGTACTTATCTCTCACATAGCAAACTCTGAGACCAGAGTGCCTCTGAAATCTGAAATCACAAAACAGACTAATTTCTTGATTTTCAAGTCTGTGCCAGCCTGTCTCACTACTGACATGAACCTAACCCTCTTCTGAGGGGTTCCATGAGTTTATATGTATGGGGAGGTAAGGAGCATTGACTGGGTGAAGACTGGAGGGCAGACAGGGAAAGGAGGGAGAAGACAAAACCGCAGCAGTTGCAGGAATCCTTGAGAAGTCTTCTTTGGCTGGTTCTCACATCTTACTGGTTTATTACAGATGTTGCTTCTGACATTACGGTCAATTTAATTATGAAAGCATTCATCACTACCAGCTGAGGACGAATTAAAATCAGTGACCACAAAGTGATTACATTAGTCATCTCTTTTATTAAAGGGACCATTTAAATCCCTTTGAAATAATTGAAAAGAATCCAGTGATTTGAAAGGAGACCGTGGCAGAATATTATACTGTTAAAAACCAATACCACCAACAACAATGCTGTCATGGTTTGAGCTCAGAGGGAACCAGACCACCATTCAGCCACTCACTCCCTTCTTCCCCCCAGCGGTGGGAAGGAGAAAATAAGGCAAAAAGCTCAGTGTGGTGGTTTAGGCCCTGCTGGGACCAGAGACCACATTGCTGTTGTCCATCCCCCACCCTCAGCCGGTCAGGCTGGCAGTGAGGCACAAACCCCGGGTTAAAATAAGGAGACATTTAATACAACAGTGTAATAAAATAATCTGAACAACATTAATAGCAACAACAACAACAACAACAACTAGTAATAACAGTAAACAAGACAAAAGAGAGAAATACTGCAATGGACACAGCCAGCCTGCCACGCGTGCTTCCCATGACAAAAGCCACAAAGGAAAAGCTTCCTGCTCTGCCGCGCTGGACCTGACGTCAGCATGGTATGAATAACCCGGTAGAGATCCCTTTCCCCCTGCTTGGGAAAGTTAACCCTACCCTAGCTGAACCAGGACACTCAGGAATTGAGGTAAGGACAGAGAGGGATTATTTACTCATGGGTAAAAGACAAACTTGTTAGGGGAAGAAAAAAGAACATATATTTAATGCACTAACAACAACAACACTTAACAGAAAGAGTAGGACCATGAGAAGCATTAGTACATCTTGAAAACATCTTCCCCCACCCCTCCCTTCTTTCCAGGCTCAGCTTTTCTCCCGATATCTCTCCTTCCTCTCCCCACCAATGCAGGGGGCAGGGAATGGGGGGGTGCAGTCAGTCCTGCCACTTCTTCCACCTTGGTAGGGGGAACACAACTTCTGGCATTCTTTCCCTACTCCACAGCGTGATTCCTCTCTCACAGGAGACAGTCCTCCACAAACTCTCCCTGACATGAGTCCCTCCTATATGCCGCAGCATTTCTCATGTTGCTCCACTGTGGGTCACCCTTGTGTGTTGCAATCCTCCCAGTGCCAAACTACAACAGCGGATCTTCTTCCCGTGGGGTCTTGGCCTTCTTCAGCCGCAGTCACCTGGGTCAGTGTGGGCACCCTCACAGGCCGCAAATCAGTATCTGCTCCACCACAGACCCCCATGGGTGTCGGGGGGGAGCCCTGACATCTCACCACAGTGTACAGGGGAGTTTCTGCTTCAGTACACCTCCCTGCCTCTTCCTCCTTTCTTCCACTGACCTCAGTGTGCGCACAGATGTTCTCTTCACAACTTCTTCTCACAACTCCAACTCCTCCTCCCAGGTTCCCCTTCTTAAATATGTTATCGCAAAGGAGAAGCCCGTTGGCCTGGCCTTGGTGCAAAGGTGGGTCCTTTGGAGCTGGGGGAGTTTCAAGAAGCTTCTTACAGGGGGCCATCACTGTAGCCTGTGGCAGGTGCACCTGCTGGTGAAAATGGGTCTTCTTGGGTTGCTGAAGTGTAGCAGCTACTGATTGCCCCTGTGCTCAGTGCTGCACGTTAGTTGGGGTCTTTGGCCAATGGGAGCCGCTATTGACCACAGGCCAGATTTGGCCTGCGTATAAATGGAGTCCCCCGGAGCAGTGTGCTGTGGTTGAGGACTCTCCCCTTGCATAGGGATGCTGCCTAAGGAAACTCCTTGAGATGACTTGGGATGGGAGGCTCCCCTGAGCAGGTCCTCGAGGTTGAGACCCCTCACTTGTTAGGTGAGTGACAGAGCATTTCGGGTTGTCGTTAAACCCTGGGAAGCAGGGCTTTGTTCTGCATTTTGATTGTTGTTAAACCCTAAGGAGTTGTTCTTTGTAAGGTGTGAGTTGTCATTAAATGCTAGTAAGTTGTTCTGTTCTCCTTTCACAGACATTTGAACTTGTAATTTACAGAGGGCTAGTTAATTGTGTTGACAGAAAATGTTTAATTTTTGGTGGTTGTTTATTTGAAAGCCTCCATAACATAACCCTCTCCCCTGATACAAAAATGTTGCCTAAGTGAAAGCCTGTAAAGTAAGGAACTACTAAACCCATTACATTACTGGTATAAGACTGAGGTATCTGGACCCTGTCCAGCCACAGCGTTAAGAATACTATGGTTGCTCTTCAAGGCACAGGTAGAGTTATGGACTTAAGGGAGCTGGAGTAAGACAAGACAGCAAACTGGACATGTATTAACATGCTTAGGTGAACTGAAAGGCACCATAAGAAAAGTGAGCTTCAACTCCTGCCTCTTTCCTTGACACAAAGTACATCCACAAAGACAATTTGGAAGTGCATCTGTTATGTTATTCAAATGCACCTTCCCCTGTAAGTAACCCTCATGTAACATGCAGGTACATTTTTCATAGGATAGAAGTTCTTTCATTTGGATTATGTTACAAGCAACTGTTGTATTCTAATTGCTTGACTAACGCACTACTGGTTGTATGATCAGGACTCTGTGTAACAGGCTCCTTGGCCATTTCCATTAAAAAAAACCCAACATTCAGTACTTCTCAGGCAAAGTAAATAATTTAGGAATTTGTTTTGCCAGTTACCAGGCCTAGCATAAAGGACACAGCCAGACGTGACTAGAGCCCAGTTCCAGGGATGCAGGAGGTCCTTCCCCAACAGGGAACTGTGCAAAGTGCACCCACCTCACAGACAGACACTACTCTTCCTGCAAGTGGTCCCATCTTTTATCCCCAAGTGGGACACCTGACCTTTGCTTACTTAATGCAGACACCTGGGGCTCATTTACCTAATGGCTCTCCCTGCCAGGCCGGCCTCACCCTGGAGGGAAGCCTAAAGGTAAACTCACCACTCCTTTGTGAAGGGCTGTAGGAATCACCCATATGTCAACCTTAATTTGGGGCTTGGGGTTGAACCCCCAGCATTTCCTCTTCCACTTGGATTTTGAAGTGAGATAGTGCAGACATAAGTACACAGACCATGTTAACTTTGCCACCAGGAAAAGTCAGTGCACCCCTGAAGCAGCTATGGAGCTCTAGAACCAGTAGCTGACAGTGTGCTGGGATGGGTTCCCGTCTCCTTTTTCTAGAAAAAGAAAAAAAAAAAAAAAAAAAAAGGAGCAGAAGCTGTGGCAATTGAAGATTAAGCTTATTCTTTAACTTCTGGGCCGTTGTTTCTTTATGGTGATGACACTATTATAAGATCATATTCTGTTCATAAGCAGAGATAAGCATGTAACGAGTCTGAAGCATGAAGAAACCAACAGAAAGGCTCTCAGGGGGTTCGTTGAGTTCTAGTTCCATTTTAATGCACATTTCAATGGACATCACAATTTAAAGTTGTGTTTCAGGCAGCGCAAATCATGCTATAGTATTAGAAATTGTTTCAGCTCATGATGAGGTGGTTAATAAGCCTTGAAGGATATAAGCTGCACTCAGAAGAATCAAAGTAATGATACTTAGCTGAGTCATCAGAGAAGACTTCTTCCCTCATCTATTCTGGCATCTGTTAAAATGAAGATATTTCAATGTATTCCATTAATGACTGATTAATGATCTATGGAATTTCTCTACCTGCTGAAAATATGCCCACAAACCTTTTCATGACTGCTTATTCTATTTTATTACGGTGTCCCAAAAGACTTTGCAGTATATTGCACATAGAAAATATCTACCTTCAAATTTTTTTGCAGCCTCTAGCAGTACCATAAGGTTGATTTTGTCACATCTATTTTATTTTTATTTTCAGGCTTGCATTTCTTTCCAATCCTATAATTCCATGGATTTTCATACTTTAACCTCTGTCTATTTTTATAAGCTAATTCCTACCTAATTATTCTGTCTGAGCAATAAGTGTACATGATATATTACATTGAAAATATTGTATTTATTCAATTTACTACACACTTCATACAGATAAATGCTCAATAAAATATTTTCCTTTTTTTCCTATATTTTAAGAAAATTATTTCTCCATCTACAATATGTTGCTCAATTATATTCCCTCAAATAACACAGAAGGACAAAAGAGTGAACAAAACCCCCTTTATGTTCCTTTAAAAGGTTTTTTTTTGTTTGTTTTTTTTTTTTTTTATGAATACAAAATAAACAGTTGTGATATTTTTAAAAGGCAGGTCTAGAACAAAACATTTTATGTTTGTTTACTTTTTAAATTATTTTAAATTAAGAGGGAATATCTAAGAATTTTGACACGTTGAACATTTCTGGTTTGGTTTGTTGTTTTTTTTTTCACAAAATAAGAACAACAGAATATTATCCTAAATTTCTTTTGAAATGAGAAATGCAGCTCTCAACTCTGCTTTTAACTTAAATGCCACTCTAAATAGGGTCAGGATTTAACAGAATGTGGCCATTGAAGACCTGGGAGAAATTGAATTAAAATATAACAAATAATGTACTTAATAATAAAGCAATCTCAATTAGTTAACACATTTGTCAACTCAATAGTTTTTGTAACTGTGGAACTAATCTTGAATCCACACTCATTTACACTGCCACTGACATTAATCCCATATATGATACCATAGCCATTTATTCTTTATACATATTTGGGGAGGGAGAAAGGTACAATCTGTAAATAAGTGATGTCCACACTTTGGAATTGCTTTTCATTCATCTGCACACTTTTAAATACTGTCGAGAAAAAGACCTTATATCACCAGTTTGGTGAGTTTTCAGGTGAATCTAGACTAAATTATATAATTGCAGATTTGAAACATATTAGTCCATTAGCAAAAAAGTTAAAATCTGGAGATTGTAAACCATGTAAATTAAGCTTCAAAAAATATTTTTAAAATTGCCTCTGTCATACAACCACAGACAAGTCTTAAGGCAAGTCTATAAAAAATATAATAACATGAAAATTTTTTGGCATGCATATATACCTCATAAATACTTTAGAACTGCATGGAGCTTCCCTCAAATTCGCATGAAGAGGTAACTTTTGAGTGTCAATCACAACAATATAAATTAAAAATCACTCTAGTTCGTTTTCATTAGGCACGCACAAATCTTTGTCTATTATAAGGCATATATAAAGAAAGAGACAATCTTTTATATACTATTGTTTTCTCAAGATGTCTTAGGAATAAATTAGCAAATTGAAAGATAATTTAGCTCTAAAAATAAATAATTATTTTTTAAGAATGATTCTTTAATAAAATGTAAAGGTAAGAAAATGTCATCTGAACGATAGTTAAAAATAATCTGTAAGTATGACAGTTCATCCCATGAAACACAAGGTGAGGGGCTCTAACCAAACTGATAATAGATAATTGGGAGAATGCAGATTTGAGGAGAAGGAGCTGTCTGGGTGGTCTGATGTGAGTTGATTGCAAGAGATCCATTATCCTAAAAGGGATACCGGGTATCCAAGCAGAGAAGAATGTATAAACATTAAATGTGAGTAGAGTGCTGCAGACAGAGAATCCTTAGGGAAACGAAGAAACAAAAGAAACTTAAACATTGATACTGATTGCATTGTATCATGGAAAGACAGAGACCAATAGCTTCAGCACAGCCTGGGGAATATCTATTCTGCTATCTGCAAGGAAACCTTAGTTCTGTGGTCAGAAGAGACTGTCATCATGGTGTAATCTGCCTCCAAACTATAAAATTCAGCTCAATAATTGTTGTAGTAAGCCTGTTCCCTCTAGCTGAACTACAGTGTAATTTTTACTATTTTGGATAAACTAGTCATCAATTTGGTGAAAAAAAATATGAAAAATAAAGAGTAAAACAATTACTAAATTTAGGCTTCACATCCCTTCTGTCAGAAATTATATGAATTTAATACTGTAATGGCATTCCTCATGAATGGGCAGGAGATGGCAGAAGAAGAAAGGAAGGAATTTTCAGAAGTGGATCTGCCCTGGGGAGAAAGTTTCTGTTTCTGCTTTAAGAACAACACTCTTTTTCTTTGACGCTCATGCTGACTCAACTGCTTGTGTTGAATGCCAGATCAGATGCTCCTATGACAACACTAAACTGAATGAATGAGAGGAGGGAAAGAAAAGAGGACTTATTTAAACAATAATAAAACTGCACATGTCTATGCCAATTACAATAACTAGTAAGACATCCCTAATTTTGTGAAAAGAGATGTTCTCATCTAGAATTAAGAGATTCTGAAAGCATTTCTTGCCTTGGTAAACTTAGTAACAGTGGTCTCTGTTGAAAACATACATCTTGCAACTTGAACTTTTCTATTGTCAGCTACCTACCATTGGCTGGTGAGTTAAAGGCCTCTCTAGAAATCACTTGGTTTATTAAAAAGCTTTTATATGATATCAAGGATGAAAACAATAAAATGCATCCATATCTATTCCTTACATTAGTCAGTTATTTGGAATACAACAGACTAGGTAAACAAAATCTTTGGCAAGAGTAATTTCTTACCATCCATCTTACCATGGATGAAGCAAGAATTTTGGTTAAGATGCCCTTGCAACAGAATCTTTCCATGTTACTTATTGTGGTTTTGCTGTTTTCTAAATTATTTGGTCATCCTAAAATTTCACTGAATACAAAACCTTCAAATTTTTCTGTTGTAAAAATTTTCTTTCCCCCAAAAAGCATGAAAATATTTAATGTCATTTTAAGCTAAAAGTCCAATATAGTTGAAAAGCATTATTTCTGTCACTTGACAGTGCTACGGAGCTACTGTGAAATTCTAAATTCAAGTAAACAGGCAATTCAAGCAACTTCACTTTTCTTTCTTCATTATAGAAGGAACAAAATAAACAAAGTCAATGCAGAAGTTCTAAAGCAGTACAGAACTTAAGGTTTCATAGGTAAATCACAAGGAACAAAATGCATGAGGTTAAGGTTCTAGAAGTGAAGTTAATTTTTATATGTTGAATCCATAGGACTTTTTATTTAACTGCATTAATTATACCTTTATGCTCTCTGTACAGATTTGGCCAACCGATGTGTAGTTTCAATGAATTTATTTGCTTAAATTTTTTAAACGGATATTTTTACAGTACTCATGGATCTATAGGGTTTATGTCATGGAAGTGACCTACTGATTGTCTAGTGGTAGTGAACTATATGTTTTCTGCTCCTGAAAGGTCATTCTACTTATATGATTATGCAAACATACATTTTGATTACTATGTGTACATTTTTACATGGTACATTTTATATGCAAAATCCTCATCCTTCAATGATTTTCTTGTGGGGGAAGGGGATGAATACATTGCAGATTATGACCTGAACTGCAATGAGGAGGATTTTTCTTTTGCTCCCTGTTCAAATTAACTTTTCTGACTTGGTAAAAAAAATAGTGTATGTATGAGTTTTGATTCCCTTGCTGTACGATGGTGGTATCTAGTCAGGTTACAGCACTGAAGCTTGAGGGAATGAAAAGCAGACACCAGTCTATTATCTTATGACAGCTACTGTAAAAGTTCATGTCATTTCTTTTTTTTTGCTTAAGGTGTAATAGAGTCTGTTGTAGCCAACCACTTCTCTAATACTTACCCTCTTTATCTATCCTCATCATTTGTGTTAGATTAGGTATTTTTCTTCCCTTCTTGCTAAAAGTTCTGAGTGACATTTCCTACGTGCTTTCAGTAACTTTTTTTTTTTTTTTTTTTT
>NW_020799097.1:41671057-41678601 GCF_003259725.1 Athene cunicularia
AAAAAAAAAAAAAAAAAAAAAAAAAAAAAAAAAAAAAAAGCAGCTGTCTTCCTCTGTTAGATATTAGGGCTTTTCCAAATGTATTTTGCTTCTCTACTATGAATTTAGTATGGATTACTTTTCTGATTTAGCCAAAATTAAATCTCACTATTTCTTTGTAATTTACAGAAGATCTGATTAAAGAGTGCAATGAAAAATTCAAATCATCTTGCTGAGAAAAATTGAGACAGTTGCTCTCTGATTTTTATTCAGTCTATTTTAGCATTAAAACTAACACAGCTTGAAGTATATGAGGATGCTTAAATGTTTTTGTTATACTCCATTTGTACATTAACATTTCTTTGTCGACTTTGCTTTATATTATCCTTGACTATAAGAAACACAGACATTAGCAATCAAAGGCACAGATTACATCATCTGATCTATTTTTATCCTGGTGGGGTTTTTTGTCCATACTGTATCTGAATATAATTTGTCCAGCCTACTTTTACATGACCCTTTCAGTTCTTGAGACTTACAGAGCTATTTCTGCTGATACTCATCCAGCATTTTGCTCTACTCAGTTTCATCCAAGTGCTGCTGCCTAATATGCCCTCAGATTATGCTAAATATGCTTTTCTGTTCCATAGGTAAATTCTTGACAACCGAAAGGAATAGGCAATTCACTCTGAAGCCAATGAGATATGTGTTTTAAAGCATGAATCTGGCTCTTAATATTTGCAGTAATGGGAATTCCCCTACCATCTTTATCCCTCTTGAATCAATAGAGACTATATGGGAAATTTCAAACGAAAACAGAAATGTGTCTGGTTGTCTCTAATTCAGATATTATAATAAGCACTTTCTTAGCATCTGTTTCCTGAGAGAATATCCAAAACTCAATGCAAAATGCATGGAGAGAGGTAAGTGCTACAGAAAGACGTAAGAGAATATGCATACCGCTGCTTAGAGCTAATAAAGAGGAAACCCTGAATGAATCTGTGGTTTCTCAGCTCCTCACAACTGCTTCTAGTCAGTCAAGATCTAGCATCCCAAATACTGTCTTTAAGGAAGAAATACTTATTCTTCTATTCTAACCAATTAAAAAAAATAACAACAACCAAAACCAAAGCAAAACAATAAAAAAACCCTTAAAGTTGATCGTCTCATAAACCTACTCATGCTGAGGAGACAGGAACACCAGGCTCATGACAGTAGCTTCTACATCCCAAGATAAAGCTCTGAGCACTGCTCACAAACATTCCTCTTTCAGAAGCACTCCAGAGTGTGTACAGTGTTGAACTATTTGTGGACCAATAGGAAACTAAAACAAAACCAGAGGATAATTACCTTTCTAGTAATCTATAACAATTATTTTTTATGTATTTTTGCACTAGAAACAATATTTTTAAAATGGAAACTGGAATTTTCAAATAATCTCATGACACCAGAAGCTATAACTAAGGAAAAAAACCCCATTGTTAATAGTAATTAAAAAAAATGTAAAGTTGTCAATGCTCACATGTAATGTTATTCATACAAGGACTTAAAAGGATTTGACAAAATTAAATTAGGCTTCTCAATACTCCTGAGGATCAGATACTCTGTTCTTACAGAATGGTAAAGAAAGATTTGGAAAGGTTAAATATTTCAGCAAAGTTCTCAAAACAAATCAAACTTAAAGATGAGAGAAGAATTCACTAGTTCTCACAATATTCTACTTCTCTGTCCACTATGTGCCTTCTCATGTTTCTGGTATTTATATTCAACATAGACCTTCATACAGTTCTAAATTTCCACATAAGCCCCTGTCTTTTTGGGACATTCCCTCACTATACTATTTTTATCTTGGATATTCAGCATATTGTAATTTTCCTGTAAGATGTGCAATTATTATGAATCAACTTTTTTTTTTTTTTTTTTTTTTTTCACAAATTAAATAGCTTTGCAACCCTGATAACAACGTGTCTAATTTTTATTTTTTGTTTTCTAAATCAGTCAATAACAGACAATTGTGTGTAATAGATTTTTCTGTTATTTCTTTGAGTTTCAATTCCTCTTTTGGCTTCGAGATCGGAGTCTGCTCCTGAAAAATCTATGACAGCCATCTGCACTGCGACTGGAGGTTCACCTCCCAGGAGTGAATGTATCTCTATGTTTATGATACATCCTGCACTATGGTACTGTTTCCATGTTTCTCTATATTTTTCATTTTTTATAACATTGTTGTAACAATGTTGTAACAATCATGCTTCTCCTATATTAGTTCCAAGCTTCTCAGTGAGTGATGAAAAACCTTGGGAAATGACTTGTCTATGTCACTTGTTCTTTCATATCTAATAAATATTTGGAAATAATTCATTTGGATACAGCATTTTTTCAACGTTTCAGTTAATCTTCCTTTCTAGACACACTGTGATTAGAAAACTGTTACACAAATCTCTGTTCCTCTTCCAGGATGTTTCTTAGATTTGATCATCATGTGAGAGGGAATAAATTTCTTCTCACAGTAGTGTTGAATATATCTACCATATTATTTACCACTTTTTTTTTTTTTTTTATTTTTTTTTTTTATTCAAGAAAATATTTCATGGTGGTTTAGATGCCCATGGTTAGTTTATCTTAATTTAGAAGGCTTTAAAAGGAGACGGCAACAGACAGAAACAAATTTATGTCCTCTAATCTCTGTGTTCTGTGCACTATATATTTTCTCAAGAAATGAAAACTTGTCTTGAATCTCCGATTTTACTAAAAGATTTTCTACTAAATAACAGTGCAATTTTTGAAGATAGGTTAACTAGGAGGTCCAAATTAGTATCATCAAACATATACTATATATTCATGTGTTACTGTCAACAAAGAAAAACACCCATGAAAAAACTTAGTTTTGGTGCAGCTGGGTAAATTTACACCTGTTTGTGCTAACGTTTACTTTACTAGTGTCCCTTTTACAGGGGATTTTAATAATATGTATTTAAACTCTTCTAAAGAATAAGATTTGGTATATTAAAGACTAGCAGTCTGTGTAGGTTAGATCTCATTCCCAGGGACAGCATTGAGAAGAGGTGATCATGCAGGCATCTTTGGTTTGGGTGAGATCTATCATAGCTAACTTAAGACATCTAAAATTAGAGATCTATCTAAATTATCATGAACACTTGCAAATGACAGTTCATCAGGAAGGAAATTAATGGAGGAAATCATGAACTATGAGAGTATTTCTCTCAGGTTATGAATGTTATCTAGATCACTAATTCAAATTAAATTTCTTATTTTCATTTATTTTTATCTTTTACATTTATCACTTATCTTTATTTGATGGAATTTCCTGTTTTCTTACTATATGAATTCCTTTAAAGAAAAGTCCCTTTCATAGAAGCATATTTTTCAACTTTTATTACAGCTGCTTAACAGAAATATTGAGGTATAAGTAGATAGTTTTGGGAAGGATTAAGGCTAATCTTACTATTTTATGTCAAATCTCTTGATAATTTCTTGGTCCTTTCTTGGCTGTTTAAGAAAAGATAAAGATTAGTATCTTGAATGCAAAAAATTAGTCCTACCAATAGGATTTTCAAAGGTATAAGTATTATTCACAGTGAGATTATTCTTTGTATGAGTACTACAGTAATGATACTGTTCACAGTATTTATATGTGATTTCCTGTTCTTTTTATTATTTGCAATGATAAGTACTAAATAATCTGAAGAGCGTTTAAATGCAGTTCTATTACTGTTTTGGAGTTTTGTTTTTAAATATATTTTTTCAGTGTATTGTATTTATAAGATTATGGAATAGGTAGTAAAGCAATTTTCAATTTTAGATAATTAGTGATGAAAGAGGTGCACAAGTCCATCTGTTGTGAAAATCCTTCCATCCTTGTGTAGGACATAAAGTACATTCCAAAATTTTTGATTCTCTCTTTTTTCACTGTGGAAGGGATAAGACAGTTCTGGATAATCATAACTTAAATCAGACTTCCAGGGGAGAAGTGGTCAAACCAGCAACCACGCTGAGTAACATGGCAAGCTGCTGGCCAACAGAATCGTTTGTTTAGGAGTACAGAAAGGAAGGACTGTAATGTGAGACTGGTATGCCCTGCACAGGAGTGGGTGAAATGGCCACTGGGAATGGCTAACAGGCAAGAATATCTGGCAAGGCAGGGTTGGCTGTGTCCAGGCTCCTGAAAGCAAGGGAAATCATTGGAAACCAGAACAGTGGAGAAGCACCAGGTGAGGCTCTCCTTCATCACAGCTTATTCATCTTCCTTCATCCAGTACTACTTTATAAGAATTTCCACTTCTTGAAGTAATGAGCACACTGAGGTATTCACAGAACTACCACCAGTGTCTCCTTAAAACCAGATCAAGAAGGAACCTCTGGCCAAAATGTTCCAACCCCCTTCTTACGTTAGTTCCCTTCTGTCTCAAAGTTAGCGTGAGGAGCTATTCAACAACTGTACAAAAACTTTTTGTCTAAGGAAATACATTAAATTCCTGAGAGAAGTATCAAGCTGGAAATGAGGAGGCAGGCAGAAATGCTCCAGAAAGAGATGAGAGACCAAATAGTCTGACTTGACCTTAAAACATTATTCCAGAAGCATGAGGCTGTTTACAGCAAGTACCCAGAGACGCTTAACTCTCCTATGCCAATCACTTAGGATTTCTCTGTATTACACTGGGAAACTCCATACATAATGCAGGTGAACTAAATTCTGCTTACGGCTAATTATCACAGATACAGTGATATACACAGTTGTCTAATTTCCTTGCTGTTACTTAAGTGACCTTTCTGAAGGCATCTTAGAAGGCACTGTATTGCATAACTCCATCTGACTTCAGCTCTTGTCTATATTGCCTAATTTATTCCACATCTTTATCAGAGGTATGTCATCCAAGAGTAATGCATCCTTGTTCTTACAACAGGAACAAACAGAACAGCCTGAGCGAGCTGGTAGATGTACCTTAAGAAGATCCTGGGGGCCAAGTCACTGGGACAGGAAGGGAGTGATCTTTCATATCCTCATGTTTGGAGCATACAGTATTTTACTCAGCTTTTGAAAAATTTAGATGACTTTCCATTTTTTTCCCTTTCTTAGATGTTTGAATACCTTCATGCTCATTATAGGGATACAAAGTAGTACAAAGTTCATTCAAAACTAAATTTCATTAGACAGTAGGATTTCTATGTGCATGATTTTTCTGAGTTCAGTGGAGAAGACTAAATCCTCCTAAATCTCTGTTTCTGTTAGCATAAAAAAGACATGGTGATAACATGAGATTTTGCTGATAGAAGCTGTGTGCAAAATGCATGGCAAATTGGAATTTGCTAGAATCCTTAGTTAGCCACGGAAATACCTTGTTGTTATCCAGTGGAATTAAAGGACTGATTCTTCGTGTGCGTAGTCAGAAAACTAACAATGTTTTATAATCTGATTCCCATTTCAATAGTTTCATGAAATTTTTCTTTATTGGAATCTTTACTAGTATGAACAATTAAAATTAGATACTTGAACTGCATTTGAACAATATCATGTAGACTTTGAGAGATGCACATTGTTGTGGTATGTTCTTTCACATAAAATCCCAGGCTATAAAAAAAAAAAAAAAAAAAAAAAAAAAAAAAAACATTAGCAGTACAGTGCTGAAATCTCCTTTAGATAACAATTAGATTTGCTTTCACAAAAATAAGTGTAGTCAAGATCTTGGGAACAGAGTATAACAGAAAAGCAATGCTATTTGTGCATCACCTTCTTTTCACTATTCTTAATGCTTGTACGACTCCAGAACAGATATTAGTGCTATTTTAGTTATGGTAGGCGGTAAGATTAGAACACTAGTTGGAACACTACTGATGTCTCAGACATAATACCCAATAAATGATGCGTGTGCACTGTACAGTCCCTTAAGACAGCTAATATATCCATGTAGCTCAGCAGCTACATTGCCTTTCCCTTGTTGAAGAGGTATTTGGATGCTTAGTCAGAATAATTTAGCAGTTCCTCTGAGAAACCTGAGCTCTTCAAAGAAATGTTATCAAGGGCAAGGATCTCATCTGATGTTTTTCCAACTCTTCATAGATTTTTTTTCTTCAACCCAGGCTCATATTCTACCTGATGTGCTGAAGTTCCTTGCTGCAAATCCAATTTGCCTTCAAATATTTGGCACTGCTTCAAGGAAAATGATCAAATGATCAAGTTCACCTTGATCCCTTAATTTTGAAATTGCTTGGCTTGCTCTTTTTCCCACAGTGTTGGGTTGAGATTTTCTTCCCAGGGTGAGTTTCAGTTCATATTCTCTATTTTCACCAGCTGAATTGCAGATTTGTAGTATGTCTGTCATTTTATTTTTTTTTCCTGTGTCAGGCTTCTTGCCCTTGAATGTTTGCCAGTAGAAGAGGAAAGATCTAACCAACTAAAGAAGAGAATTCCAAGTGTGCAATAAAAGGATGAGCTCAAAAGTAAATTGACTTTTCTTTCTTTTCTTTTCTTTTCTTTTCTTTTCTTTTCTTTTCTTTTCTTTTCTTTTCTTTTCTTTTCTTTTCTTTTCTTTTCTTTTCTTTTCTTTTCTTTTCTTTTCTTTTCTTTTCTTTTCTTTTCTTTTCTTTTCTTTTCTTTTCTTTTCTTTTCTTTTCTTTTCTTTTCTTTTCTTTTCTTTTCTTTTCTTTTCTTTTCTTTTCTTTTCTTTTCTTTTCTTTTCTTTTCTTTTCTTTTCTTTTCTTTTCTTTTCTTTTCTTTTCTTTTCTTTTCTTTTCTTTTCTTTTCTTTTCTTTTCTTTTCTTTTCTTTTCTTTTCTTTTCTTTTCTTTTCTTTTCTTTTCTTTTCTTTTCTTTTCTTTTCTTTTCTTTTCTTTTCTTTTCTTTTCTTTTCTTTTCTTTTCTTTTCTTTTCTTTTCTTTTCTTTTCTTTTCTTTTCTTTTCTTTTCTTTTCTTTTCTTTTCTTTTCTTTTCTTTTCTTTTCTTTTCTTTTCTTTTCTTTTCTTTTCTTTTCTTTTCTTTTCTTTTCTTTTCTTTTCTTTTCTTTTCTTTTCTTTTCTTTTCTTTTCTTTTCTTTTCTTTTCTTTTCTTTTCTTTTCTTTTCTTTTCTTTTCTTTTCTTTTCTTTTCTTTTCTTTTCTTTTCTTTTCTTTTCTTTTCTTTTCTTTTCTTTTCTTTTCTTTTCTTTTCTTTTCTTTTCTTTTCTTTTCTTTTCTTTTCTTTTCTTTTCTTTTCTTTTCTTTTCTTTTCTTTTCTTTTCTTTTCTTTTCTTTTCTTTTCTTTTCTTTTCTTTTCTTTTCTTTTCTTTTCTTTTCTTTTCTTTTCTTTTCTTTTCTTTTCTTTTCTTTTCTTTTCTTTTCTTTTCTTTTCTTTTCTTTTCTTTTCTTTTCTTTTCTTTTCTTTTCTTTTCTTTTCTTTTCTTTTCTTTTCTTTTCTTTTCTTTTCTTTTCTTTTCTTTTCTTTTCTTTTCTTTTCTTTTCTTTTCTTTTCTTTTCTTTTCTTTTCTTTTCTTTTCTTTTCTTTTCTTTTCTTTTCTTTTCTTTTCTTTTCTTTTCTTTTCTTTTCTTTTCTTTTCTTTTCTTTTCTTTTCTT
>NW_020799097.1:41678651-41684781 GCF_003259725.1 Athene cunicularia
TAGGAATGCAAAATACCCTAAAGGCAAGATGGCACCTGGGCCTAGAAATGGGAATACTTTTTTTTTTTTTTTTAACTTGACTTCACTATTCAATAAGTCTCCTCAAAATCTTACTTTTATCTTATAAATGACAGCGTACTGATTTGCAGGTCTGAAGCCCTGTAGGGCACTATTAAGGGCCTCACAGGTGTCCTTTTTAAAAGTAATTCACCAGAACTGAAAAGAATGCAGAGTGATGTCTGATAGATTTCGACTCTCTCCAACCTAGCTCAAAGAGACAACTTCCCAGATGATCCCGAGGAGTGCCTTTGAACTGTCCCAGACCAAATGTCATTATTTACAGTCCATATCCTCTTCCGTAGGATGTCTTTATTGTATCACACTCTAATGTGTGATACAATTCAGACCCTGTGCTGTGCTGCCATTACATATACTTTCTATGATAAAAAATAAACCATTTCTGAAAAGCATGTTCAATAATTCCTTGTTTGTGAACTCATGCAGTTGCATCATGAGCAAACTACATTTTATCATAAAGTAAAAGTATTATTAAATATATTCTTCATTTATGCACATTCAGGAACTCAAAAAAAAGGTAAACATTTAGATGAGCTGAAACGGAGAATCTCACATTTCATTCCAAATAGGAAATGCTGAAAGAAAAAGAAAGAAAAAAAAAGTAACTTTAGAAACAATGAAAGTTAAAAAAAAATAATGTAAACAGTTGTTGGGTAAGAAAGAGTTGATAGCCTGACTAAATACTCAGAAAATTTTTCAATATAAATTTTGTCTATGTTTGAATCTACTCTCCTTTTATTTGAAGGTACAGGGGATTCTGTGGAGAAGATGTGTTGATTTACAGAAAACAGAAGCTAACTGTTGTATTTCAGCATAATATTGTCATGTTATGAAAGTAGTGGGCCTCACCCTCCACTAAAATTTTGTTAGTGATCCAGAGATAAATGCATAATGGCAGCTAAAGATCTCTGAATGGCACGAAGACTTTTGGAGAGAAAAATAACAGTGAGGACAGCAGAGGTGGCCATCAGGCACCTTAAAGCTATGCATACACAGTGTTTCAATGCAGCCATGCACAAAATGTAGGAACAAATAGTGCAGCCCACTGACATGGACTCAACACGACACAGTTACACCAAACTAGCTTAAATGTGAAAAAAAAAAAAATAAATCAAATTTTAAAAAGGCTTTCCCATTGCAAAGCAATGAAAAAATGCATTTCTAAACAGTTGTTGTGGTTTTACTCTGTCAGGCAGCTCAGAGCTACATAGCTGCTCACTCAGTCCCCCCTAGCAGGATGGAGGAAGAGAATCAGAAGGGCCAAAGTACAAAAACTCATGGGTTGAGATAAAGACAGTTTAATATGTTAAGCAAAAATTATGCATGCAAGCAAAGGACAATAAGGACTTCATTCACTGCTTCCTGTCAGCAGGCAGATGTTTAGTTATCCCCAGGAAAGCAGGGTACCATCGTGTATTATGAATACCTGGGAAGACAAATACCATAACTCTGAAAGTGCCCCCCAAATTCCTCCTTCTTTCTCACCACAATTTTTTCTTGCTGAGAATGATGTCATGTTTTATGGGAGATCTGTCTGGACAGCTGTCCAAGCACTGTAAGCACAGTTCAGCAATAACTAAAACATGGGTGTGTTATCAACAGGGGTCACAAATCCAAGACATAGCACCATGAAAGCTACTATGAAGAAAACCAGCTCTATTCCCCAAACAAAACCAGTGCAACAGTTGACATGCAAAAGACCCACAATTGTTACTTAGAGGAGCTCAGTCTCTTTGCCTTGAAAGAAAGGAGTGGGAGTTAACATCACAGGCATACATAAGTATCTCCACAAGGGAAAATAATTTCCTTACTGGAGAGAGAAACAAAATAAATCAGTGGCCAGAAGTTAAAGCTAGCCACAGTTAAATCACATGGTAAGTATGTATTTTTAATCTGAAGACCAATTAAACTTTTGTACAAACTATCAAGGAAGTTTCTGAGAATCCTGCACATTTCATGCCTGTAAATTCAGATTTTCAGAAAGATAAACTTTGTGGATCAGAAGTTTTACTTTCCATAAACAGAACTGTGATAAAGCATTAAGCTGGTGAAATATTGTATTTTGCCATGTTAACTGAATTAAAGAACAATAAATACTTTTTTTTTTTCTTCTGGCTGTAATACCAGTTGACCAACTGGACTTATATTTCAGTCACAGAATCAAACTTTCTTTTTGCTGCAGCAAAAATGACCCTGTCAGCATTAATGACCAAGAATGATAGGCTTCAGGTAGGGGAGAGAGTGAGGGAAGAACCTCTTTTATACTTATGGACCCATTTTAAATATTACTTTTGTACTTGCATAACTAACATCAGAAACCACTGACTGGTGAATCAGATCCCGTGTCTCTAATGTTTGTAAAAATCCATGTGTTTCACAACAAATATTTATGAGAAATGTGCTCTTGTACTGGTCAATATTCTGGCCCAGTCCATGGTATATCGTCAGAATTAAGCCACAGGGCAAAAATGACATGGAAGTGACTCTATAAAGACAGAAAGGGCAGTTGGCCATGTTGTTAATGAGAATGAATAATGCTTCTCAGAGACAGTGGTTATGTTTATCTACCCAGTAAAGTCCACAGCATGTTCAGCATATAATATTTGTTTCAGAGACCTGACCAAAGTCACTATACAGTTAATGAAGAACTCTCATAACTACTTGAGTTTCATATTCCTCAAATATAATGTGTCAAAAACACTACTTCTGCTAATGACTAGAGTTACATAGACTCCTCAAGAACTTCACTCTACTTCTTGAGGCAAAAATTTCTGTGTTTTATGCTTTGTTTTGTTTTTACTTTTCTTCATCCTATATCAGTGAAAACTGTGTACACTGCCATTAAAGACGATAGTTCTATTTGCTCAAAATCTGATAATGGAGACCATAAAAATTTCCACCCATAACTTAGTAACCTACAAAAAGAGAAAAATAATGATGCTGTTGTAATAACTGTATCCAACTACAAAGCCTTTTCCTCAGGAAATTAAAGGAGTATACAGTTGCATCTTCATATTAATCTAAATAAATTAGCTGCTTTAACATTTTGCAACTCAGCACTCTAAGGACTATGCGTTGTCAAAAAATAGTTTTATTCTCAATGAGTTTCGCAGCTTTCTTTTATTATAAGGATAAAATAGTAAATACTTGTCTGTGAAAACAGTAAAGACCCTCTGACACTGTACTGAGAACTCCTTTCTATTTTGCTCCTTTCAATGACTTCCTTCACAAGTTTTCATTTGGTAACCTACTAGTGTCCTTACTCCTCAAGGTCCCCTATAGAAAGCATAATTTTCTGTCTCTTCAGTGAACAATAACAACAACTATCATTGGCATTTATTGTTACATGCTGAGTTTTAAGGCAGGAAGTCAGATATTCTCTGTAACTTTCTCTGTTGGCCCAATTGACCGAAGTTTTACTGCTGAAGCTAACACTAAGGTAAATAGTTGTTTCTATACTGCAGAAATGCAGCTATAAGGTTACTACTATTTCACTTGCTTTTTTTTTTTTTTTTTTTTTTTTTTTTCCCCAACATATAAAAATATCTGTTCCTCAAAATATCTAGCTGTCAAAAACCAACCAACCAACCAACCAACTAACCAACCAACCAAACTATGTCCAGGTTAAAAAAAAAAAAAAAAAAGAATTCTGAAAGTAAATTACATCTTTAAAAATAAAAATCCCACACTATAGTAAATGAAATGTCCTTTTGCATACACAAAAACACTCCTGTAGCTATTTATCACCATAAGACTATCATTAAAAAAAAAAAAAATCAACCCTGAAAAAAAAATAAATTTAGAAAAGTTTTAGGGAAAAGTAATTCTCTTTTCAGAAAGTTCTTCCTTAGAAGCTTGCTACACACAAAGAGTCCAAAACACAGATTAAAAACAAGTACACTGAAACATAGCTTCATACCAGAGTTCATTAAGAAAATTTATACAGAAGTCTTTTTATAAATACCCACATTCCAGCTACATTTTCTTATGGTTGTATTCAAGTCAGTTCTCATTCCAGTGCCTGTTTAATTTGATTATGTGGGGTTTTATTTGCTTGACAGACATAATAGTCAATTAATGCTAACACATGCTAAATCCTGTAACAACTTCTACTCTGATATCCAGCTGAAAGTACCTTTGATAGTGTCAGCAGTTCACATTCTAAATTTAGACAAAATAATTATCTGAAGAATGATAGGTTTTTATGCATATCAGCAGCCATTCATACAGCAGGATCTGCTATGGTCCATTGTGTCTGTAATCCATGGATTACATTCTGAGTATGCACTGACACGAGCAACAGTAACATCTCCATTATGGCCTATCATCCCAACCAACCACGAATTTCAAGACATTCTCCTCTTAATTTCTGTGACATCCTATTCCTGTTCCTTTTTATAAATATTTGTGATTACAAATACAAATGAAGTATGGAAGACACAAAATGGTCATAAATTGATAAATTTTTAGAAATTTTAAAAAAAAAAAAAAAAAAAGGTCAGGTGTGAATTCCTGATCTAATTACCATAGAATGATAGAAACATAGAATGGTTTGGATTGAAAGGGACCTCAAAGATCACCTAGTTCCAACCCTGCTGCCATGGGCAGGGTCACCTTCCACTAGACCAGGTTGCTCAAAGCTCCAGTCACTATGTTATTTAAGATTCCAGTGCTAAAGCATGTGTCACTTCATCCCAGACTGAGGCCAGTAAAATCACTTTATTAAAAGAAAATAAATTGAAATTTCAGAGGAAAATAAATTGAAATTTCAAAAGCCTGAGTGCTTTTTTTTTTAAAAAACCAGAAAAAACAGCAATAATAATAACAAAAGCAGTTAAGTGAGTCAAACCTTTCATGAGGATTCAGTCTTTTACAGATAAGAATGATCATTTTCATGACTGTAATACACATATAATAGGTTAATTCATATAAAACTAGGAATATCTGAATACACCTACTAGCTGTAACTTAATTTTTTCCCTGGTCCAAAATACCTATTTATTGAAACATCCCACACTTTATCCAGATGCTTACAACTATCAAGATGATAATTTTCTGCTAATCAACCTATATAAAATTAATATAGTAATAGTTATTATAAATAGTGATTTTTTCCCTTTTCTTGGCAAAAGATAATTTAGAAGCCTCTACTAACTATTATACCAGTGAACAACTTGAACAATGATTTTGCCAGGGGCACTGTGTTATGCAACAGTGACTGATGGCAAACCTCTCATTTGGCAGCTTCTGATCAAATATGTTGACGTAAAACAAGCGTAGGACCCTAACAAGTCATGAAACGTGGTACCATCTCCAGATCCCCTAGTAACTGTATTAATGCCAAGAACGACCTAAGAGAAAGGACAATTTCTTTTTCTGATTTAGTCTGTTGAGTCAGCATGCAATATAAAATATTTCATTATATTGCTCATCTGTACAAGAATGACAAACAAATATTTTTGATATGGCAAACAACAGAAAATTATTATTATGGGGATTTTTTGACAATTTATATATATGAAAGATAGTTTGTCTCTGCTTCAGTTAGGAATCTATTAATATTTTCCTACAATTTAACATGTTTAGAAGCTTCTTCCACCCACTCCACCCCCCTGCCCTGGCCCCCCATCCACAAGTATGTACTTAATCTAGAAACAAATAAAGATCTAAGAAAATTTGGTGTAGTATTCTGTTTAGGATGAAAGGTAGCCTTTTAGTCACGTAATTTCCTGAGTAAACTATTGATAATTTTCACTTTATATGTGAAGATAGATTACTTGATAAAGGGGTTGTACAAATATATTCTAGCATCACTTATTCAATAAAATTTCATCTAAGGTTTTGAAATTTTACTACCTTCAACTAAATACTTCTGTTGTGTTTGATGACCAAAGTCACATAGTACTATTGCTGCTTGCTCATTAGAAGATTGCCAGATTCAAGCTTTCAAAAGGATTACCTAAATTCCCCTGCATAGATTAATTTGCATGAGCATTGATAATACTTTTTCCTGAAATACTTTTTTCTTTTTTTTTTTTTTTTTTTTTTATCC
>NW_020799097.1:41684831-41692685 GCF_003259725.1 Athene cunicularia
AAAAAAAAAAAAAAAAAAAAAAAAAAAAAAAAAATGGTGGATGTCATACCTAAACTAGTAAACTAGTATAATTATGATTACACTTTATAATTTATATTTTAATTTATACTTCATATTGTTGATAATTTTAGATACTTTTGTATCTAAACTAGTATAATTTTGTAAACTAAGTACTGGAGATTGACTGCAGTCACAGTGCAGCTGAGCTGGAGGGTAAAATATTGAGTATTAGCCTGGAGGAATTGTTTAGTTGTTGTTTGATTTTTCTCTAGCTATACAGCTGAACTATATTTGTAATCATTGTGTCCCAAGTGTGTTTGTGGATATGTTAAGCTATTTTTCCTACTGTAAAAATACATGACCTCTGAAATTGTGATGCTTTCTCACTAAAATTCATAAATCAAGGATTTCAGTGTTCATGTAATATGTAGCTACTTCGGAACTGAAAAGCCTTAGTATTTCAATATATTATTTTCCATCCTAAATCTTTTCAGGTATAATAGATTCCCTATCTGTGAATCAGCATGTGTTTAAATTTAAAGCATGTCTTTAAATCCACTGACAACACATGTGATACATGACAATACATGTAATATATTCCAAAACTTCTGTGTTCTTTGTTTGAAGGGAAAAACATGTTTATAAATTGTTCAGTAAATAGTCATAGGGTGGGAGGATATTCATGCTACAACCAACAGAAGTGGAAAAGATGGCATATATGGCTATGAACTACTAATAAATCCCAAACATTTGCTCATAGCAGGCGTGAACTAACATTTACCTCTAAATTTTATGTTGAGTCAGTGTTAAAGGATAAGGATACCTTTAGGACAGTAGCATTCATTTGCTTGAAAATTTTGTGAACAAACTTAATCTTTCCATTTTGAAGATCAATTAAAAAAAAAAATTCCTTTATACTGAAGCTGTAATTTTAACAGATTTACCTGTAAGTACTACAAGGAACCCATATGGATAGAACAAACTACTATTCCTTTTTGAGGTCCCCAGTGTGCAATACATATCTGATTCAAGTGTTCCTAAGTGAAAGAAAATAAAATTTATTTCTTAAAAAATATAGTCTTAGAAAGGCTAGCAGTAATACAGATGGTATAACATGCACAACAATGAAAAATCCTTACAAAGTTATATAAATCTTGTTTTCATTTTATTACAATTCTGTGATCAGGTGACATCCTAATTCTGTCTATTGATCTGCAAACTTGAACTTCTTGCTCAAAATACATATTTTAGACAAAATGCTTTGACTGGTGTTTATATCACTCTGCCTCCTAAAGACAAACAACCTTTGCTGATTTTCTGAATCTGTAAATTTAAGAGCAGAGCTTTCAGAGTTAAGGTCTGAGGCTTTGTATGCGGCATCTTTAAAATACAAAACCACATTTCTACTCTCTTCACTTTTAGGGCTCTAGATTTCATTACCAATTAAAAATTGGAAAGATCCTAGGCTTAGCCCTGAGTATGCTACAAAGCTTATCTGCATGTTTTTCTACCATTCATGGGCCATTGTGTGTATACATATATTTAAAATTCTATATTTATATATTACGAGATATATTTAAAGACACACTCAGAATATGTAATTTTGTGCTCATCAGTCTTAAGGAACCAAGGCCAAGTTGAAAGACAGGAGCCTTCTTTTGACTTGTTTCATGCTCTGCTCTTTAAGTAATTATTGTCCCTTGGAAGTAAATCATGTAAGATTTCTACTGGAAAAAAAATTAAAATTCTGACAAACATAACATGATAACATCTTTAAAAGCAAACAAATGAAATAAAAGAATAAAAAAATAGTCCACTGCTGAGTTTGTATGGTTGAAGAACAAAACATATTAAAAACAACACTCAAAATGTGTCCTATTTAATTAGCTGGCCTTATGTGTCCAAGAAGTTGGGATATTCAGTTGACTTAATCAAATGAAACCAGTATACCACTACTCAGGTACATACAAATTGATAAAAGTCCTCATAACAGATGCAGCTTAATGCAACAGTCCACTACAAGAACTTTCGAGCGGTTGAAAAACAAGAAATGCTTCTTTCTGAAGAGGGTTTGTAGCTGTTAAAAACAAACAAACAGTCTCCCCAAAAAACAGATTTAAAACTATTTGCTTGTATGACAAACCAAGTGGCATAATAGAGAAGGACTCAGAAAAGATTCTACAAGTACTTAAACAGCAAAAAGAATACTAGGGAAAATGTGAGTCTGCTGTTGAACAACGCAGGGGAACTGGCGACAAATGACATGGAAAAGGCTGAGGTTCTCAATGCCTTATTTGCCTCAGTCTTTACCAATGAAACTGCCCTTCAGGTATTTCAGGCTCCTGAGACCAGGGAGAAAATCTGGAGTTAGGAAGACCTACCTTTGACAGAGGGTGACCAAGTTAGGGAGCCCTTCAAAAAACAAATAAGTCCACGGAGGCTTGATGGGTTGAACTCATGACTGCTGAGAGAGGCGGATGATGTTACTGTGAGACCACTTGATTAACTCTGAACAGCCATAATAAATGGCTCAGAAGACCGGAATAAAACAAATGTCACTGCTATCATCAAGAAGGGCAAAAGGGAAGATTGGAAGGTCAGCTTCATCTCAGTCTCTGGGAAGCTGATGAAGAAAATCCTCCAGGAATTATTATGTGTTTCCAAACACATAAAGGACAAAAAGGTGATCAGGAGTAGTCAGCATGGATTTTCAAAGGGGAAGAAATCAAGCTTAACAAACCTGAGAGCCTTCTAAAATGATGTGATGACCTTGGTGGATGAGGGTAGAGCAGCAGATGTTGATTATTGACTCTAGTAAGGCTTTTGATACTGTCTGCTATAATATCCTCATAGTCAAGCTGACAAACTACAAGTTAAGTGTACAGTGAGTTGAACAGAAAACTGGCTGAACAGCTGGGCCCAGTTTAGTGATCAGTGGCATAAATTCCACCTGGAAGCCAGTCACTAGTGGTGTACCCCAACATCAATAATAGGACCAGTATTGTTTAACATGTGCATTCATGACCTGGAGGTTGGGACAACATACACCCTCAACAAGTTGACAGATTTTTCAATACTGAGAGGAAAGGCTGATATATCACATGTGTGTGACAATTCAGAGAAACTTCAACAGGCTAGAGAACTGGGCTGAGATGAATCTCATTAAATTCAACAGATGGAAGGGCAAAGTCCTGCACATGAGGAGGAGTAGCCCTAGGCACCAGTTAATGCTGAGGGTCAATTAGCTGGAAAGCAACTTGGCAGAGAAGGCACAAACTGACCATGACCTAGTAGTGTACCATCACAGCAAGGGCAGCTAACAGCATTCTGCACTGTATCAGAAAGAGTGTTGCCAGCTGTTCTAGCAGGGTGATCCTTGCCCTCTTCTCAGCCCTAGTGAGGTGACATCTGGAGTACTATGTCTAGTTCTGGATACTCCAGTACAAGAAAGATATGGACTGACTGGAGAGACGCCAGTGATGGGCCACAAATGAGATTGATGGACTGGAGCACTGTCACATCCCACTCAAATGAGGGAGACAAGTGACATAGATCCCCAGTGGAGTGGATTATGGCATCTGACACATGAGGGAAAGCTGAGAGCTGGGACTGTTCAGTCTGGAGAAGAGAAGGCTCAGGAGGTTCTTACCAGTCTATATAAATATATGATGTGAGGGAATGAAGACAGTGCCCAGCAACAGGACAAGAGGAGTTGACACAAATAGAAACTCATTGAATTCTATCTGAACATAAGAAAACACTTTTTTCCTCTGAGAGTCATTACACACTGGCACAGATTTCCCAAAGAGGTTGTGAAGTTTCTGTCTGTGGAGATATTCAGTATGTAACTGAACATGGACCTGAGCAATGTGCTGTACCTGACCTTGCTTTGAGCAGTGAGGTTTGGACTAGATCATCTGTAGAGGTCCCTACCAACAAAAACAATTCTGTGATTCCATAAAAAAACCCCAATAAATATGTGCCTAGCATGTGTTTATGGAAAGATCTGTGGTTATAATAATTAGTGCAGTACAATAGGGGTGGATCTAAGAGAGCAACACAATTGGTGGTGGGGACCATAGATCTCAGGAGGCCAGGGGTGGCCAAGTTCCATGGTCTGAACACATGGCCTGAACATGGCCTGAAGAATACTAGGTGATCTCATGGAGTGCTTCATCACTCCATTTCACTTGATCTAAGATTAATTTATTTAATGTTGTCCAAAACTATTGCATGACACAAAGCAATGATCAGTAACCAAAACTAAGTAGTTTTCTTCAGAAGTTCTTTTCTGATCAGAAATAAAATACTAGCATTGATTCAGGAGGTAGAGAGCAGTTAGTTATTTATTATCCTATGACTAAGAATTTAGATGTTGGCCTCAATACTGTGGAACAAATACTGAGTTGGGACTATTTGTTCAAGTCGAATTGAGGCTCTGACCCTGCTGTTCACTGGGTGAAGGAGATGTGAATACAACACATATAAGATTCTCTATAGGTAAAGCTGGTGTGTGTGGGACAGCACCAATGAACAGGTCTGAACAGTTCAGGTTTTGCTTTGATAGGATATTTCATAAGTATCTGAGGCAATCCCCTTGTGTATCATGAGTTTATCTTTGCTATTTAATAATTCTGTGTCTTAACGATGCTATAAAACTGAAGAGCTGAAAGGGACACAACCTCCTCATATCTACTCTCCATCAGCAGAATCCAATCCAAGATTGCACAATATCACTAAGACCCTGAGGGTTGATATATCAGTACGTTGTGTTGAGTCTAGGAAATAAAATTAGTGGCATAATTATTTTTCCCTAAAGATTTTACAGTCTAAAGTCTCTTTCCTGCAAGCAGATCTACATATGTACAGGCATCACATGCAATGTGCAGCCTGTAGGATCAAAGTTTAGTACCCAAAAAGAAAAGGAAGAAGACAATAAGAAGGCTGGAGAAAATATTATTAATTTTTATTTTTAAAATTTATTTTAATAAAATTTATTTTATTAAATTTATTATAATAAAATTAAATAAACAGCATTTTATTTAGAAATGCTGTTTCATTAAACCATTTTATTTTCAGTGGTCTTATATTAAAAGACGGAATATATTAATTAAGGGTATTTGTATTTGAGGGAAAGTATGTTACAGCCATTTTCACATGAGGATTGTCAAATACTTTTAAGAACCTTAAAAATAAGTAGGCTGTTGGAAAAAAATAAAGATTAAAATTATTAAAAGTGCATACCAATACATTAGCTAAAAATGTTTTTGTCTTAGTCAGATCACTGCATTAGCTTCTATTAAAATCTGAAGTGGTCTGTTCCTTTTTGTGTCAGGTGTGATAGATTTACAGAGAAAAAAACCTTCCCCAGACATTTCTTCTGTGATTCCAAGAAGTGATTTAAGAAGGAATCACTGTGTTTTTATTGGAAAACAATTTATTTTCCATGTTATGGTCCCAGCAAGCATTCTGATCTCCTACAATGATATACGATGGTTCTGTAATGTGGTCTACTAAAGGGAAAATACAAACCAGAAACTATCAAACACTTTCCAAAACTATGTATCAGTCTTTAGCTAGGGATGAAGCTCATGTAGGGCTTGATCCAGCACATCAAACTAGTGTAGACATAGGATGTTTGAAAAGAAGACTTTGGCAGAAATCAGTGTCAAATATAAGCTTTTGTTTTGATGTTTAAATTTAAGATGTGCTAAACATCTTGAAAACAATTATTGGTGATTAGTTCAATCTGCTAGTTCCTGAAAGATGCAGATGGTACAGCACTAATGACAGTAATTACAGTTCAGATACTTTAAATCCACTTGCAATGTACGCACTTTAAAAACTTTTATGAATAAGCAAGATTAAAAGTGTCTGTGCAAAAATAAAACTGCTCTGTCCTATATCCTGTTTAATGGAGAACTTAGTTGAATATCCTTAGAAATTAGGCACGTTAAATAAGAAGTAATGTGTCTAAGTTATGCATAGAACATGCACATATAAAGAGAATGGACTTCTCAGTATTTTGTTTTTTTTTTTTTTTTTTTTTTTTTGGGTTTGTAATGACTATAAACACAGCATTGATGCAAGGGACTGAAGACTTTTTATTGTGATTTATAACAATGTAGAAATGCTCTCATCTGCTAATCTGGCTGCTGTTATTTAAAGTAACAATTCAAACAACATCAGCAGCATGACTGTGAGGTGAATAAAGCTTCTGCAAAACCATCACATTAAAGAGGAATGAATTACATCTCTTTTTTGGAAAGATTTCATTCTCAAAGAGTTTTCATTCAAAACCTGAAAAAAATAGGCCTAAGTGTTTAGGTTGAAATGTATTAGTGATCAGATTCAATCACAGTACAAGATGATGCAATCTTAATACAGATGCAATTCAAAGTCAGATCTAATTGGATATACATATGTTTAAGATCACAGATACACAAATGGAATTGCTGATTCAATGCCTATTTTAGTTAGTGTAAAAGATCAAAAGAAGAATTTAGCAGGCTGTATGTTTGTTGTAGCACAATATGATAAAGAGGCATTAAGACGAGTAGGACATGAAAACATTTTATTAATTTCTGCCTATTAATATACAGACATTTCTTGAGGGAAGTACCAACAAAACCCAGAACCAAGCCAGAAAGAGAAAAATATTTGCTAAGAATTAACTCAAATGAAACATGAACTATTAACTTTAAGAGTTTGTATTCATGCATAGGAAGGTATTATATTCTATTTTATATATTATCATGTGTTTAATATGTAAACATGCAGAAAATAATAATTTCATTTAAACAATTGAAATAATCAGTTTTTTAAAGGCATTTTCATAAGGCTATGTGTAATTTCTGCTTAATGTCCTAAGTGAATGGGTCTCAAAATACTCTATCAAAGTAAGCCATTAAAATGTTTATAAGGTATTCTTTAAATAGTAAACCACTGTTTTGTCATCTATATGATTTTTTTTTTATATATTTTATCCATTATAAATGCTGATAAATGTTTTAGGATGCCTACAACAAAATAAATAGTAGCTCAGTAAGTGTGGAAGAAGGTGTTTCACCTTGAAGATTCTGTTAGTCATTTCCCAGCTGGATGCCTCATGGGTGGTTTACCTTACTGGTAATTTAATCTCAACAGAAAAGGCCTATTTTTTGCCTGCTGCACATCAAGTTATGCTTTATCTCTGACCTCAGACTGACTCGGTAGTTACCTTTTTTTCTCCACAACAGATGCTTCTATATGGTTGAACATGTACAACTTGACTTCACATCATTTTGTGATAAAGCCTAAATGTTCCCAGCACTGATAATAAAGATGGCATTCTGTGTCTACAAACGTGAAAATACTTACATGACTTCAAGCACATACAGTGACTCAGCTCCAGTATTTGTCCATGTGTGTAAACTGTCTAATTGCTTTTGTTCACATCCAATGAATATGTTCTGCTTTTTACTGAGGAAACAGGTACTCTATTGATTTCACATATAGGTTCACTGAGGTAAGGAGAACTCAGGTGACTTCCCTGAGGCAATACAGTGATACGAAAAACATCACTAAAAGTACTTTTGCAAATTACTGTTTTTTTTATTAATGACCACTTTTAGCACAAGTGCTTTGCAGAATTTTTAACTACATACACCAAAGTGTCTGTGTGCATGTGTAAAAAGTTGCTGTGTGCATTTACATTCATGCTTCTTTTGAATTTGTGGGGTTTTTCTTGCACAGATCTCTAGTATATTTTGTGTTCCATTTAAATTAAAAGTATGGGGAAAATGTGGCTTGACATTTTAGAGTTAGGATTGCTCTTCCTTCAAGAAAATAAACTCTTCCCCCCCCCCCCCCCCC
>NW_020799097.1:41692735-41703579 GCF_003259725.1 Athene cunicularia
CCCCCCCAACAACAAACAAAAAAACCCAAAACAATTAACGAAGTACATAGTGATAAAAAAGTTTTGATTAAAATTGTAAAATAGTATCAATCTCAGTGTATATAAATAAAATACATTGGTACCTTATGCAAGAGTATTAATACTAGTACTCATAGCTTCTTTTTCTGTGTGTTTCGAACAGTAACAATATAATATTATTGAAAAACAATATGTTAAGCAGAGAATTCATAGAACTAATAATGGAGGCTTCCCTAGAGCTTGTGTGAGCTAGAGAGAAATGATGAATCTGTGACCTAGTCCTAAGTCTACACTAATTCTGCATTGACTGTGAGGGAAATCAGAGATGCTATTTTCTTTGTGAACATTGCCAGAGCCCGGTAAGCTTTGATCATGAAGCCATCTATCGCCATCAACCTTTTTACCTTAAACTTCAGGAACTCTTCTGTGTTTAGACAGCAACATGTAGACAGCATTGAAAGAACAGCTGAATTGGAACAAATTATAGAGATAAATTAAATCCTATTTGGTTCCTATATCAAATATCAGATTAATTATGAAAATTGCATCATGTGAGCCTGAAATATATTCACATGCACCTCTATGTAAGGAGCATACATGAAATGTTTCAGAAGTAGAGTTCATATTTTTCTTATCCTATGCAAGCCTATAAACATAATCAGCTGGTATTGACTGAAGTAGTGTGTGTAGTTCTTTGAAAATGTAAGGAATTAAACATTGAGGAAATAAGCTCTTATTGATAGTAACTTTCACATAAGTCTTGTGAGTTATAAGAACCAAGTCAGGACATAAACATAACATATGAATGTATCCAAATCACTAAATGACACTGGAAAGAATTATAGGACATGCACACTTTTATTGTCTCCCATATGGCTCCAGTATACCTATGCACTAGGATTATGTAAGTCAGCTGCAGGAGGGAAAAATTAGAATGAAAACAAATAGAGTCTCCAGTGTAGAACTGTGTTTCTCAAAGTCCAGCTGTTGAGATGCACAAAGGAGATTTAGCAGTAGTGGGCAACAATGTTTTTGTTTTATAGACAAGGTAGAACAGTAGATTGATGATAAATTAATGATGATTGTGGGCATAACTACCTGTTGAAGACACTGGTTGAGTAATTTTAATAGAGGAAAAGTAGGGGAAAGAGGAAGACAATAAGAAAGAGGAGCCCCAAGGAGCCATCCTTAAAGTATTTAGTTCAGTATAAACTGGGAAAAAAAATGCAGCTCAGACAAAAGCTAGAAGTGGTAAAAAAAATCAACACACGAAAAGTCAAATATATAGCAGATGTAGTATGACCCAGCTCAACCCATCCAGCAACACAAATGTCCTTGTGATTTTTGCTTCCTGAATAATAAAACCCCTAAATTTCAGCTTCTCTGAAAACTTATTTGTTTTTTAATGTAAATATCTTGTCAAGAGTAAATCTATTTCTGAAAATCCTCAGGTGAAGGCAGAATCTATCAAATCTCAGGAAAGAAACCACCTTACACCTCTTTCTTACTGCTGCTTTACTGATACTCCTCTATCTATTTCCAGACTTCTCTGTCTGTTCTAATACAATCAAGTTAAAAAGAAAATCTGAATACTTCATATCATTTTTCTCTTGTATATAAACAAAATACCTGTCCTGAAATACAAGATTAAAAGTTCCGTCCAAAATCATATGTTTTTCTAAATGGCAAACTTTGTTTTGCATTTACAAAACACTTTACAACACAGGAATTTCAAAAGTTACAAAAGCAAGCAGGCAACCAAGCTTACATTCATATATAATTAGGATTTACTCACTCTGTGGTACTTCTTTCCAAGGAGCAGAATAATGTACAATTTTTCTCAAATATTTCTTCTTATTAATGATTTTATAATTTTACTTTTGGTCCAGTATTGAACCTAAATCTATTACTGAACCATTACTAAATTAATTTAAAAGTAATTGAATATTGCAACTAAGACTGTTCTCAAAATAAATAACTTAATCCTGATATTGTAGCTTTTATTAAACCTGGAGAAAAAAAATCCCCACATTTCTTAATTGTTTAATACTTTTTCTTCCATTGTTTTTTTTTTTTTTCCCCTATCTACTATAGCCTGCTCTTTTTTTTTTTTTTTTTTTTTTTTTTTAACCAATAAAGCATTAAAATATTAACATTAAAATAGCTTTTGGAATTAATAATATATTTGGAAATCAAATTAGGTAGTCTCTATTTTTTCATTGTAATTGATTCACTTATTTGGACATAGAGTTGGGTATCAACCTATGTAACATTAAGTTGGAGTGTTCCTTTTCCCTCACTCCAAGACATTGCTTTGCCTTTAATATATACTTCTCACTTCTGCAGGCTTCCTTATTATTCCAGTCACACTTACCCTCTCCAATTTTCTTTCTCCTGTCTAATCAGCACAATAGAGTTCACCCTCTAGCCTGCTTATCAAACACCTATATAAACCACATAAAAAGTACTCGTAGAACAGTATCTTAACAAAATACTCCTGCTCTGAATGCTACCAGTCAGCTCAGAAGCTCAACTAGTTTGAACACCCAAATGCAAAATAAATTTCCCACTGGCTTGGTGCAATTGTCAGAGTGTTTTAAGTTCAGTCCTCAGTGTAGACTTAAGTGAATGCATTCAGGTTCACAGCAGAGTCCCATAATGGTATCTAAAGATTAGAAGTTATGAGAAGTTTGTTTATCAGTGCTTGTAACAATGGTGAAAAGGTTTCTGCAGCTCTAATTAAAAAAAAAAGCCTTGGGAGGATTTGTTTTGTTTTGTAAGACTTGTGTGACATTTGTTAGGTATCTGCTTTACAGTGCAATATTTTATTTGTCTTTATTTTAGCATTTCAGTTATATCTTCTGCTATAAATACCCAGTTTATGTCTTTAATGAATAAAGATCTATATAGGTTGATAAAAATAGACATAACTTAATTGAATGGCGCTTTTTTTTTTCACCCCCAAAAATCACGGGTTTTTTGTCAGCTCATTCATCATAATTTTAGATATCTTTTCCTTCAATATCCATTTGCATGAAAGTTTAAGATGTTGAAAACTAATCAAAGTGGTGACTATAAAATTCAAACACTTCCACTTCAATTGCTTTTCTTGAGGAACTATCCAACAGATGATACGTCTCACTGCCAAGATTTTCATGGTACTAAACTTAAATTTTCCTTTTAAATATTCATTCTCATATATGACCCCTTTGCATTGCATTATAAGACACACATAAACTTAAAACAACTAATATGACTACCTTTCAAATATTTATATGTCTTTATCTAGGCGTTTATCCTGAAAGTGTTTGTGCATGCTCATAGCATTTCCTTTAGAAGTAAACTAGGAATTATTCAGAAAGATTACACAGTGTAAGATTTTCCTGTATGAGTTGGATGTATGCTACCAAGCAAGGAATCCTGTGTGAATATAGGCAACTTTTTCAGTTCTCTTCACCTCTTTTCTTTAATCAATGTCTAGTGAGTGGATTGCCACACTGTGCACCTATGAAAAAAACTTCCAGGACTAATACTGACATTTCTTGATGCTTCCATAAGGCAATTAATAATTTAGAATGAAGGTTAAAAGTGACAACTTACATAGTTTTATCATTTGTTTAACTAATTTCACTATGTAAGAGGAATTGCTTAGGCTGATTAAAAAACAGAAGCCATGTGATCTCTTTTCCTAAGAGAGTACTCAGATTGACTTACTAATTGTGTTCATTGTTTTGAATATCCTTCATGTGCCTTTCTATTTCTCTCTTTGATAGAAATCATTGCAGCATTTTTTCCTACTTTTAATACTAATAATTTTATTTTTAATTATGAAATGCTTTTATATGTCTTCTGGAGAAAGGTACATCATAAATGTATATAAAGCATATAAAAGCTTTCAGTCATAACTTATATCTATTATGTGTTTGTGATTTGGGAGGGGGGTGTTTCTGGTTTCTGTGGAGTTTTGGAGGGTTTTTGTTGGGATCCTAGAGGGCTTTCTGCAAGAGAATGGACATGTGAGCAATCCTGCGTGAGAACAAGACTGATAAGAGCTTCAGCCGAGCAAGAATGCGATAAGGACGTAACCCTGAATGAGGGAGGAGAAACTCGACGAGACAAACAACCCTGGGAAGGGGTTGGGATGGAAGAGGCAGTTACACAAGGCGGGAAGCCTGGCAAGGCCGATGTGGCACTTTTTATCCAACCATAATAAGGTTTAAAGCGCGGGCTAAGTTAACTGTCCAGTCTTGAGGACTTGTACTGCATGTTACTCATGCATGTGGGAGAACATTATAAAAGGGCTTTCTTAGGTATAATAAGCTGGCATTGCTTGATCACATTGGTCGTGTGCGTGCTCAGCTCTCCCGAAGTTTTTTGCACCTTGCTGAGTGTCATAAAGTTGTCTTCAATTTCACCTAAGGAGACACTAACAGGAGAGAGAGAAAAAGAATATATATATTTATTTGGGTGAATTCTTTCTTATTAACATTGCCCCATGTCTCAGATATTATGGAATAGAATCTTTCTCTGTGGAAAGCAGCCTACAAAACAAAGACATTAGGTTGCCTAGAAAGGTATATAGTTTCCTAACAAAAACTGCACCTTTCACTCTGTCCTTACCTTTATCCCCATACCCATAAAGCAGGACTGGCTAGGAGCAGATTTTCTATTGCAAGTAACAGTTTTTCTTCTGAATTCAACAGTAAAATTTGTTTGTACCAGGATTTTTTCCTCAAGATATTATACGGCATTTATATTTGTCATGGGCACTAAGAGTTCATGAGGACATTTTCTGTGTGTCTGGATGGGCACAGTATATCTCCCAGAGCCCTGCAATTCTGTGCCCATCGAGTGCCCATCTTCCAGCCTGTTGCTGGTCTCCAGATTATCCCTGATGGTTTTTATGCCTTTCAGTAGCTGATGCATTGAGGAATGTGTCCTGCCAATTTTTACTATTTATCATGGCTTACAGGCAGGCATACTGTGGAAATATCTCTCTGATCTCTGTAACAAGACACCTTTTGTCATTATGTAGTTATTATTTTAATGTATGCTAAATAATGCAGGAATTTTGTATAAATCTCTCCACGTCCACCTCAGCTGCATGGATTAACTCTCAACAACTTTTGAATATCATATTTAAATGTCATCAGGAAAAACAATCTGTAGGTATGTAATTTACAGACAGATTTTAAAGTTTTAAGTTTATGATTGAGCTTCTAACTTTCTTTTAATATCAAAACTACACATCCCACTTCTAATGTGCCCCTGCACCTGGGTTTTTTGTTGTTTTGTTGTTTTTTTTTTTTCCTTCTTGATTTGCGTTATTACACAGTCAAAATCTTTTATATGAGGTACTCCAATAAGTGTTAATCCCTTTAAATCCCCTATTTCACCCACCCACACACTTAGGGCCCAATTTGCTCTGGTTTCATGCATCATTTGTTCTTAAAATCTGCAGAAGTTCCACAAAAATGCTTAATGCAGCAAAATCTGCAAAGCATAAATGAGTCTTACTCATTATAGTACATTCACTCTATGCAATTGTTTTATCTTTAATTAAGCACTATCAAAAAAGCAGCTTTCTTTACCATCCAAAGAAAAGGAGTGGTTTTTAATCTTAATTAATTGAATAAATATGTCCTAGTTAGAAAGCAGTCTAATATTTTAGGATAGGTAAATACAGCATAAATTTTGATACATGTAGATTGTAAAACAATATGTATTATTATTTTTCCCAGTCCAAATGCAGAATTTTTAAAATGCATTGTTTGTTTTGAAGTATTTTGAAAACTATTTGCAGTTAATGCTTTTAATGCAGACGCCACTAAGTGAAACCTTAGCTTGTTCTGCCTATATAGATAGTGTATATTAGATAAGCCATATCTAAGAATGTGTCTTTTGAAGGCTATAGAAATAGAAAAGACACAAAGCTTTAATCAAGTCGAAATTGAATTTTCAGCTGTGAAGCATAATAATGCAAGACCTATGGAAACTTGTAAAAGGGACACATTTTTTTTCCCTTATTGCTTTATGTAGCTGTTTGCAATGAAATCTGTCTTTATAGAACACCATTGCATTTGACCATGACACTTTCACACAGCTCCTGTGATAGTCCATGTTGATTAATGTGAATATGCTACATTAAAATATAAGCTTTATTTAATAGATATGTAAATATATTATTTTTCAAAATAAATGACAGTACCAGAAAATGTCATGTGTATTAAATGACATTTTCCATTTAGGAGTCTTTGGTCTGTGAAAATAAAGTGATTTTGAAGAGGAAAGTAGGTCACAGAATGACAGGGAAAGTACCAAAATTCTGAAATACCTACATACTGTCCTCTGTGTTCCTGCTTATACTTTTCACACTTACATTCCTCACTGTCCTTCTGTATTCTATATTATATATTATGTCCTTCTGTACCCCATATTAAGCCCAGGTGTCTGCCTTCAGGAAGAATACAGAAGTTTGAACCACTGTTCTCAGAATTTTCTGATTCAAATGCAAAAAAAAAAAAAAAGAAGAAGAAGAAGAAGAAAAAAATCATTAATATAAAGAAAAGGGCTTTTCATTATTAGCATCTAATTGAAATGATTCTCCAGAGTATTATATTAAAAACAATTTAGGTCAGGTCTGCATTTACCGATGTGGATCTTATTTTCAGCGCTATACCATAGCCATGCTGAAACTCATATTCTTTGCTCTGGCTTTCCATTATTTGACTAAAGTAACCCTTTTTATTTGTACAGTTTAATTTAATGATAGCATGTCCATTACTTATTATCATAGACTATTTGTCACATTTTAGTAGGACATAATAACAGACACTTTAAGTGGAGGTTATGCTAGGCATTCAGACTGTTTCAGAGGTTGTATAAATTTTTTTTTTTTCCTTGATGGCTATGCTTAATTTTATGACTTAATTCTGTTTTACTTTCTAGGGTGGGATAGTAAATCTGGAGGTGGAGCTGTAAGTAAAGTTTTATACATATAAAATGAAACAGAAGTTTTGGGTTTATGCTGGTTTTAATGAGAGTGTAAAGAAAAAAATAATTTAATTTGAGACATTGTGGGGAATTCTGACAAAGCATTTTTTAGTGATAGAATTGAATTTTTTTAGGTTGGGAAAGCAAAATGTATATATTAAAGTGGAAGAAGGAGCTGAAGTTCAAGGGATAAACTTTGATGCAGCACATTTCAAGCTGATAGTCAGTCCCATGAGCTGTGTCAAGAGTAGAGGGAATGGGGAGCTAAGGCAGAGCCCAACATTAGAGGGATGTTTTAAGATACTGGCTGCCTAAGATTTTTCTTATGCTTGGTATTATTCTGTATACTTGAAATGCATTTAAACATGAAATTCTTAATTTTTGAATTCCTGCCACGTGCTAAGAGGTACAAGAGGTGTGAATTTTCTTGCCCTAGGACATAAATTACCTATAAACTGGAGTTTCTGGTTAGGATCCTCTCTCATACTGGATTAAAAAAGGTTAGAGCAGTGTGAAGGAAGCATAATATTTTTTTGTTTTCCTGGGGTAGCCTTCCTTAGGACTGCCAAGACCTCTTGTCTCTTGACAAGATTTCTTGTACTTCCTATCGTAGGGAACAGGACCCAGACAGAGCCTCAATATCCCAGCCCCCTATAGACCACCCAAAGGAAGGGGCCACAAACACTAATCTCGTCAGGTGTCTGACTCCTAGGGCAGGTTCAGTATAGCCCAAGATGATGGGCAAAGTTACCAAAAGGTATTCTGAAGATTCTAATTTTGTATATATTAAAGTTTACCTTTCTTTGAGGCCAACATCTTGGGTTGGTGTTCTTTCCATAAAATAGTAACTAGTATTAGTAATAATAATAAAAATAATATTGTTTAGTAGTGTCACAGATATATTTGCTTAGGCAGTTAAGGCTGTGATTTGTCAAAAGCTATTGTTTTCCAAACTGTAAATGCCACTGCATTCATCTACCCATAGGAAGAGTGCTGATGAAATCCCAGCTATAAATCGTTCTTGTTTTATAATAATGAACACCGAAGTTTCCTTCCATCACTTTTAACTCATTGACATTGATAACACTTCCTCAACTGCCACATAAGAAGCCCTTGCAGAGAGTGCATCACACGCAAGAAAACTTCAGGAGAACTATGCTGTATTTTTATGGCAGAGCGTCAGTGAAAAGAATTCTTGTCAGTACTATAGTTTCATCTTGAAGAAATACACCAGCATGTTTGTGACAGAGGAGGACTAAGTGTTCTGCTTCTAAAACAAGCAGAAAATAAGAAATAGTTCTAATGATTCAAATTTATTCATTCATTAATTTACTTCTGGAAGAAAAATGGATATTTATAAGTGAAATAAAAGAATGACATAGATGAATGACACTTAAATAAGTAACAATTCAATGAAAACTGAATAAAAATTTGAATTAAAAGAAGTCATCTTAAGAATGCCCTGTATTTCAAAAATTATCTTGATCATTAGCTTCAAAAATTTACTACTGGGGGAGTTGGGGGTTGGGGGTGGGGGCCTCTGGAGCACATATAGTCTTTGTAAATTTTAGCAAGATCATACATTCATTAAAAGGATGATCAAGTACAACTTTATGTTTAATACAGGTCACAGAATTTATCTAGAAATTACTGAGTCTCTTGATACCATGCTGAATATATAACTTTTCAGTTGACAAGGGCCAATTTATCTCTCCTATCTTTAGCAATCTAAATTCAAGGTTGAGTTTTTGTCTAGGATTCTCTTCTCCTCCACATTTTCTCATAAGTATATATTACAATGACAGAAATTACGCTCCCAAAATTAATATTTCTCCCCCATTTGCTAAAGACAGAGCCAACATTTCTTACTTAGACTAGCAGTATAGTTAGATGTCCTAGTGACACTTTCTTGAGATTCATTTTCAAGCTCCTTGTTATTACTATACTTTTTTTTACTAGATTTAGAAGCCACCAAGTCAGGAAATCTAGGCTGCATCTCCATAGCATCTATTTGATCAAACAAAATGTACCAAACTTCATTAATCTCTCCCTATAATGCTTTTTTTTTTTTCCCCCACTTTCCAAATTGATCTCGGATGTCTTTGTCTACCCTTTTTAATTTGTCTTAAGCATTTTAAAATAAGGACACCAGAAACAGGCATACCATTCCATTAACAGTCTTCCTCTGTCATCCTCAAAAAATAGTTTGAAGCAATTAAAATTATGAAACACTCACTAGTCAACTACTGCCTGTCTGGGACAGACTGACGACTGCTTATGAGCAACCAGGAAGTGAAAACTTGGCAGAAGACCAGTCCTCGTGATTACTACTGCATGTGCTCCTGAGAACACACCCAGGGCACACCAGAACCTAGACGTACTCCAGGCTTGTCCTCAGCAGTCACTGCAGACATGTACATTTATGACATACTCTGCTCTGCTCCTAAAGATGTTTTGCTGCTCCTAAAGAGAGTTTTCTGCTATATAGAGGGACCTCTGCCTTCCCCTGCCCCTGTTATGGTTATTCTGATTTCCTCATTCCTCTTGATAATTTCTCTTTGATAAAGTACATAATGGTGCCCCAGACACTATGGTAATAGCTTGTCCTCATTAAACCGAAATTATTTTAGGTCTAGAGATTAGTCATTAATTTCCTGCAACCAGCTGTACTATTGATCACCCAAGATTTATATCAATACACCAAAAATCAATGCATACCGAGCCATTACCCAAACAAGTTCCCTCTTAGTCATTAGCTTGAGATACACATTTCATTTTTATATTGGTCCTGCAGACAGAATGATCATGGTATTGCTTCTGTATGTGTCTGTACAAACTGAACAACCACTAGAGAAGATAGCAGATAAGGCTATCAGATGACTGTATTTACAATCAGTAAATCATATTTATATATCAGCAAATCTTAAGTGAAGTTACATTCCTCTTAAGACAGAGAATGATATTTCTTTACATGTTAATAAAGTTTTTCTCCAATATAGTGAGAACTTTCACAGCATCACAGCATCATTGAGGTAGGAAGGGGTGTCTGGAGATCACCTAATGTTAACTCCTGCTCAGAGCACAGCTAGCACAGGTTGCTCAAGACTGTGTCCTGTCAAGTTTTGAGTGTCTCTAAAGACTGAGATACTAGACCTTCTTTGGTGTAGCATTTAGCATAGATTAGGCCTAGGTGAGAATGCCGATAGCATATCAGTATTAGTCTCCACACTGTCTTTTTGGTCCCAAACTGCAACAACTGGACAAGATGTTCTAGTGTTCAACCACCCTTACAGTAATAAAGCTTTGTTCTGATGTTTGGTTTTGGTTTGTTTGTTTGTTTGTTTGTTTGAGGTTTGTTTGGGTTTTTTAACTGATGCTTCAGTTTGGGCCCATTGCCTCTTGTCCTGTCACTGAGAACAGTCTGGCTCTGTATTTTCACTCCCCACTGCCGGAAGGGAAACTGATGATATCTCTTACTATTTTGCTAAATACTGTAATCACCTAAATCTTAATTTTGGTTTAAAATCTGAAATACATAGGAATACAGTCTTCTAAATCCCTCACAGTATTGAAAGCAATCAGACCAATTTACAGTGCCAGAGAGCTAAAGATCTTCTGCAGCTCACGGTAGCTTTTAATATGACCGTATCGAAGACTTTTAAAAAGTCAAACAAATTAAGGCATTTAATTAAGCAGTCACTCTCCCTCTCTACCACACATTTATACATCCTTACTAAAATATAATAACTAAACATTTTCTCCTTAGCCTGACATTCACTCTATCATTCTTCATTACCCAAATAAGAAAAAAGCATCAGATAAGCTTTCCTCCC
>NW_020799097.1:41703629-41710878 GCF_003259725.1 Athene cunicularia
CCCCCCCATCTCTCTTCATTGGGAAGGCCTAGAACTTCACAGGATCATCCAGTACCACATCACCACTGCCATTGTCATCATCCTGCTCCTTCTCATGACAGCTACATCATTACCCAGATGTTGCAGGACCCAAAGTCTTTGAAGCACACCTGAAATCTCATACTGTTTTGTGAAGCATGGCTCAGTCATTAAGTGAAAAAATGTCTTCTGATTTCTTTACATGTTTCACATTCTCAAAGAACTTCCTTTGAAGAGGGACTTGCAGGGAAAAGAAGGAAATTTTAATTGTCTCTCTCCAGGGTGACTGACCCCCTTTTGCATTTCTCGGATCTTGCTAACCTCAGTCTTACCCTTCCCCATCAGTTCTGATCTCCTCCTTCATTTGTACATTTTTAGAGGCAGGCTTTTCCTTCTGCTTTATCCCATTGGTAAGTAAAAGCTATCATGTGCAGCCATCACTGAACAAAGCTATTGCCCAAATGCTGACCACAAAATGTGGCTTGGTGGAACTTGGTAGAGAAAGAAGTTCTTTGTGATTACCACCAGAGGTCCAAATGTTGAATGCATTTCTCCAGCATTCGAACTAGGAAATAAGAATGATGGTCCTAGAACCTGCCCACCTTCCTTACTAGGGGGTGGGACATTCCCCAAAACTTCTGAAGATATCACTTTGGAGCCCTTTGCTTCATTCTAAGGAAAATTCAGTTGGTAATATTGTCCAGAATGCAGGCTCTGGAGAGGGCAGTGCTTCTGCTATTGCTCACCTATTGAGGTCCCTTACTGAAGAAGGTCCTGTTTTTTCACCCATTGTTTCCACTGAAGCATAGTTTGCCTCAGTGGCTGTTGGTAAGAAATTTTCTGTAACAATCTAACCTGATAAAGAACTCTTATGTGACAACTGATATCGTATTTAAGCAGGCTGAGGTGCTGGGTTGGACCTGCTGTTCAGGAGGGACAAGGGCTATTCAACTTCTTACACAAATCACAGGGCTTTGATGAGCAAAAGTATTCTCTTTTGCTCTCCATAAATCCTCTTCTAAAGTGAACCTTCTGAAATGTTCCCCGTTTCTTGAATCTACCTCTTCTAGCAAGCATTTAGGGTCCGATATCTGTCTGAAACTCCATCTGAACTGCTCACTATTGCTCCTAGAACATGTGGCTTAGAAAAACAAGGAAAGAAGCAGAAGTGCCCTGGACTGAAGGCTACGAAGACACTCAGGAGAAGCAAGTAGATGATGGCTGTTTTTATGGACCTTCTTTAGTCTACAGACTCTTCAACATCCACAGTGCACAGTGAGCTGTGCTGTTCCCTGGAGAAAACTCAACTCCAGGCATCTCTGCAAAAAAATGGGAATCATGACTGTCCTCTGGTTCACTAAAGACTTTTTCAAGTGCCCAGAGAAGTGGAACACTTTTCTGTACCAGTAATTCCAGAGCTGCCTTTACATCTCTCACAAATCTGTGAAGGATTTTTTGCTTTTCAATATTTCTGGAATATTTAGCAATTCCACTGATATTGGCAAAGATCCCAACCCACTGGTGAAACACACAGTAGTGGCATTGTTACTTACCAGAAACTGTGGAGTCAGTCTTTGATGGAGCCACTGCCCCTGGGTAGCAGGAGAACCCTTCATCATGTTTGTGCAAAGACTCGCACAGACCCTGCTAATAAACTTAATCTCAGGTACCTATTACCCTAGAAATAGCTGGTGGCATGACAACTCTGACTTTTTTCAGGGAGAAAACCACTCTGTCACTGCTGATCCACAGATCTCTTTTGAGGCCATCGCCTTATTAGCCTCTCTAGTCAAACGTTGTATATCATTTTAGCAGGCTTTAAAACACCTTGTTAGCTCATCTTCATTGCAGAAACATATTTGGAAGCAAATTTGTGTTCAGTTTGCTCCATTTTATCATTCCTTCTTCTTGCCTT
Source organism: Athene cunicularia (assembly GCF_003259725.1). Classification (NCBI taxonomy): domain Eukaryota; kingdom Metazoa; phylum Chordata; class Aves; order Strigiformes; family Strigidae; genus Athene; species Athene cunicularia. The sequence continues at coordinate 41,705,563 of NW_020799097.1, forward strand.
AATGAAGAACTATCAGAAGAAACAGTAAGGAATCCACATGGTCTGGTGTGTCTGAGCTGGCAGCTTATTAAGGGCATCAACTGGAGAATCCTCCACAGGCTGATGTGTATGGGACTAATTCATTGTGCTTAATAGCCCTTAATGGAATTCACACTAAACTTTTCAGTTGTGAATTCCCTGCACCTTCCATTTTCCCTTATGGATTCCACACCCCGGCTAGAAGATGGTTCTTACTGTACACATTCTCAAACAAACAGCTGGTCATCCACCTGGCATGCCACAGACCAATTTCCAGCATGAAAATGTGGAAAGAGCATTAACAAAATATGTAAAGGTTCATCAAAATGTCTCACTCATATGTGATAGAGAAAATAAGAATTGATCCGAAGGAATTTTTCTGTCCTCAATAATGAATCTGGTTTGTTTGTGATGATGATTTCTGTTTTCTCTACTTTTGTTTTCTATATTTTGTTCTGAAGATACATGGCTGCTACACATAAACTGTAAATATATACCTGAAAAGACAACTTCAGCATCATAAAAATATGCAGTCTTAAACACTTCTCATCCAGTTTCAGACCAACACGTTAGGTGGCTGCTAACTGTTCATGAAAGATTTTAAGACAGGCTAAAACTGATATTCTGTTCCAAGGAAATGACCAAAAATGATGATTACCAAGTAGAATTTTAAATCATAGCTTACTGAAATAATAAAGACAATGCTTGGTCATGCCTAAACTGACTACAAATAAATTGTGAAACAAGCGTCTATAAAGTTTGGGTTTTACTTGGTTGCTGATCCCCCCCCCCCCCCCCCCCCCCCCCCCCCCCCAGGTGGTTTTAAAAATATTTTGGCATCATAGGTAAGTGATAAATCATGGGGTTTCCATGGTAACCTAGTATGCTGAGTACCACATCAGTTGTCTCTGAACTTCAAATGCATTTTAAACATAATTCAGCCATCCTGTTTAAGATACTGGCTGTCTGATACATATCCCCTCTCTGGTTTAAGAACTTGTTGTATCTACTGATATATTATTAAGAAATAAAGAAATCATGTCATATTCTGTTTTGTTCTGTCACACAATTTTTAAAAGATTTTTTTAGTTAGATACTGTTTGTGTGGTTGCTCTACCTGTGTTGTTGAATATGTTTGTAGATGACCTGAAAAAGGTGGAGAAGTGAACAGTAAACTGACAAAATCTGATGATGACAGTAAGTTTTTCAAGGTAGGATCTCATACAGAATTCTAAAAAGGCTTTAAAAACTGAGTGACTGGGAAGTAAAATATCCAATTAAGTTGAGCGCTGATAAGTGTCAAGTGATGCACTTTCCCACAGATGGGAAGGAAAACAATATTTTCACATGCAAAATCATGGGCAGATGACTAACATTTGCCCTGAGATCTTAAGGAATGTTCAATGAAAGAATCAGCTTAGCACTCAGTAGTGGTCAGAAAGGCAAATCAAAGATTAGGGACTGTAATGAAAGAGAGAACATGAAAGATTGCAGGAATATTCTACTGTATGAATCCCTGGTCCATCTATGATTGCTCTATATAGCTGTAATGACTTCATGTCAAAATAAATACCTGGAAAGGATTCAGGGAATGGCACCAAGGAATATCAGAAGTGTTGAACAGCTTCCATAAGAAGAATAATTAATTAAGCTAGGAGTTTTCATTCTTCACAAGAGACTGTTAAGAAATATTGTAATAGAGATTCACAAATGCATGGGGCATGGAGAGGCTGAGAGATTTATTGTTCATTTATTTTCTTTTGCATCACAAGAATGAGGGAGCATCAACTAAATAAGTAGGACCCAGGTTCAAAACAAGCCCCCAAAGGATGTTCTCCATGCTGCTGCAGCGGAGCTGTCAAGCTCCTTGTCAATGGCTTCTGTGGACTTTGTTGGATTCAGGGAGATATCTTCATGTGAAAGAAATCCACTAAGGGTTACTAAATATGCAAACATGTAAAATAATATACACATCTGATCTTGGGAAGTCCCAATACACAAGCAGCAGGTTGGAATATTATAAATGTTTGTCTTGGTCTTAAAGTTCTTTCTGTTTTTTCTTACGATCACCATTAACTGTGATGTTCCTATATTCTTAATCATGAGTGATGTAACCCATATCTGAAAGAAAGCTTTAAGTACCAGGAGCAGATGAGCTGTTTCAAACAGGACTCAGAGCTGCACTAAGAAGCAACACAAACTTAAAAGAATAAATGGCATGAAACACTACTGTAAAGTTAGACCTGAAGTTATTTTAATGAAACCAGTCTCTTAATAGTAATTGCTACAAAAGTTTCATTGTCAGGCCCTGTTAGGGTCCTTTTGACCCTAGATGAAGATTTGACCCAACTTTTATTTGTTGTTGGAATGTAATTTATTTCTACCCTAAGTAGTTGGAAATGGTATGGTACTGATCAGATTCAGTCTGATCAACCATATTTGAATTATCAGAAATAATTTCTGAATGTAGTTTAAGAAATCATGACAATATGTTAATCTTTTGACAAACGTTTTTTATCCATTTTATATCTTTGCATTTTTCAACAAGGATTGACCGGAACCAGTAAAATTATATTTTTTATGTGTTAGAATAAAACGTTAATAATTCAACATCTACTTTTAAAGAAATCAAGTGTACTATGCTAACTGAATTGTGATACAATGGAATCAAATGTTCTTTACATGTTTCAGAAGGGTGATGTATCAATCCTATCAATCAAATGAACTGTTGATATATACTCAGCAGAAATAAAGATTAATGCATCAGACATCTTAAAGGAAATTCTGTTTCTAAGTAATCCCCCATCACTCAAGATGAAGCAGATAAGGTTCTCTAATTCATGAGTAATGAGGCAGCATTAGAAAGAGATGTTCTTCATTTCTCAGTAATCACATTTTCCTTTGTTTTCACTTTTTTTTTTTTTTTTTTTTTGTTTTTTGGGGGGTGTTTTTTTGTTTTTTGTTTTGTTAGTGGTTGTAGCAGAAAGACCATCTCTTCAGCACTGATAGATACACTGTGTCTAAAGTCCAGTGCTTTGGGCCATTTCTTTATCACTTTCTGTCTTGCTTGTATATAAGGGTGTCACAAGAAAACTTTAAGAGGCTTGCCATTTAATTCAGAGGAAGTGTCGGCATTACTTAGTTACTTTGCCATTGGCAAGAGATGAATATACTAGACTTCAACCAACTTCTAATATGTAAAGAAAAAATGAGCTTGGTAGAATTAACATAATTACTTAGACATCTTTATAGCTGTACCAGGAACTGAGAAAGATGTCTGCCTACAAAAGATTTTACATTTTTAAACCAAATTAGAGTTCTGGATGTAACAGTGAGTGTTCAGGGATATGTAACATTCTCTGGAAATATTGGGGTTTAATGTGACATGCCTTAAAAAAGACAACACCATTAGTATAAGCTCTTCATTTAAAATTTGTAAGTGACACTGTTGTTTAACGGACACACATTTATATGCTATCATGCATTTATTGTAGAAAAGGGAAAGCTAAAGAAATGCAGCTGGCACTGGGAGGCAAGGCTGTGGGGTTTATGGCAATATTTAGCTCCCATGAGAACAAACTGTGGCCACGGTCAGAGATAAGCATTTGGGAAATGTCTGTCTTCTGCTAAATGAAGTTTAATTGTATTACACTTTTAGGTTACATCTCCAGGGAACACATGTGAGCAAAAATGGCATATATTGCCTGAAAATATAGAATAAGTTAAACAGTAATTTTTTTTTAATCAAAAACCAAAATACTCATAGTGAAAACATTTTTGAAGTACAGAATACTGTTATCTTTCATTTTAATAGCATTTATCTGTTAATGGTTTTATCTTGTTAATAATTTCAGATATTTGAAAATGGATTTCTCTCTGGTTAAAGCTTAGAAGATTTTTAAATCAAGAAATATGTTTTAAGTGCTTGTCTATGACACTGATAAAAAACCTTAAAATATTCTTCATTCAGTGGTATTTTATTTCTCCTTTTCATTATGAGACTGCTTTAGACTATTTTAGTGTTAATTTTTAGGGGAAAAAAGAGATCTGTCAAGGCCAGGAAATGAAAACAGCTCATTTAGAGCCTATGCAACACCTCTGACATTTCTTGATTACTGGATATTGGACTCTGTGTTCCACATAAAGCTTTACTGAGGTATGTTAAATGGAGAATTTCTGAAGCTGAAGATATTTTTCTGCTGACTGCTGCCTCCTCCTACTCCTGCACTGCAACACATTGATCCCTCCATCTCCATCTTAGCCTTGCCACTTCAGCCTGACCCCACATCCCGTCCTCTTTCTTTTGTGAGGGAATGGCATGTGTGCTGAAATGGGATCCTTTCACACCATGAATATGGAGGGGGATTTGCTTCTTAATGCTAATCACAGTTACTAAAATAGTCCATAAGGCTATGCTCTCTATGTTAATCTTGCAAAGACATTCACAGGACACCTGTTCTGGATTAGACTGCTAGATTGATTTTGCAACACAGTAGCTGTAAAATGCTTACAGACCATATATAGACATTTGCAAAGGTTAAATACAGACCATGTTTGACAAAAATATCATTCCAAAAACTCTGTCCAAGGCATATCTGAACACTGAGACCTGTGGGTTAGATGGTCTTTTTTCCCTGATCATTGGCAGATTTGTCAAAGGAGCTGTTCATCTGATTAAAAGCTGTACAAAAGATTCAGAAAGATTTTTGGTTTATGAGCATACATGCTTCATCCATGGTAGAAAGGAGCTAAGCTGTCATCTTTCTTTCTTTCTTTCTTTCTTTCTTTCTTTCTTTCTTTCTTTCTTTCTTTCTTTCTTTCTTTCTTTCTTTCTTTCTTTCTTTCTTTCTTTCTTTCTTTCTTTCTTTCTTTCTTTCTTTCTTTCTTTCTTTCTTTCTTTCTTTCTTTCTTTCTTTCTTTCTTTCTTTCTTTCTTTCTTTCTTTCTTTCTTTCTTTCTTTCTTTCTTTCTTTCTTTCTTTCTTTCTTTCTTTCTTTCTTTCTTTCTTTCTTTCTTTCTTTCTTTCTTTCTTTCTTTCTTTCTTTCTTTCTTTCTTTCTTTCTTTCTTTCTTTCTTTCTTTCTTTCTTTCTTTCTTTCTTTCTTTCTTTCTTTCTTTCTTTCTTTCTTTCTTTCTTTCTTTCTTTCTTTCTTTCTTTCTTTCTTTCTTTCTTTCTTTCTTTCTTTCTTTCTTTCTTTCTTTCTTTCTTTCTTTCTTTCTTTCTTTCTTTCTTTCTTTCTTTCTTTCTTTCTTTCTTTCTTTCTTTCTTTCTTTCTTTCTTTCTTTCTTTCTTTCTTTCT
>NW_020799097.1:41710928-41724955 GCF_003259725.1 Athene cunicularia
TCCTTCCTTCCTTCCTTCCTTCCTTCCTTCCTTCCTTCCTTCCTTCCTTCCTTCCTTCCTTCCTTCCTTCCTTCCTTCCTTCCTTCCTTCCTTCCTTCCTTCCTTCCTTCCTTCCTTCCTTCCTTCCTTCCTTCCTTCCTTCCTTCCTTCCTTCCTTCCTTCCTTCCTTCCTTCCTTCCTTCCTTCCTTCCTTCCTTCCTTCCTTCCTTCCTTCCTTCCTTCCTTCCTTCCTTCCTTCCTTCCTTCCTTCCTTCCTTCCTTCCTTCCTTCCTTCCTTCCTTCCTTCCTTCCTTCCTTCCTTCCTTCCTTCCTTCCTTCCTTCCTTCCTTCCTTCCTTCCTTCCTTCCTTCCTTCCTTCCTTCCTTCCTTCCTTCCTTCCTTCCTTCCTTCCTTCCTTCCTTCCTTCCTTCCTTCCTTCCTTCCTTCCTTCCTTCCTTCCTTCCTTCCTTCCTTCCTTCCTTCCTTCCTTCCTTCCTTCCTTCCTTCCTTCCTTCCTTCCTTCCTTCCTTCCTTCCTTCCTTCCTTCCTTCCTTCCTTCCTTCCTTCCTTCCTTCCTTCCTTCCTTCCTTCCTTCCTTCCTTCCTTCCTTCCTTCCTTTCTTCCTTCCTTCCTTCCTTCCCTTTCTTTCCCTCTCTCTCTCTGTGCATAACACAGCCTACTGTAATTTACAGATGAAATGTAAATCATATCAACATATCCCAGCATACTATTATTTTATGATTGTATTGTTATAATGTGACACAACAGTTAATGATTCCAAATTTGCCTGTGGGCATTCCGACTTTCTCCAGTTTTCATGACTGTTATATTTTGTGAAATCTCTTTCATAGTCATAGCTGTTCAAAAGTTTAAAGAGATAGTATAGCTGGAGAAACCCACACACAGTGAATAGGTCTGACAGTGCTAGGAGAGCAAAAATATTTTCATTGAGATATGATCTAGCTTTTCAATTTACAGTAAGCAAAATTATATAAAAATATTTCATTTTAATTTGTTCCATGTGTCATTGAAGAACAAAATATGTTTTCCCACATGAGTTTATAAAAACATCCAGAGGCTCAGATGGTTCATAATATCCAGCTTTCTGTAAGTATATAGTAGATTAGTAGGATCGATTCAAACATGTATCAGAGAAATTGAAAATAATATTAAATAAGATTTAAGTTAACAAAAACATCCATTTTACAAACTGTAAACAATGTACCTAATATTCCATCATAAATTCGGGCTTTTTTTTTTTTTTTAATTTATAACATAAAGTACACAATATTCCATGTCATAGCTGTCTTACATAATACATTCTCTTCACCATTTATACACCTTTGTCAGAAACCTAAATCTCCTACTTACCTGTGCTGCATTTTTTTTGTTGATTTTTGAAAGCAGAGTTTTAATTATGAAAGTGTAAGTTGTAGCAGATAACGGGTTATCATATGCCACTGAACTAGTTGCATGGAAGAAATAATCTGCAAAGCAGATGGTCTATAACAGCAAAAACATTATAATTTTAATGGACAGTCAGGCTATTTTATTATATTTTATTATATTTAAAATCAAGGACAATAAAGTAGGTAGGGGGTCAAGCAGTTACCCACCAGAAACTGTTCCCAGCTACTTGTCTAATTCTGGAGTTGGTTAATAGTCACTCAGATTTGATCTCTTCTATAGGATTCCAGACTTGTGGCAATCTACATTATTGCTGAGTATTTTCCATGTAAAACAGGGAGTAAACAGGGAAAGCAAAAATGAAATCTGGAGAGTTTCTGGCACTTCCCCTTTATTGCAATAAAATTGCTGGGGTTTTGCTGCTTGTTTAAATGCCACTATTACTATGCCTAAAAGGGGGAGGAGAATTTTCTGAAGTTCTTGAGACTGTTAATCTGATTTACTTATTACAATGTCAAAGGTAAAAGGAAAACAACTACTTAGAATAAAAAATAGTTCAATGAATGAAGCAGATAAGTAATGCAAGTACTTAGCTTTAGCAGTGGCATTGTAGAGTCCCTGTTGTTGCTTGTTTCTCCAGGTGAAATCCAGTGGTTTACATCTCTAAATGACAGATTGCCTATCTCAATTTCTTTCAGACTTCCTTTACATTCTTAACAGCACACACAATTTTATGCAGACCATATTGTTGCTTTGGTGGCATCTTGGTAATTTCAGTGAGTTATGGTAGTACAGGAGAGATGTAGCTATGTAATTAGAAATTAACAGCTCTTTTGACAATGTACAAACAAGATGATGTTCCATTTTCATACCTGCCTTGATGTTGTAAGGCACAAATGGGCAGGGGAAGGACACAAGCTCTTTAAATAAATAATTTCGGCAATTTAGGCAAACAGCTACGCACAAGCACATCTGTGAAATATAAATTCGTTATTCCTAATCTAGTTGCATGGTAGATTTATACCTAGGCATAAGTCTCAACCTGGTCTGTGTTATGCTTGCAGAAATAATACATCAGTGTCAGCATCAACAGCACATCTTTACTAGAACTTCTACAGGAATTAGCAAAGGAGAAAAGGGAGCAAGCAGGTAGGTGACCATTCTTAGTGATCATTGGCTAGACACATTAAGGGCTGTTACTTTTTGTTGACATACAACAAAAGTTGGCCTTTTTCCCTGAGAGCAGAAAAGAAAAAATAGAATAATCTTAATTTAGAGATATGATTTAGCACCAGAGGATTGATGTGCTTAAGCACTAGTTTGGGTAGTGAAATTCAAGTCATGGCAATCAGATTATACTGAATGGATTTTATATTTTCTTATTTCACAGTTTTTCATATTCCTTACACATGGCTAGATATTCCCCTGGTTTTGGTGTTTTGTTTTTTTTTGTTTGTTTGTTTGTTTTGGTTTTAGGAAGATTAGAAAACATGATCAAGTAAGTAGGGAAATCATAGCACAGACTAAAAACATTGTGAAAAAGATGGTTACTTTCTTGCAACACTGTTAGACACTAAGTTATAATAAAAAAATAAAGAACACTGACAAAAAACAGTAAATTTTTTATTACACTTGAAGTTTAATAAATATATAACACTTTTAAAATATATTATTTTCCTCACCTTTTATTTCATTAGTGTAATGTGCATTTCTACATGTTTTATTCATCTTGGAAAGAGATCTCATCTGTTTTCCTTTACATTTGACAGTAAATTTCAAACTCCTGCTTTTGATCAACCCAGAAATGTTGTCATTGCTTGGGTTCACAATTAGACCTTTTTCTTAAGAAGAGAAAAACAAAATACAACAACAACAACAACAACAACAACAAACCTAAACCCAAACAAACATTCAAATGTATCTATAATGAGGGTAGTTATCATTACTATTTTTTTTTTTCCACCTTTGAAAATATGTTTAAGACTCAGTCATAAAATGTAATAACTTTCAGTGGCTACAAGGCATGCAGCATTGTCCTCCAGAAAGTGAGTAACAGAACATTTCTATTTAGATTTTAGCAGTTCTGGATATTTGGATGCTTCTCTGATATTTAGAAATTCACATTTTGTCTGAGTAATGAGATGCTTTGTAGCGTTTTGGTTTGTTTCAGAATTCACACCTCTTAAATATATGTTTAGATGCAAGTGGATTTTGTTAGTCTGAGAAATACAAGATTCCAAGTTTAGGCACATTTTCCCTGCAAAGGCAGCTGGACGTTGTGAAGAAAATGCGTCCCTTAAAGTATGAAGCAGGAGACAAGTAAGTAACAGCAGCAGCAGTATTGACTGCAACAATGTTTTCCATGAATGCAATTTGCCCATCTGTCTCTGCTTTGACCATAGAAGATTCATCCTTTATAATAAACGAAGCTAGTGATTTTCTAGACAAAGATGGGTATTTCTCCATTAAGGTGTCTTTTGATGCATTATACTTCATCCCCCATAATCCATCTTTTCTTTTTTTTTTTTTTTTCCATAAAGTTTCATACAAGAAATTGATAATTCACAGCAAGTGTTTACAAATATTCCTACATGAGTAAATAATTTCTTTCGAATGCAGTCCTTAATAGCTAATTAGATTTTCTAATAGCACTAGTTACCATCATGGGTATTATGTATGAAAACTGTTCCATCAGCAAAATTAAAGGATAAAACACTTAATAAATTTTTTCAATGTTTTATGCTTCACTGATTAATTTTTCTCTTACTTTTAAAAATACAGACACAGACAGTGTCATTAAAGGCAACATATTAACCCTTTCGACACTGTAAATAAAGCAGACAAATGTCAGCCTGCACAGTTTTAATTGCAGCAAGAAAATTCAAACTTGCAACAGACCTGACATTTATGTGGTAAGTTTGCTGAAAAATCATATGGGAGTTTTTTTAGAATCACCCTTAAAAAACAACCCTTAGAAAACTCTTAACACTGAGAACTAAAACAGAACCATTGTTCAATACCATCAGGGAAATGGGGTTAATTTTATTTTTGTTCTGTCATTTTGTGTATGTTTTTAAAAACTCTGTTCAAGCTGGTATCTTTAAGTGTTTGCAATATCTGTGTGTTACTGCAACAAGAATGAGAAGCTGAAAGCCCTAACCTCTGCTCTGATTCATAGTGAAGCCTGAATCTGTCTTATATAGAGAATCCATTTATAGAAACCACAGGACAGATAAGGAATGCATTAGTCAGTAAAAAGGTGTGTTCCTTCTACTGCAATACTTTAAAAGTTCTTTCTTCTTGGAGACAAACAGGAGATTTCTGCTTAGCATACAGAAGAGAGGCATTGGCAATGTTCTTAAAAGTGAATATTAAGATATTGGTCTCTGAGGTTTGGTAAATTCATTACTTAGTGAAAACAACAAAAAGAACTGCATATCTGTGCTCACAGATTGGATGCGCTCAAATCTAAGAATGAGGTTTATATGTCAGGTTTTTTTTTTCCAGTAGTTTTGACTATTTTTTTTTTTTTCTGGAGTTTATTAAAGGTTTTTTAATGTTAAATGTAATTAAGCATCAAAGCGTCATTTTTGTATATTTCATTGTTGAGGAAATGTCTACACATTTTACATTTTTCTTGACCCTTCTACCTGTCAGTTCTATGAGCATTTCTGTCATGGTACCTATTTGCTAAAATAACTGTAGAGAATAAACAAAAAATATCCTACTTATGGATTAATTGCTGATTCTGTCATCATGCCTATGCAGTATAGGTTTCATAAACATATTAGATGTTTACTACATTTCTAAAAATACCAGGTCTTAGAATCATCTATTTCAAAAGGAGTTTTGGAAAATAAGTGTGAAAAAAGGTATCTGAAAATGTAAACAGACACCAGCCCTGAAGTTTAAAGGAACCAGAAATTAAGAAATAACGAAGATAATATTTTTTAAAATTTTGTAATTTTTGTGAACATATCATGATTTTATGGGTCTGGCACATAATTAAATTTGATCCCTTGTAATGTGAAGAACAGATGTTTGGGAAACTTTTTTCTTCTTCACTTCCTCCCCCAATATTTTTTTCCTTCTTTGCACAATTATCTCACATATTTATTTCCTGTATGAGGCAGATCTACACCACAGTGCAACTCACCACCCACAGTTAAGGAGAAGAATTCTGCCACATGAAAATAACGAAATGTATCCTGTATCAGCTGCTTTCCTTTGAATGAAAGAAGAAATATGTTTCCAACCTTCCAGCTTGACAAGTTATATATAAACCACAGAGCACATCCCTATTTATTTATTTTTTCTTCGTTAGCCACTAGGATGATTATATTTATATATACAAATTATATAATGAAAAGCAGAAAAAATGTGGATAGAAAAGATGGATGTAATTACTTCAGTGCTCTTTGTAATTGTCTCCAGACAGAATATCCTCATCTCATGCCATTTAGAAAAAATATAATGCTTTAGATGTGGAGATATGCTTACTATTTCCCATTTCTAGAACACTTGACAAAAATATATGTATACATTGAGTTCTTTTTGATGATGATTCCCCTCACATTTACATGAATGATAAGCTTCCTTTCCTAAATTATTTTGAATCTTTGAGGAAATAAATTCACTGAATGTAAGAATAGCCATACCGGGTCAATCCAGTGATCAGTCTCATCCTAGATTTTATAAGCAAATATGAACAGGAGTGCACGATAAGGAAAAAATCATAAGAAAGAGCTGTGTAGAACTATCCTTTGTCCCGGAAAACTCTTTTGTTTGGTGATTGTAACTGGTAAACTTTTCCAGACAGTATCCACAGCAGTATCTGCTAAGGCTTTTGTGCAGAAGATTCAGGCTTTTTAGTGCTCCTGAAAGACCTGGTGAACCATAGCTGGTTTGTGAGTCCATTTACTTTACATAGAAACCAGAGAATGATGGTCTAGAGTTAGCCCTCATCTCAGCATGGAGCCAAGTGTGCCACATATCAGGATCCAGACCAGGAAATGTTCCCAGAGCCAACTCTATAGACATATTTTATAATACTTTGTTTGCTTTTTAGAAGAATCTCTGTACATCTCTCAATACCGTTGAATGTAGTTGTGAATGGAAAAAAACACATCAGCTGAAAGAAATAAGCACATCCAAAGACTGATTCATCTCAATTATTGTAGGCACCTATCTTGCGATGAAGTGAATCACCCTCCTCAGAGGCCTATTTATCTCCATTGATTCCACAGGAATGCTTGGGTGACTGGCTTAGGCATAAATAACTAACTTTCAGTTATCTGTGCCGTGCTGGGGGAATTACATTATTGGTGCACTCATATGTATTTAGAAACATCTGATAAGTCTTATTTTAATTATTTTTCTTTGGAATATTTCAAAATTATGGGTGAAAATTGCAAAATATTTTAATGTATTCTAACTTGCATTCAAAAATACTGAATATTTACTTGCCCAGACTTTACGATGAATATATTTGGTGGTTTAATGTAAACATTATGCAAGGAGTGTACAAGTTGTACTGACACACAAACAGGAAGAGAGATGTAAACTATTTTGTAAAATCTACCTGGCAGAACAGCACAGTGATGCTGTGGTACCAGAAACAGCAGAAACACAAGCAGGTGTGTTGTCATAAAGTTGGTCCACGTAATATTGTCAGATTTAGTTCAACAATTATATATCTGCATACCTATGGCTGTGAACCTAAACCTGCAAGTCAGAGGGCTGGCATCGCTGGGCACTGGGCTCCTGTCTAGGCAGGCACACTGCTTCTTCCTACACTCCCTCTGCACTCTGGACTCCGTTGTAACTCTGGGAGAATCCTTCTCAGTTTCTCTACACTTGCAGGGAAAATACGATTATAGGATACCTTACTGATGGCTCAGCTGAAATCAGCATTACGGCTGTTTTTAACAGTTTATTCACCATCTGGAATATTTTGCAAAAACAGTATCTCTTTGTGTATTTTCATAACTGGGTTTAAACAGATTTTTAAATGAAACTATATTATTTATGTAAAGGAAATAATATTTTGTTTCAAAATACAAAAAAAAAGGCAAAATTTAATGTCATTTTCAGTAGCTGCAGAAACATATTTTGACAGAAATATGCCAAATTTTAATAACTGGAAGCCCTTTTTCAAAAGTCAACTCTCCGACAAGCATGTCAGATGCAAATACACATGAAAAATACTTTACGTGTTTCCTGAGAACATAACTTAAGAGTAATTCTTACCCTAATATCATAGTCCTCTAAGTTCAAATTTCCTCTTTTCTTTCATTCAGAAAAGATATTGTCCCATCTAGAAAACTGGTATTTGAAGACAAATATAAAATATAAAATATGCTTAATCTGTAGATGGCATTACAGAATCACAGAATCACAGAGTCATTCAGGTTGGAAAAGACCCTTGGGGTCATCGAGTCCAACCATCAGCCTTACTCTACAAAGTTCTCTTCTACACCAGATCCCCCAACATCTCATCTAAATGACCCTTAAGCACATCCAGGGATGGTGACTCCACCACCTCCCTGGGCAGCCTATTCCATGTCTGATCACTCTTTCTGGGAAAAAATTTTTCCTAATGCCCAGTCTGAACCTCCCCTGTTGCAGTTTAAAGCCGTTCCCTCTTGTTCTGTCACTAATTACCGTGAGGAGAGACCAGCACCAACCTGTCACTTGGCCGTGTTGAATCTCGTCCCGTTGATGTTGGCCCACTCATCCAATCTATCCAAGTCTCTCTGTAGACCCTCCTTATCTTCATGCAGATCGATACTCCCGCTTAACTTGGTGTCATCTGCAAATTTACTGATGATAGGCTCTATGTCCTTATCAAGAACGTCAATAAAGCTTTTAAACAGAAACAGTCCCAACACCGGGCCCTGAGGAACCCCACTTGTGACTGGCCTCCAGCTGGATTTAGCTCCATTGACCGCCACTCTCTGGGACCATCCATCCAGCAGACCATACACTCATCCAGGACATGAGCAGCCAGTTCTAATATGAGAATTCTGTAGGGAACTGTGCTGAATGCTTTTTGAAAATCCAGGTGGATAGTATCCACAGCTTTTCCCTCATCCAATAGTCAGGTCATGTTGTCATAGAAGGAGATCAGGTTTGTCAGGCAGCACCTGCCTTTCATAAACCCATGCTGACTAGGCCTGATCACCTGGTTGTCCATTATATGACTTTACTGAAGCCAGTACGATTTCTCAGATCAAAAATGACCCAAGCTGATTGTAAAGCTTTCACTATTAAATATACTTCATTCTCCTGGTTTCTGGAAAACTGTAAACAATTTATTTTTGCATAGTGCTCTGGATTAAATTTTGCCTGCAGTTTACTATTCTCCAGTTTAGGGTTTTCTGATATTATCTATGTCTCCTGTTGCAAATGTACTTGGTCACTTGAACTTGTCAGTGTGAATTTTATATACATCTCTCAAAAAAAAAAAAAAAAAATCCTTCATTAGAGAGAAGGAAAGTCTTTAGATGACTGCACTCATATCACCTGCATTTCCTGGTTTTGCAATGCAGGGATCATCTTTAATTTCATTATAGTTGCTAACTTAGTTCATTTTGCAGATCACAGAGTCACAGAATAATCCAGTCTGGAAGGGGTCTTAGAAAACATCTAGCCCAATCCCCTGTTCAAAGCAGATCTAATCAGATCAGGTTGCTCAGAGCTGTGTCCAATCAAGTCTGTGTTTTGCAAACAAAGGGACATAAGAATTCCTGCAACCTTCACTGCACTGCTCCAGATTATCTCAATGATACTTCCTAAAATATGAATGTAAAGCTTTATCCTTGTGTGAAGTAAAAATAAGCTTGGAAGAAGTTATACAGAGCATTCAGGACAGCTGCTGAAACATGGTACATTTTACCTCATTCTTCATTAATGCAAAAACTAGCCAGATACATTAACTTCCATAAGTTTAACCCTCTGGTGCCTCATTTCAGCATCATCACAGTAATTTAAAGTCTCCAAAAGACAAACAATAGAGAGAAGATCAAACCAGGATCAAAGGAAATAAGAGAAGTGAAAAAACATCTTCCATCAAATGACTGAGTCTTTATTCTTGAACACATATGCTATCAAAGTGGCACAAAACCTTTGAACTGTAGCCTCATTACTCCTAAAACAGATACTGTTCCATGACTGACTATTATCTACTGCCTCTGTTTTAGAAAGGGAAGTTGTGATCATATTTTCAAGGACAACAAGAAAACCATGGTGGCTATATGTCTTGGTTTCCTTAACATGACTGTAATCTTCTTCGGGTTTGAAAAGTCTTTTTTTTTTTTTTTTTTTTTTTCCCAAATTTCCAGACAAATTACCACTGTGGATGCATAGCTTGCCTGCACATGTGCTATACAGCTCACTTGAACATGCCCAGTAGAGGTAATGAGTTCCAGATGACCTAGACTTAATATATGCATGTATTGCGTGGAGCAACGAAACATGGGAATGCTAGCCATAATACAAAATTCTCCTTAAATACCTTTAAAGCATCATTCCTAGAGGCTTTTTGACACTAACTTTCTGTATAGATCTCAGCTGCTTCACATAACACAACAATCTGATACTTCATATATATCAGTTAATATCACCAAGATACTTTGTTACTCAGGTTAGACTTTCCAATGAAGCCATGTGTTATGACAACAGAATGGCTCAAAACAGAATGAATGCCTGTATAACCTGGTTTTGAATTTTAAGTTTTCTTAGAGATAATTATTCTCTAATAAAAATAAATAGAAATACCTAATATTCCTGGGTTGTTTTTTTTTTTTTGTTTGTTTTTTTTTAAAGATATTTAAAACAGTCACTTAAGACTTCTATGAACTTAAGTTCTTAAGAATTCCAGGTTACATATTATTATTTCTACACTGGGTTTTTTTGACTGATCTGTTTGGTTTGGGGGAGGTGGGGTTGTTTGTTTTTAAATTACTTTGTTTTTTTAAGTAAGCATGAGAAAACTACTGCTTCATGTTACTGAGAGCTTTGGCTTACCACAGTTCACATACAAGCTGAAGTCCTGAACACCACCATTGCTAAACTTCATTGCTCTACAGAGAGACTTGGATAGATTGGATCAGTGGGCCAACATTAACAGGATGAGCTTCAACAAGGCCCAGTGCCAGGTCCTGCACTTGGGCCACAACAACCCCCTGCATGGCTACAGGCTTGGGGAGGAGTGGCTGGAGAGCTGCCTGGAAGAGAAGGAGCTGGGGGTTCTAATTGACAAGCAGCTGAACATGAGCCAGCAGTGTGCCCGGGTGGCCAAGAAAGCCAACGGCATCCTGGCTTGTATTAGAAATAGTGTGACCAGCAGAAGTCGGGAGGTGATAGTCCCCCTGTGCTCTGCACTGGTGAGGCCACACCTGGAGTGTTGTGTCCAGTTTTGGGCAACTCAATACGAGAGAGATATCGAGGTGCTGGAGCGAGTGCAGAGGAGGGCAACGAAGCTGGTGAAGGGCCTGGAGAATAAATCCTGTGAGGAGTGATTGAAGGAGCTGGGACTGTTTAGTTTGAGGAGGAGAAGGCTGAGGGGAGACCTCATCACTCTCTGCAGCTACCTGAAAGGACATTGTAGAGAGGTTGGTGCTGGTCTCTTCTCACAGGTAATTAGCGACAGAACAGGAAGGAATAGCTTTAAACTGCAACAGGGGAGGTTTAGACTGGACATGAGGAAAACATTTTTCACAGAAGGAGTGGTCAGACAGTGGAATAGGCTACCCAGGGAGGTGGTGGAGTCACCATCCCTGGATGTGTTTAAGGGTCGTTTAGATGAGATGTTGGGGGATATGGTGTAGGGGAGAACTTTGTAGGGTAGGGCTGATGGTTGGACCTGATGATCCCAACCTGAATGATTCTCTGATTCTGTGATTCATGGTGTCAGCCTCCAAGAATTATGAGAGACAGTCTCTCACTACACTTCCTTTCAGAGCACACCTTTATTGAGCCACATCCAAGTAGTACAATATGATCAGTGAGTTTTTCACCATGGTCTGCCTTAATGAACGCGGGCTTCAGCAGGTGTTTGTCCTCATATATTTTCAAGTATCAACATCTTTGTACTTCCAACAGCATGGTAGCATGCTCTTCATTTTAATTATTATTTTATTTTGTTGTTTGCTGTAGGCTTCTAGGTTTTTCAGAGGTATAACAGATAGCACATGTAGTCTTCCGGACAACTGGAAAGACTTCACAAACTGAACTGCGAATGGCCCAAGGGGCTTGTCTGCAGCAGATCACTCCTAATTCACAAAAGATTCTTCTAAGGGAAACCCAGCACATGTTGTTTGGGAAACAAAGATAACAAGGAGCAGACCCATCTCATGTTGCCATGGGAATTCTTTTTGTTATATGTCTGGACTGTGTAGAAGTATTCATGAGTCATCTCTATAAACCACATAATGAAAAATAAGGAGAAATAGGACTAATATGCATGCTTTCTGCAGAAAATTACTCACTATCTATACAGACATAATTTTAGAGTATCTGACAGATTACCATTGATTTACTGCAGAAAGAGCTCAACACATTTCATTTAAAACATTTTTGAATAATCCATGTTTCAAAACAAGACAGTACCAGAGAAGAAAAATTACCTCTCAAGTACTCTGCCAAGGTCACTTTGTTTTTTCATTCTTCCTTGGCAGATCTTCCTTGCCTTCCTGAGGCAGATCTAAAACTGGGTAAACTACTAGGTTCAAAGGGTTGTGGTCAGTGGCATGAAGTCCAGGTGCAGTTAAGTCATTAGTAGTGTGCCTCAGGGGGTGATACGGGGGCAGAAAATAGCTATTAAACTAATGAAAATATTTTTGGGTAAATACAGTGAAAAAAAAAAAAAAAAAAAAAAAAAAAAAAAGAGTATTATTCAATATTATTACTCTAAGAACTGATTCAAGAAGTTCTAAATAAAGACAGAGATCAACCTTTTAGATACCATATGATTTGGGGAAAGCATTAATTGAAAAGATAAGACTTGATATATAGTCTTCAGGACTTGCACCCTGAACTATAAACTTCTGGAATTTACCCTCTTTCTAACAGGCTCACTCTTAGAAGTCAGTCAAGGTCATGGTTTAAATATTATTGGAATGGGTGAAAAAGAAATTTTGTGGGACTTATTGACAGAAGGATTATAGGAGACTGAATTAAGTCGACAAAAATGAAAATATAATTTAGTCCATATTCTTTGTTTATATATTTGGCACATTTTAACATTCTTTGAGGGATATATAACAGATATGTTAAAAAGGGAAGCCAAGAATAATGTTAATTATATTAAAGGAACAGAAAAACCTTGGTCACAGAAGAATAAGCTACTAAATCGAGATAACCTCACTCAAGAAGAAAGAATGTATACAGTTAAAGCCTATTTTACAAAATCCATAATCATAATTACTGCTTCAAATACAAATTACATGCTAAAAAAGTACAAATAGCTGTGACATCTACAGTGCACTCAACTCTGTTTGGTTACAGAAATAGTCTTTGAAAGAAGAGGTCTGGGAGAGAGAAGCTCTGAAGAATCCTGTCACCTGAACTGTTCTGTCAGGCACTTTAGCACTGATTTTCCTTAGGAATGAAATATTTTACTTTAACCTCTTCATTATGATTTGAGCTACCTGTGTGATATCATCCTGGGCCTGATGCTTTATACTTCCCGGCTGCTCTTCTGTGATCTTCAATTGCTCTTACTGGGGTGTGTGTGAGGTGTCATTACATGCTTGTGAAGGGAAATGATGAAGAGCTGCTTCAGTTGCATGTAGCATCATCCATCCTTATGTTCTCCGCTACAGGAGAAGCATCACATGCCCACTCATGGTAACTCATTATTTAAATATGATGCCTCTGTCCCATAGACAAATCTCTGCATTAATACACACTTAACCTCTCTCCTCTGGAAAACACATATATTTTGCCTCCTCCATGACATTCAGACTAGATTAATTGTTCTTTTGGTTTTGGGGGAGGGGAAATAGGAAAGACATCTTAGCTTGATTACAGAGTCTTCTGGAATTATGCTCAGTAATATTACAATTAGCATTGTAAGTGTGAAGATCTATGTGTCTTTCTTTAGTGTTTCCTTTTTTTTTTAAATCTCTGTCTCTTACACGGCCTTTATGAGTATTCAGTTTAAAATTAAAATACAGCATAGAAGTTCAACTTGCCAAAAAGACTTGCAAAAACTTTGTAGCTGGGTGATATAGGTAGCAACGTTATGTTAGTCTAACCCTGTACCTCACTCCACTAAAGGTAGCAGGATGTTACTCCCAGTAACAATGATACAGAGGAGAATTTTCAGTGAGACAGAAATATAGTCACGTAAAAATGATGTGAGCAGTGGGAAAGTTAGAAACAGTGAGTTACTTCTGACCACAGTCAATTAGTTGACTTCCCTGATTTATCTCAGAAGGTGGTTAGCTGTAAAGTCAATTCACAGTCAAAGTGCAGTATCTTAGAGCAGTAGAGCAATAGTGCCTAATGTTAGTAAAACAGATCTTTTCTAAAGTTGTCTTGAAAGACTCTCTCGTTGCTTAGATGCCCTTGGCAAATTAGTGACTGCAGCAAATAAGTGCCTGCTAGGTTTTTTTTTTTTTTTTTTTTTTTTTTTT
>NW_020799097.1:41725005-41755505 GCF_003259725.1 Athene cunicularia
AAAAAAAAAAAAAAAAAAAAAAAAGTCAAAGTGTGCTCTGTCCGTAATTCAGCATGATATATTTTTTTAACAATCTGGAAAGTCCTTGCTAGTGGCCTCCATTCATTCTTTTCATATTGTCAGTAAAAGTATAAAAGAAGAATGTTCTATCCCAACTATTAGAAGATCAAGTTTCAGAAAATTCTGAAGTTGACTTAGAAATCCTGAAATTTTAAAAAATGAAGATGTACATATTTTGAACCTTTATTCACCTTCTAATTTCTTTATAGAACACTCACATTACATGTCAAATTTCATGTTGTGGTCAGAGAAACAAAAAACTTATTTTCCTTTTTTGAAATCTGTGATGAACACATTTCACTCAGGGAACAGAGAAAAATCATTTGTTTTAGCAAGACCTGCATGCAAAGATGGGAAAACAAAACTGTTACACATGTTGTTCCATTGTAGACAAATGGAAATTTTAGGCCTAAAGGATATAAGCTTAAATATTTGGGGGTCTGACACTGTCTAATATTGACTCTAAAGTGGTTATCATTATATAAAATTGCTAAATACCTCTCTTACTTTATTCTGTTCCTAAGATTATCTTAATTTATAAAACAATGGTCAGCAGGCACTGGAATAAATCTTAAAATATAGTACATAAAACTATTATCTGTATTCAATTACAGATACTAGCATGTTTAGGTTTTGCCTTACTATAATTTATCATGCATTAGTAATAATAAAAAAAAAAAGCTTTATTGGAGGAAAACATAATACTTGGGTTTGTAGATCATTAACAGCATCCTGTATAGTCTGTTATCATATTCAGGCATTTCATGGTACGTTAAGATTTGTTACAATTTAATTGATGAGTACCCCTTCTGTAACTGACAATATTTCAGATACTGAAGACCTTCAGTTTTTACTGAAGAATGAAATTGTAACTCCTTCCAGCACAAGTAAAAGCTCTATAAGAATATCTTAAACCACAGTGTCAGACTCCCAACAGAATTACCTGTAGACTTCTAATATTGCTTTAGAGAAAGAAGAATGGCTTTGGATTTTGAAAGTATTGAGTGTGTGTGGTGTTATGCAAGCTCAAATGGTAACAGAAAAGTGCAGTGGCAAAAAATAGGACTGAAAAGAGAAAAAATAGTTAGCCTCACTTAAATACACATAACAGGATAGAAACGACATAAGGAAATTAGCTTTTCACGGTGTAAATATTTAAATGCAGCAAGATTATGTGTAAATTAATTTCATATTGTCCATATTTGTAAAGTATTTCTCAAAGATTATTATTTTTTAGGCTTAATGACTTCATGTATCGACCTATTTCAAATTGTCTTTTCTTTAAAATTATTTTAAGTCACTTGAGAGAATTATTAATTTATAACTCCATATTGTAACGATATTTATTTTATAGAACTGATTTCTTAGCTGCTTCTACTTTGAGAGGTTGAGAGTCAAATATTGCAAAAGGTAGCTCTGGGGATAGGGATATATTTACACATAATTTTTTCACAGTAGTTCACTAGAAAATATACCTCACAGGATAAAATATGGTGCACTAAGCAAAAGGAGTTTCTGAGACAGTTCTCAAGGTTTGCTGATCAGCTGAGATATGGCTTTACTCAGAACAAACATTGGCTTTGCTGCTGATGTTGTAACTTCAACAATGGATAGTGAATAGTCTTCAACAAATAGTGTCCTGTTTATTATGGCCCAATATCAATCTCAGGTAACTTGCTTTTCAATTATAAATTAAACAACGTGGTAGCTTTATGAATTTATTATTCCTTGAAGTTTCTTATTCAGTTTCAAATGTTTTTCCCTTAGCTTCCAATCTCTCAGGTCAAGAATTGCTGTATACTGATCTATTGACACAATCTTATAATTTAGCAAGATTATCATAGATATCAAAAACACAGAGATGAAAATTTAGCTTAATAAAACATAGATAAATTATTTGGAAAAAAAAACCAACAACAAAACAAAAACAAAACATTTCAATGTAATACCATACAAGATGAATTAGAAGTTTACATATTTCAACATTTTACAAGATTTAGTCAGTTGCCATATTTCAGAAAATTAGAGGTCAGATTTAAACATTCGCTCCCTGATAATAGTTTCTTTGTGAGTTCTCAAACTAAGCCAATTTTTTATTAAAATCCTTGTTTAAGAGTCGTAATTGTGGATTGCCTTGAGCTGTTTCTATGTCACTCCTCTAATTCATCATACTTCCTTTTCTTGCAGTGGTAGTTCTCTTCAGCTTCAGTTATTTTTCCACAACTCCTGAAGAAGTTTTGAAATAACAGAAAAAGCTGTTGAAGGGTAATCTTGCAAATCACTGTCTGTATAAATAGCTGTTATGAGAAAGACAGTCTCAGATTAAATTTAGTATTTTAGTGTGGGATGTATGTTCAAAAACTATCCCTCTTCTCTAGGAGTATCATCTCTCCCTTAAGGTTGTAGTATTTTATTATAATTATATTACATTATATTATGGTTATATGTATATTGTGTATATATAAAAAGTATTGAGAATTAACTACCTGTAATATTCCAGTGTTTCTCACATTAATTAAAAAAAATAATAATAGGGTGTCACAAATAATTTTTTAAAAGTTGAGACATAAGGAGCTACCAATGCTAAATCCAGGGAAAGCTGCATTTTTTCCACCACGTTAGCTCCTAATTTTGCAAGCCAATAAACCTGATTTATTTTTAGCCATATTTTGAAGAACATGAAACCTGTTTCACATGCAAACATTTATCAGTATTAAGACACTTAATTCAGTTGAAAACCCATACACTATTAAGAGTTGTGCCTGGGATTATATTCTTTTACCAATCAATAATTGGTTTTAAGATATGAAATCTTAGTAGCTGTGTAGTATCACCTTAACTTCCTAAATAACATAACGGCACAGTCTGTTAGTGACACTGATACTGCTGCACCAATTTGCAGTGTTTGCTTCATAGCAAATATATAAAAATATTTTGCATTTTCCTGTAGCAATGCCATGATGGCTCACAGTTACTATGGTGGGTAAGGTAGGGTATTATCCAGTTTGGGGATTTGTGCCTCTAACAGAGGTCGTATAACTGTAACCAGAAACTAATATATATTTTAAAAGCACCTCAAAAGTCCCTGTAAATTTGAGTTCATAGGATCAGTGACCTCCTTCTACTTGATCTTTCTTCCTTGTCCTATTCCCTCCCAGAAAAATATCTAGGATGAAAAATGGTAATATCAGTTAAAGTTATCTCCTCAAAAAGCACAGGGTAGAAAAGTAGGTAAATCCCTATGTTTCTTCTAAGTCAGTGGATTATAACAGACATTTTGGACTAGAAAACCAGAGATTAAATAGATTGATTAGGTTAGAGCTTGGACAACACGTTGCTATTTCAAGCCTGTTGGGAAAGCAGACATACAATTTTGTAAGTGTTCAGCGGAAAGTGCTTTGAAAGCAAGGAAATAAGAGACAACATCTCAGATACTTCTACTCTTTCAACATGAAATAAATCCCCTTACAAAACCATACAAGTTTGCCTGTATCAGCCACAACTTATGAATCTCTTTTTTTTCTACTGTCTTGAAGACCAAAGTTTAGCAAAGGAGGTTCACATCTAGCTTTGCAGTTTAGCTATGTGAATGTCCATCCTGGCCTTGGTAAACTGCAGAGAGGTTAGCCAGTTGCCAAATCTTACTTATTTTCTGAAGTTAAAAGTTAAGTTTCTTTTCTTGTTCTGGCCTTACCACTTTTCATAATTCAATCTCAAATCATAAAATACCCACTGTTTTGTATAACACTGTAGCTGCCAGAGGCATGTCGTTACATATTTAAGTCATCTTTTATTTTAAGCCATAACTGAGTCCTTATCATTCCTGGATATGAAGAAGGGTTAAAAACTATAAAGCATATCCATTTTGAAGAAAAAAGAGAAACCAAATACTAAAATACTTATATTTAACTTAAAATATCAGTTCTAGCCAATCTCAGTAGAGCAGAGAACCTTAAGTCATGACTTACTTTCACATTGACAGTCCTGTAGTTTATTACTATTTGCAGTCTATCTTGTTCTTTTCACATCCAGTTCCCATTCCAGTTCACTCTATCAGTGATTTACACTGACCTACTTTAATCTGCTATTGGGATTAATGAACAGCACCTGCCACAGTGACTTCCCAGGATGCCTGGATCTTTTGTTGTTGTTGTTGGGTTTTTTTTGTGTTTTTTTTTTTTTAACAAGTCATACTGCTAAACAGAATAAAGAAAAGAGATCTGCTGCTCTGTTTCATGTGCTGTATCTACACAGATTTTACAGTGAGATATCACATGTAATAGTGATCACAGCAAAATTATAACCTTGATTGTTACTAAATAGTTGTTGTCCTGGAGAAAATTGTTATGCAGATCACAACACTAATGCATCTGTACCTGATAAGATTTCTTTGCTTCAGGGTGGCATTCTACATAATGTATTTACATGTACATATTTTATTCTTCTGGGATCAGAAGTATTTGTGGTATATGTATTCATGAAGTGAAACAACAGAATGTGAATATTTACTTAATGTGTTGGTACTTTGAGCACTGAAGCAGAGCATAATGGGTTAAAGTAATACACACAGTATACCTGAATACTGTAACGGATTCCACATTCTAAACAAATTTATACAGTTCCATGCTTCATAAATAAATTCTACCTATTATTTTTCCAACTTCTAAGTCGATTCCTAATTTTGACTGGTGTTTTCTGCATTTCCTATTTCATAAACTTTCTACATAATTTCTTTTCTATGTCCACCTTCTATATTGCTGGCCTTTTGTAATTTTCTTATATTTGTTTGCTAGTTGAATTGCTATTCACAGAATAATCTCACAGACCTCTTATTTTTAAATTGTTTAGGAAGAAGCCATTGACAATAATCAATATCTGAAATTTCAATGTCATTGTTTATCTTTGATTGAATACATGAGGCATGCAGTATAATTGTTCCAGAACTGAATGAGTGTGACTTTTCTGTTTTGGTTCAAATAATTGTGTTTACGAATGTCTATAGATATACTTCATTTAAGTGAACTCTGAGAGAACAATCTGCTAGAAAACCCTTGTACAATAATAACTCAGAAAAGGGAATATAGAAAGTTATGACTGAAGAAAATAATCTTATTTACAATTTTGAGCAGGCATTCATGGAGATTTTTTTATCATTTGCTCTGCTCTAGTTTCAGCTAACAGAAAGAGATAAGCCCGTGCCTCAGAATTTTTGCTGAAATTGTAGGAATTGCAAGTGTAGCGGTCTGTTAGGAATACAAGTTTCCCATTGTCAGCTTTCAAGTATTATAATAATAAATATTATTTCCAAGTAGTATATGCAATAATCACCAATACAAAGCTCTGTTCCAATCTGTGCAAATAGATTCTGAATTACATACTATCACATCCTAAGGCAATTCTATATTTAGCATAATAAATGTTATAAGAATCCAAGGTCATTAAGAAGAGCCATTTAAATAACATCAATCCTCAGTTTAAAAGTCATCACCGATATTTGGAATCTAACTTATCCCCAGTGAGTTTAAAAGTCCTGATATAGGAAAGAAGTGCAGAGAGCATACATACAGCAACAAGAATATCTGGAAATACTTCTGCTCTTCATTGGCACAAAAACGCTGCTGGAAAGCTTACAGATGCACAAATGTCAGAAACCGTGGTCTGTAGCAAATTAAGTTAGACAGCTGGCATTGACCAAGTGACTGATCCCAGTGACTACAGTGCCAGGTCACTGAGGTAACTGAGAATTACTCACAGTGGTCTTTTCCTCATTAAATAATTTCTTAATGAATAAGGTTTTTTGCCATCAGCTGTCATTACAATGAGCACAAAGCTTTAAAATAAGTTGTGGTATAAAGGACCTGATCATTTTCAGAGCCATAGAGACATGGGTGTGAGAACAGCTGATGTGGTTTTTACAGGATATGTAACATCAGTCCTAAGGATTTGTGACATCACAGCCATTATGAGATCCCTTGTCAGAAAAATAATTAAAAAAACAAACAAGCAAAAAACCAGTTTTCTAAGTCTGGTTCAACTGTTCTTCATTAAAAGCACTTGAAAGACTGGATAAAAGTATGTAGGCAACATTTTCAACTGGAGAAGTTAACATTTGTTTAGGGCACCATGTTTCAAGAAAGCTGTGGCCCAGCTGGAGGAAATCCAGAAAGGAATAGCGAGTAAAATCAAAAATCTAAAATTCATGATGATATGGAGATACAGGAAGAACTGTTACTGTTTAGTCTGAAGAAGAGTATACAGAAGAAGAATGCAACAACAGTCTTCAAATATGCAAAATATTACTTCAAACAAGAAAAAGAATGAAAAAATCTGTTCTCCATGTCTCAGTTGGGAATAAGACTAGAAATAATGGGATTAAATTGCAGCTAAAGGGATTTTGTTTAGACATTACAAAAAACCATGAAATATTACAAAAAAATGAAAAGTAATCTCTGGAAGTGAATGCCTGGGAAGGTTCTGAATTACCCATTAGTAGAGGTTTTTATGAACAAGTTTGGCAAGCAGTGGTAAGGAGTAGCAAGTGTAGAGGCAGATGCCAATACTGCCAGGGGACAATTTATTCGAGAGAGTAATCAGTCTCTATTGCAGAAGTCTTTTGGGTCATCTGTGAAAGAAATAGTCTATTTCTCCCTCTCTTAAAACCTGTTGTTCACTTTTCTTTAGGTATACAGTGATTTTAACAAAGTTTATGCTTGTGTTAACAAATTGAGATCAGTGAGGTGCAATTATTTTCATTTAAATGCAAACGATGCTTATCAAAACTTTTTTTTTTTTTTTTAAAGGACTAAGATGAATACTGAAAGAAAAGACAAAAGCAAATAACTGAGGGTGGAACCACCAGTTTCCTCAATGTCCTTAAAATAATTGCCCCAGTAATTTCTGTCCCCAGTGGACACAATGCTACATGGACCTCTTTTCCTTCAGTTTCATGCTGCTAAATTGCTGTGGTCTGCTCACCGTTACCTTGTGGGGATGAGAACTAAAATACAGTGATGATCACTTTCCCATCACCAACACTTCCATGCCAGTTTCAAGGTCGGTTTCCTGATAAATGATGCCAATGTGTTATACTGACAGGCCAGAATAACAACATTTTCTTTAGTTGTGTTGTGTTAGCAGGATACTCACTAATAGACCAGGATCCTATTATGCCATTGTACAAACTGCAGTATAGAAATGGTTCATAATCACAATCACTTTTTTTTTTTTTTTTCTTCTTTTTAACCTGTTTCACTAAATATCTCTGTTTTGATAAGGATTAAAAAGCCACCATGACTAGACTGAGATGCAGAGAAATTTGCTGGTAGTTGGAAGCTCATTTTCATTACTGTTTCACTGAATCAGGATATGTATAGAAACAGAATTGTACTCTGTATTCTTCTGGAAATATTTTCCAGGATTCAAGGGGAAACTGTGCTGTGATGCAGACATTTCAAGGACTTCTGCTTTGATGTCTGCTCATAGGGAGTAAAGACTGCATGAGTAGTTTTTAGGTGTCACATAACTTTAGAGGTCTAAAACTGTGTTGTGTAAGCCCACAACAATCAATCTCAATTGCTTACAAATCTATCAGACAGAAATGGTCACTTATACAGGGCAATCCACCCTGTCCTAACCAAACTTTTTAAAGTATCTAGAACAGACTAGGTGAATTTGCCTGTGAAAGTGACTGTATATATCTTTGAGTGTTTGGAATTCTAGGTTAACTATCTTGTATTTAAGGAACAAAACCTTAGGATGCCCTAAATTGTTTACTGCTATTCAAGTTGCATCCTCTGTATCTTTTAACCACCTCCTTGCCTACTCTTCACCCAGGTGACTTTCTTGAATCCTAAAGTACATTTTTCACAAGCCGAAATGACTACAAGGACACAAGTTGAACAAAACCAAATGATGTCCATATAAAATCAATTCTAATTTTTTCCTCAGGGGAGTGTTTTTACCATTCACAGCTGTAACATAAAGGTCTTTGTCAGGTGCTCACAATACCCCCACACACATGGGGTGTGTGTGTGGAGTGTGTGTACGTCATGTGCAGACGACTGGCAGGAGGGGATCTGCCCAACTCAACCATACTACAGAGAAAGACGGCCACCAACCAGATTGAACACTAACCAAGGAGTTAATGAGGAAAGGAGAAATTCTGTTGAATAAAAAAAAAACATCAACAACAACAACAACAACAACAACAACAACAAATCCAACAAAAACAAAACAAAACAAAACAAAAAAAACCCCAAACAAACAAAAACAAAAACAAAAACAAAACAGAGGGAGCCAGCCTGAGGAGCGGCATAAAGGCAGCATGAAGAGGTGTCTGGCGGAGGGGATGCTGGAGGGATGCTGCTTGTGACCCAGGGGCTGCTTGTGACACGGGTGGGAGGTGCTGCTTGTGACCCACGGGCCGGGGGCAGAGGGGGCTGCCTGGGAGCTGGGCGTGTGTGCTCCTGGGGGTGCCCACGGGGCTGGGGGGCTCCGGGCTCTTTGTTAACGCTCGGTAACTGTCCAGTGTCATGATTTATCTGTTATGTTACTAGTATTGATCCGAAATGTATAGTTCACTGTGGGTTAATTACATGTCATCAATAAATTAATAAAATGCTTCGATTCTGTTTCTGGCCTAAACTGTGTGAACTGACTGGTTTCTTTCTGGTGACTGCCTTTCCTGGGGAAGCACGCTTAGCAACCAGTTACAATTAGCAGTGGATCACTGGTACACACTTCAATTAATAAAGGCAAACATTGTTGATACTTAGCGGGAATGGTGATTACTTTAAAATGTTTCAAATCTTATATTGGAATAACTAGAAGACTCACAAAGTACCTTGAAAATTCTGGGATTACTGAAGGATTTACTTCCACATTTCTCTCATCTGCATTCACAAGACTTAATAATTTTTAAGTAATATATATCATTAATCCCCCAAATTGATATCAAGACACAGTATTAATAAAAGTAGAACTGTACTTTTGTCTTATCCACTGTATAGTGATGAGTTTTCTGTTATATATCTGGGTGTTTTTTTCATTTCCAGTTTTAAGATAATTTCTCTCAGCAGATGACTTTTATTTGGTTCTGTTATTCATATTGCTCATCCAGATTTAGCAATCTGGGGGGAAAAAAAATAAAATAAGCACATGACATTTTTTTGCTTTCTAGAATGAAAACCAGACCTGTTCAAAGATTTGACTGGTAGTTGAAGAAGAAACATACTTTACCACTCTCCAAAAGCAGAAAATACAATTTTTAATTTGTCATAATCATAATTGCAAAAAAAAAAAAAAAAAAAAAGAAAACAAGCAGAATAACTGATGCTTTGCCAAACTCTGCCTTCCACAGATCTGTAAGTAAATTATTAAAGGCAGAATCAAGAAACATGTTTCCGTTTCTAACTGTGATAATATCATCCATCTATGTATAGTTTACATGCATAATGTACATGTATGTGTACATATGTACATCTATATACTCATTTGTAAGTATATATACACAGACACCCTGGAAATGAAGGCAGGGGAGAAAGACTACTAATTTCAGAGGAAACATGCTTAATAAATAAATAAATAAATATTCCTCGATATTTGTGGAAACAAAAATGGAAAACTGCAGTATGTGCAACGCTCCTGTTACCTCATATTTTTTGTAGCCCAGCTGGAGGTGTTGGTTAAGGGGTCCTGTAGATCATGTGGCATGAACCTTAAGGAAAACCATAATGAAGTCATATTCTGGAGACGTGCTGTAGACTAATGCAGTCTTTGTTCAGTTGGGCATCATAATGTTTCCAAATAATTAGGCTACACAGCATTGCAGTAAAAAAAAGATTAAAACAAAGCAACTCCCGGACCTGCTCCCAGTTAAACAGGATCTCCATTTTGCCAGTGCCATACGTTCTACACTCATGAATCAGGACTCTGAATTATTAGAGTGGCTTAAAGATCATGCCCTTCAATAACACAAAAAGGACTGAGGAGTTTTATTTGCCACCTAGCTTTCAAACAAATAACCTTAACATTTATGTACCTAACATAAATATTAATTACTTAATGTTATGTTACGAACTTCAATGATGGAACATTCTTTCAGGCTTTCCAATCCAAAATATATTTTAAAAATAAAATTAGCATGAAAACTGAAGATCTTGAAACAATTTTGGAACTGGACTTAAAGAGGACATCTGAATTCTGTGATAAAGTACATGAGTCATACTTTTTATGTTCCAGAAACACACAAACACACCTCTAGAAAAAAAAAAAAGAAAAGTGTCTGTTTCTCTGATCCTAGGCCTGGGATAATATAGTTTACCAGGCTATTACCAGGATTTGCTAATTTAAAACCTTGCTAATGGAACCATTCAATTTTTGATCAACATGAGCTCAATGATTTTTATAAAAATGTTTGCTACATGTAAAATACATTTGTGGGTGATCTATATGGAACACATCATAGAGTAGATGACAAATATGTCATGCATATGTGACAGGTCATATGCACATATGTACCTATATGTGTATAAAGTAGACAGCACTTGCGTACATTCCCTCATGCAACTGTGTGTAAATCACAACATCTTGAAGGGTTGTGTTGTTTGATGTCTCTAATCTACAAACTAATCTAACATGTCATGTCATACCTACCAAGTTTAGGACTTCTTCTGGGATCTAATATGTTGACCATGATACAGAACAACAATCTAACTTTCTAAACTTCTCTTTTACTAAAGAGACCATATAGAAATAGACTTTCCAGATGGGTCAACAGGACTGAGCTCACTCTCAGCAAATTTGCAGATGACACCAAGCTGAGTGGTTTGGTTGATATGCCTGAGGGATGGGACATTATTCTGAAGGACCTGGACAAGCTCAAGCATTCGGCTCATGTGAATCTCATGAGGTTTAACAAAGTGCGAGGTCCTACACATGGGTCGGGGCAACTTCAGTATCAATACAGGCTAGAGAATGAAGGGATTGAGAGCAGACATGCAGAGAAGAACTTTGGGTTACAGTTGGATGAAAAACTGGACATGAGATGACAATGTTCACTTGCATCCCAGAAAGCCAACTGCATTCTGGGCGGCTTTAAAAGAAGCGTGGCCATCAGGTCAAGGGAAGTGATTCTGCCCCTCTATTCTGACCTGATGAGGGCCCATCTTAAGTACTGCATCCAGCTCTTGAGCTGCCTGCACAGGAAAGATGTGGACCTGATCGAGTGGGTCCAGAGGAGGGCCACAAAGATGATCAGAGGGATGGATCACTTGTCCTATGAATAAAGGCTGAGAGAGTTGGAATTGTTCACCTGGAGAAGAAAAGGCTACAGGAAGACCTTGTAGCGGCCTTCTAGTACTTAAAGGCAGTCTTGTAAGAAAGATGGGGACAGACTTTTCAGTAGGGTCTGTAGTGATAGGATAAGGGGTAATGGTTTTAAATCAGAAGAGGGTAGATTTAGACTAGATATAAGGAAGAAATTTGTTATGATGAGGGTGGTGAAACACTGGAACACATTGCCCAGAGGGGTAGTAGATGCCCCTTCCCTGAAAATGTTCAAGGCCAGGTTGGGTGGGAATCTGAGGAACCTGATATGGTTGAAGATGTCCCTGCTCATTGCAGGGGGGTTAGACTAGATGACCATTAAATATCTCTTCCAACCAAAACTGTTCTATGATTCTACGATTGTAAAACATTTGTACTGCATTATTAAAGTTTCAGCTATTCTTGATAGCAATGTAAGCCTAATATATATTCTCTGAAACAGCCTTTCCTACACTGCACTGCTATTACAACTGTTTTGACCTTCAATACTTTCACTGGTTTATTTTCAGAGTTTCTCAATGATCATGAAAATAAAATTTTATAGGACTTGTTCAAAGTTTATCAATAAGCCCTAGCAGTATGTCTTCATGGTTGTTGCCATCAAGTGCATTGTAACAACACCGAGAAAACCAAAATTCAGACACTGTACAAATACAGAGGAAAATGACAGCCCCTGCTTTGTGAGGACTTGTTATATATACATGTTATAATGCATATAACATCAGCATCCTTCACATTTCTGCAGTTAAAACAAAACTTCCAGGAGTTCACCTGGTGTAGTATTATTATACCCAAGACAGGCTACAACCAAATGTTGCCTATAAATAAAGGCAATACTTTTTTACAGAGCAAAAGAAATAATCAAGAGAAGACAGGGGTTTAGATAAATTTGTACTATTTTTCAGAAAATGTATTTTCATCTTGTAGTAAGAGGAGAGATTGAAAAACATGTTCAATGTATGTGGGATACAAATCCTTATCCAAACACCAGCTCCAAAATCTCTTGCAAAACCTAGAAAATTAGTCCATGAAACTATGGAATACATATTACTGCAGTAATGTATTAAATCCTCTTAGTCTTTCAATTAGCCCTGACTAAAATAATTTATTTCCATTGAGTTTATCCTAGGGGATAGATATCAAAATATTTTGGCTATCATTGAGTGACTCTGAAATATTCAAAAGAAACTGTGTAAGTCTATATGGAACAAATATATAAAATATATATAAATTAAGCTTATAACCCTTCAGCATCCTTTGAGAGTAAGTTCTGTGGATAATAATGTGCTGTTCAAATCAATGTTTTTTTTTTTTTTTTTTTTTTTTTTACTTGTTTGTTCTGGACACATGAAATGATAGCTTTCATGAAGACCCAGCTACAAGCAGTCAAAGGTTATTCAAACATATTTAGAGCAAGGCTTTCAAGGCTGCTATAATAAACATAATTTTTAAAATACAATTAATTCAATATCATGAGCCTGAAGAAATAATTTGTAATGGTAAGTAACAAAATTTCTTTTTCATTATTAACATTTTGTTTGTTTACTGTAACTGATATCTTTTCTCAATATAGGTGATCTTTTTTACTTTTTAAGGAAAGGGATGTTGGGTTTTTTCCTCCAAAATATGGTGTTCTACATTATTTCTTTCTTTGAATGCCTCACTTCATCAGCACATTTCCCTGTTCCATTAAATACTTTGGACAACTCAGACCAAACTTTACATTAAAGGTGACCTTATCAACATATCCCTGCTTTCACTTATTTAGTTATAATCAAAACCTGTTCTGACACATGAAAGATGTTCTCATTATGCAAAAAATATCTGGACTGCATAATAATTTGAAAGACATCCAACAGCTTTACCTGAATCGCCAACACTGAAATACCTCCTCTCACTACCTTACTGCTTGATTCTGTGTATTCTGAGGTTCAGTGCAAAAACCCACAATGGACTTTATTATTTCTGGTTTTATCAAACAGTTCTAATGTCACCCTATTAATAAACCTGTAGCAGATCAGTCAACTGATAGTTGCAGTATATATTTATTTCTTCTAAAAAGTAAGTAAAACTACAAATGTAAATATACAGAGAGTTAGAATTTTTTTTAGAATATAAAGTATTTTTAAAATTCAGACTTTTCATTTTACAGCTCAGGTTAAATTTCAGATCCTGAGGGCCCACAGCCATTTTCTGAATTGAAGTTTTCTGAGTGAGATTTGACTCAGTTTCAAATGAGAAATTTTTTAGTTCAGGATTTCTGATTTAAAGATGTCCAGACATTTTCAAGGTCATGATTATAATACATTATTCTCACCTTTCTAAATAAACATTCTTTTCCTGAAGATGTATCAATAGACCCTTGTGATATCTTTAGTTATGCTTCAGTTCTCTAAACAATACACAAATAACCGTGGGTCAAATATTCAAAGCCTGTTGGATATCTAATTCCTACTGGGTATCCGAACCTGTATATTGCCAGCAGTTAAGCGATGTTACACTATATCCAGCGAGATAAAGTTTATGTTGTCTGATTACAAGGAAAAGCTTTTTAAGGGGTTAAAGTGAACTTCTCTCTTGGTTTGGGAACTAACTTTGCAGTTTTGCACCCAGAATGTATTTCTTGTTTCACATTATCTCAGTAATAGTGTTTAGTATTTTAACATATAATTGTATCTGAAGAAAAGGAACAAAAAACCCCAAAATCTCACTGAATTTACAGTGACAATAAATGGCAGCAAAAACTTTTATATTCAGAAGTGATGCTCTGGAGATTTTAGGGGGTTGTCCTTCAAGGCCAGATAGTAATAAGAAAAAACAGCAATAACATACCTCTCTGGGAGGTTTGTCTGAAGTTGAAGAAAATTAAGAGCTAGTTAAAGCAAGACATATAGCATTAGTAGAAAAAGTATGTCTCTTTTGTCACTTTCCATTCATTATTATGTTTCAGCTCTCCTGAATGAGCTTTTTTGTATGCCAGTTTCCTTTTTCAATGAGCTGGGAAAATGAAACCTCACAGAAATTATTAGAAAGAGCAAAGTCTGTCTTCTAAAATTTCACAAAATCTGGAAATTTTATAATCTGTGAAGTGATACCAAAATTAATAATATTTCTTGTATGCCAGCATAATTAATTCAAAAATTGCTATAAACCACAATATTTCTATTAGTAAGAGGGAAAAAGAAACAATCAGCGGTATATTGCTTCTCATAACACATAAGTTTTAACACCTCACACCACTATATTATATATAAAGTTGTTCAAAATTACAGCAGAAATGCAGAATCTGTGTTACTGCAAACTCTGAATTTAAAGACACAGAGCTTTCCTGCAGTTTACCTTTGAAATTACTGTTTCTGTTGTTGGATTTTTTGTTTTCTGTATTCTACCCCTCACAAATCCCTGAAACAAATTGGAAATTGAGGAAATTTTGTCATCTTGAAATCAGTTCCTCAGTTTCCAATGAAGATATATAAAGAGTCATAAAATGAAAGCTATTAATTTATTGATAAATTTAATTATAGATGATCTCACACTTCCTGGTGCTTTATGCAAAATTGTTCCAGAGATGGGATGTAACTTCAGGTAGATTGCCAGATAATTTGACAATGCCTGGACTTCCAAAGGGCTGACTTTGACTTCTTTAGGCAGCTGCTTGACAGAATCCCTTGGGAGATGGTCCTGAAGGGTATAGGTGTCCAGGAAGGCTGGGTACGCTTTAAGAATAAAGTCTTAATGGCTCAGGTGCCCAGGTGCTGTAAGTGAAGCTGGCACAGGAGAAGACCACCCTGGCTAAAAAGGGAGCTTTGGCTGCAACTCAGGGAGAAAAGGAGAGTTTACAGCCTTTGGAAGAAGGGAATAGCCACACACAGTGATTACAAAGAGGCTGTGAGGCTATGCAGGGTGGAAATCGGGAGGTCTAAAGCCCAGTTAGAAATTAATCTGTTTTCAGCAATCAAGGACAACAAGAAATGTAATCTCTAAGTATGTCAGTAGCAAAAGCAAGATCACGGAGAGTCTCCATCCCCTGCTAGACACAGGAGGAAACATGGCAATGAGTGAAGAGGAAAAGGCTGAGGTGTTTAATTCCTTCTTTGCCTCAGTCTTTAATAACAAGACCAGTTGTACTGAGGGAATCCAGCCTCCTCAGCCAGAAGACAGAGACTGGGAGAATGACCCCCTTGCAATCCAGGAGGAGACAGTCAGTTACCTGCTGCATCACACAGACACACACAAGTCTATGGGACCGGATGGAATACATGCAAGGGTGCTGAAGGAGCTGGCTGGGTGCTCACCAAGCTGCTTTCCATCATTTACCAGCAGTCTTGGCTGACCAGGGACTTCCCAACAGATTGGAAATTGGCCAATATGACACCCACATATAAGAAAGACTATGACAATATGGAGATTAGACCTCATTACTGAGATATTTGTCATGACAAATGCTGCTGTAGACTTCACAGTTGAAGGGTACATGTTTGAATACGAAACAGAACTGAAGAAAATAAGCTAACTGTAACTTCAGGAATGTGGGTGATATCCAGAAGGTTCATTTGATATGTGACCAGAAAATCTAAATATATACAAGGCTATTTGCTAGCAAGAATTTTCTGTACCAATGGCCTTAGTCTTAGATTTAGCTGTGTCAGTGAAAATGGATTATAAACTGGCCAGAAAACAGCATTTAAATGTTCTGTATTTTTTTTAAAGTGTATTTAATACTTTCTTTCAATATGCAAGGTGAAGATTTTGAATTAGAAATTAATAGAAATAAAAGCATGAAATAAGATGTCTCAGGACATTGAGTAACATAGTGTCTAGAGCATTCACAAGTAATGGGAGTGATCCATTAGTTTATCTGAAATACAGGTAATATGTTGCATATTTTCTACCAAAATTGAAATATTTCCACATACCACTCCCATGTCACACACACACACACAAAAAAAAAGAGAATATGAAGAGGAGAATATGAAGAGATTTTGTCTTTTTGTTGACAGCTACAGTTGCATCAAAAGACTGAAATATATTGACCACAGTCAAAAGTGCTGTACATTAAATTATTTTAAAAGTGTCATGTGTTGAATTAACGGACCTAATTGTACATGTTGTCATATAAATATACTTACTAATCTGCCATATATCTGTCATTTGAAGCATTAAGTTTCACTGGAAGTGCTAAAGAGTGTGGAATAAAATTATAGGTATGTACAACAAAAGGCAAGAGGCAACTCCTGGCAAGGCATGCATTTGGATTTCCCAGGACTTCGCAGGGCCAAATATGTCTTGTTATTACTAATACTTTATTTGAATAGACAGATATATTTTGCAAATGATCTATGATATCTTCCCATACCTGATTTACTGTTGACAATGACTACTATCCTAGAACACATTTCCAGCAATAACATCTTATTATTTAATTTTAAGGAATTCAAGGAATTTGTGATGTGAAATGGAACCACAGACCTAACCACAAAACCCATATATCTATCATTCTAAAGCCTGACTGAATGCTTTGCTCAAAAGCTAGGAAAAAGATTATGGTCTATGAAGACAGAAGGGTGAACTCAGAAAAAAAGAAAAAAAAAAAAAAAAAAAAGGCTAGTTTCTTTTTGGCATGTAGAAACATTCCAGACTCTATTTGTTTTACTTTTTGCATGAAATGCCTGTTCTTAAAGTGTTTTTTTTGTTTGTTTGTTTTTTGGTTTTTTTTTTTGTTTGTTTTTTGTTTTTTTAAATAAGGCTTTAAAGGACCTGTTTAAAAAGAAAAGGCTTAAAAAATGCAGTAGACAACATACACTACATTATTTAAACCAGTAATCTTGTCAGAAATTCATTTATATATTTGGCCAGAAACACTGATGGAACAAAAACAACAAGGGAAAAATAAGTGAAAAAAAAACCTGAAACCCAAGCCTTTTCAGTGATGATAAAGACAAGAATTTTTCAGTTCCAACTTACATGACACTGGCTCCCTACTTTTTCTGATTTGGGTCATAGAGTGGAACACAGGTCTTTGTCTTCTCCAGAAACCTAACCACTAGGCTATGCTGTTTCTCTGCAAATATATAGCTAAATATTCATTAAATGCAAAAGAATGAGATTGACGATAACCTAGTAACTAAGGCTCTCATCCATGATTCATATGATTCAGGCTCAATATGCTGTTCCAGTGAGTATTTAGTATGTTATTACACCATGTTGAGGAATTCCATCAGAATAAGCTATTACAATGAGAAAATACCCAATAGTCTGATTGTCAGAGCAAATAACTTTGATACATAGACCAACATGCTCATTTGATGAACATCCAGTGAGACTATAACATACAGTCTAAAAAAGATCTTGATATCATTCAGCTGGAATCATGTCCCATCTGAGATGTGTTTTTTTAAAAAATAACCCATTGTGATCATAACCTAAAAGTATTTTTAAAGGTCAACATTGATAGCTTGATCTTGAGAGAAGGTGAACATTCTGAGTGAGTTCAACAAACCTCTTAAAAGATGCACCATTTAAAAATAGATCTCACATATATTTCCAGGAAAAAAAGTACTGACTTTTCTGATTTTTACTTATTGACATACTGGAAGATATTTGTTGTTGATCTTGAAGTCTTTGTAGGAAAAATTTATTTATATTTAATATACTTTTCTATGTGATTCCTTGAAAGTCAGATTGCTTCCATCTCAGCCTTAGATGGCAGTCTTTTAAGAAAAAGCTATAATTGTAATCTCTCTTCCCCACCCCCCCCCATATTTTTGACAACATTTGGGATGACTTTTTGTAATGGAAGTCTTCCATGTATAATAAATTCAATTATGCTATGTAACTGCTCTCTGAATATGTGACTATTCTTATGATTTTAATATGTCAGTTGCAGCATTTTTCCATTTCATTGGTTTGGGCCAAGTAACTCACCTGTTTGTAGGAAGGAACCTACAAACAGTACTAAAATCATAGCAAGAGATCTAATCCTTTAACATATTACCCAGTTTAGATGAAAATTTAGGAAATCAGTTAAGCAAAAGAGAAAACTTTTAACACTTCAATATAATTGTTTCAATATTCTGCTCAATAAAGACACTGTATAACTTGGCATCTGAATGTAGATTTTTTTTCTCTTGGAGGTGTATACCACTTTCCATGAGACATATCACGGATGGCCATTAGAATTCTTCTTTGATAGGCAATCACAGTGCTGTGATTTTGTCTTTTTGTTGACAGCTACAGTTGCATCAAAAGACTGAAATATATTGACCACAGTCAAAAGTGCTGTACATTAAATTATTTTAAAAGTGTCATGTGTTGAATTAAGGGACCTAATTGTACATGTTGTCATATAAATATATTTACTAATCTGCCACATATCTGTCATAAAAACCAATAGGTTTTTGAGTCATCTTTCTGTTAAATGGGGGGGGACGGGGGACACACACACCAAAAAAAACAACCAAAACCAAAAACCACCACCACAACAACAACAACAACAAAAACACCAAACCCAAAAAACCCCACGTCTTTAAAGACTGAGATAACTGCAGAAATACACTGCAGGTGTAAGCAAAGTGCCTGTGAGACTTCTGTAGGAGTGGTAGTAACTGCAGGTTATTCAGCATGCTATACATCTTTGAAAGGAAGTTCAGTTGATAAATCCAGCAGACAGCTAAAGAAGCATTTTTTACCTAGTCAGAAGCCAAAAGACAGGACTTAGTTAACAGAACCCTGCAAATAGCAGGCTTGACAAATGCAAGTTAGGAAAACGCCTGTTTTTGTTTCTTCATACTGTGTTGAGGTAAATAAACTTAATGTAGCAAAGAGATATTTATCTCATAAAATGAATGAGATTGATTCCTAACAGACTTGGAACTCACACACTCCACCTAGTACATCAAATTTTATTAATTACTTAGCAGGCCATAGTATAATATATGTAATATCCTGTTTTCACTAGCTTGGAACTTTGTTAAAAATATAGTTATTTGCACTGAACAAGGACTAAGCCCATCACCAGGAGAGGCAGGGAGGATAGAAATCAACTTTTAAGTTCAGCAGTAGTATTCAGCAATCTAAATGCCATCCAGAACTATGTCAGATCCCTTTGGGTAACCACTGAAGTTGCTCAGATGTGCCATAAGATGTACAGTAGAGCAGATTGGCAAAATCACTAGGGCTTGATAACCTAACACCCCCAGGACATCCAAGGTTGACCCTCTATCTGTAAGACTACCAGAAACATTGGAGATCTAGTTAATAAAGTCAATGCAGAAGAGAGAATAATTCACTTCATCCTAAGGTTCATAATGGGGCTCATTTCCTTTACCTTGAAAGACATATTTAAATGTGCCTGAACGTCCGTATAGTATGCTGCTAGTTGATGAAGAAGTTAGTCTGAATCTCTCTTGGCATCGGCTGAATCCCAGACTGCCTTCCAGGCAAAAACCTGACCATGGAAAACAATGGAATGAAATCAGGGCTGAACCATCAATTGATGTGAGGAAACAGGTATGCCAGCAAGAAGGCTGGAACTGAACAGGTGGACTGAGTGAACAAAACAGATGAAATGGACAAAAGATGTAAAGAGCAAAGGGATTAAGAACTTGGAAGTACAGAACTGTAGCTGGCTAAGGGAAAAGGTTAAGAAAGGACTTAAGTTTCAAAGTGAAAATGGTGATGACTGTGTAAGACAGCTGAGGCTGGTAGTATGGGGAGGAAATGAAAGTTGTAGCAAGGACATTGAAAGTACAACACACACATCAAATAAACCCCAAAAGGTGGAGTCTAAAACAACATAAAGAGAAGTCTGTAACTAAATTAGGAGCTACTATGGAGAAGAAATGACACTTGGGACCCTGACAGGCTTGTAGAGAGGAAGAAGAAATTGTTAAATCTGGAGGCATGTCAAGATAATATATTCTCAGAGAAGTGAATGCTCAGGATCAGTCTGGAATTGCTCCCTAAGTTAAAAATCTTAGCATTGCCCCATTTTCAGCAAACAATATATGAAATATATTTGGCAAAGTGTTTTGCAGTACTGGCGTCAACATAGGGGACGATTCCCACCTTCTACTATCACTTACTCTGTTACATGGAGTGTCAGAGGTCTGCAATGTCCACCCAAAACTTCCAGCCAAGCTGTCAGGTAATACTGCATGACAAACTTTATTTTTTTCCAGTTTGCCTTTCTTTCCAAATGGAAACTGTACACAAACCCATTCTCTTCTCCCATCCCCTCAAAACCCTATGAAGCTTCAAAACCAAGTCAGAATATCTGAACCTGACTTTACATTGTCTTTACATAATTATAAGTGATTTCTTTAAGCTGAACTTCTCACAGGCGGTCAGTGGTTATGTAGTCCTCATCTCATCATGTAGATGAATTTATAAGCACCTACAAGGTGTACGATATTTTGAAACACTCCACATATTCTGAAAAAGAAATTGTAAACACTTCATTATTAGATACACTGTTCCTCTCTTTCCTCTCCTAGCCTCTAATTCATGAAGCATAACAATTTCCTCCTCACTAAAAAGTATTGTGAAATGCATCCATGCATTAAGAACCTTTGCCTGTGATGTGAGAGGCAGTTTCATGGTTCGTCATAGCTCAGGAGATGCTTCTGGTACCCAGGAGCATGGGATGGGGCTGTTCATCACCTTGCACATGTCAGTTATTATTGCTACTGGGTGGGTCTGACAATTGGTGTTGGGACTCTGCAGGTCTGCATTCCTTCATGTCTGTGATAATATGGATATTGCAGTGAGGACTGCCAACAGGAGAAGAAATGAACAATTCTGCCTTCAGAACAGGTTTTGTAGTAAGTATGCAGAGAATCAAATTGAGGCCTGTATATTCATCATCAAGAAAACAAAACAAAATACTGAACACTTTTCATTAAGTGAGCAATATCCATATATCCATCTGTGCCTTGAATGAAGAAGGTTCCTGTGCAAAAATAGCATGTGAACATATAATTAAAAACTGTACTGAATGCAAAATAATAGACAAAAAGCTAGGATTTGTACACACAACACTCTCACACACAGCACATATATATGATTGTACATTTGTCTGTTAGGATCTTTCCCTAGTTCATAAATTTAATCCTAGATTTCAGACTCTGGGTGAGATTTATCTGACCAGATAGATTTATCTGAATCTGTCACATAGAAGTCAAAATGTAAACTAGCTTCTTTGACACTTCATAATTAGTGGAGAGAGAGAGAGATTTGATGCTATTCACAATTTGATCTAGATACGTATTTTAGGGAAAGCACTCTAAAACTACTTAACTGATTTGACTATAAAACAGTCTGAACAACTTCTTCAAATGTAAGCAAAGTAGACTTCTAAGACTAGATAATATGAATCCCATGCAAAATGTTTATTTCATGCTACAAATTCTTATCAATAAAAACACACATTGTAAAATAGATTGCAGGTAATATTATAGCAAGGAAGAAATATACACTAAATTCTGTCTAGGGTAAATATCTGAAACATTTACCTACTCCACTGAAAAATGCTTCAAGTAAATAAAATTAAAATGTGTGATTACATCTTGAAATGAATGCTATGCTTTCATAAACTATAATAATAATAAAAAAAATAAAAGCTATAGTAAAGTGAAAGTAACAACTGAAATAGCCATTGGTTAGTAGGACATTGAAAAACAACATACAGAAAAAAAGCATATTTCTAACATACAGTTATCTAGTCAGAACTATTATTTTCCCTCCACATCAATATTACTAATGCTCAATATTTTCTTCTGTAATCTGAAATTAGACATCAGTCAGATGTAAGTACTAAGCAGAAATGATCTGTATTTATAAAAATTATGCCTGCTCGAAATCTGATCATAAAACTGTAAGCATGGAATTTGACATTTTACCAATTATATCACATTACTTCATGTGCCACTAAGAGTTCCTGGCATGTGATGTTATACAGGGTAAACTGTATGTGGAATGGCAACATGAGCAAGTTATATCTGACCTATTCAAATGTGACTATAATTTTCAATTCCAGGCATGATGATGGAGGGAAAATTCCAAAGGATTTTTCATTTGAATTAAATTTCTTGATGAAGACATAATATGTGACTTATAATATCCTTGCCATTATTTGTAAATGTATGTAGGATGCATACAGATGCAAAATAGGCTTTACTCTGTGTATTATTGAATTTCTAAATAATAGGGAAAGGTTTTTGGGAAGGTGATGCATGTTCTCACACAGTTCAATATACAATGTTTTCCTTCTCTTTTCTCAGATATAGTTTAAAGAGGAAATGTATTCATAAAATAGAGAAGCATGTATAGAATTTGGCAGTAACAATAGTGGTTGGAGTGCAGCTCTACTGGAAAATTAACCACCATCACATGCTCTGTGTGAACACTTTTAAGTTTGACATGGAAACCAATTATTTTATTACTTTCTTATGTTTGTCTTAAATATGTGGCTGAGTAGCTGAAGTATTATTATGACAGAAAAACTTATGTTTCTAACACTAAATGCATCATGCCATGTTTAAACTTAAGTAGGCATATATACATTGATTATAAGATATTTCAAGCTGACATGGATGTTTAAGAATAAAATCAGTCAAGTGATGTCTCTGAAACATAGAGATATCAATTATACTCAGTGTCTATGCATGCAACCCAATAAGATTTAAGGAGATTTATAGATGTGGTGAAAGAAAGTGATCTTACAGAATATTTTAATTCCTATATATATATTTTGCATATCTTAAAGTGTTATGCATTTTTTTTTAAAGATGCTAATGTCTGTTAGCTAGTTATCTGCATGCAAATTTATGTGGCAGTCAATATAACATTGCCATCCTACATACTTGGTGAACACATATGTACTTAATATACTATATGGTTACTATATATACATGTAGGACTTGTGTCCCATCTAATATGACACAGGGAAATTTGTCATAGAGAAGATGATGTTCAAGCACTAGATACATCCTGTAGTGGAAAAAATGTCATTGATGTCAGTGTTGTTTGAGGTCCATTGATCTTGATTATGACGCTGACTTTAGAGGGCTGTACACTGGTGCTGTCTTCCACAGGATCCATACAACACTACTGAGGTTACCTTTCACAAGCACCTTTGTGCTTCCTTTTTTTCTAAATATACGGCCAATTTTATTTGTATCTAAGGAGCTCACATGTAGCAACAGAGTAGTTCCACATGTGTCTGGTTTAAGTCTTCTAACTGTAATACTATAATATAGTCTTCCAACTGCATGGTAGGGTACCTTCAGACCGGCTATCACTCAACATACTATACAAAATTATTTGAATC
Organism: Athene cunicularia; assembly: GCF_003259725.1. Taxonomy (NCBI): domain Eukaryota; kingdom Metazoa; phylum Chordata; class Aves; order Strigiformes; family Strigidae; genus Athene; species Athene cunicularia. The sequence goes on from NW_020799097.1 coordinate 41,748,719, forward strand.
ATCTCAACAGTCTGATATTTGAATGAGATATTTCAGTATATCATATCTATGAGAGATATGTCTGATATTTACTGAGATATTTGTCATGACATGATATTTGTCTGAAGTTTACCTATCTTAAAGCTGCTGTTCTCCAGTTTCTGCATTATTCAGTTGAACAACATCAATAAAACATGTTACAGTCTGGCAGACTAATTTTCCTTCCACCTTAATTTCCCCCGCCTCACACACACTTATAGAGCTCTCCTTTTCTAAATGTTCCAATTTCTAGAGTTCTTTATTGCAGACTGGAGGGGTTTTTCTCCACTACTTAGATAGGACCCTTCTATCCATTCTGTTCTCCATTTTCTCAACCAAATACCTCAATACAGATAAAATAGATGAAAATCTGTTGAAAAAAACCAAACTAAAGCAAAACAATAATCAAACCCACAATTGTTGCTTTATTTTGCATGCAGTAGTTCAGATTCATAATGAGGCAATGTGCTCTGGACATGTGTCCAAAAAGATGGAAAAAAGAGAAAAAAAATGAACTGCTTTTAAAATTCTATTATGAACTTACAAATGCATGTCCTTTTAAAAATAATTGCAATTAATTTTCCCCACCCCTTCTCCAAACATACCTTTCGATGTATTTAATGTTTTTAATTCATTCATTTCTTGGAGCAAAGGTGAGCCAAATCTACAGTATCAACAGTATCTGAACCATACTTGGTAGAAAAAAAATACCTGTGGCCATTCTGATGTACAAGAGGCACAGATTTCACAACCATTTTTCTTCCTGTCTGAGTCTTTCTTTTGATGCACTGTCCCAGCTGGACATGGTGCCACAAGTTGGCACTGCTGCTGATTGATTATACAAAGATGTGTATTGTGAAATGTATGAAATTTTCAGTGGTTATACCCACAGGTCCTCTAGACAATTTTTTATCTATTTGCAGAACTAAAAGTTAACTATAAATTTGTGTAAATACAGCAGCTACCAGGATAATTTGCAGTAGCCCCTGTATACAAAGGTATTTATATACATTGATAAGATTCCTCTGCAAGGGTTTCAGAGTTCTTTTTTTGTACAAGTAGATAATGGAATATGAAGGCATAAAATTAAAGAACTCTGAAAAGGCAGAGTTTCCATCATAACTTTTATGCTGTATGTTATGTTAACCAGTGAAGTCCGTACAATCTTATAGACAGCAGTGACCTCCACAAATAGATAAAAACATCCAAGTGAAAGGATAAGTGTGTCAGACATATGAATACCTTCAGAATATACAGAAAAAAAGGTATGCAAAAAAATTCTGTGACATGAAGTTCAGTTCATAGTCAATAAAGCTGAATGTATTAGAAATAAGATCAAAACTGAACTGTTATGTGAACTATACTCATCAATCTTCAAGCCACTTACAATTTGCATTCAACATTCCTCCAAAATAAGTATTCTAAAAAAATCTGCTTGACTGATAAATAATTATGGGCTTTAGTATTAAACAGAAATACACAATCAAGGTATCTGATTTATCACTAACTTCTATTTAGAATCCTCATCTTACTTGGCAATTTTAAATGGGAATTACAAAAAAAAAAAAAAAAAAAAAAAAAAAAAAAAAAAAAAAAAAAATCTATTGGAATAAGAAAACCTCAAAACCTCTACTTTGTATCAGAGAAGAATGATATCCAAATAACTAGTGAGGAGGTAAAAAGATGTCCAAAGGTGAAGGTGAATCAGTTAAAAAGAGTTTAAAAGTTCTCGTCTGACTAAAAGCAATAATGTAAAAGCAAAAGAAAAATCTAGAGCACTGATGACTGCTAATTCTGTAAGAGACAATTTAGAGCTTTGTTTAATAATTCAACTGAAAAGAGGTATTTTTTCCCATTATTCTACATTGTAAAACTTTTCCATCTAAACCCATATATTAAATGTTCCTAGGTTTTTGTATTAATTAGCCCACTGAAATACAACATTATTTTTCTAGTGACATACATGATTATAAAATACTGAATTCTTACCCCGTTGAAAATGAAAAAAAAAAAACAAAACCCTGATAAATATTGTTTCCAATCACTAGTTGAATAATTTCCTAAATGTACTCAGTAAATTGTATTTTAAAAATTAATTATACTGTTAATGAATATAATAACAAATTATAAACATACAGAATGGAGAATAAGAAAGATGCCTATTGCAAATGTTCGTCAGTAGAAAAAAAGTGATTCATTTATTTTTATTCTTCTACTGCTAATCAATAGTGAACTGAAAAGTGTAAAATATAGTCTAGAATCCTGTCTAGATTTTTGTTAAGAGTTTTGTTCATTAGTCTCTCTTCTCTCTTTTTTTTTTTTTCTTTTTCATTTCTCCTCCTTTTTATAACTGAGCTGCTACAGAAGCAATCAAAGACAAGGACTTCTGCAGAGAAGAAAAACAGAAGAAGGGCCTCACTGGGGACATTGTAACCAGATGTTTCCAAGGGAAAACAATTCTCTATGACAGAGATTATGACTAAATTGACATGCTCCTTATTCCTGCTTCCCTGTGGCCTGGGAGAAAAACTGCAGAAAGAAACCTTCCAGGTATTGAGTAGAAGCAGACAAAATAAGGACTCTGGGACATCTGGAATATTTTCCATAGTTTTGGTGGACTTTTCTAGCTTCAGATTTCTTGCTGCTTGATCTGTTCTCTATTTCAACAGCTCCATTATTCACTAATAGTAACACCGGCCAATTTATATTCTTTTCCCCATAGTGGTCCTGTCTACATCTCTTTCCACATCTCTCCATTTAGCTAATCCCTCCTCCACAAAAAATAATCAAAACCCACACAACTACATAGTGTTTGTTGTATTCATCTGCCAACATGTCATATAATTTTCACCATGTTTTTGTCTTGTTTATTTAAGTGCTTCAGGAAAAGAGTGGTCTACCCATTTTATTTATTTATTTATTTATTTATTTATTTATTTATTTATTTGTGCTAGTCAGGAGAACTATATACTGTATAGCACAGAGTTCACTGGATGCAACGGAAAGACTTTTATCCATTCTTCTGAATTCAGATTGTTACGTGGCATGATTTATAACATATATATGAGACATCATTCAGTGTTTCTTAACTTGCATGCTAAATACAAAAACTCAAAAGTCTTATGAAACCTAGCAAATAGTTTAATGAAAATCAAACAGTTATTCAAGGCAGATTTATTGAATCTAACTTTAAACACTATTGACATGTACATCTGAGCTAATCGCTCTGGGCTATAGTCAAGGAAGAGAAATTGATATGCCTTCTGCAGTGTAATTCATCTTAACCAAAATTAGGCATCTCACAGGTCATACCAATTGCACCTTAAATGTGCCTATTTCTCAACCTTGCCTACAAAAGGAGCCTAAAGTGACTAACAACTGCCCTGTAGATAACTGAACACTGATGAAATGCTTTGCACTCTTATCAATTTCCATACTGACTACAATAGGCACACTATTGTTTTCTGAACATTATCAATAATCTTACTACTATTATATCACATTATTTCCTGCAATTCAAGTAAGATATAATTTCTTAGAGTTCCTTAAGATTCCAAAGATCTGTACTTTTACAGTATTTAAGAGGGTTTTGTTTGTTTGTTTGTTTGTTTGTTTTTCTTTTGTGTTTGTCTTTGACACTGGCTTCTAAACTCCAGTATCAATACAATTGCCCCTGCTTAATTTGGTTCTTCTCTAGGGTGTATCAGAATGTGTGAACATTCCTGGGTATCAACTATTTAAGAACACTTACGCATAGAAACATGAACACTTCAGTATTAAACATTTGATCAATATGAGAGTTTCAGAGGAGAAAGTAGTGTTAAAAGTTTATTCATTCTGTGCACTCTTTAGAGATGATTAACTGTCTTTATTATATTAAAGCAAACCCAAAGCCATCTGCCAAAGGCGATTGTGTCCAAGCACTGAAACCATTTCATGTGAAAACTCATTTTCAGGCTCCTAATTATTTTTCATTATAGTGGCAGTGTGGAATAGATTGGAATTGGACAGTAATTGCCAGGTCTGAGCAGTGCGGACCATTGCAATGTATCAGTTTAGATGAAGTGTGACAAGGATACATCTAGCTACTATATAACTTCCATTAAGCAACTTCCCTGTCCCTGATCATGTAACACTTCATAGAATGTGGTCAGCACAAGGTCATAATAATGGCTTTCTGTCTGACTTCAAGTATTTTGTACACCCACAAGCTGTTAACCCCCTCTGTTAGCATCGCTCTAACAATGTCCAGTTATTACAGTTGTCAAGGATATTTACAGTATTTCTCCACGGGGGATAGAAGAACTTTAAAAGGTTGCAGGACTTATATATGTATATTTTAATGCTTCATGATGCTAAAGTATCATGGAATTGAGAAACAAATTACCCAGAAGGTAGTAAAATGCTTTTCTACAGCACTTCATGTGTTAGATTCTGCAGTGCAAATTGGAAAATAAATGATTTCAGGTAGAACTTCTAAATTTATAGGCATTTCTTGCAGAAAAACTCTTTTATCTCATATTGCAGTCTTTAGTTCACTTCTCCGTCATTGTTTCTCCTTCTCTTTCCCTTCTAGAACAAAGGCATTAGGACTTGATCTATCCATCTTTAAAGTAAATAATAATGCTCACACTGACTTTACTAGTCTTCTAGTCCTTTGCTTTAATGAAATCTGAGATATAACTTTTCAACCTTATACTTTCCTTGATAATTTTGACTTGATTTTTTTGTTTCAGCTTGTATTTAGAAGTGTATTCTCAGCTTTGTGTGTCTGTTTCCTAATATTCTCATTACTGTCTAAGGAAGAACATCCAACATTCAAACAGCAGTAGTGAATGACCACTTCTGAAAATATCCTAACTTGAGTTTTTATCCTCATATTGTAATTTAATGGAAGCATCTTTTGGCAGCAGCAGCACTAAGGAGAATGTTGGCTGTCCCTTCCACCTAGAATGCCAAATACTATAACTCTGACTCCGTGGCAGATATTCAATCACATAAAGCTTCTTTTCACTAGGTAAGACCAAAGTTCATTTTATCTTTTCTTACATACCTAATCTGTACTTTCCACACAATGAAAACATGTGTCTCAATACTTTTGTAATGTGAGGAAATTGTACTGTATTCACAAATACGTCATAACACTACCTTAGCTATTTCTCAGAGGAATTATATACTGTACAGATACACCCTGTCAGAATGAGCATGCTCTCACAGTTTAAGACTTTGTCATTCAGCAACAGAAAAGCTGTATAAAATACCAGTTCAAGCACAGGATTATTAAAAAGAGCATTGATTTTATCTTCCATAAACAGTGCTAATCTTCCAAAATTCCAAGGATGGCAATATATCACTTTGTTTTCCAGTGCCATTCACAACAGGGACATTTTTAAAAAATAAAAACGAGTGGGAAAAAGTGTAATTAATGAAGTAATCTGTCATCATTGAACCTGTAAATTGAAAATACTTTAAAATGTTCTGGAAGGGTGAGGAATTCATAATAAGGCGCTTTAAAATTGGCTTTGTAGGGTGGTTTACTTTGTTTTGCTTTTCTTTTCTCAAAGGTATGTCAGCCAGTTAATTTAACTATTGTAGTGTTTCTGACTTTCCTACCACTGTATGCCTAAAAATGAGTTTATGTACAACTCAAAACCCCAAAATATTTTGATAGGGCAGTCTAGATATAAATTCAGTATGAAGGAAACATACGCTATTTAAACTATAAAAATGGATGATTAGAATGAAACTTTATCAAATATATATATATATATATAATCCAATACATATATTATACAATAATATGCTATTCAATATATATGCCTATTAGATACTTAAATATATTTTTTAGACTAGATTAGAAAATCCCAGTCCATCTCTCTGCAGTAGTCCTGAACACCTGGAAGTAATACAACCAGATTAGGGACTGAGAAAAGTAAGGCCTTTCAAGTATGGGGTCTCTACATGTAAATTTTTAATATCTCTATGTTCAAATCATTCAGTGCTACAGAGCTGAGAACTGAATCCATAATACACTTTCTACATCAGAATCTGCTTCATCAAGGTTTTTCAGCCTATACACTGCCAGTAAAACAGCATCTTAAGCTTATATCCCTTTACATCCTTCGTTTACTACCCATTTAGTATTATGAAGCAGACCTGTGAATCTGTCTGTTTACTGTGATTGCTTGTGATTATTCCTTTCTGCTGCTTCTTTATATTTAATTATACTCTGAGTTTACTATTTAAATCTTCTTTATACACAGGTGCAATCAAAATGGAGCCTCCTTCCCCACCCTACTTTTCAGAAAAAGTTCAGTTGTACAATAAACCTCATGAGGAGTCCTCCAACTCCCTCATGGCTATTGAATGCCGTGTGTGTGGGGACAAGGCCTCGGGATTTCATTACGGTGTGCATGCATGTGAGGGTTGTAAGGTAAGTTGTCACAAATGTATTTTTTCTGAAATAAGTTTTGATACTATTTTCATCTGAATAATCACTTGGTAAAATCAGAGATCAGTGCTTTTTAAAAAAAGTTTTAGGTCTTTAAGTAAATTGTTTCACATATACTGTGTATATTTATGGCTTAATAAGTGGGAGTTTTTTAAAATATATTTTGCTTTTTTTATCATGTTGCTGATCTATGTGAATTTTTCGCACAATTCTTCTACATTTGTCAATTATGCAATTAAATTTCACTCTTGCTGTCTTGGAGGTCACTTGTAGAATCTGAATTCTCAGCAAAAGCAGGCTCATGCCCAACTCCAAAGC
>NW_020799097.1:41755555-41768990 GCF_003259725.1 Athene cunicularia
TATATATATATATATATATATATTTTAAATAGAACATTCTTAGTAGAAACTATCTTCATAATATATATCGAAACAATGACAGTTCTTATTTTAGTATATGCCAGTTTAAAGGAGAAAATTATTATTTCACATATATGATGTCTTTCATATGCATGATTCATGTAATCTTCATGTCAAGACCGCATTCAAATCCTGACTCCTCTGTTGGCTTCACTTTCTACAAGTCTGCATATACATGTTCAAAACTTTGGGACATACCCACTGGCCCCCCGGGTATGGAAGGTTCAGGGAACTGAATTTGACTCCACTCCTACAGGCAGGATGGGTTGTAGGGTTGTCCCTGACTTGACTGACCCATAGACTTGCAGTGATATTTCAGTAGAACTTATATCTTCATCCTTGCACTTTGATGCCCATCTGCCACACACTGTACTGAGGCCACTGTCTCATTAGATAAATCTACTGGTAGGAAGAGGTTAAATCCTTCTGGGGTAGCTCTTCATGCAGTATAACTGGAGTCCAGAAAAAAGCTATATGAAGTACTAAAGACATGCCATGAATACTCCAAGAGAATGCGCTTCAGCATAAAGCGTTTGTTCTGGCAAAATTTCTAAACAGCAATACAAAGCCATACCCTAGGATGTGACCAATATAAAAAGATTAATAAATGCAAATCTACAAAATTGCAGTCTTGGGACCTAATTTGACCTTCCTGGGCATCACATCACATTTACCAGTTTTACAGTGGCTGACATATGTGGGAGGGAAGTGTCTACCAGTTCCCAGGTAAATCACGATTCTTTTGAACTGTGTAGACCACGGTCTCTACAGTAGCAGGAGTTAGAAATTCAAGTAGCTATGTCTAAGGCACTTATAAAGAACTTCTGAGTCCAAGGCCATTGACAAGTCAGTAAACTAAGGCTGTAGTTTCTCTCTAGGAATTGGTCTGCCAGATCCTAGATCCCTCCAGTTTTCCCCAGCATGCTTTTTTCTACACTCACACAACTATGATAATTGATCTAAACACTACATGCAATGCATATATGTGAGGGGTATATGAGAAGGACATACTTGAGCTACAGAATACAGACTTTGCACATGTATGCTTTGATCAAGCAATAAATGAGGCAAGAACTCCATATTTGGCAAATACTAAGAGAAGACCATAAGGGCATGACTCTTCTGATTGTTTTTCTACTCCTCTATGTAATCTCATACACTGAACTTCCCAATACACACTCTTCCTACTGATCTCCAGGCACAGTTCATTCAAGCTATTATTTACAGGAGATATTTAATGTTCAGTAATCTATTTATCTGCTCCAATAACTTGGATGATGCGATAAAATATATCTTAAATTTTCAAACAACATGATGAGTCAGGCTAGAGGGTGAGATTAGAATTCAGAATGACAGAATGAAGAAAAAGCATGAGTACATTCATTACGTGGAAATTCAAGGTAAAAATAGCTGGGTGAAACTTCAGAAGGAAAGATTCAGACTAGCAAGTGTTTATAAAGGTACGGGTAGTGACAGGATGAAATGTATTATCTCAGGAGGTTGTAGAGTCTCCATCATTGATGTATATGTGACAGATGTATAATTGATCAGCCTGTAGAGGTCTTTCCAGAACCTACTTTTGCTTTCTATGATTCTTCATATTGATGTGGAACAAGTCACCAAATACACAAATGTATAAGTACTGCAGTAGTAACTAGCTCTGTCATTGCCATGGCCCTTGCTGCCTGAGCAGAGCATGCCTGGTCATCTCTGTTCGGTGCTCATAGCAGAAGCTGTGCAGGCACATGCACAGTCATTTCTTAGGAATATTGTTCTCCTAAAAACCAGCCACAAGATACATCCCTGCCTCCCGCTTCTTGTTTATCCTTGGTCTGAATGGAACCCTTCTGTCTTTGTAAAAGCAGTATAAAATAATTTGTAAGACTGGAAACATATCTTCAGTATCCACACTGTCCCATGACAATCTTGGAAAACTATCTCAACGATGTTATGATTGAAGCAGCAAGCTGAGATTGTCTTCTTCCAACACTGGCAGGACAGGGTCAAATTGTTTGTGTGAATGAAGAGGCAGCAGTCCAGCAAAGATTTGTATTTTAGTATATGGCAGAAAAGCCTAAATACAGTCTCTGGATTTCTTGGGCTTTCCACATCACTGCGTATTGAGCCTCAGCCTGTGCAGAATGGATGCTCTGAGGCAAACCTCTCCCTCTTTATTTTATTTCTCATCTGTTTTGTCAACAAGTGTCTCTGGTCATGCAGCTTAATGCATTCACTGAGGCATACAACACACAGGAGCCTACCACTGAAATACCATTTAGAGAAGCCAGTCCACACAACTGGCCAGGATGTGGACAAGGATGGCACAAACATCTGGGTGTCCAAGGAAATATTTAAATGCAGCTGACACAATCTGGCTGGTTTGTATGCCTGTTGCATGGACACTTGTAGTTCAAAAAAGATCACTTAACCCCTCAAATACAAATTCAGCTGTGGCTACCAGAAGTAGAGAAGATACAGGGAAGGATGCCCAGCAAAGTCCAGTCATTATAGTTTATGGGATGTCGCTTAATTATTTTTTAAAACTCTACCTTAATGTTCAAAAGTCTTTAATTGTTAATAATATTCCTGTCTTTTTTTTTTTTTTTTTTTTTTTTTTTAAAACTAAATTTCATTACAATATCACAATCTAGTAAAATATTTTAATATAGGATTCTAGGGAAAAAAAAAAAAAGAATGATATTATTCTACACCGTGAAAGGTGGATTGTATCAACATCAGTTAAGTGAAATCAGAAATAACTAACATAATGTAATGGTCATAAACCCAATTATTTTATAAAGTAATATATTGACAAAATAGTATATTGACTTCACTGGCATCAGTGGCAACTGTGCTGGTTTAATCTAATTAGGATTTTTCACCTCGAAGTGTATTAAATGTTTAACATTGTAACCACAGACCAGTGTAGGAACTAGAGACTCAAATATATCTTTTGGAGGAAAATATAGCCTAAAATCCACCCTACTTGTCTAGCCATTCACTTCTACAAAATAGAGTTATTCAGTCATAGAGCTAACTGGTCAAAGAATGTTGCTTCAGACCATGAAAACTGATTGTCCCTTTCTTCTCAGTTATGTAATTTATACTCTTACTATTAACAACTCATCCTCCTAGAACTATGTTAAGCTATGGCATAAATAGAGGATAAACATAAAGAGTGATTACCTATTGATATAGTTGAAAAATCACAGATATTGTCAAGAGATTTAAATGTGCCTGAGGAATACTTTTGGTTTGTATTGAAACTGTTTAAGAACTTTAGCATAGTTTGTTTTTTTTTTTCTTCTCCCTCTTTTTATGTTTTTTCTTCCACTGACAGAAGGAAAATGTCTAACACAGTTCTCTGGGTGTTTTTTTGGTTTTTTTTTTGTGTGTGTGTGTTTTGTTTTTTTTTTTTTTAATATGCAACTTTTTGCTATTGTATAGCCACTCTTTTCTAAAACAGGAAAAACAGAGTGAAGAAAATTATAAAAGAGAATGAAAAAGTGAACAGTAATCAGGGCCTTTGAGTTGGCTGGTCACTAATGAAATGTGAGTTCTAAATATATGTTTATTATCAGTATCAAAGTACATAGCTTTCTTACAATGTATGTATATACTGCTTTCACATATATACATATATACTAATGATAATAAAATGCTTAACCATCCCCCTTTCTTGTTTACAGAAATCCCACTGAATTCGATGACAGATCAGTACATTAAAGGCATGTAGTATCAGGGCATAATGTGTGACACCTTTATCTTACTTGTTGTTCAAAGATTTAAACAGTATGAATGTTGACTCAGGGCTTACATAGTTTTCTATAAAATAAATAAGTACATGTTTTCAGAATATTAGGATTGCATATTCGATGCAGTTCACTTTGTTGTGTGTGATGTTGCCTTCACTTTTCACCATGTGCTTCCTTGAAACGAATGGAAAAATTAGTCCTCTGGAGTTTAAAGAGGATCACGAAGGAAAATGAGAGTAGAAATAATGAAGATCAGGTTCACTAGCCTTGTATTGTATAATAGCTGTCAAAATGAAATAGAAGTTATCAGAATGATCATATTAAGGGAGATAAGCTCTAACCGAAGTCCTATATATCAGTGTCAATAAAATATCTGCAGTGAAAGTGCAAAAGTTAAGCAATGAGAATTTTCTAAGAATGCACTGATCCTTGCAATGTAGTAGTGTAATCCATATAATTTATATGAACTATCATCCCTGTACTCTCTTGACCTCAGAGCAACTGTATATTCAGCTATCTCTATTCAGACTCCATCATAAAACTACTAGAGGGAGTGAAAGAGGACCACATTTTTCATCAAATTTCCAGATGTAGTATGGTGGTTGAATTTCATAACAGATCAAATTTTGTACTTTTTATTTATTTGTCTACAGATTTAAGGTACTTACAGACTTCCTGTTTCTATAGTCCTGATAGAATCAAAGTCTTTAATGGAAAATTCTGTGATTTGATCATTCATACATGATATTTTCTGGTGAAAAAAAATTTACAGGTGAAAATTAGATGCATGAGCAGACTTCATGACCGAGGGGGTGGGGGGGAAGGAAACCCAAACCAAAAAACCAGCCACACTAAAGGAGGTCTTTAACATGATGCCACATTCTTAATTGCAATTGCAATCTGAAAACCTACCATGAATACCACATAGCTGGTTAGTATTAGTTAAACACCAGTTAATCCTGTACTGTCAAAATAAATTTAACTCCACATTGCTTTGAATGTTTTCTGTGTTTGGGCTGGAAGAGGTGGCTTAGAAAGTCCCTTATTAAAGAGGAATTCAATAGAGCAACTTATTTCATCATAAAAGAATTCCTCACGTGCTTCTGTGAGCTGTAAACATCTGACTCTTGAAAGTTCTCAGGAATTTGGGATCCTGCTCATCCTGCTCAAACCTTCTCCTTGGCAGACCTGCACAAATGGGCAACAGTTCACCAAAAATTTTCCAAGAGTGCCCCTGGTTCTGTATGCAGTTTAAGTACATTTTCAATTTACTTTTGAAGTCAGTGGCAGCAGTTATTGTTGGTTGCTTATGAAATTTGTGAAGTAGCCCTTAGGGCACTTACATGCTGACAAGACTGTGCTGCCTTGCAAAGTACAGGTCTACTCACTACCACCATTAATACAGGGCTGTCAGTGGCATCACCACTCAGGTTTTCTACAAGTGGCTAGTACTTCCCAAGCGAGTGACAGACCCAGAATTATTTCTGTCCTCAGTCACTTGTATTGCAAACATTTTTTCACAGTGTCTAGTAACTGATGCCCTAATTTTCAGGTTATGGGCTCCAGATGAGGCTCCAGATTCTCTAGTAAGGTGGATCTATGTGTTCTCTGTATTGTAAACAGTCAATATACATTAAGTTAGCAAGAATGAGAACAGAAAAATGCATCATAAATTATCCTCGTGGTAGTGGGAAGAGAAAGAACGAAAGGTGCAGACAAGGACAGGGACTATAATTTCATGAATATGCATTTTCAGGGCATGATCCATTTGTTCTGTTTTAGACATACTCATTACCATGACACATGTTGCACACCAGATGTATCAGTATCTCTCCATAGGCTATAAGGATATTTTTGGGTAACTAGCTTAAGTACAGATCTCTGTGCTCTGGTCATCTAAAATAAATTTTAAAAAGTAAATTATTGGTATCTGTCCTTTGTTACTCAGAAGCTAAAACACTCAATTAAGAAAAAGTCTGGACTATAGTGTTTCCCTAGAAGACTTTAAATTAAATAGGCCTTATTATAAAATGAATCGGCTGATGAATCTGGGAAATTTTTTTTTTTTTTTTTTTTTTTTTTCCTGTTAATGGGGAAGAAACAACAAAGAGATCTGCTAAGAGATCTGAGAGACAACAGAAAAAAGGATTAACTTTATTCATAGGCTGACGAAGAAAAATTGCAAGTTAAATTTTAATATTAATTTTGCAGAAGCAGTAAAATGTCCCCTGGAAAAAGCAACCATACTAATATGGATTTAACCTTGGACAAAAGATGAAAAAGCAAAGGTGGACTTTTACAGATTGAAATTGTCAACATTTGGCTGCAATGTAGTACTGCATTCCTGGGGAAAAGGAAATGGAAGGGCAAGAAAGGAAGGACTTCTATTCAGAATGCCAGCAAAGAGCATTTAACAGCAAAAGTATTTGGCCTCTTACTGATGAATAAGCAAAATGTTACAGGCACCATAAGGCACACAAGAAATTAATTCTAGATAATAAATAGAATGAAATTGCACAGAGCCAGTCAAAAATATTTTGTATCCTCTGAGTATGGAGTGTCTAGCAGCATAAATGATATATTATGTTTCAATTGCATCTAAGGAAAATATTCAAGAACACAAGTATGAAAAAGTTCCTCGTTGCATTGGTATGGGAGGTTAGGCCAGTCCTAGAATGAGAGACATCAGAAAAGGGTTTGTTTCAGCAAGTGCTGGTGGAATCAAGATTTTTCTCAAAGTCTACCTTATTAAGCCATCCTTCATGGGCCTTTTGTTCTTATTTTTTTTTGTTGCTTTTTTTGAAGTTCTTGCTGCAGACAAAAATTTATTTAAATATTTTAATCTCTATGTTTTTAAAATTATCAGCTTCAATCTGTGCTTTCATACCTAACCCATGGTTAACTTAGATACTAGTCCCATATTATTTTTGTATTTTTTGAAGTCTACATATAAATTCTGAATATATAACAAAGAAATGGTAAACTGGTTATTTTGCACACTTCCATAACTATTTCCAGTCTGGCATAATGCTGTCACAAATTCAGCCCTAGGTGTTTATCACTCTTTTTATTAAATATAACCACATTACAGCTCAATTATTTTAAACACAAGATGTAGATGATAGAAAGAAAATTTTATGACAATGAATTCTGGTTATTATAAGCTCAATAGAAGTTTGATCCTATGTTTTTAAATAACCTTCCATCACACATTACTTGGAATAATTTCTGAATTTGTACTGGAAGAGCAGTGCTTCAACGTCCCTTAAGGAACAATACTAAGTGGGAATCAGATGTACTCTTCCACATGTGTTATAAACAGACTGTATTTTCATTTTCAAATACAACATTATTACAAGAGTTATACTAACAAGCTGAATAACTAACATCCATACTTCATGTTTATTACTGCCTGCATAAATTTTAATTAGGAGGCTATATAAATGTTCAAAAAACTACAGTATAAGCAGAGTAACAATTAAATACCTGTTAATGCAATTATAACCCAGTTATCTCTTTTAATTAAATTAGTTTGTCGTTATTAGAAAAACAAGAATCTCTATGAAACTGCAGGAAAGCTTCTCCCAAAAGTTCTTGTTAGACAGTTCTGTTCATCGGTATCTAAACGTAAATCAAAGCTAGTGCCTTCTCACTTAGTTAAACCATTCAGTGAATAATATAAAGCATGTTTTAGAACTGCAGGAGGTGAACTGCCCGTAAAGGTTCTGGTTCATTAGCAAGGATGTCTGATGAGAGATCAGAAGGTAATGAATTGTCAGCACCTAACAAAACCAGGGAACAAACAAAGTAAAAAAAGACGAAAAGACATAGTTCATGGAGAGGCCTCAGGAGAGCTCTTTGCAAGCAAAGAAAGAGATGCAAATGAGTTATTTACCAACTCAGTTGGGGTAACAGTTGAAATATGTGTCAACATTTAAAAAAAATAGTGTCAAAACTAGTAAGGTCAGAATTATTTTCTCACAAGTATATATAGATTATATCTGCAGTGGTAAAATGTTAGAGTACCTTTTTTTAAAAAAAATATTAAAAATTTAAATGGGGAGGCATGATTTTTATTTAAATTTTGAGCTGCAATGTATTATCTTTTGTTTGTCATACTATTAGATGTACAACACATTTCTGATTATATTATTCAGTTTATTTTAACTTTGCAATATGTCTCTATCAACTATTTACATACTTGATGTTACTTTTCATTAACATTTTATTTTATGTAGTTGGAAAAGATATAAGGAGTGTTACATGTCTGTTGAAATCGATACAATATTTTTTTTTTTATAAAAGTTATTTGTGTTTATGCCTTAAATATTTCTAACATCCTTCAAGACAGTGGAGTAGCATGATCAGGGCAAAATATGAGACATATTTCTGTATTTATTTCTACTATCAAACTGTTCTTATGAGGAAGAATGTTTCATAAAGGCACTGTCCAGAAATACTTTTCCAAAATGGACAGGCCTGAAGCTAATAGATACATTAGATCCCATAGCATTTTCATAGTTTGTTATCTATACTTTGGGTAGGTGAAGACCTACTTTCTCTATTGATTTCAATGGGTCTGGAGAAAGAAAGCAAGTAAACAAAAGGATAATGAACTGCAAATTAGACAAGTAAGTAGATGAATAGACAGACAGCCAAATTGGTAGATAAACAGTAAATCTCCTATTCCAATTATTTTTCATTCTAAAGCCCTTTTTCTAACAGCTTTCCTTTCTTTTATTTTTCTTATGGGAGCACCATGATAAATTTAAAATTTGGGGGTAATTATTATATACTGATTATGCTACAACATGAGAGGATAAATTCACACAAATTTATAATCATCTAAGGCATTATTTGGTTTGTTTTATGCCTATCTAGCATATTTTACACTATTTAAAAAACCTGCTTTTTCCAAACAAGTGCCTCCAGGCATAGGTGCTCTCTCAAAAGAATCATTGTTCTTCGAAGGGTTACACGAATCAATTCTCTGCCTCTATGGTGTAAGCATCACACACCGTAATCGTGGTATTTGGCCTCTAGAGTAATTGGTGTGATTAATAAATGCTGATGGATCAGCAAACTGTTTGCTTTGTAAAGTTCAGGATTTTGGAGATTGAACTCACATTGTTGTGTTATTAATGTAATCAGTCTGACACCAAAAAAAAAAAGATGGAAGAGATGACAATTTGGCAACACTTCAAAATAAATCATGACACATTATTAATCCCCTGAGCTCATGCAGGATTTCTGAATTACTCAGCTAAACTTATTTGATATTAGCAAGAGTATAACATTAATGCAATAGGAATTTCATTTTGATGTTATCTAAAAGTGGGATTAAGCCCACAAAAGGACATTGTAGAAGTCTGTTGTTCAGCAGATAGATTGTCTGGCATGACTTACAATCTTCCTTCTCATAGAGAGCAGAAATGTTCTTAATTTTTCCAAATAACCAGGAGATTTTCCAGGACCCTTTTCGGTGAGAAATGGAGAATACGTAGAGAATAAGGATGACTTCTAATTTTAAGAATTTCGATTAGCTTCCTAGAGAAGGCAAAGTTAAGCTTCTCTAATGCTTTATCTTGATTTTCTTTTCCTCCTAGTTTAAGTAGTAACACACTTAAAGCTCTTTGAAGAATGGGTTATTAAATATGGCAAATTACCAAACATAGAGTGTTAATATTCTTATTGGCATGTAAAATCTTTGTCAAATGAGGCTTTCTTAGGAACACTTGAATGCCTTCTTAATTTCTTTTTATTCCCAAGCATGCAGCCAGAAAGGCTATGAAATTGGCAAACTACAATCTTTTCTGTAAAGATATTTTTAGTAATGTATTAATGGCAAAGACATGGGATTCATGCTGCAATTTTTATCGCCACATGACACGGGTATTTATTGAAAAGGAGTTTCAAGGGACTCCCTCATATCTTAGGGAAGTTCTAACTGCCGGTGTGTGATGAGATGAAGTTGCAGTTGTCTGTCTGCAAGCTCCCACAGGTTCTAGGTTCTGAGTTTTGCCTCTTTTTGACTGAAAGTGTCTTTTATTCTCAGACTTCTCGTGTAACAGTTCTAGGCCTATAAAGTGTCTGTTGAAATTTAATTTGCTTCATATCTGTCATCTGAATGTAAGATTTTTTACTGGCCTGAATTGTAACTTACAGCTACAGGCTAGGGTTGTTCCAAGAGGGTATATGGAAACAGCCATTCTAACTTATATAGTTATCCTATGGAAGATAGATCAGTCTTTTGTAGAAACACAAATAAGTCAGTCTAATTTTCAAAGCAGTACTTTGACAGAAAAGATCACTTCTATATTTTAAGTGAGTGATGCAGTGCTTTCTAACAAATAGAAATCTACTTTGGGATGCTTTTTTTAGCTCTATCTGCCTATTAAATGCTGTTTGTTCTACCTCACAACTTCAATACAAAAATATTAAAAATATAATTAAGACTATCTCCTTCCTTCCTTCCTTCCTTCCCTGCTGCATTGCAGCTGAAAAAATCCTTAACATTCCAGATGGAATTATATAGAAAGTCTTGCCTCTCTCATTTATCTTTTTTTTTTTTTAAATCTATATTTCCATTCACAAATATAATTTTTATGAATAGGTACAGTAAATCAGATTCCAGACTGTGTGAAAGATTGTTTATATCAAAACAAAAGGCGAGTAAACCAATATACTTGTTTTCTACTACAATGCATAATTTCTTGATGGTTTAGTTATTAAAAAAAATAGAAATGTAGTAAGAATTTTAGGCTTATTTGATTTTTAACCACTAGAAATTTTACCACTATTCATATAAATGTAAGACTTAAAAAGAACAATGCTTGTTCAGATGACCATCATAAACACATATAATTAGCTGACTGCTCAAAAAAATCCAAATTAAATACAATATGGATTCAATCATTTGAACAGTTACATGAATGTTATAGTGAGATTCAAGATGTATGAGAAAAATGTGTCACTATTATGTGCAAACTCAAGTCTGAAATATTATAGCTATTTGTGGGCAGAGGCTTTTTTTTTTCTTCTTCTTCTTCTTTTGTTGTGTTCTCTCTGTGTTTTGTTTTGTTTTGGGTGTTTTTTTTTCACCTTGGCTGAAACCAATCACCAATTCTGACTCAGTTCCAGGAAACCCTTCCTTTAGAGGATATTTTCCATCACATAGATGAGCTTTCTTCTCAGGCTGTTACTGTTTACGACAATCACTATATAGCTTTCACTTTTAAGCATGTGCTTTCTTGAGATTAGCTGCTGTTTCTCTAATAATCCATAACTTTTTTTTTTTTTTTTACAATGGACGCAGTCTCTTTGAATGGTCTCTTTCCTCTCAGGTTCCTTTGAAATTCCCCATTTTTATTGCTTGTTCAGCCTTTAATGCAAGTCATCCATGCTCAGATTATGAATCTGGGTTTTATAATATATTGTAAATTCTCCTGGGAGACCTTTTCCTTGCTGCCCTCAGGGGAATACAGATGTCAACCTGTGTCTTACTTCAGTCTCCCTGCTGGTGGCTCAACAGATCAATGGTATGCCTAACAGATGAAATGCTTTCCATAATAAAATAACCCTGAATCCAGATAAAGTTCATTGTACTCCCAGCATCTGCTCTATGATGGTGCCTGGGTGCTCTGTCTACACTGTGGTGAAACAAAATCAAGTTCTACAGCCAGCAGTAGCACATTTAGCACCACAAGTTCCTTCAGTTTCCAGAAACACTAGCTCTTGGAACAACTACTAATCTTGTTTGTTTTGGCTTATTTTCTGATCTTCTGAAATGCAGTCAAGATTGCTACTTATAGTTGCAAACATTCGCATAGCCTGATCAGTTATGATAATTAGATTTGAAGGTGAATATTTTTCATATGTTCCCAGATGAGAGCGATCAGAATTATCTTAGTATAATATTTACTGGGGGAGTACTTGCATTCAGCTGCAAGGAATGCATCTTCCTAGATGACCATGTCCAAGTTCTTGTTTCCCAGGTTGGATGGGCTGCTCTGCACACTGAAGAGGGGAGGCGCCCAGCACACATTCCAGGCTGCTCAGCTCTGAAAGGTAAATTCACTTGATGGAAAAACAAGAAGGAAGAGAAATGATTTGCAAAAGCAGCACACCAAACAAAAAATTTTCATGCCTAATGACAGCAAAATAGTGAATTACAAAGCAAAAATATTGAATTATTTTTGAAACCTGGGGACAAAAACCCTAATTAGTCAGCTGCACAATTACACTATCCACTGATCCTGAGGCAGGTGGCAAAGGCAGTTCATATCTCTTGGAGATATTATTTCAGCCTCTCTGCAGACTCAGGCCAAGATCAGACTACTTTAAAGTTCACAGGTGTGAAGTTATCAGTGCTTCCAGGAAATTGAGTAATTTAGTCTTACTCTGAAGCAGTGAAATGTCTTGAAGTGAATGCTGAGATTGCATCTTGCAGAAGCAAGTGTATTCTCAGACAGTTTTGATGACTACCAAGTTAGAGAGCAAGGAACAGAAAAATGCTACTTCATCTTCAGCTTTTCTTCTTCTTCTTCTTCTTCTTCTTCTTCTTCTTCTTCTTCTTCTTCTTCTTCTTCTTCTTCTTCTTCTTCTTCTTCTTCTTCTTCTTCTTCTTCTTCTTCTTCTTCTTCTTCTTCTTCTTCTTCTTCTTCTTCTTCTTCTTCTTCTTCTTCTTCTTCTTCTTCTTCTTCTTCTTCTTCTTCTTCTTCTTCTTCTTCTTCTTCTTCTTCTTCTTCTTCTTCTTCTTCTTCTTCTTCTTCTTCTTCTTCTTCTTCTTCTTCTTCTTCTTCTTCTTCTTCTTCTTCTTCTTCTTCTTCTTCTTCTTCTTCTTCTTCTTCTTCTTCTTCTTCTTCTTCTTCTTCTTCTTCTTCTTCTTCTTCTTCTTCTTCTTCTTCTTCTTCTTCTTCTTCTTCTTCTTCTTCTTCTTCTTCTTCTTCTTCTTCTTCTTCTTCTTCTTCTTCTTCTTCTTCTTCTTCTTCTTCTTCTTCTTCTTCTTCTTCTTCTTCTTCTTCTTCTTCTTCTTCTTCTTCTTCTTCTTCTTCTTCTTCTTCTTCTTCTTCTTCTTCTTCTTCTTCTTCTTCTTCTTCTTCTTCTTCTTCTTCTTCTTCTTCTTCTTCTTCTTCTTCTTCTTCTTCTTCTTCTTCTTCTTCTTCTTCTTCTTCTTCTTCTTCTTCTTCTTCTTCTTCTTCTTCTTCTTCTTCTTCTTCTTCTTCTTCTTCTTCTTCTTCTTCTTCTTCTTCTTCTTCTTCTTCTTCTTCTTCTTCTTCTTCTTCTTCTTCTTCTTCTTCTTCTTCTTCTTCTTCTTCTTCTTCTTCTTCTTCTTCTTCTTCTTCTTCTTCTTCTTCTTCTTCTTCTTCTTCTTCTTCTTCTTCTTCTTCTTCTTCTTCTTCTTCTTCTTCTTCTTCTTCTTCTTCTTCTTCTTCTTCTTCTTCTTCTTCTTCTTCTTCTTCTTCTTCTTCTTCTTCTTCTTCTTCTTCTTCTTCTTCTTCTTCTTCTTCTTCTTCTTCTTCTTCTTCTTCTTCTTCTTCTTCTTCTTCTTCTTCTTCTTCTTCTTCTTCTTCTTCTTCTTCTTCTTCTTCTTCTTCTTCTTCTTCTTCTTCTTCTTCTTC
>NW_020799097.1:41769040-41795891 GCF_003259725.1 Athene cunicularia
TTTTTCCCCCTTTTTTTTTTTTTTTTTTTTAATTTACTTGCTTTGTCATAGAAGTGGGAAGATTAGTTCCAAGTTGGGGCCAGAAAAACCTGAAAAATAAAAGATAACGACATAACAAATAAATGAATAAAATTTAATGAATAAATAACCCCTAGTACCTCCAGAAAGTGATGCTCCTGGGTAAGAGACATATTTTTTTTGCAAAAACCTGTGGTTTTGTGGAACTGGAAGAATGTATGTATTTTTATTTCTCACTTAATCCTTTTGACCTGTTTCTTTACTCTTACATATTTTATGTTTGTGACTGAGTGTGGGGGAAGAGTTGTCATCCTACACAGCTCATCTTTCCCTTTCTTAATGTTGAGAGAAGAGCAAACTTTTGAGCCAATATGATATATTACTCTTTTTTTTCCTCTTTCTTTTTGCTAAATGGTTCCTTAAAGAATAAATTTGTTTCAGAGTCCATATGGTCATATAACATCACTGTGAGGACTCAGAGAGCCCTGAATTAAATCATGGCTCGTGTGCATGGGACATCACCATTAACATAGGAGTAGTCTCTGTTTAGAAGTTCCCCAAGCCCTTGGTGACTGGAGCTGCTGCATGAACTGTAGAAAGCTTCAACCTGTGTTCTCAAAACTCTAATTGGATTGTGCTGAGCTTTTTCTCAATTTTGATCTCCCCTTATTGAAAAGGTGATGCAGCAAAGAGCTGTTTATTTATTTTGTTTGGTAGCACTCTAACAATAGTCTGTGGGGCCATACTAAACAATCTGAGATTGGCTTGGAGTCAATTCCAGATCCCTCAAAAGGATCCTCTTACCATGCAATGATATATTTCTTTTCTGATACATGGCTCAAAGAGTAGATATCAGGAACCAACCTGTAGATATCAAGAAACAACCTTGAATATCCCAAGCCTCTGTATTAATTGATAGCCTGTAGAGAGCTTCCTCAGTGTGTGATTCCTTAGAGGAAGTCCTCACTTTAACAAAACCTAATCTCATTACAGTAATTCACACAACCTTTATGAAATAAATGTCATATTTATTTTATTCTACTGTCTTGTACAAGACTCATTTGTCACCTTTCTCTAAAGCGAGCAATAAGATGATTTCCAGGCACACTTTACTGAGTAACTCCGCTTATTCTACAGTATAGGTTAACTTGAGCCTGTATCTTGACTGTCTCTGTATGACAGTTTTAGTCCAAGCTTAAATTAACTAAAAATAATGTTACTATTTCAAACGAAGTTAATTACATTTTGTCACACAATCTGTTCCTATACATAAAAAGAATTAATAGTTATTGCTTCTGCAACAGAATTTCAAATGCTAATTTTTAGGAGCTGTAAAATCAGCTATTGATGGAATAAAATCTAAACACAATAGCTTCAAGCTGCTAACACCACTCCCCTAGTCAAACCCAACAGACCCCTTCTACCTTGATTTTATAGTCACAAATGTATTATAGACTTTACGAGTAGGTCACTGAATGTAAGAAATATCTCCATTTTAACAAATGGGATTTTGGACCTGAGTGCCTGTCCATTAATAACATAAAGTATTGAAAACAAGGACAAACAGTGAGAAATGTAATGTCAAGGCCTCTTGTGAAATGTTTCATAACTTCACTAGGTTTGATAGAGAGGTAACAATTATATTCTTAATTTAAAAGATACACCATAGAAAGACTACCTGAGATTTTTTTCACATAGGTTACCTTTTTCACACCTATAGTGTGTAGTATATAGTATATACTATATAGTATGTAGTTTGGGTAAAAATATAAACATTTAATCAGGTTAATAGCTTGTTGCTCTTTAATATGTCTGCACATCTTAGTTTTTCTGCACTGAAGAGTTTGGGGTGGAATTCACTGAGAGAATTAAAAGTCTGTAAGGAGTTCCACAGCATCAAAGACTCTGAAATCTGAAATTAACAGCACTGTAAATCTGAAATGAACAATTTGTCAATTTAGCAATGACTTCAGAAGAAAACTTTCCTAAATTGCATTCTTCTCAGTATTATCTACCTAGTAAATAATCCTTCAGGTCTCTGCAAAATGTAACAGATAATACATAGCAGATACTGAAATCATCTTTAAACCAGTCAGTTGAGAGGGAATTGTGTGTCACTAAATTATTTCTTATTCTTATAAACAGATTTCAGAAATGTGCGAGAAAAAACTAATGCTTTTTAGTAGGTACAAGTTCACTTCTGTTTAGGTTTGAAGAAGCAACCAGTACATCTTGAAGGTTGTTTTTTCTTTTTTCTGTCCTTTTCCTGTGTTCTTTTTTTTTTTTTCCTTTTCAAAAGAGAATAAATTCAGCTTCGGATTTCACCTCAGGGAACTCAGATCACCATTTATTAAAGCTTTTTCTATGCATTTCCAAGACAGAACTTTGAAATCAGAAGACCGGTTGCTCTCTGTTATACATTGGTTCTTGGAAAACATTTTGCACATGAAGTCTGCTGTGTACAAATAAATGGCATTATATTCTTCTCCCCATCAACACCAAAACTATAATACAGAAATGTTTAGAATAAGTGCAATAACTGGTTAAGACCAGATGAAAACTGTACTAGTTGGCTGACTTTGCATCAGTTTTCAGATATGTACTAAGGACATTCAGAAGCTTAAATCATAGCAGAATAAACTCCAACATAAAGCAAGATCTGGTTTTGACAGTGTTCCCATTCTAGTGGGAGGTGAGGCTAGATGAGCCCCAGAGGCCTCTTCCAATCACCGTTCCTATGATTTTGTGACTGACTCTATGATGAAATAATTACATCTTTGTCTTTCAGATAGGTTCCTAAAACAATGTTAGTTATTTGTTATGCACTATAGTGCACTGACCTGGAAACAGCATCACTAAGTTGCAGCATCTTAAAAATTACCTGGTTTGCCTTTATATAAAGAGACATCATAACATGATATGCATACCCATATCGCACAGAGAGACTTTAAAGTATTTCTGGGGCTTGTGCCTCCTTCGATAGTCCAGCCTGCTTGATTTTGAGAGATTGTTGAGACATTGCCGTCCAGATCAAAAAATGTAGTAGTTGTTTAAAGGCAGTATGATCTTTATCTTTTTTCTGAGATATTAATTTTCTGTATGTGACCTTCAGATGAAGCTTAGACTTTTACAGAAAGTTGATATGTTTACTTTCTAGGATTTTCTTGAGAAAAAAGCAGGAAGAAAAGGGTAGATAAACCTTTATATTTGTGAATTATGAGCATGGTTGTATACTGTTTCCACTTTTAATATATAAAAAGGTCCTTTCCTTTTGGAAAAATATTGAAGTGTGTTCTCTTATACTTTTGTTAGACTAGTGTGTCTGATTTATACATACTGATTTTTTAATAAGATTTTAAACACATCAATTCCAAGAATAGTAATAACATTTTAACAGGTCCGTTTGTTTGTATTTTTAAAGATAATATACTATTTAAACAAGCAAAAGCAGTCATTCAGATAGCATATTAAAACTACATCTATTCATATGTAGACTTCCATTATGCTGCACAAATATTCTTTAAGGAATTCTAAAGAAATCAGTGGGAATCCTTCATACATTGGTGGTTTTTAGGAAAGAGACAGATGTATGACCCTCTCGCATAGGCAGTTTCGAATGCCCAATCTTCTTCTAATTCTCTTCCAATCCAGATAAGAAAAGCAGAGTCCCCCTGAGTACTAATTAGGTCTACCTAAGTCATCATTAACAGGTCTGCAAAGTAAAGTATATCAAGCCCCTCTCCCTACACCATGCTGTGCCCTCTCAACCTCCATATATAATATATTGTTGTTTTTCCACCTGGTACAAACTGTAACAAAATCTTCCTTCTCTATGCCTGATCCTGAGCCATTACAAGTAAATTACATTTCTTAAAGGAAAGATTTTACAGGAGGAAGTTAAATGGTGAATTACAATTTTTATGAGGAAAAGACATCAAGATTTAAAAACTTACAGTAGGACTACATAGATTTAGAGATGTGTGAGAGGAATTATTTTACAAGAAATCTTGAGTCTCAATTACTGCCTTTTTGAAATAATTGGCAAAAAGTCTGTCTGATTAAACTAGAAGTAGGGTAAGGCCCTTAAATATGTTTCTATAGCTCTTCTTAAGACTTCTAAAGCTTATGTTAGGGTCTCAAATCTTGTCTGTCTACTTCAGGAATGAGAAGTGTATATTTTCATAGTGGTTATATGTATATTTCACTGATTTAAAATATGTTTTCCAAAACTGTCCCTGTCACTTCTAGACTGATATATTTATATGAACTTTCCCCTTCCAAATTCTGTTTAGATACCTATAAGGGGAAAAAAAAAAACCCTCTGCACTATTACAGCATGTTGTGTATCTAGACATAATTTTACTATTGTTACAACCTCAAGACTGCTTACTGAGAGGGTTATGAAATAATAACTTTATTTAAAGACTCAAATCTTGACATTAAAATATGGAATGCTGGAAAATGTATAGTACAGAAAAGGCACCACCATAGCAAGAAAAAAAAACAAACACCACTCTAAAAACATCTGGAATCTCGCACACATCTTTTTCTATACAAGGGCACCAATATACTTTTTTTTTTTTCTTTTCAAGCTCTATTTTAAACCTCCTTAACAGGACCTACTGATCTTAATACCACTTTGATAATGCAAAGTAAATAGATAAAAAAACCCAACAATATAGTTCATCCAGTATCAGGAAACAGATTTAAAGTCAAATCTGCTGTCTTTGTTCAATATATTGGACAACATTGATTATATACAACAAATTGCATTAGAAGAGCCAAAAGCAATTACTCAGCTGCTGTATTTTTTTTCTTGGTAATGTAATATAACATTACAGAATTAATTTATTAACCATTCAATTGCTTTAAAATAAATGTTTTCTAAAGTTTGTCAGTGAACATGAGGTGCTTATCCACAGATAACCACTGAAAAATTAGAAGATACTGCCCTTCACTTGGGAGCTTGATGTAGGTACTAACAGCAATTCACCTAACACACAGTATGTGTTAGGCTATACTTCTCTTACCATAATTCGTTTTATGTGCCTATAAAATTCAACACAAGGAGACAGTGTGACATATTTTGCTTTCTTCATATATTAATATGAAAAATGTAGGTCGGACTAGTAAGAACTTGTGAAAAGGCCATATTGCATTATCAAATAGATGAATTTCTGTTGGGTAGCACAAGATGTTTCAAGGAAAATGAAAATCATTCAGGGCAAAAGAAGCTAATAAAATGTTTTCAAAGGCCCAAGTCTTTTTCATACTTCTGCAGATGGAGCACCTACTGCAGCAGAAATAAATATAGCAACCATCTAGCTACATCCCTGTCTACCTTTTCCTTCTCAGTGCATATCAATCCACTATCTCACCTTTTTCCATTATTCCCCAGTTCCCCTTTGTGGTACTGATAACAGCGGAGAAGTTCTCTTTCAGATTGTGAGATATAATCAGCAATTATAAAAATATCCCTCTCTCTGCCATTAAGCTAAAGGGCAGAGGATCATGGCCTCAGCACCTCAGTCCACAGTTTTGAGCTACAGTCACTACTGTGAGTTTGAGCTTGTGCAAAATACTTATTATGATCCTCCCCAAACCAGTAATCAAAAGTTTTCAAAAGCTTCATACTGAATTTGGTGGAAGGAGCAACATACACCGGAATAAGAACATACCTTACCTACCTTAGAGACTTCCTCATTAACAAGAATTCCTAAAGGGATAAAATATGACACCTCACTTTCTGCTTCTGCCTCCTCTAGAGTTTATCAAACCATACTGGAAAGTTAAATCTAATAGACTGAGTTTTCTTTGTTTTCTTGTTTTCCTTTTATTTTTTTTAATAAACAAAATTTAAAGCTACCCAATGCATCTTGAACATTATAACATTTTTTCTTAATTTAATCTTTCTTTAGCCACATATGCAGTCAAGTCAGAGGTGAATTTTGCCACTGCTAATGAAAGCAAGCTGAAGCCCTTATCTTTCTTCTGAGATAATTTTCAAGATGTCCAAAGTAGTTAAGCAGTTATTCATTCAATTGTCAATACATTTTTTCAAAAAAAAAAAAAAAAAAAAAAAAAAGTAAAGTTAAAAAAAAAAATATCCAGGGCAAAATTATTTCATTCTTCTGGTATTATTTTAAGTTTTTGATAGGCGGTGTTAGATCTAAAAATAAATACATACATTTTAAAATCTTTCTCCAAAAAGCAAGATCAGGGAAGTATTATGTCTGTCATTTAGGAAAAAGCCTGCAGTCAGTAATTTTTTCTGTTGCTGAGAAATGTGAAATGCTTTCTTGCAACTGTCAAACAAATACACCATCTAAGAACATCCCTCATTGCTCTTTCAAGTCCTCAGTATTACTCTCAGTGGTCTAGGAGGCAATCACAATTTTGAAACATGAGTTTAATTCTAATTTCTCTGCTATTATATGACAGAAGAGCAATAAAACAACTCTACTTGGAACCTGCAGTAAACTCATCTGGTAGACTGAAAGCATTGCAGCCCAAAGGTGTCCCCAGAGAGAAATAAAATAAAACTGAGGAAATGTTGGAACCAACATGCTTATATTTCTTCACATGTACAAGAGTTACTCTGACTTTCTGGAAAAAGGCAATTTTTTTATGCAATGAGCTATTTGTTGGGTCATATTGTCAGGTAAAATAGACTACCCTGAAATAAGGCCCAGGTGTTACAGCCCACCAAATAAAGCTGCTTCTTCTGGGTTTGTATTTGTACCTGGTCCATACACTGTAAATCATCCAATGTCACTCACCAGCTTGTTTTGTAGTGACTCCCAGAGATTCTGAAAGGATTTTTTGGTGGCGTAATACCTAGCATTCAAAGCAGGAGTGACAAAAGCTGGAAAGAAGTAAATAATATCATGTCAAATACAGAACGTGCTGAATGGACTTCAGAATATCTGGATTCAAAAAATTATTCTTCCTAATCTGCCTGGCCAATTGTCTTAAAGTATTTACTTTATATTTATCTCTGTAATAAGTAGCTCTCAATTAGATCTCTAATTGTACTTTAATTTTAGAAGAATTCTATTTATTTTTCTCAAATATATGAACTGTTTAACATTTATTTCATGTTTTACACTACATCCCAGTCCAAACCTGATAAAACATTTACTGACATGATCATTTAACTTTTTAATTTCTAAAGAGAAGTTGACTACACATTTTTGGAATTTCAGAAATGCTCAATGTTTAATTCATTTTGAAGTTGCTTGGAACAGAGGTTTAAGCTATTTTCTTTTGCCAAGCAGGCAACAATTAAAGTATTTTCTCTGTCTAATACTTAGTTTTCTGCTCTGGCTGAACTCAGTTCTCCGTTCTTTTGCAATATATATGTGTCAGACATTTAACAATTAGCCTAAAAATGTCTAGATTTTCAACTGATTCTGAATTGACCTCTCCTCTATTCCTTTCCTGGTCCAAATCTATCATGAAATAAACACATTTTTCCCTTAGGAATTTTGTGTAACTTCCCAAACTGCTGGATTATCTGTGTCTTAAATTTCTATTTTCAAGCACCTGAAATCCAAAAATCCACTGGAGGTTCAACCTTATTATTTAGATCTTTAGATCATAGAAGTTCAAGTAAGTTTACAAGCTTTCTGGACCCTGATTGCACTACATCCAAACCTGTTGATGTTATCTACCTCCTGCATCATAGGCTACAAAGAGTGCGATACAGATCCAGATTCTGGCACCAGACACCATTTAGGGTTTCTGAAATTTGGTTGCTTTATATTATCCGTCTAAGCTTCCCACTGAAATAAAATCTTCACAGTCTATGATATTAAGAGAACAGATACACACATTTCTAGTATTTTAAAAGTTCTAGACTTTCTTGCCTAGCCCCTACCTTCCTCTCCAGAGATGCATGAGGGTCACTTGTGTATCCTATGTCATATCTGCCAGATCCACGCAGACACCTTGGATGCTCTGTGGTGTTTCATGTGGCAGCAGGCATCTTTATGTAAGTAACTGAATTGAAACCATAGTCAGTCTGTTGAATCATTCTGTAGGTTCTGTAAACTCCATTATATGCAGAATGTTTAAAGTCAATCTATCTAATGTCAAATCCTATCAAAAGTGTAAAAATGCAATTCCTGCTGATGTATGTTTACAAGAAAGCATGTGAAAGTCTCCAGTGATTTTCAGTCCTTTACCTTGACCTTAGGCTATTTCTGATGAAATTAAGAATTCCTATGAGATGCTAAGAGAATAAACCTCACTCACAAACTCGAATAAGCTTCATACCAAAATGTATGAAAATTAGCAAACCATAATTTAAGTCTAGGAAGTACCAACTGGGTATGTTCAATTGGTATGTCTTTATTGATTTAGTTAATGTTTGTTATTTAATAATAGATAATATTTTAATGGTAATTAATGTTTAATACTATTTATTAATATATAATACTGACAAATTCATTCTACGATAAGAGACTCATAAACTGCAAACCAAATTTTGTCAAGCCCTTTATCACATGAGATGGAAACCGGACACACACATACACACACACAAATACTGTTTTATGCTGGGATCCATAATGAAGGCTGATATTAAATTTTTTACTGCATCAAGCAATAATTACTTTCTCTCTAGTAAGCTGCATAATTTTTCTGATACCCTTACATAATGGTTGTCATTATCCAGATATTTTCCATATTTCCCTGAAAAATATTAATTTCTGTTTTACAGTGGTTCTTTTAGGTTCAGCACAATCTTACTGTCCTCCTTTAGTAGCAAAGTAATTTTAGCTTGCGTACAAGATTTTGAAGCAATTTTAGCATTAAGTGCTACTGAAACATATGGCCCAATGTTTATCTTGTCTTATGCAACATCAGTTTTATATAATACATTTTTTCCTGAAGCTGTTAATCTCATGAGACAGTGCTTATTTTGCAATTTTCTTACTCCAACTTTTGGGGAGTGGGAAACCAGTTTAACATGAATCTGCATAATGACTGAGAACCACTCTTACTTTGCTGCTTAACAAACCATTAGGCTGACCCTTTAAGATCAAGGCAGGACAAAAGCTTTTCCTTCTGGGTTGACATTCATGATAAGAAGTCTGTTGAAAACCAGGGTTGTGTTTCCTTTCTAACTCATTTCTATGGGAGCTCTGTAATGGAACTGGTGGGAATCTTACCTCCCCTGCATCAGTGAACAAGACAAGGTCACAAGCTAGATATTATAATTCTTTTCCTTCAACTTGAATAATTTCCTGTAATTATGAAACAAAAATGAAAAAAGATGGTCACATATTTATTACCTGTGACTGAATTGAATTTATGTTTGCATTTTGTTTTGCACGTGAATTAGAAATATTTATAAGAAACAATCCTTCATTTTCTAGTTATTAGTAATCAATCAATGCCATGATGGCAAAACGTATTTTAAACATGGATAAAAAAAAAAATGATGATAGCATTCCAGCTTCTCATTCAAACTAACTAGGACTAGGACTGCCATGCAGGTGGTTTTGTTTTTGGTGGTGGATTTTTAACTGTCAGTACTGCTCTGTATGAAGAGCTCCAATTCTGGAGAGTCTTTACAAGACTGCAAACTTAAGCTATCAATTAATATACCATTTATACCATATTACCATTAAATCTGATAAACCATTTTTAAATTACAAGGTCTTTTATTTTAAGTACATTGCAATAGATATTGAAATCAGAATTATTAAAAAAAATCAAATCTATAACCACACCATCTTTGGTAATATGTATCTTCAGAGAGCAACTATCCACTTTCCTAATAATATGTATTTAGTGAAGTATCTGTAAGTTTAGTTCAGCTGTTGTTTAAACAAAGGGGGATATTAATCAAAAGATAAAACTAACCAGACTCGGTTTTGGTTGGTTGGATTGTGCTTTTTAAAGTTGCAGTTATCTACAGAAAAGAAAAAGAAATCATTCTCTGTTTTGTCTCAAATTTCAAATACCATTAGATTAACATTTAAAATAGTTCTTTCTCTTTTTCTCATATCTGAATACTGTACAAGTGCCAGAGACAGCTTTGCTATTTAAATGCAGTCAGTGTTTATTACTCTCTCTATATTGACAGTGATAATTAATCATAATTTTGAGCATCTTTGGGAGATTCCAAAAGAATCTTAAAACCCCAATGAGTAATATTCTTATCCTTTGTATATGGGAACTGGAGGCACAGAGGGGAAAAGAATTTGTTCAAAATCTCACAGTAAATTAGTAACAGAGCCATCACTAGAACATAGGTTTCCTGACTCATATCTCTGCTCTAACCAGAAAATGACCTTGACCAAGTGAGCAAGGAGTTTGAAAAACACACATAAAAAAATATATATATTTTCTATGAGTAGAATGCTTTGTGTAAGATTATTGATTTCAAACAAGTAAAATCCAAAATGTTTTCTTTTAATGGATAAATTAACTGGAAAAAAAATGGAAGTGGGAGTAAGGGTAGGAAAAGAGATATATTCATCTTAGAGATTTTCCTCTTGGCAACCACCATTTTAGAGGTGTAAATAG
This sequence comes from Athene cunicularia, assembly GCF_003259725.1. NCBI lineage: Eukaryota > Metazoa > Chordata > Aves > Strigiformes > Strigidae > Athene > Athene cunicularia. Next base: position 41,779,595 of record NW_020799097.1, read on the forward strand.
AAAAGAAGTCTCCTATCTTTAACCTTTAACAAATAGCTGTGTTAGGATACAAGACAAGTGAAGTCAGGTGTACAGCTACATGGCAAGGTAAATTTATTTGGACCTAAAGAACTTCTGGAACAATATATTTGAAAATATAATTGTACTGTTTTAAAATATTATATCCACTCTCTACCTCAGACCCCAAGCAGCAATGAATTTATTGCCCCCTTCACTGGAGACCCATTCATAAGAAATATGGTGGCAGAAACATCTCTCAATTTTTCTTCAGAATTGGTCCTTTGGGATACAGAATTAAGTGCATGAAATTTTATTGTTGGTTTACTTCCAGAATTTCCCATGTAGTTTTCCCCTGGAGAACAGATACTGACCCAATCTGAGAAGTCCATAGTTCTATGATTAAACTTATTTTTTTCTAAAACATTTTGTTCTATAAATATTCATCTTTTTTTTTTTTTTCTTTGGATCCACATAAAATGAAAATTGTGAGGAATGTTAAGCTACTTGGAGGACTATGGAGCAATAAAGCAGTGTATTTAGCTTTTTGGAACAAAACCATTGTACAAATGGATTGCGATTCAGTGAGAAAGTTTCTACTGATTTCAGTGGGCTTTTAAAAGCACATGGCTAAGTTATATTGCTGCACATCAGTTTAGGTGCTGATTTCACTCTCCCTCCTTTTTTTTTTTTTTTTTTTTTTTTTTTCACAAAGGTAAGTATAACCTTCTCCCTTTTTTTATCCAGTAAAATTGAATTCCCATCTTCTTTGGACTTCCAAGGGCTAAAAAACCCAAATCAAACCAAAATTTCAGGAGTGGAAATGTCTACTTGCTTTGCCATATTTAATTAAAGAAACATTCTCTGAATTTTGGTTTGGTTTGGCTGTTTCACATCTTGGTTTTGTATGCTCAGTGCTGTTGATTTTCCTTACACTTGGCTTTTTACAATACAGGGAAACATACTAAGTTAATTCAGAGAATCAAAATGGTGAATTGACAGAAGGAAAGTATCTTTCTTATGCATGTACAGCAGCACCAAAATTATGACACTATGTCAAACTTAGCCCATGGCTATGCTTGAACCATAATTAATAGTCAGGGAAACCACTGACATGAAATGTAATGGCAGTATCTTTTAATTTATGTAGAAGACATCTTAGCATTTGGGCTAACTTTTCAAAAGTTTCTCAATAAAATAAAAGATTATGGGTAGAATTGGATGTGTTATTCCAGCTGGTGATTGACACCTTCACCATCTGAAAGTGTAACTGTAGAGGTAGCTGCTTCCCACGTCCAGTTCAGCTTTAACAATTCTAAACAGTGTCACTTTTTTGCTTGTCACTAAGTTTTGACAGAAACTAGGGTGATGATGAACATACCAGGATGTGACTTGAGACCTTATCTTAATGAGGACATTGAATTAGTTCATTTAAATGTCTGCTTAGTTATATTACTGCAGAAGACTGTACAGACTTCTTTCAATTTCGACCTTTGAAGTCTAGACTGAGTGGCTTTACATCAAAGGTATATATAAGGGGATTTATGCCAATGTAGAAGGACCATACAGGTTGATGAATCAATAGATCATATATTTGTTTAAAAATACTGAGCCAACATCACTGTAAACAAACAAACAAGCAAACAAACAAACAGAAAACCAGAAAAGGCATCTCTAGAAGACAAATGGTCCTGTTCCAAGAACTAAAGAGTTATTATTTGGAGGTCTTTTCTTGAAGTCCCATGTTAGGTGATATGAATTCCACCATTAAGATACTGAAGCTTAATAAATAGCAGTCTTTCTCTGGAAGCTTTCAACAGGATTTACCCTGAATTCTCTTCATTAAAACACAGGAAACATTTAAGAGCATTTTAATACTACAAACCTAAAGTTGAGGTACATTCAAGGCATTTAAATAGGGTGAGCTGAATCTCACCCCTAAAATTTGCTATTTTATGTTTACTTAAATAATATGCTGTGATGGTTTAAGCCCTGCCGGGACCGGAGACCACGTTGCTGTTGTCTCTCCCCCATCCTCAGGCCGGACAGGCTAGAAGTGAGGCACAAACCCTGGGGTTGAAATAAGGAGAAATTTAATCTAACAGTGTAATAAGTAACAATTTGAACAACAACAATAGCAATAATAACAACAATAAACAGTAATAACAATAAACAAGACAAAAGATATACAGAGAAATACCGCAGTGAACACAGCCAGCCCGCCTCCTGTGCTCCCCGCAACCAAAGCCACAAAGGAAACCTTCCCGCCCTGACGTCAGCATAGTATGAATAACCCAGCTGGAAATCCCTTCCCCCTACTGGGGAAACTTTGCTAAGTGTACACATTGACTACAAACAATATTGAAAGTGTATCCCTCAATATTATGTAAAAATCCTGAATGTTCACTACCTAACAATGTAGAAAAAGTTGATATGAAGTGCTAAGCATACACAGTGTTAGTACTCCTGCCCCTTAGGTTAATCAGGATCTAAACACAGAAATCCTTTCCTGCAGACAAGCACCAATCTCTGTTTTTTAATGAACACGATAAGTATTAACAAAGTTTAAACTAGACTGTGACGTTGTGGTGTTTCTCATAATATATTTATGCTCTTCACTTTAGGGGAAGAAAGCCATAAACATCTTTGCAAAACAACATATTTTCTTAGCAGTGGAAGCTAGTGATTAGTTTGTTACTGGCACGGACATGGCCAAAGACTGAAAATGCAGTATTTGTGTAAAATCACATACAAACAAAAGCAACGCACACAGTCACAGGTACAGGTACAGGGGGAAAAAAATCCTCCTAGGTCAGTAAACAATTTTGAGTATCTAGTTTAAAGAACTTTAATTACTTTGGCAAAATGAAAGGCTTGGTGTGCTATGGTTGCTGTTTATAAATATAGATGGGTAAACACAGGAGAGGGAAACAGAAGTTCCATGCTGAGTCAGATCAGAGATGTGGTGAGCAGAGAGTCCCTTTCAAGGCAGAGGTTTAGCAAGGCTTAGTGTAGGACATCAGCTGTCAGGACTTAGCAGTTAAAGAATTTTCTGAGGCTACACCTGGACCATCATCTTAAATTATATGTCTGCACAAGACTAGGAGCAAATAAACACCATCCAGCATCTGTGAGAGATATTCCAGCACAGACGTATACTTTCCAGGGAAGCTGTATAATCTTGATGCAGCTGAAGATGACCGGAGACCTATTTGTCTCATTTCAACCCTGAGGGTCTATGTATTCATTTTAATGGAAGCTGAGCATCTTGCCAACCTTGGCCTTAGACTTCTCAGTTTGGGCCATCAGCTGGAAGAACATGTTTAGAGAGGTAGTCCACAAAATCATTCTTCCCCAGTAGGAGGAACAGATGGAGAGTCAGTCATGCCATTGCTGTGACATGATTATATGCAAGTCCTGATTACTCAGATAATATGCTGTTAGATGATAGCATGGAAGCCTGATGTAGAGAGATGCAGTGAAAACGCTGAGCTCTTGTCAAACTATTTCTATAAGGGATTTTATTTTTCATAGGAAAATTATACTAACAGTATTGCCTTTGCCAGTAGTGGGATATCCTCTTGCTGAGACAAAAGGCCAAAATGGAAATCATGTGACAATCCAACACTTTGTCATAGTGAAATGTGGCATCATTTCAGAATACCCTAATGACCTTGAAAACATTAGATATATTTGCACTAATTTGACAGGGATACTTTTGTCTATATACAATAGTGTTTCGTTTCACTCCACCACTCTTGACTAATGGAACTAGCCCACAAATGCGTGAATAAATTGTAAATTGCAGAGGTTTAAGGAAAACCATGCCACATTCTTTATATATTTCTTTACACATTTCTTTACAGTATGTAAACCATGATTATCATTCTGCTCAATTGAACTGGGTACCTATAAGGTTATTTTAAAATTACTCTCTTCTTGACTGTCTGGTTTGTTGGTTTTTTGTTGGTTTTAAGTTGTTGTTTGGTTGTTTTTTTTTTCTTGCCTGGGGCACTTGCTGCTCCTTCATTTTAACTTTGTTCACCCACTGTGAGAAGTCTAAGCAAAACTGTTTAAAAAGTAAGGTACCCATTTTCAGTGTTATGCAAATGATACCAAAGCTAAACCTTGGATAACCTCATCTTAAGTGCCAAGTCTCACCTTCCCTGGGTGATTCATTAGTGGAATCACAAAGAGGCCATGAGCTCTCCTCCTCCCCCAGGGGACCACCCAGCTTTGTCCATATGGAGAAAGTATTTCTGAAAGATTTGTTTTATACCTAGAGCAATACAAACTTGACATTGTCTTTAAGCACACTCAAAAAGAAGAGTTGATATCGAGTAAATACAATTTCTGACTAATCAGGAAGACTAATTTATATCATGAAGCATGTCTCAGACAGCCCTCTGCCTGCTAAAATATCTCAAATCATGTCAGATTTTAAACCTTTCTCCAGTGACAAGTTTGCAGTGTTTTGTCAAGACACTCAATTTATCCAGATGGAGTGACAGTTCCTTCACAAAATCCATTATAAGTGCAAATATGAGACTAAGTGGGACTGAGTCTGCTAAGATGGAGTGCAACCAGAAGCTGTAATGTTTTGAAAAGAATTGCGGTCTATAATTGGAACAGAATGGATTAAATTCATTTTGGTGTGACTCCCTCAATATCTGTGGATTTACGCCTGTAATAACATTATATGAAGAAAGCAGTTTGCCTTTCCTTTACACAAGTTGCATACATTTCCCTGATTGTATCTGAATTAAAATCAATGAGATTTCAATGGAATAACCACATCACAAATTTTCATCCAATGTCATCTTGTACCTTAGCCACTTACTTAGAAATTTGTGAGGTCTTTATAACTTGTTAAACTCACTGAAAATCTGAATTAAACGTTTTCATTTTTTTCACCTATATTCTTATATAGATGGAAGGTGTTACTACCTATATAATTTTTCAGGAATCCATTTACAGATCTTTTCATTGCTCACATATCTTTTTCCTCATGGACGAAGGATCTCAAAGATATCCCAAATCAGAAGCAAGTTGCAAGAATCCTCTAATGTCATGTTTCATGAAGAAAATCCTGGTAGCAAGTATTACATTATTTTCCCAGAACAAGTAATCTTTTTTAGCCTCTAAACGAAGTTCAGTTGTTTGCTGAGAAGAATGGTAGCCATGCCACAGTTATTTAAAAACTTGTCTTCACACTGCTGCCCAGTAAATCAAGCAGTGGTAAGCAATCTAAAAGGGAAAACAAACAGTTTGTCCCAGCACACTGAAAGTGCAGTGTAAGCACCAAGCTGGTAAATTCTAGTGTCATTAATCTTTTTCTACAGGAATCCCTGTCACCATCTCTGTGTTGGTGACACATACTCAAGTCTGCTTTGAGAATGAAGAACCACTTTGCATTGTTTTGAAATCTATCTAGCTTCATGGTTTTTTTTTTTTTTTTTTACCCTGGTAAAATCAAAACAACTGGATGATAAAAGATCACACATTTAGCTAGTAGAGTGTTTCTCAGGTTCTGCCTCTCAATGTATCATCTTTCCCTTTTGTCTACCTCAAAAAAATATGAATTATGACTCAATACAAACTTACATTAAAGTTTGGCAATTCTTCAAGAAAGGCTTTATGAAAACAAAGGTACATCTGTTTCATTTCCATTACTCTGTGCATATTCTGGTGCATTCTGTTTATGTCCTAAACCTTTATTTCTAGTTGTTACTACCTAAAATAAAGTGCTTAATATCTCACCTTAAATGGTTCCCTTATTAGCTAAAAGACATGCAAATAGCGTGATTATACATTAATTATAAGATGTAGCCTTTTCCCCAGTCCTCCATCAGGCTGTTCCATTCTCTCCCAGCATGACTGATTTCGCACTCCCCAGGGTAAGGGTAATGTAAGTATCACAGCAAAAACACCAGCACAAAATGTGTTAAAACCCTAGAATGATACCAATAGGTGGATTATCTAGGTAGAGTACTAATTTTTTCTTTGTAATGTGCTGTCAGAGCTCACACCATTTGGGAAAATTTAACTGAAGACAATTATTGGAACAGATGAGACATAGGATAGAAATTACACTATGCTTATTCTCAGATAAGTAACCTGGACACCACTGAGTCTTGAAGAAAAGAACATTATAATTCTTACACAGTAAAAAATGCTCAATGTAGAAGCAAAGTAACCAGACATCAGAAAAATGAAAACTAATCATACTCTGGTAAACTAAGCCCATTCAGAAACTGAAGAACATAGAGGGAAATTTCCTTTCTCAAGATATATATCCCAATGTCATTGTGAAAAAGAACTAATTACATACATAGCCTCAAGTCTGTCCATTAAACCAAAAGCACATTGTCCCAGAAACAGAAGTAAGTGTTGGTAGTGGGTATGTTCAAAAATGCTGAGGTTATGGGGAGACAGCACATCTTTCCTCAGCCTACCACCAAAGTCACCACTGCATCATCAGTACAATAGATGAATGAAATTAAGTTAATGAAAGACATTCCACACGTAAAACTTGATAATATCAGAAGCTATATTTGATCCACCATCTCTGGAAAGATAAACAAACAAATATATAAGTGCATAACAACATTTGACAAGATTTGTACTTTAGTTTTTGTATGAAAATGTTTATCTGTGACATATATTAGTCAAAGTTAATACAGAAAATAAATACAAAGAGAACATAATCATTTATCTTATTTCAGTATGTCACAGTAATTGCAAGGATCTAAAACTCCAGAGAAGATTAAAACCATCAACAACAAAACCCTGGTCTCCATGTTTTTGGTAAATGATTATTCTCTATAGTTTGAATCTATATCATAAAACATTTCTTCATAACTATTTGTGAATTATTAATGTTCCTTCATGATTGTGTGACAAGAAATTCTCAGCCTTTCAACCTTTAAAAGTATAATTAATTTATACTCCTGGTGGAGCCTTTTCTTTCTTTTTTTATCTTTAATTAAGGTACCTTAAATTAATAGAAATGTAAGCAAGTAAGAAAAGATAGTTGGAATATATATAGCACTTAATCAAGTAAAAAAGAGAAGGCATTCAACTAATATCAAATTAAAAACTAATTTTGCCTCAGTTACCAAACTGCCTAAATATTTCCCACCAAAATAGACATAATAAATGATCTCTTTCAAACTTTTATTTTGTTTAAAAGTAATGAAATAGCAGTGCAATAACAATGGAGGTAAACATGTAGAAAGGAATAATTCAAACTATCTCAATATAATTCAACTCAGATATTTGTTGATTTCCTACAGTTTGTTGGTTTTTTTTTTTTCATTCAATAATATTATAAATATTAACTATATGAAAATAATTTGCATAGATATATCCTAGCAAAATTCTTTGATTTATATGGAAATATCACACAACTTCAGAGCAATGCAAAACAGGAAGCAGGTCTTCATTAAAAATATCAACAGTTCATAGAGTTAGATGATAATATTGATATCTCTCTTTGTTAATCAACATGAAAACTTACAGAAATATAGTTAATGGGACCAGGCTAGACCTAGTCTGCAGTAAAACTCCCAACATAGAGGATATCTTATGCAGTCCAGAACTTTGAATCATAACGAAGTCACCACAGAAGCCAAGGATGAGGTTTTCATTCTGCTCAACCTCCACTGTAGTTAACATTGTAATTTAAAGTTAAAATATATTAATTTAATTGAAATGTGTTTAACAAGCACTTGTTGTGCACTGTAATCTTTGTTGCCTTGACGTGGCAAAAGAGAGAGAATAAAATGAACTGAGTAGACCACATATAAAATATATTCATAGGGAATTAGGGCATATGGTGAGATGCAAGATACTACTTCAAAATGTCATTCTTTAACGATGAAATGTTGAAATAGCTGCAGCTAGAAAAATACTTCAATGAAGGTAAGTTATAATGGTTCATTGTGGTTTATAATATCTTTTTGTAGAACACAATTCCAAAGAAAGAAGAAATTTTTTTCTTTGTTATTTTTTCTCCTTCTTATGGTGTGAAAGAATTTTAAATTAATGACTTGGCTTGTAGGTTGTAAGACACCATTGGTGGAGCTTCGTACAAAAGCCAAAGTACATGATCAAAACCAGTTCAGCTCCACAGATAGGTGTGTTTTTACTACATACTTGACTTGTAGCCAGGTATAAAGTCTGTTCACATGTTCATGTATGCTTTGGCCTATTCTAGTGCATGCCAGACTGGTTTATTTGGTGTCTGGGTGTGGAGGAAAGGCTGATTCACTGCTGAACCCCTGTACAATTGCAGTGTGTTGACAACCATAACACTTACTCAGAAAATTCTATTCCTTTGAAACATGAAAAAGATGACACATCTGTTGTTCTGACACCTTTAGATTTCATACAAAAATCCATAGATTATTTTTATTTTCTTCTGTATTCAGACTCTGCATAATGCTGTTGAATTTCTGCATTCTGTGGGTAGTTCAAGTCCATGGTTTGAGCTCTTAGCTCGATTAGTGACTGAGTCTGTGTTTAAATTAACAGGAATTATGGCCTAACATTTGAAAAGGAAAGAGTTTTTGCTGAAGATCTAATGTGTATACTGTATACGTTTTAAAAGGGTTTACCTCAGATTAAGTCCATTCTGGTCTGATAGACTAGACCACGCCCTTTAGTTTAGTTCTCTCCAAAAGGAATCCTGTTGACACCGCTGACTTCCATGGGCTGCAGGGGCACAGTGTGACCTCTCACCATGGACTGCAGGGCAATCTCTGCTCTGGCATACCTCTCATTCTCCCCCTTATTTCTTCAACTGACCTCAGTGTTTGCACAGACATTTCCCTCACTCCTCCTCTTACTCTCAGGTTCCCTTTCTTAAATGTGTTATCACAGAGGTGCTGCCACCTGTTTGGCCTGGCCTTGGCCAGAGGCAGGTCTGACTTGGAGCAGGGGAAGTTTCTAACAGCTTCTCACAAGAGCTATCCCTCTAGTTCCTGCCCTGCTACCAAAACCCTACAACACTCAAACTCAATACAGCTGGTTGACTATTTTAGTTCTGAACCTTTCTCCCCACTTTGACGTACTCTCACACCACATCTCATTGCATGCACTCCCCACCATTTGCACTGCAGTGTAAACACACAACAGGAAAGATAGGGAGAGAGTCTTTATCAGGGAGTGTAGTGATAGGATGAGGGGTAATGGTTTTAAACTGAAAGAGAGTAGGTTTAGATTAGATATAAGGAAGAAATTCTTTACTGTGCGGGTGGTGAGACACTGGGAACATGTTGCCCAGAGAAGCTGTGGCTGCCCCCTCCCTGGCAGTGTTCAAGGCCAGGTTGGACGGGGCTTTGAGCAACCTGGTCTAGTGGAAGGTATCCCTGCCCATGGCAGGGGGTTTCGAACTAGATGATCTTTAAGGTCCCTTCCAAGCCAAACCATTCTATGATTCTATTCTATGATTGATGTTTAGGAGCAATGAATGCTTTAAGGTCAGTCTTTCCGTATAAATGATAGCATAGGTTGGAAAGAGGTAAGTTTAAAATGGAGTTAGGGATACTGGAAGATGAAAAGCTCAAGGCAGATCTCTCAGTGTAATGTGTCGGTGAAAATAGTAAATGATGTTACTAGGCAGCATTACACAAAAGAGCTAACTCTTAATCAGCCAGAAAACAGGTTACAAAACTGGTCTCCCACATCTTAAATGAGTTTTCTAAGTACATGTTATTGTAAAACAAGTCTCCTTGAATCTTTGTTATTGGAATTAAATTATTTCTGAGACAGAGTGCAAATGATCGAAGCCTCCAAGGCTGCCAGATACTGAACTAAAAAGGAGGTTTATCTGCACTTCCACACTACTGCAATGAATGTTTAAATATTCACAAACTGAAGAACAGTGTCAACAGAGAAAACATAGAACATCTCTTACATGCACAGACTGTGTACCTCATAACTTCTGGTAAGTGGGAGTTGTGGTCTCATGTTTCCTCAGGCAGAATTGACACTGTGGATAGTTGAGAATTTTTGTTCCTAACACATAGCTAAAAATAGGATGTCACATCCTGTACTGTAAATCCAACTCCTAATAAGGATGATTATTATTTTACTTAAAATCTTTGGCATGTTCAAATTACATGGGTAAATTGTCCTGAGGCAACTAAACTCTTTTTCTTCCCAATAAATTCAAAATATTTTTGATTACCTCTGCTCTGAAGGAGGTGTTGTCATTTAACATAAGTGAGATCATCACAGGAAAACCGTCTTTCTCTCTGGATATATTATATGACAGCTCCAAGAATGATCACTGTCCTTGGAAAAGACATCTTGTCAGAAAGTAAAAGAAGCTTTATGTATTTACATCGGCAAAGATTATGAAATGAATGACCCAGATTAGTAATTTTTATATGCTGCATAAAGAGTGAGGAGACAGAGTGCTCTCTAACCCAGAAAAGGAAGGCATTAAGAGAATTCAGTGGCTGAAAGAGAAGCTAGAAAAATAAAAATGGAAATGTCAAAAAACTGATATATTTTTGCCATTCAGGACTGTAACATCTCTGAAAGGATTATGACACGTACTCTTATTACCTGGGACTTTGATTCAAACTTGTTCCATTTCAGTGATAAGTTACTGAACTTGATACCAACAGTGCTTGGAGAAACTCTTTGCCTGTTACTATGCATGAAGTCAGTTTTGATAAAAGTAGGTCTCCTGACCTTAAAACCTGTAATCTAAACTCACTTCAGATTAGCAAGGCAGTAATGCTCTTACAAGGCTGGAGGATTTGATTCATATTTAGTTGAAAGATATTCAGTGTTATGATTTTTCTTTATCTCTTGTGGTAGATCAGAGTAATGTATCCTTCTTGCCATGTATGGAATCATGCGGAATGATCATGATCATGAATGATCATGTGTTTGGGATCTGCACCAGAAATGGTTATGTTAGATATGGGGTGAAAAATAATAACAAACAGACACATTCTCCTTTCTAGAAAACTGAGTATGAAGTTCAGACTTTTGAATGATTTGCAGTTCATTCAACTCACAGTCAACTTAATAAATTAAAAGAAATGTTTATCTATCCACATGGGCAAAACAAAAGTGTTTGCATGCCTTTAATCCTCAGTCTCTCAGAGACCACTTTTTATGGTATGTTTTGTCATAATCCAAATAGTTACAAGTCAAAGGCTCTTTAAGTATCATTCATGTGGTTCATACTGATAAATGTCCTTCACGGAAATGGAAGTTGATTTATCACTTGCTGAACATTGAAGAATGTACTGTTTGCTGAGCAAAAAAGAAGTCTTCATGTAAGGATTAAGATGAGCTATATCCCATTTATTTTATTCACTAGGATAGGCCTGTGCAATGCATGCAACATGTTCTGTTAACAGAAATATTTTTAACCTACAAGATAAATGCAGCTGAAAAATATTAAGTTTATGAGTGAAAAATGTCATTTTTACATTATTTGACTCACAGTTGAGAAGACTGAGGGTCTACAAGTCTGTCAGTAATCTTGAGGTAAGAGTATTTGAGGCACACTACCTTTTTGTTTTAAAACATAGGAACATGAGGGGGTTTTGTTTATTTTTAGCCAAAACTTCATGTTCTCAGGAAATCCTAAATTTCTTTTCTTTTTTCCCTTTCTTTCCCTACCAGATGTCGCAGGAGGCCTTATTTTTGCAGGACGAGAATGAAAGGCATAACACACAGCAATATGGTTAACAGTCAAGCTCTGACGTTTATTAGAAAAACAAGTTTTTGTATATTCTTGTGACAGCAAATCCATGTGTTGCTCTGGCGCATGCTCATTTCAAACAATCGTTCCTCTCAGCACTTTCAACAAGCGCTACTAAGCGTGCACAACCGGTAGATAAATTTCTGCTTTGTTATTCTAAAGTTTTCCTTATTATCTGTTTCTTCCCTAACGAGCAAAAATACTTTCGCTTTTAGCCATCATTAATCTAGACGCTGTTAGTCTTCTAACACAAGTGCGTCATTAATTTAGACATCGTTAATCTTCTAACCTGAATGCTGATGACACTTTTACATTGTCAGTGACGCAGATGGTTCGTGACCCGGCATACGCACCCACATCCAGATACGCATCCTCTGGGACCAAACTCAGTTGCTGGTCTTTTTCCATCAAAGTCATGAATATTTTTTGATAACTGGCTGTTGTAATGTTGACTCACAGCTGATGTAATCTCCAACTCAGCTAAATTGTATCCCATGCTATTTATTTATTAATCTTTCTCTTTAAATTATTAATAATCTTACAATTTCACTAAGCAAAACAATTTAAAAAGTGATGGAAGCTATACAATCAAGAATATGACAAATAGTTGGGCTGGTGAAAGAAAACATCTCAGTAGGACAGTGTGATGGCAGATGAGCATTAAGTTTTGTTAATCAAAATCAAATCAAGTTGTGGATCTGCCAATAGCTACCACCAATGTACTGGGGAAGAAGCAGCAAATACTGCAGAACTCAGAAAAATATTTTACTGTGAACATATCTAATGGACTATTAGATTAAAAAAAAAAATAAATATTACAACCTAGTTTCGACCTTATGAGACCACACTTTTCAATGCTTCAGATTCAATGAAGGTAATTAATTAGGTTGAGTGAATCAGTTACATAGTAAATGAATACAGATTAGACATTTAAAAGGTATTCTTTAAGAATTCATTGTACAATGCAAAGTACATCTAGAGTTAGAGGAATGTCCTACAGAATGGAAGAGATAAAATGAAGAGGTTTTTACATAGATAAATGGTTCTTATAGTCTAAAAAAATGTATTATGCTATTCTTTTTTTGTGTAAGAATTTTTAAACCTCTCTTCAGACTTTTAACTGTAATATTTTTAATTATAATTTTAAGCAGTGTCAATAAAAATGTATAGAGAATTTTCATAAGCTTTTTACTATTGTATACTATAGTCAAATAATGTTAAATAAATATCTAACAATTCATAACATAGCATTGTCCCATTTATATGAGAGAATAATCAGTTATTTCTGTTTGACAAGCCAAGCTACAGGAAACAATTTCATCTGAGCATTTTTCAAGACACACAAGTAAAAATCATCAAAGTATCCATGTATTCTCAGATAAATTGTTCTTTTACGCATTTGCTTTTTCAAGGTCTTTGCCCATATATAGAAATATAAGGGAGTAAGCCCTTCAGCCTGTATGGACTGCTTGCGCCATGGTTAACATAACATGACCATTCAAAGGATGTCAGGAAGAGTCAAAGAAATCACAGACTAGTCATGTAAATAGTTTCCAGGAGCAGGCTTTTCAACAGTCAGTGTTTTATGTGATTGACATATTAATACTTCTATTAAAAAAAAAAAAAAAAGTTTGTACACATCATAATGACTATTTTTAATAGTACACATTTTAGCCCTTGAAATTTCTGTAGATGTGTAACATTTTGTCTCATCCTATGTTGTAAGTCATCACTTTTCCAAATTTTTTGTAACAGTTCTTTACATATTTGCATTAAACCATCACTGGCTAAATAGCTTAAGCATTTTGACAGAAGATACAATATACAATCCCTCCATCCCCTGCTTAACAGCATCATCAATCTTTTAAACCAAAGTTAAACTTAAAAAAAGTGGGTTGTATGTTGCACTCTCATCCTTTTCCAGATCAAAATTTACTCTCACCTGAAAAGTGTATGTTTGGAGAGGAAAGAACAAACTCTGAGTCTTACATACCTTTGAAAAGCTCTAAACATGGAACTTTTTAATACAGATAAGTAAGTTTTCTCTTTTTGACAAATTTTAAAAGAAACTGTTTCCAAATTGTAACAGAAGCATGTTTTATTGAATGAGCATAGCAAATATCTTCAAGACTGAGTCCTTGTGCAGGAAAGTCACTGTAAGACTTTCTACTATATGTTATGGACAGCGTTTTAATGTAATCTAGTCACAAAGCTATCAGGAATCTCTGACTGCAGCAAACCAGAAAGCATAATTTCCACAAAGATTAGTGGGTGATTTACTTCTTAACTGAATCAGTGTGAAGTCATATTTCCTGCAGTTTCTTCTCACTGCAATTCTTCCATCTCCTCCAACACCTTTTGTTAATTGTCCCAGTATTCCCAGCTTCCATCTACATAAACTATCTTTGCAGTGAATAAAGAGACATTAGTTTTAGCTGGTGCCATGTGTCTTTACTGGACATTGTTTCCTCATTGCTGATGAGCTGAATGGACCCATGGGTTCTGAGACTCTGCAGCTCTAAGGAGCTGCATTTTTGTACCCTGTGTAATGCTGTCACAAACATAATTCCTTTAGTCATTGGAACAAAAGATTAATGAGAAAAACTGAAAGACAAAAGTAGACTTCATGACTGTATAAACAATTTTCTTAGGTGAAAAAGCTAACATTTGAGACAGTTAAAGGGTTCTTGTACTTCCAAAGATAGATATCAGCTGACAGGCAAAATGTGAGAACTACGTTATCTAAATTTCATGTAGGTTCCAACAAGGTCTTTGTTTTGGATCAGGAACTAAGCTGTTTCTAGGAATGTCCTCTAAGGGTTTTATAGATGTTATTAAATTTCTCAGTGTTGTTAGTATTGCTTCACTTCCAGTTATATCAGTAACCATCAGCCCTCACTAACTCTTGACTTGTGTAAGGGCAGACTTCACATTACTTAAAGGCCTGATTCTTTCTAGTGTTGCATTTCGAGAAATGCCTGTCTTATTACTGAAAAAGTGACAGTAAGAGTCTGTATGTTTTTGGCTGAAAAGTGTATTATGGATATTAGAAAATTCTGGACTATTGAAACTTTGTGAGAATGAGATTGATAACTAGGATGAGTCAAGGAGAGGCCTAAGGATCCTTATTTTGCAGAGAGTCATTAATAAGACCTTTTAATCCAAGTGTAGATGCCTACAATATTAATTCAGAAATAACTGTGCATCATGTTGTTATTCAGATGATTACATAGGTATGATAACAGTGCAATGATAATCATTGTTTTGTTAAATATAGTGCTAAAGAATCTGGATTGCTTCTTTCATCCACAGCAATCATGAAAATCACAGACAGAAGGTATTTATCTTACCCCTGCACTGGTGAGGCTGCCCCTCGATTCCTGTGTTCAGTTTTGGGCCCCTCACTCCAAAAAGGACATTGAATGACTCGAGCGTGTCCAGAGAAGGGCAATGAAGCTGGTGCAGGGTCTGGAGCACAGGTCGTATGAGGAGCGGCTGAGGGAACTAGGGGTGTTTAGTCTGGAGAAGAGGAGGCTGAGGGGAGACCTCATCGCCCTCTACAGCTCCCTGAAAGGAGGTTGCAGAGAGCTGGGGATGAGTCTCTTTAACCAAGTAACAAGGGATAGGACAAGAGGGAATGGCCTCAAGTTTTGCCAGGGAAGGTTTAGACTGGATATTAGGAAGCATTTCTTTACAGAA
Organism: Athene cunicularia; assembly: GCF_003259725.1. Classification (NCBI taxonomy): domain Eukaryota; kingdom Metazoa; phylum Chordata; class Aves; order Strigiformes; family Strigidae; genus Athene; species Athene cunicularia. Next base: position 41,795,022 of record NW_020799097.1, read on the forward strand.
CAGGTTGTCAGGTGTTGGAATGGGCTGCCCAGGGCAGTGGTGGAGTCCCCATCCCTGGAGGTGTTCAAGAGTCGCGCTAACATAGCGCTGAGGGATGATATGGTGTAGATGGGAACTGTCAGTGTTAGGTTAAAGATTGGATTAGATGAACTTCAAGGTCTTTTCCAACCTAGGTGATTCTATAATTCTATGATTGTATGATTTCCTGTACTGAATGAAAAGCAGTTATCCCTACCTTTAGGAGACTATACATATGTCTATACCTATATAGTTTCTTGGCAGCATTTTAGAATAGAGAAACAAGGCCCCTAAATTTTATATGTTTCCTGACATTTACAAGTTTTATTATTTAATGAAAGTTTTAAAGCCCTATTAAAAGTACATACTTAAGAGAAAAATTTAATAGAATGGAAAAAAATGACAGAGGAAATCACGAGTGAACTGCTGGAACAGAAGCAGTCTAGTGAAGGTGATCACCCTTCCAAGATTTCATTATTAGCAGAAAATTATCATGGTAGCTGTTGTTGTTATAAGGAATCCAAATTATATCCCTGAATGTTTCCACCATGAAAGACAACCTTAAAACCCATGACAGGATACATAGAAATTCAAGTTCATGGACTTAGCAAATGCAGTCTTTCCCAAATTACCTCCAGTGTTTTACTCCATATTTTGGAATAAGTGTTCTCCTAACTGACCATCAAATAGTTGTATGGTCATCTGGTACAACAAAAGGGAGAGTAACACTAACAGTAGATGAGGTCAGTCATGACCTTGTTCACCTGAATCTTGAAAAACTCCAAAATTTGAGATTCTCCAAACTATCCGGACAATCTTTTCCAGTGCTGCAGTTTCTCAACTCCCCCCCCC
>NW_020799097.1:41795941-41804199 GCF_003259725.1 Athene cunicularia
CCCCCGCCCAACACTTCTCTAATGTTCAATTTGAACCTTCCAAGATGTTATTTGTGTTTATTTCTCCTTGCTATACTGTTTGCCACTTCTGAAGAGTTTTCCTCCATTGTCTGTTTTACTGTTGTTTTGTTTTTCATAAACCCAAATATTAAGTAAGTTCAATGTGTTTCAAAACAGATTATTCTTATATTTTGGTTTTGATTGTATGGTAACTAACCAGTGAAAAATAATATGGTTCTTTACTTTGAAACATAAATAAAATTATCAGTGCGCAAGAACTGAATCTATACTAATATACTAAATAAGATTTATTCCCTAGCCCTGGAACCAATAGCAAAATCTGGCTAGTTCTGTAATATTAAACTTTCTTGGTGTTTAATACAGGGTGGCCCCAAATAGATGGCATGCTGGGAAAGATTCCTGGGCTGTGATCTGTGTGGGTTGTGACTAAACTTAACTTGAAAATTTGGAATGCTACTTAGCCTGACACCCCTACAATCACCACCTGCTCTTTTAGAAGACAGAAAAAAAATTTTTAAAAACTCCACCTTAAAATTGAATTTAAAGGTTTTGTTTAGCATTGGTTATTTTATTTGCATAGATACAGTTTGTTTGGTTTTTTTTTTTCAGTTGTTTCTGAAAATTGTTTACTCATACCAGCCAGAAAGAGAGAATGGAAGAGAAATCTTTTGTGTGTGAATTAATGTTGTTAACAATGGCTGTCAAGGTCTACTTGTGCAATGACGCACTTCAGAGAGGCTACGATCCCCAGGTTAGGAATTAGAAATTCTTTGTTCATTTCTCAGTTTTGTCACTGACTTTGAAGAAAACACTTCATGACTCCATACTTCAGTTTCCCCACCAGTAAAATGCAGTTATTTCTTCTGCTCTTTAATTTCAGGCCCAATGCAACTCTCACAGCACTGAGTGATAAAACTCTCAAAGATACCTGCAGGGACAGAAAAGTCATTGTACACTGAACATTTGTGAGATGCCAACAGCCAGCCCCTGTTATTTCTGTAACAGTTTTATTTTATCATTACATGAATAAACAAACACAACAATATTGTTTGCAATGACCATGGATGATTTTTCAACAAGATTTTTTAATATCAAATTTTCTCAATCTCTAAGGAAGGGGAAATCCCCTGCTTTAGAAAAGACAAAATGTGTGTACCAATGCAGGGACAACATCAGAAGAAAATTAAATCCTTCTCAAGAGAGGAGAGCAACAGTAGAAAACTTGCCAGCATGTAAAAAATGAGAGAAAATATTACTTTCAAACAAAGCGGAGTTGAGAGAGTGGGAAGATTATCTCATCACACTGACAAGGATCTTGCCGAAGAATTTCAAGAAGTGAGACCTTGAAAACCATCCTCAGTGGGTGTCCTTCCTCCATTGGTTACTGCTGTGTAGCACCAAAGGAAAACCAAACCCAGGATGCAGGGGTATTCTTTACCAACTACGCGAAATGTGCATGCAGGGAAAGGTTGCTAAGAAGGTTTCTTATTTTGGTGGCTTTTGTGAAATGTGAGTACCTCTCAAACTGTGTTCTTAGATCTAAAGATGTGTCTGGGATTCTATTATTTTCTAAGGATCATTTATAGGGCACTTTTCTGGAGATGAACTTCAGGAATGAACATTAGCAAAATAATTTATATTTTGAAGAACAAAAATTCTGATCCCGCACCTTAATTTTACACCATATTTTGCAGTTTCTGTTTTATGTTCTGTTCATTTTGCTGGTAACTGAATATAGTTCCTCCCTCCCCCAAATCTATGGTAAATCCAAGTAATATTGCTTAAGGCTAGTAGGGCCCAAAAGTCCATAATAACACAGGCACAACATTATTAGAAACTGGTCATTTCTGGAGATCAAAGGAGGCATAAAAAGAATGTACATGTTAAGGAAATTAAAAATAAATAACTGTGTGGATAAATGAATTTAAAATGTGAATATTAAGATATGAAGAAAATAATCTCATAAATTAAAACATACTGGAGAACAGAGACTAAAACCAATCCAAGTATGGACATTATTAATGACATAAGAAAAAAAAAAAAAAAAAAAAAAAAAAAAAAAAAAAAAAAAAGAATGCTAGTCTAATTGAATTAGCTCATAAACAGTACAGAAATCCTAAAAAATGGAAAAATAGAAAATTGAAAGATAATAAAAGCATCTAAAAACTTTCTTTAAAGGCAAGAAATATTGTATGCTTTGACAAGAAAGACACTGTCAAGTCTATTTGTTGCATTTACTGAGCACAAAGGTATAAATATCTGTTGTGTGGGATAGTGTCAAATGCTATGCACAAGTCCAGGTAGATGACATCAGTTGCTCTCATAAGTGAACTCTAATAAAGTAAGAGCAACTGATGTCATCTACCTGAACTTGTGCAAAGCATTCGACACTGTCTCACACAACATTCTTGTCTCTAAATTGAAGAGACATGGGTCTGATGGATGGACCACTTGGTCGATAAGGAATTGGCTGGATGGTTGCACACAAAGAGCTGCTGCCGATGGCTTGATGTCCAAGAAGACAGCAGTGACGAGTGGCATTCCTCAAGGGTCAGTGTTGGGACCGGTGCTGTTTAACATCTTTGTCAGTGACATGGACAGTGGGATCAAGTGCACCCTCAGCAAGTTTGCTGACAATACCAAGCTGTGTGGTGTCATTGACACACTGGAGGGAAGGGATGTACCATCCAGAGGGACCTTGACCGGCTTACGAGGTGGCCTGTGTAAACCTCATGAAGTTCAATACAGCTAAGCACAAGGTCCTGCACATGAGTTAAGGCAATCCCAAGCACAAATACAGGCTGGGTGATGAATGGATTGAGAGCAGTCCTGCAGAGAAGACCATGGTGGCATTAGTGGATGGAAAACAACATGAACAAACAATGTGAGCTCGCAGCCCAGAAAACAAACTATATCCTGGGCTACATCAAGAGAATTTTGGCTAAGAAGTTGAGGAAGGTGATTGTCCCCCTCTAATTTTATGAAACCCTGCCTGGAGTTTCAGGAGGCCTTACAGCAGCCTTCCAGTACTTAAAGGGGGTCTATAAGAAAGCTGCAGAGGGACTTTTTACAAGATTGTGTAGTGATAGGTAATGGCTTTAAATAAGTCAGATTTAGATTAGACATAAGGAAGAAATTCTTTACTGTGAGAGTGGTGAGACACTGGCACAGGTTGCCCAGAGAAGCTGTGGCTGCCCCCTCCCTGGCAGTGTTCAAGGCCAGGTTGGACGGGGCTTTGAGCAACCTGGGCTAGTGGAAGGTGTCCCTACACATGGTAGGGAAGTTGAACTAGGTGATCTTTAAGGTCCCTTCTGACAAAAACCATTCTATGATTCTATGATAAAAAAAAAAAAAAGAGGATGGCAGAAACTAAATAGAAACACCTAGAATGGTTTCATAACTAGTAATATCAAACTAGAATTATTTCAAATGTTACCATATAACTGATGAGAGTGAAGAACTGTCGTTCATTCTTATAATGAGCATGGGGAGAAGACAAGTAAGTATTGCAGTTGTGGGTTATCAGAGGAATAATAGACAAACCAAAACATGATTTTGCCTATAAAGCAGAGGATAAGAGTGAAAGCATACATCTTCTATATTGTCAACATGGCCATTCAAATCATAAGATTAATAATCTCAGGGATTCCAGACCTAACTGGGGAAGAAAATGCACAAATTCATTAAGAACCTCTGTTAGGTCTTGGAAGTTTATAAATTTGTTATGAAGCTTACAAAAGTAAAATATTTAAAGCACACAAGGCTGGTGATGTGTTCAATCTGCAGGAAGAATGGAAGGATATTCAGGACCACATCTACTTCATCCCTTCATAAATACACTATGTGTGTAACTCTAATGTAGCCAAACGATGTTGGATTATGAGGTAGATTTTAGATTCTGCCAAGTATTAAAGCACTCACTAATAGAATAATGAACGTAGTCTAAAATTTAAAAAAGCAGTTAAGATAGTGTGATACCTGCTCAAACATGCTGTAGTATACAGGTGCATTTCTGAGTCAGAACCTAGGAGAAGAGAGGAATGCAAGAAAATGTAGAATTATGAAAGTCTGTGTGAGTATTTCAGAACAACTTGGTTATAACTGTCTGCGCCAACGTTAGACTTGGAGGAGGGTTTAGCTATCCCAGGTATTTAGGTTTGAATTTTCTTCAGGGCCTAATAATATTTGAACTCCTCTAATTAATACAGAACAGAAACCAGGTCATGTGTTGACCTTTTGATTCTGGTACTGCCAGTTACATTATTTTGGTCAGTGAAACAATCCCTCTTCTGAGGCTGGAAATATTTCTTTTTAATGATTCAGCCTAGTACTTGAATGTTGGGTGTCATACATACAGGTCCTAAAACAGTTATTCAGATTCGTTGGTTCATGTCCACAGAACAGAAAAACAACTTTTGTTATTGACCAATCATTGAATCATGTTATAGCAGCATCATTTCTAGGTGTGTTTGACAGAAGAGGCCAAGCACCTCATCTTAAATGTTTATTTACCAGAAGAAAAAGCAATATAAACCATTCAAGTGAAGACTCCACTTCTAGAACATGAAGATAGCATCACAAACACATTAAATGTGTTAAGAATTAGGTTGTATGATACTTGTATCAGTAATATTAGTGCCAACTTGATTTATTGCTTAATATATGATGTGGTCTTTGAAATGTATCTTGTTTGAAATAAAATATCTTATTTTCGGTCCTCACCCTTTACTCATAACACATTAGCAAATAATGAACTGTGACAACAGCTAATATGTAACACGCATATCTCATAATACAGCTTTTGTTACCTGGTAATCATGCAAATGAATAGAAATGTTAGGTGAACAAATTCACAGTCTACCCATATTAAGACTTCAATTGATATAGTAGAGCATCATCTGTAACTAGAGGGCTGTTACCACAAGCCTTTAAATGGCAGAGCCTGTGGCATACCTCTGCTGGATGGGTAGGTAGCAAGGTAGAAGGTAGGTAGATAGATCTGAGTACATCCTACATACCCAAATATCTCTGATATGTAAATATTTTCACAAATAAATATTTCAAAAATGTAAAACTAAATATGTATATTAGTGTTACAATTCATGCTTCTTTCATTACTGGAGGATTTCATTCTTTTAATTAGATCAAAAGCTATGCTGAGCTTTTTTTCTATCTGAAAAAAACCTCAAAACAAACCAGCAAAAACCTAAGACACTGATCTTAAGGAAAAATTATGATATGATCTTGATCTTATGTAACATATTATCTAGTCACACTTTTACTTTAGGTTGATTTTTTTTTTTAACAGTACAAAGAAAGTTTTGTGATATATCTGCTTTTATATTTTAGTTAGCTGGTGACGGCAAGGCAGGTTATGTTTAAGAAACAAATTCTACTTTCTAACTACATCAATTCATGGAGTCACCCTTTTTTTTTCTTCTTCTCCTAAGAGTGTCTGCTAAATAATCAACAGAATTCGCAAAAGAAAAACTCTTCTTATGTAATGAAATGCTATCAAAGTGCAGGTGCTAAGATAAACTATGCCATAGAGGGGACCATCCAACTTCAGTAATACCAGTACTTGGTGAAGAAAAATCAATTGTTTTGAGTGGTCTCAGATTTCAGGCTTTTTAAAGAGCTCCATGCTTCCATGCCTAGTAATTTAAAGACTGCCAGTGGGACTCTGAACAGCAATGCTTAGTCTATAATCACAATTTGAGTGAAGAAAACAGAAAAAAACCTGAGCAGATCAGCTGTAAGGAAAAGGAAAAAAAAGATTAAAAAATATTATGAAAAAAATTATCAGATGGGTACTTTCCCATTACAGATCATTACATGAAATTTCTGGTAAAATATCAGCACTAAATATTTTTACAATGTCTTTGCAGATTTTTCTGTAAAATATTCTTTTAATTTTTTTTTATTTTTTGTGAAAAAGGTAATTCACTCACCTTGATGGAAGTAAATATTTGACTGCTCCTGCCCTGGAGGTTTGAAAAACTGTGGTAATAGAAACAGAGGAATTTTTTCTCCCTACTTTTTTTTTTTTTTTTTTTTAACTTAACTAAGTGTTTTATAACCAAAAAGAAAGAAAAATGTGGATCTTGTTCTTCAATATCTTTTAAATCAAATGTTAAAGCTGTATGGATTCAGTTTTTATGTTTTTTTGGCTGTCAGGCAAAATTTTACTTTCATCTCTTTTAATTACCTTAATTATTTCAGTATTAATTGATGTTAGCAAAAGTGATGAGTGTTGCCTTCATCATATTTGTAACCTCTTACAGAATTTGTGATGAGAAAATATTGTCACAAGACTATCCTGTGATTTGTGCTGAGTGTCTGGACATTTCTTGTCAAGAGCTGCTGGCAGAGCTGTTAATGTCTACAGCAGTGATCATTTTCACTTTATTTAGTTCATGAGTCCAAAACTGTGGTCAGGCTGAAGTCCCAGTCTGACCTTGCATCAGATTCGGGTATGCCTGTATCTTTCACAGATCCCTAGTTACAGAGGAAGAAACCCTCAGAAAGATAAAGGGTGTGAAACATGAGTCTGAACCTGGAATTCCCAAATCCGGTGGCCATGTAGTCACAGTTTTTCCCAGTCCCAATCAGAATTTAAATATTTATATGCCAGTGGAATACCTCCAACACACATGATCAGAAGAGCAAATAAATAGCTTGGTAGTTTCCTTCATGGATCTTGTGTTCCCATAAAATGCTTTGTTTTTCAAAAATCCACATCTGCTAATGAAAACCTGTGGTTTTGGATTATTTTTTTTTTCCCCAGATCTAATATTGTTATGTCATGCTATAGCTACTGCTGTTGAAATCGTTGTGTAGCAGAGCCCATGAGCGTAGACGATATTAAACACTGAAGTACCATCAAGGTTTGCATGAGAGTGATCTGGCATGCTGAGGCAATGAGGCATAAGTGGAAACAGAAACTTCAAATGCCTATATCACATCCCTGGGGTGTTCTGAGGCAAAGCACAGCTAAGTCATGCCTCCGACACCTCAGGTCTCAGGAGTGTGCTATCAGATTATCTCATGGCAACCACCCCTTTAGGGTTCTCTCACTGCTATTAGGAAACACTTTGAGAGTGGGTGGAAAAAGATATTTTTGGAAGTGGAGGAAAGACTTGTTTAGAATAATTTCTTTAATCAGTGTATTGTGTTGCTAAGTTGGAAAAGAGAGACAACACATTGTTCCAATTTTGTTGGCTTCTGTAGCTGTTAAGAAAAAAATACTTCAGCATAGTAATTTTTCCAACATTTCAGCAAAAATCAGATTAAATTTTCTTGTAGAAGACTAAAAATTATTAGGTGTCATAAGAAATTGAACAAGGTACTGTAGGGTAAGTTCACAAAGTAAGCTGTGTAACTGATTCAGAGCTCACTAACTTTTCCTACACTCTCACCCTGCTACAGCTGTGATGCAACTTGCTCCTCTCTCCACAGCACAGTAGGCTTTTTACTATGCAAAATTTACTGCTGTAAAATGACATTATATTTTACTATAGTAGCAACGCTTGTTACCCACTCCTTAAAATCAAGGTTACAGTCTTGCTGTGTCAGTGTGATAAAATTATGAAAGTCCACACAAATTGAAATTATGAAAGTCCACACAAATGAAAGTCCACACAAAGGGCACATACAGAAACACTGAGACAGGGGTAGAACAGATTGGGACTAAAAGAAATTAACATTGGGGTGAAAATTGCTCACTGCTTCTGCAAGGCTTTTGAGCAATGGCACTATAAATACCCAGGGTGTAGACTATACCTAGACACTCATATAGACAGAGGTCTGATTTGAGGGCAATATCCCAGGCACTTTATGGTGATAGTGGTGTTCCCTAGCTATTTACTCTGTCAACCAGTGAAAAGTTATATTTCTTCCTGCACCACATGCAGCAGAGTTACTGGAAGAGAAAGTATACCCTCAGCTCAAATGCTTCAGCACAAAGTCCAGCATCCTGGCCTAAAGACAATTCTATTGACAATTTGAAAAGATGTGGGCTTTGACAGGTAAACTGAAGTAGAGACATTGTCTCTTTCAGGGCAAATCTGCTTTAAGGTGGTGGAGAGGTGGATCTGACAGTAACTTTAAATCACCTTTAAAGATGATTCACTAAGGCTCATCAGTCATTGCTCTAAGTTCCATAGCTCAGATAACTATGAAATATTATTGAAAAATTACAAATTTTCACATTATTAATCTTCCCCCCCCCCCCCCCC
>NW_020799097.1:41804249-41816073 GCF_003259725.1 Athene cunicularia
CATTTATGCTAATGGCAATGCAACCCATCCCTAGGAAGTCCAGATTTAAATCTAAATTTGGCTCTGTGTTTTCACACTCTATCAATTTCCTTCTTTGTTGTTATTCAGTAACAATAGATCTTCTTAATGAAATTTAGATTATTGCTTTGGGGGATGAACTCTTGAAACACTCTGCCTATTTCTCCATTCATGATTGGATGTCCTATTGTTGGCCTCTTGCTAAAACAAGCAAAAATCTCAGAGATACTGAGCTTTGGAAAAGTTTTAGTCAGCAAAGATTCAAACAGGCCTTTTCCTCATTCACTTGAGTATTCCCCTCTTCTTTTAAAGCCATCTGAACCTTTGGGATCCAGTGACTATCTGTAAATTACATGCTGATGCAGCACCCTCAGCTACAGCCCAGGAGAGTTTCTGATTCTGATTAGAAATCTAAACTTTCCTTCCACACAGCTACAGAATATGCAGCTTCAAATCCCTGTCAGAGCAAAGGACAGCCGTGAGGAAGAATGCAGGGGGCCCCTTGTTATCATAGAGCTAACTATGATATACACTACATAGAAGCTCTTGACATTCCTTTTGTCATTTCCATGCTCAATAATAATGCATGACAAGATTTAGACTGGCACAAGTATATTGTCTGTCAAAGGTACTTCAAGATTTTATTTGGCTTTTAGTCAACTCACATTACTCCAGGCTATTTGATACACAGAGCACAAAGCAGCTTAACACTGTTGCTATTAATGTTCAAACTACACTGAAAACACTTCATTAAACAGCCTACTGCAGTGTAATTGTTTAATAATATTTTGATTAGGTTGTTTAGTAGACAATCCTTGCTGTAAAACATTTTATTTCTGTCAAGTGACTCTTTGGGAAAAGGCAATATCAAAATGCTCAGGACAGTTTTATTAAAAAAAAAAAAAAAAAAAAGTCAGAAAGGCTCAATAACTCTTTTTTATTTTTGATTACCTTTTCTGTTGTTTGGTTGTTTTTTTCCACAGTATTTATGAAACCTATATAACTTAACTTGCTGTTAGGGAAGATGTATTATGAAAGAAGTACAAACATAGAATTCTTCAAACAGACAACAAATCACCCAACTTATCTATTCAGGAATCTTGATGCAAATTCATTGTCCTTACAGTAATAATGTGTAGAGTATTTGCCAACGTCGTCAGGCCTGACAGATTCTCACAGGAGTTATAGCCTTCCTCATGCTCTTAAAATAGGATAGGGTTCTGGTTTTCCCTCTGAACAGATAGTTGGATAAATATTCACATAACAATAACAAAAATACCTGACAAGAGTCGCCATTGCTAGCAACTTCTCAGAAGCCACGTGAAAGATTGTTCAAGCCTTGAACAGACTATAAGGATAAAAAAAAAAAAAAAAAATTACAAGAGAGAACTGAAAATCTTGATTTGGTTAGTCTGGCAAAGGATATAAGTGGATGTGACTGCATTGTGTAAAGCACACATAGATAAACAACAGATAGGCCAGGCTAGCATAGGAACAAATGGATATACACTGGGCTACAGTGGGCTGAGAATGAGAATATTCTTGAGCTTCAGGAAAGTGTAGATTTGAAGTGGACATCCAGTAAATCCATTAGAGACAAATAAACCAACCTGCCTTTTGATACTTGCAAATTTAAGGAGGTGGTTCTATGACATGGTTCCCGTGACAGCAGGACAATGAACATGATGACCTAAAATGCTCTTTACTATCCTGTATTTCAACAAAAGTGAGACCAAAGTATGTTCACGGGGTACTAACTGTTGAGCTGCCAAGACTGCACTCAAAGCATTGTAACCAGTTATCAGGAAACTGTACATCCCTTACATTTCTAGAAACACTGGATTTTACTTAGAAAAATTTCACTGCAATGTTTTACTTGCCAGCTCTTCAAAGTCTTTCCAAGACCTAATTTTAATCATTTCTCCATGAAGTTAGCTGCAAAGAGAGTATATTCCTGTCTAGCGTTGTTCCCATGTGTGCCAGTTTTGGCCAGATATGGAAAATATATTATTTTCATGCTGAAGCTTTACCTCTTCTGCCTGGATTCACAGTCAGAGGGGACTGAGAAGGCCGAATATGCTACTCTGTAAAATCAAGTGAAAGTGCTGATAGTTTATCCTCAAACAACAAATAATATAACAATTATGCCATATTATTTCAATAGAAATTTCAAAGTATCCTAAGTGACAGCTCTTTGTAAGATTTCAGATGCCATAGAAACAATTAATGTAGTAAAAACCTCTAGCCAGAGATGATGGGGAAGAAAATATCCTCATCTTTATCTGACAAAAGGACAGCTTGGGGACAGTGGAAGACTATAACCTAAAAAGTTGCTATCAGGCTGATATTGTGGCATTTAAAGGCAACTAAATTCTACCAGGTGAAAACCTAATACTGCAACAATGTTCAGCTTTGACCAATTTGTGTCCCTCTTTTGCTTTTAATCATGGTATTGCTCAGTTTTTTCAAATGCTAGCTAACCTGTGGGGACTTCCTTGGAAATCTTAACAAATATGAGAACTAATTCCAGTAAATGGTGTTAACATTTACTACATCTATTATTTACACCATAAGCAGACAGATTCCCTCAAGTAATATGGTACAAAATGTTTCAGGTTAGTGCAACAGCTAAAGATATGTGGATACAATGGTCTAAAAATGTTTATTTTTTCTAGTGTAAAACTGGAAGATGAGAAATCGTATTTCACTGAAATATAAATATATGTTTCTATACATATATATCTATAAATATCTATCACAGAATCATTCAGGTTGGAAAAGACCCTTGGGATCATCAAATCCAACCATCAGCCTGACTCTACAAAGTTCTCCCCTACACCATATCCCCCAACATCTCATCTAAATGACCCTTAAACACATCCAGTGATGGTGACTCCACCACCTCCCTGGGCAGCCTATTCCACTGTCTGACCACTCTTTCTGTGAAAAAATTTTCCTAACGTCCAGTCTGAACCTCCCCTGTTGCAGTTTAAAGCCATTCCCTCTTGTTCTGTCACTAATCACCTGTGAGAAGAGACCAGCACCAACCTCTCTACAATGTCATTTCAGGTAGCTGCAGAGAGCGATGAGGTCTCCCCTCAGCCTTCTCCTCCTCAAACTAAACAGTCCCAGCTCCTTCAATCGCTCCTCATAGGATTTGTTCTCCAGGCCCTTCACCAGTTTCATTGCCCTCCTCTGCACTCGCTCCAGCACCTCGATATCTCTCTTGTATTGAGTTGCCCAAAACTAGACACAACACTCCAGGTGTGGCCTCACCAGTGCAGAGTACAGGGGGACTATCACCTCCCAACTTCTGCTGGCCACACTATTTCTAATACAAGCCAGGATGCCGTTGGCTTTCTTGGCCATCCAGGCACACTGCTGGCTCATGTTCAGCTGCTTGTCAGTTAGAACCCCCAGATCCTTCTCTTCCAGACAGCTCTCCAGCCACTCCTCCCCAAGCATATGATTTGTCATAGTTTGAGCCTAGAGGGCAACTAAGCACCACACAGCTGCTCACTCACTCCTTTACTCTCAGGAATAGGAAGGAAAAAATATAACAAAAGGCTCAAGAATGGAAACATGGACAGGGATGGATACTCATCAGTTATGGTCACGGACAAAAGACAGACTCATTAGGGGAAGAAGAAGAAAATCAGTATAATTCAAACACAAACAACAAGAACACATAACAAGCAGACTAGGACAGTGAGAAGTATAACCACAACTTAAAAAAACCTTCCCCTCACCTCTCCTTCTTCCCTGGCTCAGACCTGATCCTAATTGCTCTACGTCCTTTCCCACAGCAGCACAGATGTCAGGGAATAGGGGTTGTGGTCAGTTCACAACCTGTTTTTTCTGCCACTCCTTTCTCCTCCGGGGGAGGACTCCTCTCACTCTTGCCCTGCTCCAGTGTGGGGTCCCTCTCACGGGACACTGTCCTCCGTGAACTTTCTCTGACAAGAGTCCTTCCTAAGGCCTGCAGCTCTTCTCAACCTGCATAGTGTGTGTCCCTCCCATATGTCACAGTCCTCCCAGCAATGAACTACAACAGCAGGGCTTCCCACAGAGTCCTGGAATTCTTCAAATGCAGCCACCTGCTCCAGTGTGGGGTCCTTCATGGGCTGCAGGTTGGCATCTGCTCCACTATGGACCACCATAGGTGGCAGGGGGGTGGACTGCCTTCTCACCGTGGGCTGCAGGAGAGTCTCTACTCCAGGGCACGTCTCAATCTCATCGTTTCTTTCATTGACATCAATGTTTGCACAGGTGTCTCCCTCACAACTCCTCCTCACAACTTCAACTCTTCCTCCCAGGCTCCCCTTCTTAAATATGTTACCACAGAAGCACAGCCACCATCACTAATTGGCTCAGCCTTGGCCAGAGGTGGGTCTGACTTGGAGCCAGGGGAGCTTTGAGCAGCTTCTCACAGGGGGCCACTGCTGTAGCCTCCTCCCCTGTTACCAAAAACCCTGCAACACACACAAACCCAATGTATGGGGTTTCTTTTAATTGTTTAGTTATGTATATAATAAGGATACATTATAAATAACTGTAACTATTAATATAAGGAAAATTATTCCATCGAATCTGTGACCACCAATTCTCAAAAAATTTTTGTAACACATTAAATTATTAAGCTGATCAATCAATAGAGAAGCCATACTTTTAGAGTTCTTTGCTATGATACACAATGTTTCTTTGCAAAAATGAACTTTGGAAATTTCATTTAAGACATCTTCTTTTGTCCTCCAAATTTATGAAATCTGACATAATTTTAGGAACTAGTAGAGTAGGTAATTACTGAACTGATCTTTGTTAAAGTGATGTGGCTTTATAAACAGACATGTTTTAAAATTATTTGCTAAAAGGAAAAAAAAAGACCCTCCATTTTGGATACAGAATTTGGGTTGGGAGTGTGAGAACTTGTCTCTTTCACTGTTTATGGAAAGTATAAAGTATATAAGTAAGTGTAAGATACAGGAAGTAAAAGTTCACTCAGCTTAATGTTCCCAAAAGTATAATCAAAACTTCAGATATAGGCTCCAAATTTTTTTTTTTTTTTTTTTTTTTTTTTTTTTTCCTGTAGACTGGAAAAGGGGAGATTAAAAAAGAATCTATGGTATTCTACAAGTATGAAAAATAGTACTGAAAATGATATTGAAAAGTGTACTAGAAGGCACCTTTCAACGAGACTTACACTGAGTTGGAAGTAAGGCTCGTATCGAGTTTATACATTTGGCCAGCTACTAGAAAATATGCTTCTTACTATGAAGATAATGCATCTATGAAAATTATTGCCAAGTAGAATTTCTATTCCTGGATAATTTTTTAAGGAACAGGTTGCTCAAACATTTCTTAGATATTACTTTTGCTGTAAGATGGAAAAACTGATCTCTTTGTGTTCCTTCCTGCTGAATATTATATAAGCTTCTTCATCACCCTTATCTCCTCTAGCTCTTTTCTTCTTCCCATGACTGATTTCTTCTCTGTTGAACTGGATTGCCCCATAAAACCAGGAAAGTTTTAAAAGATGAAAAATATATATAACCATATATAACAATGTATACTGTACTGGATAAAAATGTAAATTAATTTCGATCAGAAACAATATTTGCACAGCAGTAGCATAATATAGCTTCACATTCCTTCATTATTATCTTGCTCTGTTGGTGTGTTGTTAGTCTATGATGTGATCTTTTGACAAGTAGGGCAAAATAGACTAATGTTCTTAGCCCAGTCTGGTTTACGCACAAATCTCTCAAACTGTACACATTAATTAATTTTAATAAGAAGTGACAGTGAAATGACGTATGAGTGATGCCCATTATATGGATTAAAAGTCTGATTTTTTTGCCTTTTTTTTGTTACCTTATTTAGTGTTGATTCTTACTGAAGTTAAAAGCATTTTAAATAGCTTACAGGAGCTTGCTTACACATATGTATGTTTGCATGTTAAATTACATATTTAAGACATTACTTATAAAATGGACAGATATACAATTTCACCTATAGATAAATTCAGTCAATATTTAATAAAATAAAATTGTTTCCTTATTTTTTAATTAGTTTTGCAAGTGGCACACTTTTAGATGACTGTCATGGTTGAAATCCAACCACCAATTAAACACACTGCTCCTTGCTCACTCCCCCTATCTCCAAGTGAGACTGGGGAGAAAAACATAAAAATAGAAGTATAACTCAGGCTGAAATAAAGACAGTTTAATAGGACAGAAAAGGAAGGGGAAATAATAGCAGTAATAATAATTAATAGAATATACAAAACAACCAATGCACGATACAATTCCTCATCACCCACTGACCAATGCGCAGACAACGCCCAAGCTACAGTGTTCCCCCGGCCAACTCCAGGGGATGACATCATATGGTATGGAATGCCCCTTTGTCTCGTTTGGGTCCACTGCCTTATCTGTGTCCCCTCCCAGCTTCTTGTGCACTCCTAGCCTCCATTGGCAGGGCAGTATATGAAGCTGAAAAGTCCTTGACTTTGTATAAAGCTACTTAGCAATAACTAAACATCAGTGTTAATTCCATCTGAAACCAGGACAACACCCATTGTCTGTTGGTAGAGCTGGTAGAGTGCTACGTTTTTGCCACTGAGCTTGCTCATTGTAACCTCAGATTGCTTCATTCAATTTTAGACTTATTTCTGAGAAAGATTAAACAAAATATTATCGATCTGTTCTCCAATGCAGGTTTCTGGCACAGAGAATGGAAATAGCCTTGGCTGTTACCTTTTCAAACAGTATATCACATTTGTTTGAAAAACTGAGCTGGAATACAGGACAGCTGGACTTCTCTAGCCAATTTAGAGAAGGTATTTGACTGTAGATATCCCTTCTATCACTATTTTATAAAGGATTCTGTAGGGTTTTGTGGTGGGGTTTTTTTTGTTGTTGTTTTGGTTGAGTTTGTTTTTTTATAATTTTATTCTGGAAACTATAATTTTGGGTAGTTTCAGTTTGTATGAAATGCTGAAAGTTTTACTGCAATGGTACTGACAGCTTTCCTGCTTGCAATGAAGATAGAGAACATAAAAATTCTGAGGAGCATTAGAATGCTTTTGTGCTCACTTACGTGCCAATAATATTAAAATATTCTTCTAGCTAAGTCCATTTATCTATTTCCACTTCATGTCTATGTCCTTGAACAACTAAGGAGGTGTCTGGCCTGCATTTGGATGAACTGAGCTTCTTGGCATGCATTGATCATGAAGGTTATTCAGATACTGAGCTTTCATATATTATAAATTTTAGCAAGAAATTTTATGACAACAAGAATGTAGCTGTCATTATGCTAACAAACAGTATTATATAGACAATGTAGTTGGCATTTCCATATAAAGTGTTTTTGACTGCAGTGTCAGTGCATAAATAAGTATATATGTTTGTAAGAATAGTTGTCCATCTCCTGGGACCAAGTAAATGCTGTGTTTCATTAAGCTGTGCATTATGAATGATCTTAAAAAATAAGTGAGGAAAAAGATTAGTAGTCACCAATGAGTTATTAAACTAAAGGATGAGATTTAATCATTTTCAGTCACACATTCATATGCATATACATCCATGCCTATTTTCAGACAGTAACCTCAAAAATTACAGCCCAAGTGTCTCTGAAATCAGTTACAAAACTGCCACTAAATTTTATAGAGTTGTGATTTTAATATGCTGCTTATAATTTATGAGGCTCTTTCTGAAAAATAATTTTTAAAAAGTCAGGGATAACTATGGCAAATTTTTTGTCTGTTGGGCAAGATAATTCTCAAACTAAAACCTTCAGAAATGCATAGATAACAAAGCTAGGTATCCCTCCTAGCAAGTTATTCACACCAACAGTCCAAAAAACCTAATAGTGCAGTGTCAACACGGATCATCCTGAAGGACTCCCTCAGAGATAAAGGCCAAAATTTCAGTCTTTTTTAGCAAGGAGGAGCTTCTTAAAAGTTATGAGACATAAAACTATAGCTAAAAGCTATACAAACGCAGTAAATAGTGACAAGACAAACGACAGTAAAGAACGAGGAGCTTGTAAAGTCATCTCTTTTCAAAAGATTATGCAGGAAAAAAAACAAACAAACAAACAAAAAACCACCAAAACCTCATAAATACTTTCCCGTACCTTCAAAAATTAAATAATTTCCCAACCATAAGCTTTCTTATTTTCTTCCTTTTGAAATTTAATGTAATTCAGGTGCTTGTCCTTTTACCCATGTGATACTTTAAGTCTCCTGTAGGGCTAGTTCAAGTATTCTGGCAGATATGCAAAGGGATTGTATAGGTTTGCTATTTTAAAAGTTTGCGATTTCCCTCTAATTTTCATTTTCTTCTACCTCCCATTGTCTCAGTCAAACTTGCTTATTCTTTTTGGTCTTTTTATGGCCTTTCTTTTGTCCTTTATTTTGACTTGGCTTATCTGAATGTTGCAACTTCTACACCGTGAAAAGACTACACTAAATTTTCCAATATCTAGCTCTTCTACTATCATTAAATCTTTCCTCTTTTATGCTCAATAATTGTTAACATTTTATTTTAACATGAACACAGAAGTACTCAACTCAGCATAACAAAACAGTACTCAAAAGAGACAGCCAACATAGATAATTTCCAGAATAATATTAATACCAGCCTTTGATCTGTTGATCTACAGAAGTAGCCTCGTTCTTAAAACAAGGGTTCCCACCTCATGAAAGCTGATGTACTTCCAGCATTCAATCCACTGACCTTTCCTTTTGTTCAATTGTACTTTTTGCATTTTACTCAGTAAGAAATGGTGAGAGTATGTGTACAGTGTGCTTTCTCATCTTCTTCTGTAATTATTTTTGCTCCTACTTAGACTTGATTTTTTTTTTCACTTTCTCACAGTCTGTCATGATATCTTCCTAATATAGTTATAACACTGTATACAAATAAAACATGTATCTCATCATCATATATTAAGAGCATTCACCTATCTTTCATTTTAAAGGGCATTAATTTCTCTGAGTAGATACAAATCCCCTTCTGTTCATAACCTTATTTTTCCCTTTTCAAGAGTGGATGTCTCCCTCTTTAGTGTTTCAGCTGGATTTGCAAGGAAAGAGACATTCAGAAGCTTTCAGCATCCTGAGATATATTCTGACAGTAGTGGTGAACTGGAACAAGGAACATGTTATGAAAAAATCTTCTTAAGGCTTAAGTTTCCTGTCTTGATAGCAATAAAGTATACATTCTGGCATCTATATTCCATTGGATCCCATTTCTCAGTGTTTCTAGATCTTATCTACCTTTCTGCAGCAGTATCCAGCTTGAAACTCGTCTTCCCTTGCATTCATGACACAGTTCTGCTGTCAGATTTGGCAATGTCTACTTCAATCATCCATATTCCTTCTTCTTAGTTCAAGAATGTGATTTTGAAGAGGATGTCAGTCATATTCACTTACTGTGGTCTGTTTTGCATTCTGCAGAGATCTCAAAGACCATGAACTGGTTTCCTTCTTAAAAGTTGTGTGTCAAATGTCACCAATGGGTATTTTCATTAAAAAACTCAAACAAACAAACAACCAAAACCAAACATTGAAATACATCTAATGCAGGTATGAAAACTTAGCACAATGTGTTTTGTTTAGAAAATCTTGTCCTGTTGTTCTGTATATCATGAATTAAACATAGTCGTATCTTCAATGTATCTTCAAAGTTCACTGAATTTCCTATGCTGTCAGATGAAATTAAAGTTTATGGTGCTGCAAGATTTTGTTTTGTGAAGGTATTTTCTCAGCTTAATTTGGGGGAAATCTGGAAGTATCAAGCTGGGAAACAAGACAACACAAAGATGGCATGCTTCATAATGAGAGCTTTTCTGGGTAGACTTTAATCATATTGGGCTTTGTCTTATTTTAAAGAATGTACACTTTAAGTAAAGGCAGACCTGGACATAGACTGTTTATTTGCAGATCTACTTTTCTTTTAAATTCTTTTATTTTAAGTCATATTACTCTTTAAGAAGCTCAAGTCATACATGTGATGTGATTGTTCCTTCAGTGGAAAAATACAGGTGATAAATAGAGGATAAACTTTGCATGATCTTAGATAAAAGCAGAAGAAACAAACAAACAAAAAAAATCTGCCTTAAGAGGGACAAGCTAGGTTGAAACCCAAGACTTAAAAGAGTGATCCTGAAAAGAATGCACGGTAAAAGTAGCAATCAGACCAGATAATATGGCAATGCAAGATTTGTGATTCCTTTATGCAAGTATATTTGAAGATCAAAAGTACTGAGGAAAACGTCACATTTTTTATCAAGGCAAGGGAGTAAATACTAACAAACGAGACCTGCCTGAAGCCAGCCCATATCGTATCTTGCTCACAAGTGATAAAAACAGCAGGACACATTCAGCACTCCTGCAGGACACAGGCATGAGAGTTCACATGCTTATGTGCCATTTGCTATCTTTCATGACTGAACTGTATGCAGTATTGCTGAGAGAAAACTCTGCACTCAAGCTTTCTTTCATCACCTTCACTACTGAAGATTACAAATCCAGTATGGATTTTCCAGAGAGATTTTGAAGTTGAAGTTTGAGCATTATCGAATCTATTAGGTCCTCTGCTTTATGGGTCTCACGTTTGAGTTTTATGATTTGTCCTGTCACTTTTTGACTTAGTGCCAGGAAGCCAGGTGCAGAAATGTCTAGGAATCCACTACACATTGGGACGGATCCCACATTCTCAGACACTTAGGCAAAATATAGACTTATAATTTAAATACTGAAAATTATGTCTTGTTTATGTCAGACAAACGGTTAACATTCTTTTCATTTTCCCTTTGGTTTTGATATAATGACCTTAGTGAGGAGAGAACATTACTAGATACTCAGATTTCTCCATTATTGAATCCATAAACTAGTTTTCCTGGTGCCTTGACAGTTTAGCAGTAATGGAGGTTTTCACTGAGTAAGGACTGCAGAATTCAGTTTGAATAAGATAGGTAGGCAAGGAATAATGAGTGAAAGATTTTGAAAAGAAGCCTGAGAGCAACAATAGATCAATGGGATCTGGATTTCAATTTCTCTTGGATTTGAATCCTTAATTCCTTTAAATTGCTTCTGAAAAGCCTAGCCTTAGACATTTCCATGATCAGACCTGTAGGAAAATTTTGTTACATTGCTTTGCCTACATTATAATTTAGATAACAAAGAGACAAACTTGAAGTGAAGATAGTTGCAGGAATTCTTCACTTGGAATTACTACATATATGAGGGATTTCAGATTTTCTTAGCTGCAGGATCTAAGTAGATATTTCACCTAATCTATCAGTATGGGATTAATCCAAGCCCCAGTGAAATAATCAGAAAGTAACCCAGTTGGTTTTTGTATGTGTTATGATGGTCAAACCCTATTAAAGTGAAAAATTGATTGCAAACCCAAAACCATACAAATGAACAAAACCCACCACAATGAAATAATAATATTAAAAAAAAAAAAAAAGTAAAAACATTTATGTCTTGGATTTCTATTTCTTGCCCATCACTTACCTGTGGAACTTCCTGGAGGTCTCTGGTGTCTGTCATATGCTCTTGGAGCTGAGCTTTGGAAAGTAGGACATGCAGTAGCATAATAAGAAAGCACTGAAAACTTACTGACTAGAAGAGTAATGATATCTCACAAATATCTTACACCAGACAGGTTTCACCTATGTGTACTCAAAAGTAATGCATTTGTTATATTACATTTCCATGGTTCAACTCCTTTTTGGGTTTGTTTGTTTGTTTGTTTTCTCTGCTTTTTTTTTTTTTTTTTTGGGGGGGGGG
>NW_020799097.1:41816123-41840942 GCF_003259725.1 Athene cunicularia
GTTCAGTTTTGGGCCCCTCACTACAAAAAGGACATTGAATGACTCGAGCGTGTCCAGAGAAGGGCAACAAAGCTGGTGCAGGGTCTGGAGCACAGGTCGTACGGGGAGCGGCTGAGGGAACTGGGGGTGTTTGGGGGGAAGGGGGTTGATTTTGGTTTCTCTTTCTACTTATGATGGCACTTCTTTATTTAAAGCATTTTTCTTTCCATGAATCCTTTTGTTAAAGATTTTCCCTTTTTCCCATGCCTTCTTCCTGAGAACCAGCTTTTAGTCTCTAAAGGAGAAATAATCTCCACATACATTAATGAAATAAAGGAATATAACAAGGTCAGAACCTCTACATGAGATTTATGTGTCTTTCTTTCACTCATACCCGTATGATTCATGTGAAAGTACAGTGTGTTGTATTTAACTCCTGATGCCAGATCTGTAGAGTGCCAACTAAAGGGACATCTTAAAAGTGTCATTCATGTATATTATCTGTTTCTGTAGAGCAAACAAAACAAAATAAATATTCCAACAGTCTCAAAAATACTTTTCAAAATTATTTAAAACAAATAAGACTGCTAGTATCAGTTCTTCAATTTTAAAATAAAAGAATTTACATCCATTAGGTTTATCATGCAATGCATTTGATAATAGGAGACAAATCTTAGCAAGATTTGTGAACAAAGTTCACAACAGGCTGTTACTGATTTTGGTAGAACAGAATTGTCATGCTAATCACAGTCGAGCACTTCCTGACCTTAAAAATACAATCACAAATCTTGTTGCATCAATCAGCATGACAAGTCTATTACACTCCGATGAATAACTGATTATGCCAGTCACTGCATTCACCACACTGGGTTGAACACTTGTTGGTTGATGGTCCTGAATCATTACAGAATGTACTTTAAGCTATATTTCACAGGAGGCTATATTTCACAAAAGAAGTGAAAGAAAATCTAAGAAACAAAACCGAATAATTAGAAAAAATACAGAGTGCAAAATTTTGATTAATAATTATGACCTGCATGTGTGACAAAAATGCTTTTAGAATTATAATAGATATGGACTGTGGAAATATCCAACCATTTTGAATCAACCATTAGGATGGAAATAGAGAGTATGCCCACAGGAAGGATAGCATGTAGGACGTAGCATTCCTTAAGTCCTGAATTAGTGACTGAAAAATATCTGCCTATTAAGGCAACTAATAACATCTGTAAGAATTTGCATTGCTGAAAAAAAGAGGAAATCAGAGTTAATAGAAAAGAATTGAAGCAAAGAGGAAATTAAAAGTGCATACTTTGAAAAGATTTCAAAATGCAAACAGCAAATTGTTCTGATTGTTGTAGATTTAAAAAATTAATTTACAAGCTTTTCTAGCATAACCTGCACAAGTCTATGGAATGGGTAAAAATAATTTACATCTTCTATCTATTATTCATGCTGCAAGTTATCAAAAGAACATAGAAAGTGGCTTTTTTTCCCCTATGCTCCTTGATTGTCCTATACATCACAGTTATTTTACCTTTTCCTAGGTTGAACTCACAGATTTTTCATAAAAGAAAATAATTTCAAAAGCATTGTTTGAAAGTGTATGAACAAACAAGCAGCCTACAAAGCTAAGTTAAATATAAAATTAAAAGTCCACTGAGAAAACTCTGATGAACTATACTAGGATGAAAAGGTTGACTCAATTAATGGAGTGCATCATATGATGAAAAACTACTTGCAAAAATAAAATTGAAAAAACCTTTGTATCAGCTTGAGAACTTCATACTTGATTACTTGCTATTTCTGAATACCTAAGCAGTCAAAGTACTGTTGTCTGACTGCAATAATATTGCTCATATAGTTAAGTGTGATAATATATACCTTACTAATCCACTTTTTGGATACACATACAAAAATAAAAATAATTCTGCAGTAAGTATCACAAAATGAAAGAATGTGAGAAGAGTTGAACTAAAGGAACTAAAGGAACTTTGCAGGCTAAAGGAACTTGAGTTGAACTAAAGGAACTTTGCAGGCTAAAGGAACAAAAAATCAGAACTTTTTTTGGTAGAGACTGGTACCCACAGAAAGTTTCAGATTCATAAATATTTTTTACATTGGCACAAATCCAGAAGCTTCTGAGGTTTTTCATATGAACTGATGCAAAAAAAAAGAGAATTGCTTGATGTACTCTAAGATTACTCAGTAATTAGCTTGGACATGAGAATAAGGAAAAGGTCCCACTGCAGCTTCTGGTAAGTTGGGAACTTCAAATTCAGTCTTTACTACTGTATTTGGGAACTTTAACTATTTGAGCTCTCATGTATTCTGAGACATCACAAGCAAGTCCATATCACTTAACTGATGAGGTTCCTCCTGACAATGGATGGCTCTTGGCAGGTAACACTGTCAATGTCTAGGCAACATTTTCCTTCTGGGTTGTATGGACAAAACTATTCCCTGCAGTTCTCCAGTGGTAGCCCAGAAGGCTCTGAAACCCTCATAAACTTCCCAGGTTTTTAGCTACTCTAAAAAATATACAACATATACATTGGTTTTAGGAAAATATCACTCCCATGGACTGCAGCACAATCTTTAAGTCACTAGAAATTTTATATAAAAAACTTCACACACACAAAGTAGTATTTGTATTGTCGGGTAACAGAGGAGTCAAGAGCTAAGTGCCACTAATGTTCTCTAAAGTACTTCACAGGATACCCTATTCAACCTATATAGGTTCAAGGACTTCAGTCACTAGCAGGCCTTCAATAATATTTGCAGGTTAAGTTTAATGTAGAAGAGAGTGTGTTTGAAAACAAAGCAAAAGGAAAGTTAGGCCTATACCTGACAGTTTTTAACGTTTAGGAATGAACTATCTGAAACCTATTATTGCCCTCTATGTTTTTGGCTGTTTCTAGTTAATACTGATTTGGAAAAAAATGATAGCTTCACTATCAGACTGTCATCTGCTCATCTTGTTTTCTGTTCTTACTGCTGTTTGCAGGACAATTCAGAAAAAGAGTTTGAAGACAATCAGCTAGCTCCCTGGAACTAAAACTTATATACAACCCTCTTTAGAAGTGCAGATTCTGAAAGAAGTATGACAGTAAGAAAATACTTTACTATAGCCCTGTTACTCAAGGTTTATGTTACAGTATCAAATCTGTCTGTTCATTGAGTATACATCACTTATGTACATTATGTAGAAGTCACAGAAGTGATGGATGGAATTATACCTGAAAGGCAGAGCTGTGAAATGGAAATCTAGCTGTGGTCAGGTTTTGCCAGAACCCCACTAACCCTAATTTCTCTGTGAAGCAATGCTATGCATGTTCTAGCCTGCAGCTAAATAAAGGACAAGCTAGGAATCAAGAAAAAGGACATAAGACAGGACCTTCATTTCAGAGTCTGAATTCTAATTTCAAAAATGTCAAAGTAAATGGAAAGTGATTTTTATTTAAATAGAACCATGGCCTTGGCTAAAGATTTCATGAAGCAAAGGTAGGAACAGAATACCAAATAACCAGACAAGGAGGACAATGTAGGGGAAAAAAAAAAATATTACCAGCAGTTATTGCAATTTGCTGCAGATTTTTTCAGCAATATGTTATGCATTTTCAAGAGCATTTAATATGCTTTCTAGGAGACAATCTGTAACTTTGGCAAAAGAAATTGTCCTGGAAAACTTTTAACCTTAGTGCTGTGGCAGGGCAGACTAAATGACGGAAGTGATCCTTTCTGACACCAAGATCTATGTTTAATATCCCTGTGGTGTTGCTATTAGATACTCAAAAACTGAGCACTTGGTTTGAAACACTGTACACTAGAGTATTATATGAGCAAGAAAAATCAGACAACAAAGCAATCAGGAATGGCTGACCACCTACAAAGGGCCTCGGGGAGGCAGATGTATTAAGTGCCTCTTTTTTTTTGTCCTCTGTCACAGGTCCTGGTGCTAGTGTTTCACGAGACATGACATGAGCACCTTCACTGTGCCTTAAAATGCTGGACTTCTAAAATTAACAGGAGACTACAGTCACATAATTCATAGCTTAGATCAGGGTTTGAAAACTCAAGCCATAGTCAGTATCTTCAGCCGAGACACAAGAGATGTGATCTAAAATAATATCTAAAGATAAATTAGAAAAAAATAGAAGCCATACTGATTGTTATGGTAGTCTTCATGGGATGCCAAAACAGAAACTGAAAAGTTTTGCATTCATCATTTTCACTATTCCACTGAAGATCTTTTTAAAATAAATATTTGACCATGATCATTTAATATTTTAAAGGTATATCTGAAAGACAACAGATGAAAATACAGACATATTTAAAATACCTTGGCACTGGTGAGTTGGTAATGAGATAAGGATTTAGAAAAACAGTCCAAATGGTTGAAGGGAGACAAAATTAAATTTTGGTATACAATTTACTAAAAAATTGCCAGGAGGATAAAAAGTTATGCTTGCAACCTACATTATTTGGTCTACACAAATATCAGGTAAAGGGTGGATGTTTGAGTAGAATGAAAGCATTCATAGGTAGAAACGATGAAATTTACATATTGAAACAAAAATCTTCCGGACAATGAGAGCCTTTAAGTACTGTATTCATTTTCCCTAGGCATATGGAGAATTCCTATTGTTGAATATATTTAACTTTTTAGTGAACGTAAGTAGTTGTACCAGGAGGATGAATGAAAGGAACTAACAGGCTTTTTTCCACTTGTAATATCTGGGGTCAAAAATTACTCTCACTGCTCTGCAATCTACTTAAAGGTCACCAAAATTACACAGGTGTAAGCAAAACAATAAACCCTACACTTTCCCCTGGGATGCACATGGACTAACTGGTTCATGTCCTCCTGCTCAGGAAAAGGAACATGAGGAACTAAGAGAGGTTGAGGTGAGAAATTTATAGACAAATTCTGAGAATGACTCACTACTGGGTGATTGAATCCAAGAAACTAAATATCTGTCAGATATATGGTCTCCACGTCATTCACCTGGATAGGAAGGCCTCACTGATGTCAATATTTAATAGTAAGGGTAAATAAAGTGTACAGATAAATGAAATAAATTTTCTATTGAGTGATTTACAGTTGTATGGAGAAGCTGACAAAGGATGTTAGACTCTTAAGACAGTTAAGGGTCATGGATCAGTTGGATCAATTGAATCAATCACAAGTATTTACAAGCCACTATCCATCATATTTGAGAAGTCGTGACAATCTGGTGAAATTCCCACTGACTGGAAAAGGGGAAACATTACTCCCATTTTATTACTCCCATTTTTCAAAGGGAAATACAGAGGACCTGGGAAACTACAGGCCAGTCAGTCTCACCTCTGTGCCCAATAAGAGCATGGAGCAGATCCTATTGGAAAATATTCTAGGGCGCATGGAAAATAAGGAGGTGATTGGTGACAGTCAACATATCGTCACTAAGGGCAAATAATGCCTGATGAATTTGGTGGCTTTCCATGAAGGTGTTACATCAGGGAAGAGCAACTTATTGTGGGAGGCATCGGCCTGTCAGCCCTATACAGCCTCTGAAAAGCAGCAAGGCTTTGATGAGAAACAGACCTTGAGAGAAAGATAAGAAACTGTTGAGTTGTGCCAAGGTGACAGGGAAAAACAACGGACAGCTGCAACACTGAACTGTGGAAAAGTACTGAACTGTGAGAAGTTACCACCACATGAACAGCGCGTGAACAAGAAGGTGATTGGTCTGCACAGCGCGTGTTAACAGTGATCCTGTGCTGATAGGAGAAAAGGTTGATAGCTGTCTAATTGCTGATTTGCTAATTATGAAGTAAGAACTTTGGTGAGAGCATAAGTATGTACTATTAGAAAAATAAACGGCTTTGCTTGGTATAAATCTCACAGAGTTGTGCAGGTCCAATATCCTCCTGCAACAACTGATATCATCTACTTGAATTTGTGCAAAGCGTTTGACACTGTCCCACACAACATCCTTGTCTCTAAATTCGAGACACATGGATTGGATGAATGGACAGCTCAGCAGATAAGCAACTGGCTAAATGGTTGTACTCAAAAAGTTGTGTTCATTGGCTCAATGTCCAAGAGGAGAGCAGTGATGAGCGGTGTTTTTCAGCAGTCAGTATTGGAGCCAGTGTTGTTTAACATCTTTGTCAGTGACATGGACAGTGAGATTGAGTGCACCCTCAGCAAGTTTGCTGATGACAAAAGCTGTGTGTTGTGGTTGACATGATGGAGAGAAGGGATGTCATCCAGAGGGACCTTGACAGTCTTGGTAGGTGGGCCCTATGCAAACCTCATTAAATTCAACAAGACCAAGTTTAAGGTCCTGCACATGGGTCGAGGTAATCCCATGCACAAATACAGGATGAGTGGAGTGGTGTTGTCATTTAAGCCCAGAGGGCAACTGAGAACCACGAAGCTAGTTGCTCACTCCTTCCCCCTCATGGATGGGGAGGAGAAAATAAAACAAAAGGCTTGGGATCAAGACAAGGACTAATCAGGGTAGGACAGTGAGTAATACACCACATCTTAAAAACACCTTCCTCCCACCCCTCCCTTCTTCTTGGGCTCAGCTTTGATCCCAATTTCTCTACCTCTTCCACCACAGCAGTGCAGGGGTTCAGGGGATGGAGGTTGTGGTCAGTTCATCATTCATTGTTTCTACCACTCCTTCCTCTTCAGGAGGAGGACTCCTCAAACTCTTCCCCTACTCCAGCATGGGTTCATCTCGTGGGACACAGTCCTCCATTAACCTTCTCTGGCATGCATCCTTCCCACAACCTCCAGTTCTTCATGAACTGGTCCAGTGTGTGTCCCCGAGGCAGGCTGCAGTCCTCCCAGCAACAGACTGCTCCAGTGTAGGCTTTCCTCAGGCTTTCCTTATTTTGGCACAGTCACCTTCTCTGGCAGGGGGTCCTCCATGGGCTACAGGTGGGCATCTGCTCTACTGGTGACGTTCATGGGCTGCAGGGGCACAGCCTGCCCGCACACCTCAGGCTGCAGAGCAATCTCTGCTCCAGCATACCACTCCTACACTCTCCTTGCTTCATCTGACCTCAGTGTTGCATACGTATTTCCCTTACCTCTCCTCCTCCTCTCAGGTTACCATTCTTAAATATGTTATGACAGAGGTGCAGGCATTATTGCTAATTGATTCAGCCTTGGCCAGAGAAGGGTCTGACTTGGAGCTGGGGGAAACAGCTACACCTGTAGCCCCTCTCCTGCTACCATAAATGCTACCACACACAAACTCAGTACAACTGGATTGAGAGGAGTCCTGAGGAGAAGGACTTGGGGGGACTAGTGGATGAAAACTGACTATAAGCTAGCAATGTGTGCTTGCAATCCAGAAAGCCAACCGTATCCTGGACTGCATTAATAAAGGGTGTGACCAGCAGGACAAGGGGGTGGTTCTCCCTCTCTATTCCACTCTGATGAGACCCAGAATCACAGAATCACAGAATGGTATAGGTTGGAAAGACCTTGAAGATCATCCAGTTCAACCATTAACCTAACACTGACAGTTCCCAACTACACCATATCCCTCAGCGCTATGTCAACCTGACTCTTGAACACCTCCAGGGATGGGGACTCCACCACCTCCATGGACAGCCCATTCCAACACCTACCTGGAATCCTGTGTTCAGCTCTGGGGCTCCCACATAAGAAGAACATAGACCTGCTCGAGCAGGTCCAGAGGAGGCCACAAAGATGATCAGGGGGTTGGAGCACCTCTCCTGTGAGGACAGGGTGAGAGAGTTGGGGCTGTTCAGCCTGGAGAAGAGAAGGCTCCAAGGAGACCTTATAGCAGCATTCCAGTACTTAAAGGGGGCTACAGGAAAGTTGGAGAGGGACTTTTTACAAGATTGTGTGGTGATAGGGTGGTGAGACACTGGCACAGGTTGCCCAGAGAAGCTGTGGCTGCCCCCTCCCTGGCAGTGTTCAAGGCCAGGTTGGACGGGGCTTTGAGCAACCTGGTCTAGTGGAAGGTGTCCCTGCCCATGGCAGAGGGCTTGGAACTAGATGATCTTTAAGGTCCTTTCCAACACAAACCATTCTATGATTCTATGATTTTCAGAGGATTTCTGACTAAGTAGTAATCAGAATCATTATATGATTATCCACATTGAAAAGTACCAATTTCAGGGTGAAATACAATATCATATCTCATTTGAGATATGTTCTTGTGACAGAAATCAGTGCTAAGTAGAGATCTGGAAATTTTTTTATTAAATGATTCAATTTCTAAAAAAAAAAATTGAGGTATACAAATACTGTGGATATTTTTTTTTTTTTTTTTTTAATGAGGAACTATTTTGAAAACACATGGTATCATTTGGAATTTTAACCTATTTCTTATTTCTAAATGAAATCAAGAATGTCTTTTTGTATGACACTGGTGTTTGGGGTTTTTTTGTGTTGTGTTGTTTTTTGGTTTTTTTTTTTTTAATCATTGTATTATTTTTTTAGGCAATAAAGATAAATACCTATCAATTTTTCTTAAAAACCTCTTATGAAGAATACATTGAACTTCATAAAAAAAAAACCAAAAAAAACCCCAAAAAACCCATAAAATTCTCTTACTTGTCTTCAGTTCCCATAATGCATATTTATTTAAATATTATTATAGGTATTTTTAAGAAGAGGTGAGGTCACAGCAAGTTGCCAATGATCAAATGAAAGGGTTTTTGCTGGAGGAAGACATAAGATCTCTCTGGGATAAGACCTACCAGATATCTATGTTTGTACAATGACAACTACATCTGGATAATTTTTGTGTGCTACAATAAAAATATAAATTTCTTGACACAAACTTTTATTACCCCAGAACACTGTTCTTCAGTGCAATACTTGAAAATTTGATGTCAGAATGAACATTGGGTTTCAGCAAATATTCACAAAAGCTATTCTGACATTGATTGTGTGCTAACTAAACAACAGAGAAGTGACTTAATTGGTTGTTTCAGAGACAGTGAGACCTTCATGTCAGTTCATCTTTATTGAAAGAACTAGGCAGAGTTATAGAATCACTACAAAATAACACTGCTGTATATATTTTTTTTTTTTTTAATTAATTGGAAAATGAGAGAAGAATACTGTAGAAGATGAAAACCCTTTCACAGAATCATCTAGGTTGGAAAAGACCTTAAAGATCATCTAGTCCAACCATTAACCTAACACTGACTATTCTCAAATATACTATATCCCTAAGTGCTATGTCAACCTGACTCTTAAACACTTCCAGGGCTGGGGACTCCACCACCTCCCTGGCCAGCCCATTCCAAAGCCTAACAACCTGTTCTGGAAAGAAATAAGTTCTAATACCCAGTCTAAAGCTTCCCTGGCACAACTTGAGGACATTCATGTTGTTCTATCACTTGTTACTTGGTTAAATGACTCATCCGCAGCTCTCTGCAACCTCCTTTCAGGGAGCTGTAGAGGGCGATGAGGTCTCCCCTCAGCCTCCTCTTCTCCAGACTAAACACCCCCAGTTCCCTCAGCCGCTCCCCGTACGACCTGTGCTCCAGACCCTGCACCAGCTTTGTTGCCCTTCTCTGGACACGCTCGAGTCATTCAATGTCCTTTTTGGAGTGAGGGGCCCAAAACTGAACACAGGAATCGAGGGGCGGCCTCCCCAGTGCCGAGGACAGGGGTAAGATCCCTTCCCTGTCCCTGCTGGCCACGCTATTGCTGACACAAGCCAGGATGCCCTTGGCCTTCTTGGCCCCCTGGGCACACTGCTGGCTCCTGTTCAGCCAGCTGTCAGTCAACCCCCCCAGGTCCCTCTCTGACTGGCAGCTCTCCAGCCACTCCTCCCCAAGCCTGTAGCACTGCTGGGGGTTGTTGTGGCCCAAGAGCAGCCCCCGGCATTTGGCCTTATGGAAACTCCTCCAGTGGGGCTCAGCCCATGGCTCCAGCCTGTCCAGGTCTCTCTGCAGAACCTCCCTACCCTCGAGCAGGTCAACACTCCCACCCAACCTGGTGTCATCTGTGAACTGACTGAGGGTGCACTCGATCCCCTCGTCTAGATCATCAATAAAGATGTTAAACAGGAGTGGCCCCAAAACCGACCCCTGGGGGACACCACTCCTGATCAGCCACCAACTGGATTTAACTCCTTTCACCACAACTCTTTGGTCCCAGCCATCAAGACAGTTTTTTACCCAGCAAAGCGTGTGCCCATCCAAGCTGCGAGCAGCCAGTTTCACCAGGAGATTGGCTTGGGTAATGGTGTCAAATGCTTTACTGAAGTCAAAATAGACAGTGTACACAGCTTTTCTTTCATCCAATAAGCAGGTCACCTTGTTGTAGAAGATCAGATTTGTCAAGCAGGACCTGCCTTTCATTAACCCATGCTGACTGGGCCTGATCATCTGGTTGTCCGACATGTGTTGTGTGATGGTACTCAGGATGAGCTGCTCCATCAGCTTCCTGGGCAATCTGACAGGCTTGTAATTTCCTACGATCATCCTTCCGACCCTTCTTATAGATGGGTGTCACACTGGCCAATTTCCAGTCTGACGGGACCTCCCTGGTCAGCCAGGACTGCTGGTAAATGATGGAAAGCAGCTTGGCGAGCACCCCAGCCAGCTCCTTCAGCACCCTCGGGTGTATCCTGTCTGGTCCCATAGACTTGTGTGGGTCTGTGTGATGCAGCAGGTCACTGACTGTCTCTTCCTGGAATGTGGGGGGGTCGTTGTCCCATTCTCTGTCTTCTGGCTGAAGAGGCTGGATTCTCTCAGTACAACTGGTCTTGCTTTTAAAGACTGAGGCAAAGAAGGCATTAAACACCTCAGCCTTTTCCTCCTCACTCATTGCCATGTATCCTCCTGCATCTATCAGGATGGAGGCTCTCCCTGGTCTTTGTTTTGCTGTTGATGTACTTATAGAAACATTTCTTGTTATCCTTGACTTTCATCAATGCATAGAACAAATTACCATTGTTGATGTAGGTACTGCTGGCATTTTAGCTATTTTCCACTGCTAGCTGGCTAAAAATTTCTTCTGTCATCAATACTTTAATGAGAGTTCAAGGGTGTGCTAAAAATTCAGAATTAAGATCACCAAGCCATAAGATTTCCACTGAAAACAAAATGAGGATAGCTGATATTTTTCATCATTTTTCAAATGTAAATAATTCACATTGGTAAGACTAACAACTTTTTAAAGTCTGATCAAGTGTTTCAGTTTATATATGTGTCATATGGATCATGTGGGGAACTCCCAATTGCACAAGAAAGCATGATATTTCTTCCATTTTGTTCTGTTTGCATGCCAGTGTGCTGGCAGCTGTATTGTGAGTAAGATTTGAAGATTAAATGAGTAATACAATGTGAACAGTAACAGATATAGACTGATTTAGCACTGCAGAACAAATCTTTCTGTTTCTGGTGACCACTGGAAGTACAAAATAAATAGAAAATAAATTGATGAAAGCACAAACCCAACCCCTGTTGTTTTTCTGTATTGTTTTTTAACTATTTAGAAACTGCATTTCTGCAGAACACACACAAACAAGTTTTCATTTCATGTGATGTGAAAGACTGTGAGTAGTCTGATTAAATTAGCATTCAGAAACTTGTTGAGTTTTGCTTTGCTTTACAAATATGGATCTGCTTCAGAAACACGAGGCAATAAGTAAACACCTGCAGAAATGAATCAGTGTGTTTTGTTTGTATTTGTAGTTATTTGATATGTTGCCTCATTGAGATATAAATAAAACAGATAACCCAATTAACTTTTTTTTTTTTTCCCCCACATAATAATAAAAGCTTTGCTTTTTCCTTTACACCTGGCTTTGAGTTGTTGCAGTAGTACTCAAGTCATGTTTTCAAGTCTTGCCTCATAGCCATGAGGACTAGAACCTTAATTTTTACATAGAAATTTGGTTTAACACCTAATCTATTGACTCCAAGGAAGGCCTAGAGTTTTTTTTAAAAAAAAAAAAAAAAACAACAAAAAAACCACAACAACAAACAAACAAGAGATTAAAAACAAAAAAGAGAACCTACATAAGACCTGTAAAAGAAATAAAAGAGTCCAAATTCCTTACTCTATTAGAATTAATGAGAGACTTCATGACTGGAAATCTGCAAAGGGAGACAAGCTAAGAAACAGAGGGAACATGCAGACAGGTAGTGTAGTCTGACCAAGATTTCCATTGTTTTGCTCTTCCTAACTTATTGCTAAAAGAAGTGCTATTAATTTACTATTTTAATAACTCAGTGCTTTAAAACTTGGAACCTATGAAGAAAGTGGCCAAACTACAATGCACTGTATAATGTAATTTGGTATGCAGAACCACAAGCTCTCTCTAGGCTAATTAGCCCTTCAGAAGCAAACTGGAATGATTTAGTCAACTAGTATTGTCATGCAGAGATGATTGGTTCTCAAGGTTTGTACATGGAGAACCACCATAATGCAGAGATGTGTATTGGGGCAGCTGAACGACATTAATCTCAATGTCTTTTTGGGTGTGTCTGCATAAATCCTTTTGTCTGAATTAAAACTTTTCTGAAGTGAATCTCACGATCGTTTTCATTTACTATTCTTTGGTTCAAATTGCTTTTTAAATTGTAAATAATTGTAGCCCTTTTTACTTATTTATACCATATTCTGTGTCTCGTTGCATTTCTCTTTGTAGTTCTACTGCATTTTGCCACATCATTCAGAGTCGTTAATATAGATTAAAATTAGGGTTTTATTCCACTGTTGCCAGTAGTTTAATTTAAGAAATACTTTTATCTGAGTTCAGTACTGCTGTTCGCCATAGCTAGTTTGTCCTGATGCTGTAAGCCATTGGGTAGTTTCTGTTGATATTTAGTGGGTCACCTTTAGAGACATACCCTAAGGATTCCTTATGGGAAATATTTTCATTTGGTGAATCATTCCCTAGTTAAAGAGTGCAGTTATAATACATTAAAAATGGCAGTGAAATGTTCAGAAATTATTTTAAAATGTAGTTTGGCATTTTTCAGAACATTTTACGTTCTGCTTTGTCAGCAAAGCGAAGACCTCAGTTCAGAGGTTCAGAAAGGCGAATAAAACCTTTCTTCTCCTACTTAGGAGTTCAATGATCACCGCAATCATCCAAATTTTATTCTTTGCAAATCTGAGATCATCTCCTTGTTTTCCCTGAGGTACTGAACTTTACCTACAGGAGAATACACTAACCACCTCATTATGAGGTCATCTAAACTGGATTGCTCTCAGTCTTCTGTTGCTACTTCTTCACAACAAGTCAAAAAAGATATTATGGATTTAACAACATGCATTGTTGAACCATAAATTGGGAGACTTTTAATTTACTTGGGGGAAAAAAAGTAATTAGAAATTCAAAAAGGTTTGGTGAGGGAAACTATTTTGATCTGGCTGGTTTGTTGCTATTACTGTTCTCTTTTCCTCTGCTAAGATAAAACAAAGAACAGACTAATTTATTTTTATAGTTTATTCCTAACCTCTATTCTGGACTCTCTTCTCTGAGCTGCCCTTTGCTTGGGTCTTATCATTGCACAGTGCCCTACTGGGGGAGTATAACACAAGCAGGCTCTGACATTTGCACCATTGTTCTGTGACACATCAGCATTTACAATATACATAACAGAATATTTTGTAGCCCATTTTGTATTGTGTGTTATTTGTGCTGGCAGTTGCTCTTTATTCCTTAACTCCATGATATGCAGGAGATCCCCAGAAACTATTGCTCTTCTAAAAACTATGTCAGTGTTAAAGCACTTACAATAAACTGAACAGCAAAATGCTATACTAGCTCCAAGTATGCACACCAGGGTTCCTTGAGCAATCAAACTTGCTGAAATTAAAGGTCAAGAGATCAGGACTGTAACTTTAAGCAACCCTGGGGAAGGCAACAACCTTCCACCTTTGTTGTATTATGCAAGCTGCCCATGATCACAGAAAGTGAAAAACAGCTATCAGATCACAGGATCTTTTCAGAGCCAGAAGCACCTGCAGTTAGGAACAAAAGAATTCACAAAGCCCTCTTTTCATAAGGAAGGCTAGCTGATAGTTCAGTGTGCTACTCTTTGTTAAATGTGTGCACAGTAGAAGACAATATTATGGGCACTAAATTTTGTATGGAGTTATTTTCCAGCATTCAGGTTGTCAGAGGAGGAAGTAAGAAATTAATTTATTGAAATAAACAAAATCCATAACACTGACATAATTTTGCATTTTAAAATAATAATTTATTAAGGAACAGGCAATGGGCTAAAAGGAATGACAGTGGGAAAAAAAAAAAAAGTTAAAAAGGTTATATTAGCTATAATTTTGGAATCAGGGATGAAAAAGTGAAAATGTGTTCAAAATGTGTGTCATGACTTTCCTAATCCTGTCTGATTATAGAGTACTCACACTGGCTTTTACTGGGCAATAGGGAGAATTGGGTAAGCACACCCGTCCTAACGGTATTGAGAGTGACCAACACCTGGTTTTGAGACACTTAGGCTAAATCTCTGCTTTATGCAAAAGCAGCTCATTCTAAAGACAGTACACACTCTTGCTCAGTGTTACACTGATG
This sequence comes from Athene cunicularia, assembly GCF_003259725.1. Lineage (NCBI taxonomy): Eukaryota > Metazoa > Chordata > Aves > Strigiformes > Strigidae > Athene > Athene cunicularia. Next base: position 41,830,646 of record NW_020799097.1, read on the forward strand.
TCTACATTAGCATTTTAGTTTTAATCAGGACTGCAGTTTTCACTCAGCTCTCCTGATAATCCTACTTACTGCTTGTTATTGCACATATAAATTAGCATGGGCTCAGAGATCACAACCTGGGTTCTTTTCTGATGAAATTAAACCAGAAGATGTGCTCCACGAGTGCACCTAAATGCTCTCTGTCTGCTAATAGACATCAGTCCCTGGAAATAGACTAGAGTAAAATGAAATTAAATTCACCCAAGTGTGTACAGTATGCATAGAAAATCTCCAGCATTAACTGCTTTATTCAACACTCTCCTTTTGCACTTCTAATGTAGACACAATGTTTGCATTCACTATTCCTCCATGCAATCTGCAGTGCCCAATGTTTCTCCTTACAAACTAAAGGCAGGCAAAGCTCGGACTAGTTACAGATCTCATCAGCTTTGTTGCACGATGAAATCAGGGATCATTTATTTACCCACCTGATATCAGGTATATCATATCACTCAATGTAAATGGACAAGACAGAGGTACACCAGACTGAACATCACAAATAACACAAGTTCAAGCACATACTCAAAAAGCTTCACAGACCTAGAATTTCTCCCCTCATTCTCCAAAGACCTCTGAAACCCATCTTAAGTATAGGCCTATCTACGCTATTTTAAATTATGTATGTCAATGGGTTATGTCTATGCTTGAAAGACAATGTAGGGAACCTCGTTTATGCCAAAGCATTTGAATTATATATGTATGCTATTAAGTATATATGGTACACAGAGCCTCCGCCCTATTATCATCTTATTATTTTGTTTTTCAGAAAGTGCTTTGATCAGACTGAACATCCAGACCCACCAGAAAAATTTTATGTTAGAGATTCAGATTTGGAGGAGATGACTCAATCATTAAATATATAGGAGTAATTGATACAAGTACTGGAGCACACACTATAGGGTTTACTGCATTGAGAAAGTTCTTTAGAAATATATGTGGCATGTAGTAACTGAAGAATTATGTAATATACTTTTAAGGTCAGAGGTGTGAACTGCAGCTTGATTTCACATGGCAGGCTTTCCCAGCACTGAAACAATGCAAGCCCTGTTTATATGTTCTACAAACATACATAAAGGGAGTGTTTGTTAAATGACACCCGAGCAGTTCTAGTATCAAGTGAAACTTAGTACAAAGGTGTTCAGTGGCAAATTATTCCCATGTGTCCACTGGCCCAGGAGGTCTGGTTTTGGTCCTTTCAGCTATCTATCCCACTGTCTGCCCATCCAAGACCATAGACTAAAGAAGTGTGCAGTCATCAAAAAATGCTGGGAAATTGAGCTTACTAACGTAAGAAGTAGGTGTTCTTGCCTTCAGTGACTGGACTGAAAGAAACCCAGGTGTTGTAATGGACTTTTTATTTACCACTGCAGGACTGACATACGTAACTTGACTTAATACTCTCATTTCTCCTTTCAGCCCTGCTCTTTTGGAAAAGGCAAGGATATTTTTTCACACCATATGGCAGTCACTACTAATGTTCTTTTTGTTTCTTAAAGTTCATTTTACAAACAGTAGTGTATTTTTTAAGACTTTTCCAGGATGTTATGTGAGGCATTAAACATCTTCATGTGGGTTTGTGCTGTTGGAATGAAAGCTGCTCCTAGAACAGGGAAGGGAAGGGATTTACTAGTTCTCCTGTAAATGCCAGTTCTATTTCAGCAGAAACCAGGTTAAATGTCTTTACCTGAGAATGGACATCAGTCCTCTCCTTAGCTTTGTTTTCTGCTACGGATTTGTTACAGCAGCCGTTGATATTCCCAAGACCAGCACAGGAAAACACAATAAAATGAAAGACAATGAAGGCAAAAAGCCAACTTAGTACCACATCTAGTAAACTTATACCCCATCACTGCCATACAGAAAGCATTACATGAAACAGAACTGGCAGGCTGAACTACAACTGGCTTTTTCTTTCCCAGAAATTATTATTTTAGTCACCTAATCTTCAATGAATTAATGATGCTATACTGTTTCTTTTATGAAGTTATATAGATTTTTCAAATATACCAGATAAAAGGTGCTATAAATTTATATGGGGAAAGGAACAGTGTACCTATATTTGTGTTTTAGTTTGGGTAAGAGATGTATCACCGAAGGAAACCTCACGACTGTCACCACTTGTTGTGCTTTAGTTGTCATCCCAGTGCAGACTTACAGTACAAGAACTGAACTTAATTCTAATGAAAATGAATCAGAAGATGCAATCAATAAGCTTATGCAATACATCTATCTTTAATGACTGTTCAGTCTGAGGACCTGACTATTGTTAGTCCAAAGTAAAACTTGCTGAAATATGTCTGATGTGGACAGCACTTTATGCTTATGCTCCTATGGGTACCTCATTATCTGCTAATGTAGACATCAGCAATAAAACTTTCATACTACATCTGATAAAAATGGCCTAACTGGCAGCTCTAACTATGTCAAGAAACCAGCTGAGTCAATTTTTGGATCAGTCTTTCTTTCATATCTGCTAGGAAAATAAAATCTGTCATTAAGTACCAAAAATAGCAAAGTCAGTTTAAGAAGAGGATATTTTGTAAGGAATTGACTATTTGAAAGTGGGGACTTATAATGGAAACTATTCTTTCATCTCAGATGCAGCTGTTGTTACAATTCTGCCACAATCTAGTAGATAATGAATGGCATGTAACATTTACAAAGTGTTTGCTCATTCAGGAAAAAAAAAAGAAAATTTATAAAATGTCTAGAAAGGTAGGATAGTTGTGGAGGCATACAAATCAATGCAAAAAATGTAAGTTATTTGCTGGCAGGTGGAAAGACATTTTTGTTGAAATAAGTCAATCTGAGAAAGACTTGTGGTATATATATACCATGTAAAAAATACATCCAAGCTTGAGAGCATTAAAACCAATTACAAATAGTCATATACCTTCACAGAACCCGGTTTTTATGCTGTCTAAGATCTTGTGAAAAAAAAAGTTGCCTAAATGTCATGTAAAGAAGTTGTAAGTTATTTTTTGCAAGCTGTGCATATATGAAGGCCAATTCATAACAAATGTCAATGTCTGCAACTCACAAATTCTCTAATTCTTTTATCTATTACTCTCCACTCTATAAAATGTTGTAAGTGCAGTACACAGAGTCATACATGTATTTATACTAGTCAGTCATGCAATCTATTAAGTGAATGTAATTATAGATTTTAAATTTTCTTATTGGAAAAACACAGGAAAAACTTGAAACCCCAAAGAAAAGATAATACTGATTACACTAATAGAAAAACCAACATCCAGACTGTCACTAAGACTTCAGAATCTGGAACATTTGAAGAGAAAAGACCTGTGCAGACTGCATTGCTTGATCCATATCTCAGGGCCATAATTAACATCATATTTTATTTTCACCCCACACAGTTTTCTGTGGTCCAGAAAATGGTCTCACAATACATTCAGTGTCTGTGTCAATCTAACTAGATTTCAAACCATAGAGATAATAAACCCCTATTTCATAATGTTAAAAAAAAAAAAAATCTAGTGAAATTTATGCATGTAAATGTGCAGAGCCATAGGCTTTGCCCATTGTAGACAGTTCTATTTTCCTTTGGTATCTCTTTATGATACAGGCAAAAAGACCCCTTCATGTGTTAATAATGATGATCTTGAGTGAGTCACTAAAAATAATTAGAAACTATTCAAAAGGATAACAAGACAGCTAAGGGCACAAATTTAGGTGATATTGCTGAGACCAGGAGAAAATTACAATGCACTAGACAGCAAATACATATGTGTAATTTCTTTGTTCAGGTAACTGTATATTGTATATATGTCAATAAAAGGTTACAGGAAAACTGTTAAGAAATAGTCAAGTCAGATTTCTGGATAATAAATGGGACAGTAAATCAAGAGATCTGGTTTCCATATCTACCTTTCACATACACTTCTGCCATAACCTTGGGCAAAACATATTCCAGCTACACTTGTCACAACTTTTCTAGCCATAAAATAGAAATGATACTTCCTCACCTCATTGGAACGAGGTCATGGTCATTTTGATACTGTTTGTTGCACATATTTCAGAAGACAGGCAGCTATATAACTCAAGTATTACTTCATAAGGGGAACATGTTACAATTGCCCTGTGTGCCTCTAACTGTGAGGATGAGAAAAATCACTGTATTGCCCACACCTCTACTGGATCATTTCTCTTTTTCCATTTTCATTTCCACTTGAATGAAGCCTCTATTAGTATTTTCTGTTAATCAGGTTAACAGATGAAAAGTTTAGGATACATTAGTCTCAAATAGTATACTTTGCATACAATAAAAAGTATGCATCTTTAATTTTTTATTTATTTTTTTTTCTCTAGGAACAATTTCTATGGTATTTTCTTTATTTTTTTTTTTTTTTCTAAACCCATCAGTTAGCAATGTAAATACCTAAATAAAAAGTAGTTTAAACTTGACATAAGAAATTGTGATTCAAATACTCAAATCCTGCATAATTAACCTGTCAACTGCTTTTGCATGCTGTATGATTGGCTGTCTCATAGAAACTGTGGATTTAATAGGATTTAAATGTTTTTCATCACAAGTGTCAGATAAAAGATGAAATGGTGCAGGAGAGCTGAGCACGCACGCGATCAATGTGATCAAGCGATGCCCGCTTATTACACCTAAGAAAGCCCTTTTATAATGTTCTCCTGCACACGTGAGTAACATGCAGTACAAGTCCTCAAGACTGGACAGTTAACTTAGCCCGTGCTTTAAACCTTCTTATGATTGGGTAAAAAGTGCCACATCAGCCTTGCCAGGCTTCCTGCCTTGTGTAACTGCCTCTTCCGTCCCAACCCCTTCCCGGGGTTGTTTGTCTCGTTGTTTCTCCCCCCTCATTCACGGTTACGTCCTTATCTCATTCTTGCTCGGCTGAGGCTCTTATCAGTCTTGTTCTCATGCAGGATTGCTCACATGGCCATTCTCTTGCAGAAAGCCCTCTAGGATCCCAACAAAATGGTACATGTCTACCCATCGAAGATTTTCCAAGAACTTATACTAGGATAGGCAGACTACTACGAATTTCCACCCCACAGTTATTCATAATTTTCTAGGAACTTCTTCAGTCTGTTAAGCATTTTTCAGCTCTGTAGGTAAAGGGCTGATTTCAGATATTCACTGACTTCATTAACTCTCTTCTCAAGCTTAGATCACCATCAGTCAAAGACATCAGTACTACCAAACAGTGTATGTAAGCAGAGCTCTTTTTGTTATGATATTTTGAAGCTTAATACAAGTATCCAAAAGTATATTTCTGTTCTATCTATTCACATATTATTCTGCTCATGGAATGAGTGGGGCAGAGAAAGAAAACCATGAGAGGATCTAAAAGTTTCATGGCTCTTACCCATTTCTGAAGAGCTTGAATTTTCTTATATTTGTTATGGGGAATGTGGACTTCAGTTGTGATAAAATGAGTGATTTAGGACAATGTAATGCTTAACACTGCAATATATAAATATCTTCATGGATATGAGTGCCCTATTTTCACATATTCTGAAACAATTTAAAATGAGAGCAGCATTTAAGAAGCCATTTTTTAAAAAAATGAGTAACTTAAAACCTATTTTAAACACATGCTGAAAAAAATGTTCTAGAATGATGTTACAAGTATTTTAAGGAAGGATAGAGTGTTGTTAAAGTAAGACTATTTGAGTTGCTGTGCAAACTGATGGAAATGGACATAACACAAGTTGATAAGACATCTGGAAAATTTTCTCATGCAAAGAAACCCAAAGATAACCTTCTCAAACTGTGTAGTCCCTGTTATCCTGGTGTGTTAAATCAAACACAACACCTTACGCTTTGTATATTCACACAGAAATCTCACCCAACACCTAAAGAATGTTATGGCTGTATAACATGTAATCACCTGGAAGAGAGAATAAAGTCAACCAGGACACATCAAGTCTTGCCACACAGCATAAGAATTGGACCTGCATATGCTTAGTTTGTTTTCATGTAATAAAGGTGAGAGTTTGTAGCCACTGACCTCACCAACCACAACAGGCACACAATTTGACCATCCTTCTGTTTTAGTCCCATGGTGAGTCATATCTCTCATGTAGCTTGTTATAAAAATTCCACCATCTCCCAGAATGCCCAAAGAGGGAGTCTTTTTAGAAGAGGAATGAGGTTGGCAGGTCCTCTCATATCAACACAATATTGAAAAACACTGTCATCAACTTCAAAACCAGTCATAAAAATTGCTGTTTGCTTTTTCCTTACATCTGCATCCTCATAAATGAAAACAGCATTAAGCTGTGAGTATAAACCAAAACTATCTACTTCAGATATTACTGTATGCCCTAAATATCAGCACACTCTAGAGTTAGAGTTGTAATTTCCCCTGCCCTGCCTTATTTTAGGGGAATAGGCCAATGGATTTGGCTTCTAAACATATCTAATATGTCAATATTTTTGTCACAAATGGCTGATCAGCAAGGATGGTAAGAAAACAATAGTATTTTGGAATATGTAACTGCCTCAGGCAAAAGAACTGAGTATACTATAGCAATTCAAGAGTGAAAACATTATGCAGAGACTTAGGTTTGTGATTTGAGACAAGTTAGTATAAAAATCATCATAATGGTCTATTATGGACTAAGATTTATGGGAATTGGAGAATATTACTGCAATGATAATGGTCATTGAATTGTACTTCTTTTTGTATTCTTGCACACACAATTATTCTAGTATTACATCAAATGTCATTTGAGTAAATACGGTAATAAGGTGAAATTCACCTACTCCTTTACATAGAGCAAAGTAAATAGATTTTGTTCTGTGAACAGAGGTGCAGAAGAAGGCCTATGACCAGTAATTTCAGTTGAATGGTAGATGTGACTCAAGAGTATTATGGGTGAAATGCTTCCAAAGTACAGAGAATTGATTAATGTCTTCTACATAATTTTAACTCCCAATCCCAATACATGCAATCTAGGAACTCTATAGTACCACACTTGGGGCCTTGTTGTCATACTTATGTGTGCAATTAGAAAGAAACAAAAGGATTGTGAAAGAAAGGATATTTAAACAGATGTAAAAGAATAAAATATATCTGGGAATAGCAGCTACTTCAAAAGGAGGAAATTTATATAAAAGTCCTGGGTCAAGGGGATAGAAATAATCATTTCAAAATCATGTATTTGGAATATTTGATTGGCGGCAAATGTAGAGGTTTTCTTCTGATCTGCAACTGGGCTCAAACCAGTCAAGTAAAATCTGTGTGAAGAGTGTTCAAACCTCTTCTAATTCTTTTTTAAAGTAAAAATTGGTAAAAGAGACAAATATGTGAAAGTCTGAGTTAATAAAGCAGGCTTCTGGAATGCTTTTTATTTATAACTGTCAAGCACTTTCTATGATTTGTCATAATTTTAAAAAAAATCTGGGAATCTGAAGCTGAGATAGTTTAATGGGAGAACTCTGTAGAAGCGTTTATGCTGAGAGAGCTAGATAACATATGAGGTGACAGAGATAGTAGTCAAGAATGAATATGCTGCATTCTTCAGAGACCTGTTAATTCTCATAGAAGTACAAATGGCTTTCAGCATGCAGGTATTTAATAATACTTTTGGTCTTATTACATACCTTGTGTGGGAGTGGGGAGGAGGATTTCTGAAGATACATGTTATCATATTTGTATACTTAGGAGTAGCAATTTAGGGATGGTTGTCCTGATCCAGTGTCAGGGGAGGTTTCGATACAATCCCAAGAGTGAGATTAAGTCACAAATGAGGTCAAATGCCATATACCCAAACCAGGTTTTTATTATTAGAAAGGTGAAGAGGGGTAGCGATAGGACAGAATGGAAGGAAAAGGCAGAAATAAAGCAAGGATGTGGGATAGGGCTGCAAGAATAGTCACCAGCATGGATCCAGCGGTGTCCTATTGGCCCTCAGTCTTCAGTTCTTCGGTGGTGTGTGCACACGGATCTAGCTTCGATGGTAGATGCACACAGAGCAAGATTTTCTGCTGCCTTTTTAAGTTCATTGTACCCGCTGATCAGCATATCTGCTCACCTTTAATTCTTTTTTTTCTCTGATCCAACAGGTTTTGTTGCCTCCGACTTCAAGGGCAGGAAGATTCGCCTCTTCATTAGCAATGCATACATGGGTTCTGGCCTAGACAATGGAGCAACAAATGGCTCCAGGATGGGGCCAGATCAGCACACCTCTGAGGCTTATCTAGAGTCCGGACAATGCAACCGCAAGGAAGTAACGGAGTGCATCCTTCAATACGTTCCTGCTTCTCTGGGCAGTATCCCCCAGACGAATTCACAGGCCACAGCAGCTTCTCTTGGAGGTTTGCTCAGACACGAGCAAGCTTTGAGACAGTCATGTGATATTTCATTCTCTCACAATGGTGTAAAACAAAATGCCAGCTTACAAGTTGTCACCACATGGGCCAGGTGCATTGGACTTCATCTGGAACAGTGAGCAGTTGCGCATCATCTAGGTCATATTAAACCATCTCCCACACAGCTAGCTCCCTCAAGTATTGAATACCTCTCTCCATAGTGGTCCACTTACTTGGATGACACGTAACATCTTCCTTGAAGGGATACCTCTCCCTCATACTTGACAGGAGTCACCTCCAGAGACTGAGATACTGTGTCCTTTTCCAATGGCTTTGTCAATGCCCCCTTCCCTAGAGAGGGATCCCAGCTGCCTCGCCTCCCTGCCCTCTAGTTCCACACTATTGGCCCCGCTATGCTAGCATCAGAGCAGCCAGGCAATGAAGCACTCACCTGGATGGCAGCTGAAATCCTTTTACATGTCTCACAAGTAACTCAGGGATAAGGGTCGGGTGGCTACCACTGGTTCTGTCTTCTCCTGTTACGGTGATGGTTCTGGTTCACTGTCACCCTGTACACTGTGAGGGGATTTTCTTGTATATTTCTTCTTATGTACAGGAGCAACTGACACTGTCACGGATTGGCTCTCTGGTTCAGCTGCACTGTCTGTCATCAGGGTCAGATTAGCTGGAATGCCTGTTGCCAGAGTGGCCACAGAGCTTGTCACTGGGGTTGTAGTGGCTGCAGCTTCTGTTGTGGGTTTTGAAGTGGATACAATGTCTGTTTTTTTGTTACCAAATCCAGAGCCTTTCTCTTCTTGAGAGTGCTGAACAGTGTTTAATAGCACTCGGTAAGACTGGACTAGGCCCCAGCATGTTGCAGTGAGCTGTGCGTCTCTGGAATTACCCAGGTGACAACACACTTTTTCAAAATATTTTACTAGTTCTTCAGGATTCTGCACCTGTTCAGGAGTGAAGTTGCAAGACATTGAAAGTGCTCGCTGTTCAAGGTACTTGCTCATGCTAACCCACACTCCCAGCCACTCATAATTCTCCAGCCATGGGATAAATCTCCAAGTGATACTCTTAAATATTTGCTTAACGCTGAACAAATCTGGAACCACATGTAGGAACACACTGACTTCCAGCAGTAAGATGACCGTGTTAATATCAACATTTAAAGAATATTTGAAATTCCCAAAATTCTCAAACACAATTGTAAATAGCCCCAGGACTGATTACTTCATTGTGCCATAAATCAGTGTTACATAGTACAGCAGAAACAAAATCTTAATCCAACTCTCATGGATGGTGAGCAGCAGCATGGCGACTACATACAGCAAATGATGTGATACAATCTTAAGGAGCCAAGCAATAGACGTTATGACCTGAAATGTTATAATCTCAACCCTCAAGCCCCATGTTGGGCATCAAGAAGGACTGTCATGGTTTGAACCCAGCCAGTAGCCAATCACCACACAGCCAGTTGCTCACCTTTTCTCTGCCCATTAAAATAGGGAAGACACAAAATTAAGATCTCGTAGGTTGAATTAAAAACAAAACAAAACAAAACCAAACCCAAACCAGAACAGTTTAGTGACGGTAACAAAACAACAGTAACAGTAGGAAGACAAAAACAGTAATATACAATGTAATTGTTCACTACTCACCAACCAACCAACCGACTGACCAACCGACCGACCGACTGACTGACCGACACAGCCCACTCCCAGCAGCAATCCTGACAGAAGGAAGGCAGATACCACCATGCCAACCAGAGAGACAACCCACCTCCTTATATACCGAGCATAATGTCACATGATATAGAATATTCCAATGGCCAATCTGGGCCCAGCACTCCAGCTGTGCTCCCTCCCATATCAATAAAAGAGGCCAAAATCCAGGACACAAGTACATTAGATACCTCAGGAAAAAAAAAAAAAAAAAACA
>NW_020799097.1:41840992-41881144 GCF_003259725.1 Athene cunicularia
TTCCTTCCTTCCTTCCTTCCTTCCTCCCTTCCTTTCTTCCTGCCTGCCGCCTGCCTTCCTGCCTCCCTCCCTCCTTTCAAATGGAGCTCAGTTTCACCAATATTTTCAAGAACTCAAAATAAAAAGGTAAATATATGGTTAAATATATTAACAAAATACTCATTATGAGGTTTTGTCACCTTTGAGAATAGATCAGAGCAATGCAAGACTCATTGCTTCTTTTTTCTCTCTCTCAATCTGGCAATCAGCTTGGTAATGGTCATTTCCGTACCAGGAAGAAATAAAGTATCCTAAGAGCTGGTACTGCTATCTGTTACTCATCTCTTGTAATGTCAGTCTGAAGCAATTTTATCTTTCAGCACAATATCTGCCTGGCAGAAGAGTGATTGGTGGATGATGATGATGTAGATGACACAAGTTGATGAACTTTGAACTTTCCAGACACATACTGGAAAGAGGCCATCTGAGCTAATAACATTGTGCTGTGGAAATATTAAGTCACATGTGAATAAAAACATATGGACTCTATGGGACATTTTTGTCTTGCTGCTGCATGAGAAGTAAACTGAACAGCATGGGAATTAGACAGTATTTGGAGTTACATTCCATATATTATGTCTTATTTTCAACTATTCTTAGGCTTCTACTTCTGATGCAGGGTTGGGTTTTTTGTTGGTTTTTGGTTTTTTTTGGTGTTTTTTTTTGTTTGTTTTTATTTATCTATTTTCATCACAAATGCATGACATAAAACTGAGCGGTACTTTTGACATTTCTGTCAGTGTTGCAACTGTAAGTTTAGTTTATATCATATATGCCAAAGATTTCCATAGGAAAAGTATTCATAGGTATAGGCTGTGATTTTATTAATATTACTTTTACTATTGTTGACATTTATAAAGTTTCTATTCTTCTGACATCATACGAATACAAAACATCATACCAGACTTTCTTACAAGACTTGCAAAGGTGGATTTTTTTAGAATAGTTTGTGTTTAGGATTGGGTTTTTTTAAGCTTCGAGAATATACTATGTAACTGTTGCCTTCTTTTAGAATCTCAGTAACATCTTTAAACTTTTTGCATGCAAGTAGGCAATAAAAATCTTGTTTTGGGCCATAATAATTAATTATGTAATGACTGAAAATTTGGGAGACAGGCAAGTTGACACGTCTGTTAGCTCTGTGCAGCCCCTGAGAAGCAGCAAGGCTTTGATGAGAAACAGGCCTTGGGAGAAAGGTAAGAAACTGCCGAGTTCTGCCAAGGTGGCAGGGAAAAACAATTGACAGCTGCAACACTGAGCTGTGGAAAGTTATCGCTGCATGAACAGCGCGTGAACAAGAAGTTGATTGGTCTGCACACTGCGTGTTAGAGGGGTTTTATGCTGATAGAAGAAAGGGTAGATAGCTGTCTAATTCCTGATTTGCTAATTATGAAGAGCTTTAACCATAGCATAAGTTTGTACTATTGTAATAATAAAGGTTCTTTCCTTTTGCACTTCATGGAGAATCAGTGCCTCAATTGCCACAGTTTCTAACCTTGTTTTAATTATCTTTTCTATCCCTTTTCATCTCAATCATAGGACAAATATCAAAACATACGTATCTGCCCAGAAGAAACATTATTTGATCTCTAACATTTTGGAAATTGTCTTTAAATACTATGGGGAGTGTCATGCAATATCTATGTAGAGTTTGTGTTTAAACATAATGAAAAGTGATAGAACATGAAACACTGCTAAGGTTTTTACAAGCTATCTGTCATACATCAATTGACATTTTTAGTCAAATCCCTTGAGGGTACTTAATTCTAGAAATAGCAGACAAAGCATATACTTTTGTAATCAAAAGATTTTTTAATGGCTAACCAATCATTCCTACTGTCACTTAACACAGACATTTCTTTTGAGGAATACACCATATCTGCACTCTTTAACCATGCCAAAGATACTGTAAAAGATGATGTGTAACTACATTGAGAAAAAAATGTCTGTAAAAGCAGAGCACTGGTTCTTTGAAATTAGACTACTGAAGTAAGTTCTTCATCTGTAGTCAATTTCCAATGTTACTTTGCACCTCACATGATTTCTACTAAGAATTTTTCGCCAAAACTTTTCCAATTATTATATTTACTAGAAAACTTGGGGCTTAATTTCCGTATGCTTCATATCAGGCATTTAGTTTGATTGAAAATACTCATAAGGGAGAAAAAGCAAAGCCATGACAAAGACTTTCTTTGAAAGTATATGCCATTAAGAATTTAATATAAATTTTCATTTTGAAGGAATGGGTACTCTCATAAGCAGGAGAATGCTCTTTAAAGTGAAAATTGCAGACAAGAAATGGATAAAAAACACAGATTAAAAACCCAGATTAATACAAAAATGTTAGTGACAATAGTCCAGCAATCTAGTAGTTCTATTTTGTCAAGATTATCCTCACAAAACCCAAAGACTAATGAGTCATTTCTCTTGCCAGTCAGCCAGCCTGTGAAGAGGTGTGTGCCTAGTAATAACAGCAAAAAACAATGGCCAGTGACATATTGTCCTGATCCAGTGTTGAGGGAGGTTTTGATACAATCCCAAAACCGAGATTACGACACAAATGAGGTAAAAAGCTGTACAACCTTTCAAACTACATTCCCGTTAAAAAAATGTAATAGTGATAGGACAGAGGGAAGCAGAAAAGGTCAGAACAGCTAAGCAAGCAAACAAACAGAAGAGATGCAGCAAGCTGTTATCACCACCACAAACCCAGCACTGTCCCATTGGTTCGATCTTGGTACAGGTGATGGGGAGTTCCTCGAGAGAAGAGTACGCAGTCCTTTTATCATCCCAGACCCCACAATGTCCGCCCATCTTCACAGAGCTCATTATAATATTCACCACTCTGTGTTCCTCATTGCATGCATGCCCAGGTGTTCACAGTGGTCGTGCTGGGTGGGGGGGTCAGCCAGTGATGCCTTCAGCCTCTGCACATCCTCCTTATCCTGACTTCTTCCCCCAGCCCTGTGTGAAAGCGCAGCTTGGTAGATGTTACTTAACATGTCATTGTTCCAGCTGCAGGCAGACACTGTGGGTTTTGGGGGGATGTTTTTATCCTCTCCAAAGCGTACTTCTTCATGGCAATGGGATGTTGAGGCCCAGTCTAGGTAGTGGTGCAGTGTCGAAACAGACCACTCCGACAGTCTTACACCACCCTGCAGGTCAGGAGATGGCAATGGCACAATAGCCATGCCAAGATGAAACGGTTGGCACAGTCCCTTACATATCACTACTTTTCAGTTCACAAAAAATATGCTCATAGTGTGCCATGCAGAAACAATGGCCACAACCAGGTGACTTTATTCTGTCACTAAAAAATAAATGTAAAATGGAATTACACAGTAAGAGCTGTCAGACTAGCAAATAGTAAATTTACAGAGGGTTGTGAGAACATCCAGATCTGGCCCTTCAAACATTACAACTCCATTAAGTTGGCAGTTATCCATCTGTTTATGTGTCTGAGGATCTGAGCCATTCTTTCTTCTTTCCTTCTTTCCTTTTTTTTTTTTTTTTTTTTTTTTTCCTTCCTAGCTAATTGGGATTATGTGCTGGAGACAAATATGATTTTGATTTACATAGTGATGTGATGTTTCTAGCTTTTAATATGCATTTATTTTCAGATAATTTCTACTTTCCGTTTAATTTTTTTTACTTCTCCTGGTCACTTAAGTACTGATTTTAAAGAACCATCCATGAACATTGTATGAATTTGAAATATATGTTCTGAATAAATTAGTATGCATAATTTAGTATGCACACACACTATCATTACTACATATAGAGATTTATATTGCTGTATTCATTATTTAGCATTTATTTGCTTTGAATTTTATATGGCATGTCATTGTCTAGATTACTTGTATGGGTTTCCCCTCACAGCTGTGAAAAAATAAAGTATCAGGCCTAAGATCATTTTCTAAGATTTCCCTATAAACAGTAAATAAAATGATTCATCTTTCTGTAAGTTGAAATGGATGGACCACCTTCCTAAAGTATGTATCTCTTTCCACACACTGTAATGGAATCTTAAATGCCAAGTTTAATCTGGATATCAAACTTCTAGACAGCTAAAGTTAGATTAGATTAATTCCATTCTTAGTATCATAAGGTCTTTCAACTGCTCATTCTAGGTACATTTATCTTATTTTATTCAAAGTAATTTCATTATTGTTTAATCAGAAACCTCTGTGACTTCAGTATCCACTACCTTTACTAGACCACTTGCAAATATACTGAAGAGCACAAGGTGCTTGTGGGACCTCACTGATATCCCACTTTCACAGTGAAAAATGAAAATTTTTCCTATTTAATTTTACTTAAACTGTTACTTACAAGACCAACTAGGACATTTTCCCTTCTGTCTCATTATAGTTTCTTTAAGAATTTATAGTGAACTTTTTCAATTAATACCTATTTTTGAATTCTAAACACACAACATCACACAGATCATACTTATTAATGTCACCTCTGACTATCTTAAATAATTTTAATAAATTTATGATGTCTTATTTCCTTCTGAGGCATTGCTTCTTCTATATTTTTTGTTTATCCATGTATTTTCTAATTCCATTCTTTAATATGATTCCTATTGATTTGTTCAATACAGAATATCCTATCTGAAATTAATGTAGCTTTTTCACCTTCCATTCCTCCAGCTGTTTTGAAGACTAGGTTATAAACTGAAACTAGTAATTTAACAACATCGGATTCAAATTCCCTTAGAAATCTTGGGTGAATACTGTCCCTGGTGAATTGATTTTGTTAATTTTCATTAATTTCAGCTCAGTTAAAAAGAATTTCTAACTGAATTAAAAAAAAAAATGTCTGTTATGGCATTAATATCATTGGATGTTCCTTGTACACCTTGATAATTATGAGCTCCACCATCTCTAACAGCTGTCTGACTTCCAGGGCACTTAAGAAGGATTTTATTACAATGGTTGTTACATGTTGTTCCTTAGAATCTTTTTTTTTGGCTTGGTTTATTATGAGTCTAGATTTAGCTACTAAGAAATAATGCTCTTTTCTGTTTTATTGAAATGGAGAACACTTCCACTTTAGGAAGAAAGCTTTTCTACCACTTACCACTTCCTTCAGTCTTCTGGTTAGCTATACTCAGCAGAAAATAGTGTTTAGTTCCCTTCATTTTTTTCCTTTTTTTTCAATCCTAAAGCCGTAATAAACTTTTTAGACATTCTTCATACCTCCTGAAAATATTTTATCCTTTTAGCTGTTTTTTTAAGTAACCTTTTAACTGTTTTCCTCAATTTTATGGCACTTCTATTTTAAAAGAAAAATAAACACTATTCTATTGATTTATTAACTTTTTGTTTTTTCCTTCCTAAGGAAGGAAATCACCTCAATCACAATTAAAATATTTCTTGGATCAAGTATTGTGCATCGCTCAATAATAAATCAAAATATTTAATTTCTCTGATTTGTTAGAGGCAAATGGCTCAAAAAATATTCGAGCTTAAAAAAATATAATGCTTTATAACACAATGTTCACCCAGTCTATGTATGAGCAATTGAAATCTCCCATTATGATTATGATTTTCTTATGAGATATTTTACAACAATTTGCAACATCCTGTCTGGATTGTTGATTATATATATAATTTTAAAATCTTCAGGTATGGTATTTCAAGTGACTGATATCATGGGCTATGTTTGGTGTTACGAAATTCTATATACATCTGGTCAAATTATCTATTTGTAACAGGCTCACTGACCATAGACATTTATTTTCTTATTCACTTATCTCATTATTTCCTGCCTTAAATCCAGTCCAAATAGTTTTGTTGTATCTTATTACTATATTTTAAATCATCTTTTTTTTACATATATTTCTCAGACACCTGGAGAAATTCTATCTCTTTTTGGCACTACACAGAGACCACACCAGACAATGCAATGAAGTCCTCATCTCTGGCTGGAATTCACAGCTGATAGTTTCCTCCAGAACTGATCCATGTGTCATTAACAATTGCATGCTCTGCACATGTCAGATCTTCCCAGCTCTCTCAGGAAGTTAGAACAGAATAGGTTAGAATAGGTTAGAATAGATTAGAATAGAATAATAGAATGAATAGAATAATTCCAGTTGGAAGAGACCTACAACAATCATCTAATCCCACTGTCTGACCATTTCAGGGCTGACCAAAAGCTAAAGCAAATTCTTAAGGGCATTGTCCAACTGTATCTTAAACACTGACAGTCCTGGGACATTGACCACCTCTCTACAAAGCCTGTTCCAGTGTTTGACTACCCTCTCTGTAAATAAATGCTTCCTAATGTCCTGTCTAAACCTCCCCTGGTGCAGATTTGAACCATTCCCACATATCCTGTCACTGCATACCAGGTAGAAAAGCTCAGCACCTCCCTCTCCCCTTCCTGTCCTCAGGAAGATGTAGAGAGCAATGAGGTTGCATTTCAGCCTCCTTTTCTTCAAACTAGACAGTCCCACAGTCCTCAGTTGCTCCTCATAGGACATTCCTTCTAGTCCTGTGTTCTGGATTTGGCCAGGATAGAGTTAACTTTCCTTGGGCTGAGAGGGAGCACAGCTAGAAGTGGATCGACCACTGGAGTAGTTCATTATCATGTGACATCATGCTCAGCATATAGACAGATGTGTGCTCTCTCGTGGCAGGATTCTCTGGTGTGGCTGGATCGCTGCTGGGGAAGGGTGGGCTGTGTACCTGTCACTGTGCTTGGTGAGCCACTGCTGCATTTTGCCTGTTTTGGACTTACTATTGTTACTGTTGGTTTTGTTAATATTAGTAAATTTTTTTTTTTATTCAATCCATTAATTTCTTCTTTTGTCCCTCCCCTATTTCACTGGGGAAGGGAAGGGGGAGTAAATAACTGGCCATGTGGTGACTGGCTACTGGATGAGTTCAAACCAGAACAGCCTGTTATCAGCTTTGTTGCCCTCCTCTGGATGCATCCAAATACTTTCACATGCTTAAATTGTGGGGCCCAGAAGTGCACACAGTACTCAAGGTGAGGCCATAGCAATGCTGAATACAGTGTAATAATCACCTTTTCTGACTGGCTGGTTGTACTGTGTTTAATGAACCCCAGGGTGCAGTTTGATCTCTTGGCTGCCAGGACACGCTGCTGGCTCCTGCTGAGCCTGCTGTCAACCAGCACCCCCAGATCCCTTTCTGCAGGGCTGCTCTCTGGCCACTGCTCTCCCAGTTTATACTTATGCCCAGTGTTTCTCCGTCCTAGGTGCAGAATCCAGCATTTCAATGTGTTAAATTTAATCTCATTAGTCATTGCCCAGTGTTCCAATCTATCTAGATCACTCTGCAAGGCCTTTTATCCCTCAGGACAGTAAAGAGCACCTCCCAGTTCAGTATCATCAGCAAACTTCCTACATGTACATTCAACTTCTGTATCCAGATCTTTGATAAATATATTGAACAGAACTGGTCCTAGAGTTGAACCCTGAGGAACACCACCAGTCACCAGTAACCTCATTCACTACAATCCTTTGAGCTCTGCTTCATCCAGCTCTGCTTCATCCAGCACACCATGAATCCTGTCATTCCACTGTTGGATAACTTGCCCAGACAGATGCTGTGAGGGACCGTATCAAAAGTCTTACTAAAATCCAGAAAAATCACATCCAGAACGTTCCTTTCATAGACTAGGCAGGTGACATTATAATAGAAGGATATCAAATTAGTTAAACAGGACTTTCCTTTTGTGAACCCATGCTGACTGTGCCTGATGATTGCATTATTCTTTAAAATCCTTTCAATAGTACTCAGTATAATCTTCTCCATAAATTTTCCAGAAACTGAGGTTGGACTAACAGGTCTATAGCAATCTGGGTCTTCCCCTATGCCCTTTTTGTGCATTAGAATAACATTGGCTGGCTTCCAGTCAGTAGGGGCCTCCCCAGACTCCCCAGACCTTTGGTAGATGATCCAGAGGGGTCCTGCCATAACATTCACTAGTTCCTTCAGTACTCCGGGATGAATCCCATCAGGACCCATGGACCTGTGTATATTCATTTGATACAGCTGGTCCTTTACAATTTCAGTGTCCACAAATGGAAAGTCACTGTTCCCACACTTGTGGTCCTCTGACTCAGGGGACCGGGCAGTCCAAGGTCTATCGATATTACTATAGACTGAGGCAAAAACCACATTGAATGACACTGCTTTTTCTTCATCACTATTACATGACCATTTTCCACAAGTTTCAGTCCATGTTTTCTTTAGACCTCCTCTTGCTATTAACGTACTTTAAAAAGCCTTTCTTTTTATCTGAAACAACACTGGCCAGTTTCAACTCTAATTGAGCTTTGGCTTTTCATGTCTTCTCCTTGCATATACGAACTCTGGCTCTGTACTCTTTCTGTGAATCCTGGCTTCACTTCCACAGATCATACAATTTATTTTTCCTCTTGAAGAGTTCCCTGTTCAGGCAAGCTTGTCTTTTGCCTCCCTTTTGTGACTTATGACACAGAGGAATTCCCTGATCCTGTGTTTCTAAAAGGTTCTTCTTAAAGACTGGCCAGCATTCATGGAATCCTAAGCTCTCAAAAGCAGATTCCCAGGGTACTGTGCTAAATAGTTCCCTGAATAGCTTAAAGTTTATGCTCCTGAAGTGCAGGGTAGGTAACTCTGCTGTCCTTTTTCCTCATTACACTGAAAATTTTAAACTCAAGCATTTCATAATCACCGTGGCCAAGACAGCCACCTACCATCACATCCCCAGTGAGTCCTTTTCTATGCACAGATAGCAAGTCTAGGAGGGCATCTTTCCTAGTTGGGTCACTGAGTACCTGTGACAAGAAGTTATCATCTACAAACATCAAAAATTTCCAGGACCTGCTCATCTCAGAAGTATGATATTTCCTGTTGCTGTCTGGGAAGTTGAAATCTCCCATAAGGACAAGGGCTACTGATCCAGAAAGTTCTCCAAATTGCCTATGGAATAACTCATCAGTGCTCATATCCTGGCTAGGCAATTAGTACTAAACACCCACTACAATATCTCCTTTCTTTTCCAGATCCCTAATCTTCACCCAGAAGCTCTCAACCGCATAATCACTAATTGTAAGGGATGTAAATCAAATTCTTCCATTCCCTATATTGTGACACTTCCACCTCACTTGTCCTGCCTCTCCATTATGAACAGCCTGTAGCTCTCCATCCCAGCACTCCAACTGTGGGACTCCTTCCACCAAGTCACAGTAATAACAATGATATAGCTCTGGCAGCTGACCAACACTTCCAGTTCATCCTGTTTGTTTCTCATACTGTGTGTGCTGGTGTACAAGCATTCTAGATATGCTTCTGAGTTCTCCATGCTCCCAGGAGCAGTGTAAATGTTCCCACTAGCTTTGCTACACTTAGGTGATTGTATGCTAACCCTTGACTCACCTACTGCAATCCTGTTGGTATCCCCTTTCCCCACTGATTCTAGTTTAAAGGTCTCTCAATCAGACTGGACATCTTAGGCCCAAATACCCCATTTTTCCGATTGGGACAAGTGGATCACATCAGGCCCCATCATACCTTGTCTCCCAAAGGCTCTTCAAAGGTTTAAAACCCTAAAGCTTTGGCACAGGCACCAGTCCTGGAGCCAGGTATGGATATCCTGGGCTCACATGTTTCTTCCAAAGCCTCTGCCTTTAACAAAGAGGATCGAGGAAAACACTACCTATGCTCATGAATTTTTAAATATTCTTCCCAGGGCTTTAAAGTCTCTTTTGCTTGATCTCAGACTTTTTGTTACAACACTCATACCCACATGAAAAAGCAGAAATGGATAGTAGTCTGAAGGTTGAACAAGTTTCTTCAGTCTTGTGGTGGTGTCCCTAATTCACACCCCAGGGAAGCAGAAAAAAATCTCTGAAAAGAGGGTCCAGTCTGCAAATGGATGCTTCTGTTCCACATGGGAGGGAATCATCAATGATCAAAACTCACCATTGTTTCTTCTCAGTGCTCTTCTTAATGCAGGTTTTGTTGCTGAGTTGATCTCTGTGATTTTGACAAGACTACTTGCTCAGGTTCCTCTCTTTACAATTACACACTTCATCTACTGTATCCAGGGACTCATACCTGGTCTGCAAGGGTATCTTAAAGGGCAACTTAGAGGATAAGGAGGGGTCTTTCTTACTGCTCCATTCTGTAACATTCTTCTACCTCTCCTTAACCCATGTGACACTGCCTTCCTTCTGGCACAAAGCAGATCCAGGACCTGCCATCACAGTGGTCACGCTGAGTTGGGTTGGGTTGGTGTAAGAGACTGTGTCAGTTATTTGTCTCATCATTGTTGTTTCAACATTACCACTTCCTGAGCCACGGGGTGGTGTAAGACACTGTATCAGACTGTGTCAGTTGTTTGTTTTGGCATTGCTGTTGCACCAAGATCACTTCCTGAACTTGGCCTCAACATCCTGTTGCCATGAAGAAATATGCTCTGAAGAAGAAATATCCCTGAAGAAACAACAGTATCTGCCCAAAGCTGAAGCAACTACATCTTTCATAATGCCAATGAAATGCACGCAAGGCTGGGTGAGGAGGAAATTGGGGTGAGGAAGACATGCGGAGACTGAAGGCATCACCGGTCAGCACACCCCTGATACAACCACTGTAAAGACCTGGGCATGTGCACATGGAGGAACACAGAGCGGGGAGTATGATAATGAGCTCTGTGGAAATGGGCAAACTGTTCAAGGAAATCATGGGGACTGGGACGATAAAAGGACTGTATACTCTTCTCTTGGGTAATCCCCATCTCCTTCACTGAGACAAGAACCTGTGGGATGCTGCTGAATTTGTGGTGGTGGTAACTGATCTTGCTGCATCTATTCCGTTTGTTTGCTTAGTTGTTCTAACCTTTTCTGCTTCTCTCTGTCCTTTTGCTATTACCTCATATTATAGAAATAAAATTTAAAAGGTTGTACAGCATTTGACCTCATTTGTGTCTTAATCTATCTCTTGGGATCATATCAAAACCTCCCTCCATACTGCATCAGGACAGTTGATGAAGACTGTGAAGCTACTCAGCATGTCAAGAATCTCTGCATCCAGAGGGGAAAACATAGTATCAAAGATTCATTCAGGTTGGTAAAAATCTCAGGAGATCACCTAATTCACATTCCTGCTTGCAGGAGGAATGACACTGCATTCAGACCAGGTTGCTCAGGTCTTTATCTAGTAGGGTCCTGAAAGCTTCCAAGGATTTCACCAGCTTCTCTGGGAAACTTGTTTCAATGCTTGATTCTTTTAATAATGAAAACTCTGTTCCTAATGGCTGGTCAGGACTTTACTGCCTGACTTTGTGACCATTAATTGACATCACAAATCTCATCGTCCATATCAATAACAATTAATTGTTTAGGTCAAGGAAGAAAATAATTTAATTCAAACTAAGTTTAAAATGACAAAACAAAATTATCAGCTTAGCATTTAAACTATATAAATTTTAGGTAGTTTTAACTATCTACACTCTACAGTACCAGATTACATCTTTGTCTGAATCTTTACATATAATCTGAAAGATGTACTTAAAATCAGGTGCTTTGAACTGAGCTCTAGAGTGAAATTTACAATGTTTTTGTGAAGTTTTCATTAAATCTGAATATTCTAAAATTCTGAGACATTGGAACCAACCCTTTAGCCATGAAGGCCCCTTAGCACCTTCCAGATGCAGGATTGGGTCATCACACAGGTTTTCTCCTCATACACATTCAATTCATCTACTATTTTAATCTGTAGGACTGAAGGCTGAGAAGATTGTCTATGAGGTGTTAAGCTTGAGGTAAAATTCATTTAACCTAATGTGAGCCTTCATTTGGCTCTGTCGTCAAGCCACCATATATTCTCAACAGAGGAAGATAGACATATGCAATTAATCTGAGCTGGCATATATCACGTTTTAGAGATGCATAATTTTTTACTATGGAGAAAACCCAGATAAACATCTTTAAAGTGATGTCTAGCATTTAAACAATTTAAGTTTTGTGAGATGAATTTCCCCCTTACCTACACACATAGAATAGAATGAAATATGAATGTGCACCCTGTTGGGTTCTCTTGATAGGCTGCCTGCATCTAAAGTGTCATTCACCAGGTTTTCATGGTTTAAAATGTTCTCTGACTTATTACAGATGATTACCTCTCCAACTTGAAATAAAGGGAATTCTCATGGCCTGTGCTAGTATATTACTTATCAGTTTGGAAAACAAATATTTCCTTAGAGGGAAAAAAAAAAAAAAAAAAAAAATACATGTTCCCACTTTACACAGAATCCTTTTCTTACCAATGAATTAAGAATGTGTTTTGTCCTCTTTGTGAATTCTCTTGAACATTTGAGCACGATTTTACTATTTAAAAAATGTTGTCTTATCCATTGAGGATCAGGTATGTTTGATTGTAGTGCAAGCATTCTGCACCTTTGAAATCAGTACTGAAATCCCCATTGCTTTCAGCAACACGGGATACAGTTTTAAAATGTGGCTGTGAAGGAGAAACAGGAAAAAATCCTTTATTTAAGGATGACATTGCTAAAGAGACCCTGAGGGTACAGATTCTAAAGGACTTTTAAACAGTGGATTTATTAGGAAATTAGAAAAAGCAGTGGAAAAATTTTCACATATATGTTTAAGATACAGCCTGAAAAATTTGATAGCCTAGAGTTACATATGATTTAATGACTTAGGAAGTATTTTTTTGGATGTGTCCTCCTAAAGGATACTACAGCCATGAGCTTGGAATCTGAAAAATCTATATTCAGCCAAATTTTGCCTTTTCCTCTAAGTGATTTACTGAATAAATTTGTCTTAGTTTTAAAATCAAACTGTAACTTTTATGGGGATTTAAATGATCAGAAATATACAATTATGTTTTTTAATTTTATTTCATTAATGATAAATCTTTCCTGTCATTTTTTGTAACTACTGCTTCCTTAGGAGAAAAGTATGACACTACCAGTCAGTTAGGAGCACATTCTTTCACAATAAGAAAGAGACAAGCCAATTTTGCCTGCAGATATGTTTGAGAAATCACAGTGCAGTGACAAGGTAAACAGTGGTGGTAGCTATTTTTGGAAAATTATGAAAGAGAAACACCTATGAGAAGCCAATCTGATACTGATTTGTAAAGAAGAAAGAAAGGTGATTACGATCTGTTAATCCAATTTCCATTCCATTAAGTAAGGGAACACATATAAATAAATTGTAACTATAGAAGGTAAAGAATATCAGTCAAATCTCAGGGAACTTGGAGGGGAGACGGAGCTTTTTTTTTTTTAGGCAATGAAATGATAAAACTGATGTGATACAATGTGTTAAGCTTGAAAACAGTCCCAAGGAGAAATTCAGAACTTTCTGTGGCATTTTAAACTAAACTAGCCAGTGCATTTACTTCAGGGAGTGGCTGAGGGAACTGGGGTTGTTTAGTCTGGAGAAGAGGAGGCTGAGGGGAAACCTCTACAACTCTACAACTACCTGAAAGGAGGTTGCAGAGAGCTGGGATGAGTCCCTTTAACCAAGTAACAAGTGATAGGACAAGAGGGAATGGCCTCAAGTTGTGCCAGGGAAGGTTTATACTGGCTATTAGGAAGCATTTCTTTACAGAACATGTTGTTAGGCATTGGAATGGGCTGCCCAGGGAGGTGGTGGAGTCCCCATCCCTGGAGGTGTTTAAGAGTCGGGTCGACATAGTGCTGAGGGATGATATGGTGTAGTTGGGAAATGTCAGTGTAAGGTTAATGGTTGGGCAAGGCGATCTTTAATTTTTTTTCCAACCTAGATGATTCTGTGATTCTGTGAAATAACCCTAAATTAGTGCAAGAACAGATTAAATGACCCAATTGCAGATGCTCTTCTATGAAATTAAATGTTGGGTAATAAGGGCCTAGCTGAACTCCCATTGCAATCAATGGGAAGACTCCAGATAGAGCAGACTCAAATAATCACGTCTCAGTCTTCTGGTAAAACATTCTTTAAGTAATACATATACCAGTTCAAAACGGATTTGAAAGTTTGATAATCCTATTTACTTCTCATTAAAAAAAAAAAAAAATTAGTTGCAATAATGTGTATTACTGTGTATTGAGTTTTCTGTACATAGAACACCTTACAACTCCTAAGAACATGTGACAAACATCTACATGTGTCTTCACAGGCTTTCAAATCCACAGCATTTCTGGGTCTGTGTTGCCACAGGGCCATCTCAAGGGTAACATGTTTCTAACACGATATACAAGAAAAAGGAAAACTGTCAAGAGTAAAAAAAACTACAGCCCCTAGTGTAAGAGTAAGATGTTAAACTGAATTTTACCTGTGCAATGGATGCTCCAAACAAATAAATAAATAGAACATCTGGATTAAACTAAGTTTTTAAAAAAGCATACTTTTATGAGTACTTGATTTTTTTGCTTGTTTTTAAATTTTTAGAACATACTTTGATTTTTGAACTTCAGGATAAGCTCATCTAACATGCTTGATAGTTTCCTTGGTTACAGAATTTTATATATGACCAGAAAATTCTGATATGAGGAACTGATTTCATTTCTAACTAATGGCTGAAGGAAAAAAAAGGAAGGTCCCCAAAACTATGAGACGTGTTTGTGTTTTAGTGCAAGGAATATAAAGCTATTTCAAGTTGCGTTTGTGCTTAAAATGTCAAATCAAGAGTCAAATTTGTTATCCAAATTTGGCTTTTTCTACAAATAAACTTGACTTGAAAGCATGCCTGCTGGTTTTCAATCACTACAGCAAGCAACATCCAGATGAGACAGAAACAGCATTGTCCGCTTTTGAAACTCAGCTACCCACAGTCATCCATGGTTCATATAGAACTTGTGTGAAAGATGAATGCGGTGGATTCTTCTCCCATTTAGTCCACAACCGGCAACAAATTTGTCAGAGGCAGTTGGCCTACTTTAAAGTTTTACCTTCTCTTCAGAAAGTAAATTAGAATTATTTAAACTTCAGTAGATAAGCTTCCTCTGAAGCACCATTGAACTCTGCTGCTAGGCAGGAGGGAGGGGAGAGACATTATGTATTCAGTGCTGACATTTCTGCTAAAGCCTGCAGTAGGTCTTGAACAATTCATTAAAGTAGCTTGTACTAGGAAATAGACTTTTATGGGGTTTAAATATATTTATTTTAATTTCATATTATTTTTAGTGAATTAAGACAAAATCTTATAGTCCCTTTTCATTAAAAACCCAGTGATGAAATATGTCCAATTTTATGTCCATTGATACTGACAGTAAACTGTTCATTGATTTCTGTGGTGTGTTATCAGGTTCTGGGTTTTTTTCAGTGACAGGAAAAATAGAATAGTCATTATAATTACTTAGATTAATTATTACTCTAGATTCACTTTCACTTTATTTTTATTTAGACTATTGTTACGCAAAGCCACTTCTAACGCTGATAACATACAAATGTGTGATCTACATTTCAGTAATTCAACCTTAGCAGTCTGATGGCATGCATACACATTAACAACACACAAATTATGAATTACAGCAGCATAAATCATATTCTGCCAGGTGTTATAGCTTCATTATCCCTTTCCCATTCATACCCATCATCACTTTTATGGAAAGAAGTGCTATGGAAAGTGTAAAACATACTGAGACAGCACTGAAAGTGCATGAAGAAACATCAGAAAAGACCACAAATGCAATAAGAACTATCTCACATTTCATGTACAGTGTATATTAAAATAGAATAATCACGTAGGTGTTGAGGGCAAAAGCCAAACTATTCTTCAGGAAAATATACAGTTAAGAAACTGTCCTCATTAAAAGGTTAGTACTAGGAGACACTCTTAAATGGAAAATCTATTATGAGTAACATGTCACTTTCCAAAATCTAGCCATACTTCCTTCTTTATAAAATCTAAGAAATTTATGCTATAAAACCCACTCAATAAAATATATAGTTAATTTTATACTAATATTCCATTTAAAAACTAAGAATATACAAAAAGTAGCAATACTTAGATGAGAATTTGAGTACCAGAAAATTAAATAACTACTCCTGACAATGTCATTATTCAGAATCTTTGACTTCCCAAAATAGAAAAATTTATAATATCCATTGAATTCACTTTCAGTTAAAAACAAAAGGAAAAAAAAAAACAAAAACAAAAACAAACCAAACAACCACAACAAAAAACAACCAGCTAAATAAACAACACAGAATTTGGATATAACTTGAATCTCAAGCTTCTGAGTTTAGAGTGCTGAAAGCAGTGTTCTAACTTTTTTTTTTTTATATCAGTGATAATTCCAAACAACTTTGTTAGCTGCTGATATATTTTTAAAATACTACCTCTAGGAGTATGGAAATGATTGAAAGTATAGAAGTGCCTGGAAGTAACTTAATCTGTCATTTTACCTAAAACTGAATATTGCAAACACTTAGGAAATTAACAACGGACTCTACACTCTGATGTGTAAAAATGTTCATGTGTACAAGTGTCAAAAGTTCTGAAGATTCATGGTTTTACCGTGATAATCTCTAGAAGTGTATACAACAGGAAATACAGATTTTTTTGAGTGGCAGAGTTTCTGTGCTAACTGACTTAGTGGAAATGTCTTTTTACTATTATTTTATGAGTTGATAGACCTCTACAAGCATACATAGTGTAGACTGATAATGTCAATACATCGCTTTTGCTCAGTGATAGAATATACGAAGAAAAAGACATTTGGAAGATTTGAGTAAAAGTTTAGTGTTTAGAAAGAATAGGGGCTTTATTTGTTTTGTTTTGGCTTGTTGATAAGGAAAGAATTATGCAGTTGGTTACAGAACTACAGTTATATAGATAAGGAAATATTTATGTGTCATAAAAAGATGCTTAATTCTTCACAAGATATGGATTGTTTTATACTAAATAAAAAGATCAGTGAGAAGGTAACGATGTTTTGCAGGTGGTAATTGTCGTCCTGTAGGCTGAACTATTTGATACAGTGTCCAACACTGGAAATGAGATTACAAGGACACCATTAAGAGAAACTTCCAAAATTGCCTTAAAATAATGTGCTTGTGTGCAAATAAGAACCCATTAAAGAGGATGAAATACATTTTCTCCAGTTCGTAACCACAATCTATTTCTTCCTTCAAAAAGTGGTTAGTAAATCCTGCCTTCATCAGGAAAAGATAAATAAATATTCTTCCAGGGCTGAATAGTGGAACAGGCTACATGAGCTAGGATGTAACCATGTTGGGCATAATTCACACTTCAGTGAAGTACTAGAACAAGTTCCAATAATTTCACTGGATTCTATATCAAACCTAAAAAATTTAAAACTATTCCTTCACTAAAAGTAATAGAAGAGTATCGTCATCTGCTCCACAATTTTTGGCAAAAACAAGAAAGACAAGATGGCCCAACACCCTGTCCAGACAGATCTTAACATGTTCAATGTTGGGGAATCCACCACTTTCCTGGGGATATTATTCCAGTGGCTGATTGTCCTCATTGTGAATAATTTTCCTCGTGTCCAATCAGTATCTCCCAGGAGTAATTTGTACCCATGACCCCTCATCTTTTCCATGTGACTCCTTGTAAAAAAAAAGAGTCTTCATCTTCTTTGTAGCCACCCTTTAAATACCGGAACATGGTCATAAGGTGTCCCCTAAGCCTTCTCTTCTCAAGGCTGAACAAACCCAGTTCTCTCAGCCTTTCCTTACCTGTCAGGCTGCCCAGCCCTTTGATCATCTTTGTGGCCCTTCTCTGGACCCTCTCCAGCCTGTCCACATCTTTTTTGTATAGTGGGGACCAAAACTCGACACAGTATTCCAGGTGTGGCCTGACAAGCACCAAGTAGAGTGGGACAACTTTCTTTATAAACTCATGTAGCTAGAATTAAAATTTCCAGTTTAAATTTCAAGATTGCATATGTAAGAGATCATTTAAGTGGTGTCTTGCAGTTGGACACACAAGCACATTTTCAGGGTTTAGAGATATATCTGCAAATTTCTGGCTATTTTACCTTCTTAGTTACAGGGTTTGTTATCATGGATCCATTATGGATCCAGTTATGGATATTCTGTTCATATCCTTATAAAACAGTTTAAATTAGCATACCCAATACACAAATTAACTCATGTTCAGGATTTCAGCACGGTAATCTCTACATTCATACCGCTTCCTGAGAAACTAACAGATTTGCTTTTGCCAAGGCAATCAGAGTTTAGAAATAATTACTTGTAAAGCTTATGGAGGCATCAATTGTCTTATTCTTAACTGTCTACACAACCCATGCCTTACTGGGGACTGATTCTTAACGGGATTTCTAGGTCTTTAGCACAGCATAAATAAAAATAGCAGCAATAAATTCACTTTACCAGACTGCAAGAATTCATTCTATAAGCCAAGATGTAGTCTTGTGTAAAACTAACTGCATTGAACTGCTATTTCTTCTCTGCTGCAGCACAGTGTTTAAGATGAGTTGCCACGCCACATAAATAAATACAGCTATCTTCAATATACTTGTTGAACTACTGCTCCATGAAATCATCCCGTGAACTAGAATTTTCCCTGAGAATCAGATACTACAGCATAACAATAAAAATTTTCAGTATTATCATATCACTCCCAAAAGCACCTCATTTATGCTATGATGGACACAAAATTAAAGAGTTGTCTATTGGTGCTGACCATCATGTGGTTTTCAGCAAAGTTGGCCACTCATGTATAAATGTAATTTATAAAATAAAATTCTTTATCTCTGAAGAAATTTTATAAAATTCTTTATCTGTGAAGAAATACATCCAGCTATAAGAGTCTTTTGCAGTTTTCTATTGCCAGGGTTCTTATTTCCTCACACTGTGGACTGATTATTCTAGGGAAAAAAATCACTTCCGTTAAACAAACAATTTAGAAAAAGGAGTACACATTTCTTATATTTGAATATTGTAACAAGTCAAGGTCTGAAGGGAGAAACTATGCAAGTTCTGTACAAAGTAAAATTCAATCTGTTTTATCTATTCAATTTTTAACTGTATCTCATAGAGAAGTTAACAAGCAAAGGGCCAACATATCTATAATCCTTAAATTTTTTTTTTTTTTTTTTTTTTTTTTTTTTTTTTTTTTTTTTTTCCTTTTTCTGTAGAAGAGGTGAGTTTAGTCCCCTTTCTGTTTTGAAATGTGTCATCTAATGATAAATGAATATGGCAATGGCACATAGGGATTTATGATTATACAATTTGTCTTCAGTGTCACTAGATATAACTTCCTGATTCTATCTTCTCCACCTCTTTTATATCAAAAATGCTAAGATTTTAAAGAAGTGTTTTTCTCTGCAATATCTTGAAGACGTAAGTAAAATGGAATACAGTGAGTACTTGAGATCTGATAAAACATTGTTAATTTACATTTTCCAACATTTTTAATATTCAGGTCTGCACATACCAAGCTCAGAATGGAAGAATGAAACTGAACTGGAGCAACCAGAAAATTGGCAGTGATACACATACTACCCAGAATTATTAAAAAATCATCACCACAGAGGAGAAGCATTAAAAGTCTTGAAACACCTGCCTACTACTCATGTCTGATAATAAATTTTAGCTAAATAACTGTCACTGAGAAAACATGTATCTCTAAGAGTCCAGGAACTTTAAATAACGGCAACTTTGTACCAGCCATTAGAAGTAAAAGCATGCAACACTGACAAGTGTTTTTCATCTGCCTGGCAAATATGCATAATGTGGAAAGTCACAAGTGATTTGATTTAATTTTATTATTTAGTTTGAAGTGCTTCAATTAGTTTAGAATCATATATTTAATACATGTACCTGATGTTTTATTTCATTTTATTTGCTTCCTCATCCAGCGATGCCACCTCCCCACGACCACCAGGTATCTCTGGATGTGCCACTCCATCCCCAAGGGTCTATTATTCCAACTGTGCATTATTTTTGTATAGATTGTCATCAGAAACCACTAATGGCTCTGTTAATCATGAAGCTGGGGACAATCCCTTTGGCTTTCGCTATATCTCAGGCCAATTAATGGCTGTCACTGGGTTTTCCATTGGCCTCTACTCTCCCACTTCATCTATTACACAACAGGTGAAGTCAGCAACAGCCACACCACTAAGTTCCTCTATCACTTCTGACTTTTTTGACATCTGAGCAGGTCAGTCAATCAGAACTGGGCAGACATAGTGGAGGTAGTATTTTTCTGACTGGTGCTTTCAGATAGGCTTCATCTATGTCTCTTCTACGTGTATGTGACTGAGGAACAGCAAGCCTAACAGATATATATTAACAAGCTTATAGCCAGTTTTCTACTTTTTTGGGATGGGAGATGAGATGAAAAGTGGTCCTAATATATATCTAATTAAAAAGTAGTTTTACATACACATGCCTTCTACCTCCAGAAGCTCCAGAAATGTTGCACTGTAAGCTTTACTGAGCACAGAGCTCATTGGTGTGGACATTATAATAACTGCCTATCAGCCTGCTGAAAAGTATTAGTCATTGTCAGTTTGAGATAGTAATGATGTTAGAAATTTATACTGTCACAGATTTCTGCCAACAATGTACAAATTAAAATAGGGTCATTATTCAGCATATTGCACAATATTAATTTTCCAGTATAGTTCATTCACTAGCAGCAGCAGTTATTACAGCCTTCTAAGTATACAAAAAAAAAAAAAAAATCCATCTATTTGAAGATGCCTCCTGATATGGCATAGACCTGCACCCTCCTGGAGACCCCTTCTGACCAAGGGTTGAAACACCTGACCGTTCATTGCAAGATCAAATTAATTCTGAGACACCTTCCCTCCCATACTAAGCTTGAAGGTTTTGCTCCTGAAAGCAGGTAGATATGTGAAAAATGTTTTCATATGTAAGAAATCCAAACTTTAACACCATTTGTTAATTTATTTGCATAATCATTTAGAGTTTCAGCGCTCATCTTTTCAGAATGAAACCGAAATAGCAGGGATCATTTTAACATTCCCTGTATTGTTATTCAAATGAAAAGACACTTAAAAAGAAGGAAAAAAGTTCCAAACTCACGAGCCAACTACAGTAACAAAGTATAACCCATACTCAAAATATTTACTCAAGAACATTGGCATCTAAATGCACTTTAAGATTTTATGCTTGAGATCCAGAGAACAGGTATCCAGAAACCAGAACTCTTGGAGTTTCTTCACTATTCTGCAAACTAACTGGACTCAGTCTTGAGTCAATTAAACTCCCCATGTCTCTGACTGCATTTGTTTAGAAGAGGGAGAATAAGATTCATTGTCCTCAAAGAAAAGTGCGAAAACTGATACTGAAGACCTTGAACTATCTCGGGTGAAAAGTAGTGTTTAAATGTGATTCTTCACTCTCCCTTAGCTTAGTGTTACAGTGATGTAACACTTTCAGCTTCCTGGAAAGAAAAGCAAATGATTGTGTTTGTTGTTTGGTTTTTTTTTTTTTAATCGTCTTTATGACATCATTGTCACGTCCCACTCAGAGGAGGGGGACAAGTGACTCAGATTCACAAATCCCCAGTGGAGCAGACAACAAGTCTTCACGTCCAAGCATTTATTAATTACGCACAATGTACTAATTGAACACATAATAATTGGCTAAGGATATAGCAAGTTGTAGCAAGCAATACAATATGCCTTGCATTTCTTGATGGAAAAAGGAAAAGAGGGAGATAGAGAGAATGGAAAATACAGATCACTGGCCTGGGTTCCTGCACTGATCCCACCAGTGAGGGTTCCAGGAGGCGGCCGTCTTTTTCACTTGCATCTGTCTTCTTCACTTCACTGCTCTCTAGGGCCCCCCTTTTCTCCATCCTCCTTGATTTATACACTTTTCTTGGATCAGTCCCCTAGGTTGACTCACATACCTATGTATTCCATGTATGGGGAGGGGTAAGGTGTTTCATGGGATGATGTAATTAGCATGATCTTGTTAGTCTTCATTAGCATATTGAGGAGTGTTAACTTTAATATGCATTTCGTGGATAATGAAGCAAAGTTCATTCACCAGACAGATGGCCCTTGAAATTTGCCCAGGTGTGCCAGAGCAGGGCTGTCCTGTCTTCACAGGGTTCCCTCCTCCAGCTGCATTTTGTGTTATTCGGGCAGCCTTATCAGCTTTGACCTCCACAGAACGCACCCTGTGACTCATAGTTTTGTATTGCGAGTGTTTGAGGCATTTCTTTGATCAGCCTCAACTTTTGCTTTCTCAGGCTGTTTTTCTTAGTGTCTCACAGGCCTGGTTTCTCATCTCTCACAGACATCAGAAGTAAGAGGGTTTCTTCTTGTTCCCAGTGGGCACTAAATTTCTCAGATTTCTGCTGAGAAGTAATTTGCCTAATTGTGAACAAAGTAAGTGAACATTCTTTTAGTTGGACTTTTAACTGTAGGTTCTCTATATATGTGCATATGCTCACATCCAGGACACAGTGAAGAAAGAGATTATTGCTCTGTGTGTATGTGTGCGTGTGGTTTTTGTGACGTGTCTTGATGTTTTTTCATAGTCTCATCACCACCACAGAAAGTAAAGTAATTTTAAAAGTCAAGATGCAGAATTAGAAACTGAGTGTACAATCTTAGATTACCTCAGAGACTCCATTACCTCAGAGAGTCCATTTGTTATCTACTGTTAGCTCATATGAGTGCATTCAGCAAATTTATAGCCATTTCAAGGGAAACAAGTGCCTGGTGTGACCTTGAGAATACATTAAAGAAAAGACCCATTCCTTAGTTGTGGTTTCACTTGGCAAAGCAAATAAATGGAGATGTATGTGTATAACCTGATAGTTTAACTCTGCCATTGATTATTGTCCAGGGAGATAGTTTCTTGGGATTGGTTATGACAATCCCGGTGTGATTCTAATAGCATCTCTCTGGACCCTGTGCCCTATAAAATACTCTGGGATATTATAATGGTATACCTGGCCTTGTAATAAACACTCACATAACATTAAGGAAAACTGCCTACTTAGCACTGACTTAAAGTATATTCCAAGCTGGTTAAACTATACTAGTGAGGCTGGGTTAGAATTTGACCCCACTTATCCCCTCTGAAAGAATGGGATTCTGCTGAGCAAAGGCAGTTACAGATGTATTTGCTCACTGATGAAGCAGAGCTGAATTTTTCTGTCAACAGAATTCAAATTTGCTTCACGCTTTGCACAGTAATTTGACAAACTGTTACCCGACATGAACATGAACACATTTCATTTGAGGTCCTGGCACTTATTAATTTCAAAATAGCGTTCTGAAAGAAATTCCCATAACTAATATTAAATTAGTCAAAATCCCAGGAATGATCTATGAGTTCTCTATAAGTATGTATACATACGTATCCATGGAAGGACCTCTCTTATAGTAAAATGAATGAGACAAAGCTGTATTTGTATATATGTATGCATACATATATACATATATGATATCAATGTTGCTGAAGTGATAGATCCATGCTGCTTGTCCATTAAGGTAGCAACTGACTTGAATGGCCTAATCTGATTTTCTCATCAGCCATCTCCACATGCTACATTATACTACAGATAAATTATGAGAAACAATGCACAAGAAGCATAATTAAAGTATGAAGTGTTGCACATTTTGTAAATAGCCCTTATATTTAAATAACTGTTTGCAATAAATCAGACAGTGATGAAATAAAAACTTAAATCTACTGAACCTACATGACACACTTGGTATTTCTACATGGTTATATAGATATGCACACACAAGTACATACCTGGGGACTATTGAATAGGGTTTTATGCTATACTGTATGTTGACATCAAATTTCATTGTGGCTCATGTACATACTTTAGAAGAAACTAAAAAAAAAAAAACCAACCCAAAAAACAAACCCAACAAAAAAAAAACACCACTAAACAAAATGGGAGTGAATTGATTCTCTGCTTTGAATTCTTATCACAGAACTGCTGGTTGTACTTTAACCTTGGAATAGGTATTGATTGACATTTACCACAGGGGACTTCATTACTTTACACTAGTATGTCTGAATGTAAAATGGTGCTTTCCAAATACGGAGAGACACTATCTTCTATGCAGAAATACACTCACACATTTATCTATGGCATACTGGGGCACTCATATTGACCTGGTCCCTAGTTTGCACAAAGTAGGTAGCTCTGGAGAATGCACTAGATTCTGTCAAAAATATTCATCTTAATTTCTTTTTCATGGAAATGAGGAAGTAGGAAGAAGAGGAGGAGCAGCCAAGGTCACTTTAAGTGTTACCCCAGCATGTAACTCAGACTATGCATAGACTGAAAATACAAAATTGATTTTAGGTTTTCTGGCCTAGGCTTCATG
The DNA here is from genome assembly GCF_003259725.1 of Athene cunicularia. Lineage (NCBI taxonomy): Eukaryota > Metazoa > Chordata > Aves > Strigiformes > Strigidae > Athene > Athene cunicularia. The sequence goes on from NW_020799097.1 coordinate 41,865,341, forward strand.
CTGAAAACCATCTCCCTCTCTGTAGTCTGCTGCTTAACTAAGGTCAGGTGAGATACTCAATCTATACAATATAATCTTTGGTCAATGAACAAGCTTAAGGAACTTCACTGTTCAAATCAATCTTCTTTCTATTAAAAAGCATATTGGTTTCATTATGAAGATATTTATTGACCTCTGGATAGGTCTTTCCCACCAGACAGGGGAGGTGATTGTGGGAAGAAAGCTTTTTGCTTTGAAGTCTTACAAGCTCATGTAGGGGTGACAAGATTTTTTTTTTGGTATCTATTTGAAAACATTTGAAATCTCTTCATCCTGAAGAAAATCACTATCTTCTATTGAAAGATAAGAATGTTACTGAAGTAAACAGGAAGGCAGCTAAAAATATTCTTAAGGATTTCTTATGTAGGCATGCTATTTCTAGAAAATATGTTTTAGTATATTCAAGTGAATAATTTCTTACCAGAACTTGCATGTGACTCATTTTACTTGAAAAATATTTGCAATCAAGTCTTTAAGAAAACTTAAATAAATAGACTAAGTCAGGACAAAATACTTATAGAATCATGTTCATAGATTATAAATGCTAAATTTATCAGTGAAGCAACTGTGGCAAAATTCTACAATAATCTAATTCAAACAATTTCAACCCAAGGTTACTGAAACAACCAAGATAAATGTCTGAATGATCTACAGATCCTTCCTGTAGCAAGCCAGAATGTAGATGAAGGCTGTCACATAGAAACTGCTTTCTGTTAATCCTTCATATTTAAACTCAGTTTGAAATTCCACTTTGTCCTTTTCTGTTTATGGGTACTGTAATGATGCTGCAAAGGGAGGAGGCTAGCTTTTAGATAAGTGGCTTTCAGAAACTACAAAGATTTGAACTACTAACTGTGTAAAGATTAAGCAGGTAGATTATATAGCATGAATGCAATGCACTTTTATTGTGAAATCTTGCTAATAACAATTGTTGGTATAATGCAGTAGCCTCTCAAATTATCTAAATCTTCAACCCCATATGGAGATCATTATAATCTGGTCCTAAAGGGATAAATTGTTCACTGAAGAGGGGTCAAACAAAAAGAAAAGCTTACCAAATTTTTTTAAGGAAGAACAAAATAATGGGGTTTTTTCATTTCAACTGTAGTTACTTCACCCTTTAAGGAGCCAGTTGGGATTTAACAGACTGACTCGATATAACTCATAGCAGGTAAATTCTCTCTGGTGAGTCAATCAATCTATTCCAATGCTTTCAATAGCTTTCCTTGTCTACTGGGAATTTCTGGGTAGGTCATGAAAATTCTCTGAAGTAATCTCTTACGTACAGGTGAGCGTTCCTAGTGTCTTGGAAGAATTGACTGAACTTCACTAAATACTAGGGACATTTTCCCCCCAAAATATCTTTTGTATGTGACAATATATTCTTGACATTCATATATAAATACAATCTTAAGAAGTGGCCTGGAAGTCCCCATGAGAATTTCTCAGTAGCTAAGTGTCTTTTGTTATGCCTAATATTTCACTATATTGTCTATTTAATAGACAGTCCACGAGCACTGCAATACCCCTTGAGGAAACACTGGCCAGGACATGAGTAGGAAGACTTCCATTTAATATAAATCTACTTTCTGTAGTAAATTCAGATTCCTTAACTGCACAGCCAAGGAAAATGTCACAGGAGGAACTGCATATATGCCTATGTATACCTGCAGATCTATCACACTAGTGTCTAGCTATCTCAACTTATTGTACCCTTTTATGGGGCTTTCTGAGTGAGTCAGTAGAAGGTGACATGAGCTTTTCAATGAAATCGACAGGGGACTTTTTTTTTTGCTGTGAGGGTCACAGCATTTAGTTGTTACTAGATATAACACAAAGATATATCACTACTAAGGTTTAAAAAGTATACATTACTCTTCACCTTGTTCAAAAAAATTAACTTCTGAACAAAATACCCTGAATTCTCTCCCTTTCCAACACACACACAGGTGCATGTGTTTTGTGTCTGTCTCTTGCTTTCGCTGGGCTTCTCACTAGGGAAAAAAAAAAAAGACACATTTAAAAGGTAAATGTGTTGATCCAAATCATGGCTGGGCACATCAGGATTATTAAAAGCCTTAGAGCTGATTTATTTTCCTGTGCTTTTAACTACATTCACAAATTACCATAGGGTTGTGGGGGTTTTTGTTTGTTTGTTGTTTTTGGGTTTGTTTTTTTTTTTAACTGATTTATTTTAGCTAATATAGAAATTACCCAAATAACACACCTATTTCTAATACCTGTCTACACAGTTACTTAGAACTCAAATGTCACCCGAATAAAAAATGTTATATGAATAAAACTTAGATTTTTTCTGTAAGCATTTATCTCTCGTAGTTATTTGTTAAAATACTTAATGACCAATTAGAAATCTATTTCTCTGTCAGTTAAAATCTATAATTCATTGGATGTGATATGATAATTGCTCATTTATAATCTCAAACATTGCACATCATTGCATTGAGGAAATGATTCAGAATTGTTTTCCAATTATAAATAAACTTAATTGCTCGGAAAACATACTGTCTCTTGCAATCTCATAGAAGCTGGCATTGGGAGCTAAGATGACACTACTTAAAGTTCTGCAGCTCATAATTTAGCAGTTTAAATGCACAGTTAAAACTTTATAGATATACATCAAGGCCGATGGTGCTATTCATACCCTGCAGATGCAGCATTTGAAGACTAAATCAGGGATATGATGATGATCAGATAGGAACAGTGATTTGCCTTGGGCCACAGTTTTCAACTCACTGACAAACATAGAGTTTCTTACTCTAGAAACTTCAGCAGACTAAAGGGACAATAAGAAGCAGTTGATCCATTCTTCTTTTCCTTGTTTATGCTCTAGAGATTTATTAGCCACCAGAAAAGTACTTGATTGTTCTTACTTTCTGGAGACTGATGCCTTATATCAATCGCTCTCAACAACATGTGTATGAAGAAACTCTGGAAAATGAGATCTCTATCAAAATTTTCCTTGCTGTCTTAAAAATGTGTGTTAAAGGAGCCACAGAGTCATACAGAACTGTTACCTGTAAAAAGATGATGGGCAAGATTAAAAATATTGCCTCTGCAATTTCTATGATAGTTTCATGACTATTTGATATCCCAGATTAGTCGATCAATTTACCACGGCATGATATTTATATGATGAATACTGTAGTAAGGTTGGTTGTTGTAAAGATGGAATGCCTGCCAATGCTGTAATGTGTCTATTAAGAGATTCTTCTCTTTTGTCTCCCTTTGAAGAATGAAAAGCAGTTTGCTCTGACTGACAACGATGTCATCAAACTTTGATTCTTAGTTACTGTTTCAAGTGCCTGAAATCTGGAAATGTAAAATGATCACATGGAAAATTAACCATTTATAAAACTGTTAAACTGGCCTATTTGCAAGCACAATCACAAAACAATCCCAGACAAAAACAATCTACCAATCTGGAGAACTTTTTATTCCTCAGAGATGTAGCTGACACAAAAACATACTGATGCACAGACACAAAGGGAAACTGGCAAATGGTTGCCTAACTTGTTCTCAAAACTCTTCAGTGGCAGAAACTTCATGGTGAGTCATTCCTTAACTATCTCTGACCTCATACCCTAGAGATGAGATCATAACCTATATAAAATAAGGCATGTGTAAAGCATATATATGAGAAAATCCATAAAAATTTGCAGGGTTTGTATACTTTCGAAACTTGTAAATGAATGCAATTTTGTAAAAGAATAATTTTCTCTTGGACAACTTCCCTACACTGAATGCTTCAGTGACCTCATCCTCACCTCCATGTTATACCTGTAAATAAAAACGTATCTGTGCACTTACAGCAGTCTACTTTTGCTCCATCTGGAGAGAGAAAGCAATTATTAACCAGTGAGAAGCAACAGCCCTCTTTCCTCAAAAAACCCTGAGGGACCAAAAGAGGAGACAAAAGTACAGTTATCTTGTAAAAATATAGCAACATCTCACAGTATATTGCCAGGTTTTCCACTTTTTGTGTAATCACTCTACTGTTGCCAATATAAAATGTTTGTGAGATTTTTTTTTCTGTATTCACTAAAACAAACTTCATAAGACATCATAGCTGGTGTGACTGTGAAAATACAGTTCACTTACAACTTCAGAGTAGAAAGGTCACAATGAAATCACAACTCAAAAGCATGTCTTACAGGTAAGACAGGTAGGAATAGACTCCCATTGTTATAAAACCTGAATATTGGACATGAAGAGTGTGCTCTGACATTTAACAAAATTTTTCTATTCATCTCTACCATGCATACTTAACATAGCTCAGTTTCATGAATACATAATTTATTATTTTCCAGTGATAATAGCAGAATGGAGAACATAAAAGTATTCAAAAGAGCAGAAAAATAAGGTTGCAACCTCTGATATATATCTCTAGCAGCTGATGATATTCAGATTTTATTTAGAAAATCAGAATTCACAAAAGTCATGTACATTAAAAAATCTATAAAAATTATCACAAGACTCAAAGCATAGAGCAATAACAAAATGTACTTAAGTCAGGCTGAAGTTCAAACCACTCAGGTTATAATATATACATATTCTGGGTATGTACTTGTCAGTCTTGTGAATTTGGCTAAACATTTGCCTAATGGAATGGTTACAGAATTAGTTGCTACTTCATCTTTCATGACTTTCCTCTCAAAAGTTCACTGCAGTTGTCATTCAATATGGCATAATGGACAATTTCTGTACTCAAAGTGAGTACAAAAAGAGAAATTGGAAATAACATTTTCTGAAAAAACTATGCTTTTTTTTTTTTTTATGAGCAGTTAATTTTTATATTTTTTCATAAAGTTAAATTTTAACTCAAGCAGTGCAAAATCTGTTATATGTCTTATTGCTCGATTCAATAATTTTAAACACAGTATATTAACTGAAGGTGAGCACTGGGAACTTAAAACAGCTGCAATTCTGGTAATACAGTTTGGTCTCTTTCATACTAAAAACATTAAAGAAATGCAGATGATAAAAAAAAAATATAGAAGCTATCCAAACATTTGTTTAGATATCAATTTAATGTCATACTGTTTCTAAGTATGTCTTGGGAAAGAAAGCAAATGGAAACTACCACACCATACATAAAATATATTTTACAATGTAGATGGATTAAACCCTGTGCTATTGACCTATAAAGATTGTGCAGGTGTGGAGCATTGCTTGTTTGAAAAAGATGATAGATACACAGAAGAAATTATGCACTCATTAAATACAGAAACAGCGATTTCAACAGCACGCCTCATAGAATGGGGAGATTAGACAAGGTGGAAGAGAGTCTGGGTTAGCGCTTCCCAGTGGTATTGTTTAGGAGAACATAACTTTTCCATTTGCTATAAGTTCTGTATTTCAGCCCACTTTTAAGAATAATAATTTATCTAAACTTTCTTCCTGTTTGTTTTTGAATTTTTCACTTTTCTTTTTGTTTTGTATGTTTGTTTTGGTTTTTGTTTTTTTTTTGTTTTTTTTTTTTTTTTGTATGGTTTGGCTTGTTGTAGGTTTTTCTTGGTTTTATTCTATTTATTCTTCTTGCAGCCTGTGATTTGACAAGATAATCTCTCAAGTAACATTAAGATAGTTAAACCAATGTATCTAGAGTTTGCTTTGTCATTATCTCATTTGGGGACATCAGTGTCATTTTTCAAGATATTGTTCTGATGGATTTGAGGCTGAACTTGTTCTAGAATTGCTGGATGGTTTCTTGCATTCTTAGTTTCCTGGTGTCTGTGCTATATTTCTGCTAGTTGTTTTCACATGTGCAATCAGGGCCAGATTTAATCCTGATTTATAATAGAACAAAACTGAATAGACTATTCTAGTCTAACTGTCTGACGAAATCAGGGCTGAACCAAAAGTTAAAGAATGTTATTAAGGGCATTGTCCAAATGCCTTTTAAACACTAACAGGCTAGGGGTATCGATAACCTCTCTAGGAAGCCTATTCCAGTGGCTGATCACCCTCTCCATAATACAATGCATCTTAATGTTGTCCAGTCTAAACCTCACTGGTGCAGCTTTGAAACATTCCCACGTGTCCTGTCACTGTATACCAGGGAGAAGAGCTCAACACCTCCTTCTCCACTTTGCCTCCTCAGGAAGGTGTAGAGAGCAGCCTCATACACCTCTTACAATTTTTTTTTTTTTAATAGGATTGTGCAGAATGCTAATTAAAAAAAAAAAAAAATTACTTTTTTCTTCTCAAAAAAAAAAAAAAAAAAAAAAAAAAAAAAAAAGCACTAGAATAGTGCTAAAAATAGATTTAGAATGCTAGAAAATACCTAAAATGGGCTACATTCTTAGGAGAAAGCACAAGAGCTGTGCACAATTTCAGTCTCCCTTAACAGTGCCAGAAAAGGCTGATCTAGTATTTAATAAACAAATTGACCTTGTGCTGTCCTTTGCATCAGGGTGAACTTCACCCTATAGTAATAATGGCAGTAATAACAACAGCAATTGTGAGCAGGGCTATTGGACTGCAACCAGCCAGGACAATTTTAGGACAGCTACTATACAGCTCAAATCACTGAGCAAGCAGATGCTTAGGAGATTACTATTATATCTTTCAGTTATTGACAAAGAAAATCTCCTGGACACCACCAGGGCACCCTATCACTGTAGTAAAGCTCCTTAAAACAGAAGCTATCATGGAAAATTACTCAAAAAAAACCCCTAAACCTAAACCAAAAAAAACCCCAAACCAGCACAGCAGGGAACAGACTATTATGGTGCACCTCATATAGGCCGGTGTTACAGATTTCTTCAGGATATGCAGTGGCAACAGGAAGATCAAGACAGGGGTTGAAATGCCATCTCTGAAAAGCTGTTTGATTTATACTTGCTGAGGATTTGTAAGAAGCTTGAATGCTTAAATGTGTGGCTAACCTGTACTAGGGAAAGACTGAGAGGTCTTTTTTGCTTGTTTTTGATTTGCAGTGCAGGCATTACGGGAAAGGGTGAAATGATAGATTGAGATGCAGATACACAGATATTTAGAATGCAAATATATAGAGAGGAATATATAAAAAAAAAAAATTCTGAGGCAAAATACTCTCTGAAGAGGTTAGAAAACAAGTGTATCCTTTCTGAACATTATGACTCAAAGGGAAGGTTTCCCTGACAGTTTTTTCTGACCCTGTCCTCTATGCAGTAAATAATCAAGTGTGCCTTGCCATCGAATCTTGTTAAACCAGTGTCACATTTGTTAACAAACTTTGTTAAATCACTGGTTTATATCAATAACATATTACTACTTCTCTATTATAAGTGAAGTGTGTCACTCCATCCATGACAGATGCAGGCAAACACATCTTTCAGAAAGAGTAATTTTGTTAATCCACCATTTTATGTGGATCTCTGAATTTAGAACATTTCTGGAAAAAATAAATATCTGTTCTAGGAAAATATATCCAAAGACATTTTATTCTACAGGTGATTACCTAAGCCAAATAGAGGCTTGAAGGCTTCTTCTAAATATCTTTGAAAGCATTTAGATTGTGAGTAATACGCAGAACCATCTGCATTTTTTTCCACAAGAAAAATAGTACTTGAGTGTCTTGCTAGTTCAATTCTTCTGTGTTGATTTAATTGAGGTAAAGATCTGCTGTCTGCAACTTATTTGACAGCTGACCACACACATGAAATTGCAAGTACAATAATAAACCACAAGTTCTAAACCAAAAGAAATATATACGTAGAAGAGATAGTTTATTCCAGAGTTATCCAAAATCTGGGGCAAAAGTCTACAAGGGTTTTGGGCTTGAACAGTCTTCCCTATCAAATCGTCATATTTGAAGATTGCTCTATACAAAAAAAGATATATCTTTTCTATTGAGTATATGTGCATAAATATATGAATGTATATTAAAAGTAAATAAAATACTGCCTGTTTGTACTCTAGTCTTTCATTGAGAGATCCTTGAGGTCCACGATGATATGACTATAGGAAGCTACACAGAGCAAAATGAGATAAAATAAAATGCTCACAGACCAGTCACTAAGCATCTAACTAGAAAACTAATGATGCTGACTTTCAAAAGTGTTACTTACTGGAGGGCTTAGAACACATGCAGGTTGTGAAGAACTCCTTGCACAAGAATGATTCTTGCTTGTTAATATTAGAGCAGTTAATATAGTAATCTAGTTTTGGTCTTAATTTAAGTAAAATTCTATAAAACAAATATTAGTTTTACTAAAGATTACTTCTAAATCACTTATTAGGGCAGAATTTTTGTTCTGAAATTGCTGTTTATTATTAGGCAGTGATAGGTATTTGTAATAATTTAAAAGGACTATCCACAAACAAAAACTCTAGCCTTGATATTTTTCACAGAATCACAGAAATATCTAGGTTGGAAAAGGCCTTGAAGATCATCCAGTCCAACCATTAACCTAACACTGACAGTTCCCACCGATACAGTATCCCTCAGCGCTATGTCAACCTGACTCTTAAACACCTCCAGGGATGGGGACTCCACCACCTCCCTGGGCAGCCCATTCCAACGCCTAACAACCTGTTCTGTAAAGAAATGCTTCCTAATATCCAGACTAAAGCTTCCCTGGCATAACTTATGGCCATTACCTCTTATCCTATCACTTGTTACTTGGTTAAAGAGACATCCCCAGCTCTCTGCAACCTACTTTCAGGGAGCTGTAGAGGGCCATGAGGTCTCCCCTCAGCCTCCTCTTCTCCAGACTAAACACCCCCAGTTCCCTCAGCCGCTCCCTGTACGACCTGTGCTCCAGACCCTGCACCAGCTTCGTTGCCCTTCTCTGGACACGCTCGAGTCATTCAATGGCCTTTTTGGGGTGAGGGGCCCAAAACTGAACACAGGAATCGAGGGGCGGCCTCCCCAGTGCCGAGGACAGGGGTCAGATCCCTTCCCTGTCCCTGCTGGCCACGCTATTGCTGACACAAGCCAGGATGCCATTGGCCTTCTTGGCCCCCTGGGCACACTGCTGGCTCCTGTTCAGCCGGCTGTCAATCAAACCCCCCAGGTCCCTCTCTGACTGGCAGCTCTCCAGCCACTCCTCCCCAAGCCTGTAGCGCTGCTGGGGGTTGTTGTGGCCCCATCAATAAAGATGTTAAACAGGAGTGGCCCCAAAACCAAGCCCTGGGGGACACCACTCGTGACCAGCCACCAACTGGATTTAACTCCGTTCACAACTCTTTGGGCCTGGACATCCAGACAGTTTTTTACCCAGCAAAGCGTGTGCCCATCCAAGCTGCGAGCAGGCAGTTTCACCAGGAGAATGCTGTGGGAAATGGTGTCAAAGGCCTTACTAAAGTGAAGGTAGACAACATCCACAGCCTTTCCCTCATCCAATAAGCAGGTTGCCCTGTCATTGAACAAGATCAGGTTTGTCAGGCAGGACCTGACTTTCATAAACCCCTGCTGACTGGGCCTGATCACCTGGTTGTCTCACATGTGTTGTGTGATGGTACTCAGGATGAGCTGCTCCATCGGCTTCCTGGGCACTGAAGTCAAGCTGACAGGCCTGTAATTTCCCAGATCATCCTTCCGACCCTTCTTATAGATGGGTGTCACATTGGCTAATTTCCAATCTGTCGGGACCTCCCCAGTCAGCCAGGACTGCTGGTAAATGATGGAAAGCAGCTTGGTGAGCACCCCAGCCAGCTCCTTCAGCACCCTCGGGTGTATCCTGTCTGGTCCCATAGACTTGTGTGTGTCTGTGTGATGCAGGAGGTCACTGACTGTCTCCTCCTGGATTGTGGGGGGGCTCATTCTCCCATTCTCTGTCTTCTGGATGAGGAGGCTGGATTCTCTCAGTACAACTGATCTTGCTTTTAAAGACTGGGGCAAAGAAGGCATTAAGGACTTCAGCCTTTTCCTCATCGCTTTTGACCATGTTTCCTCCTGTTTCTATCAGGTGGTGGAGGCTCTCCCTGGTCTTTCTTTTGATGTTGATATACTTATGTAAACATTTTTTGTTGTCCTTGATTGCTGAAAACAGATTAATTTTTAGCTGGGTTTTAGACCTCCTGATTTCCACCCTGCATCTTTGTAATCACTGTGAGTGGGTAGCCCCTTCTTCCAAGAGCTGTAAACTCTCATTTTGTCCCTGAGTTGCAGACAGAGCTCCCTGTTCAGCCAGGGTGGTCTTCTCTGGTGTCAGCTTCTCTTACAGCACCTCGGGACAGCCTGCTCCTGTGCCATTAAGGCTTTCTTCTTAAAGAGTGCCCGGCCTTTCTGGACCCCTATACCCTTCAGAATCATCTCCCAAGGGATTCTGTCAAGGTGCCTGAACAAGACAAAGTCAGCCCTTTTGAAGTCCACATGACAGTTCTGCTCCCCCCTCTCCTGGCATGTCTAAGAACAGAGAACTCTATTATATCATGATCGCTGTGTCCTAGTCAGCCTCCAACTGCTCCATCATCCACCAGTCCCTCTCTGTTCACAAAGAGGAGGTCCAGCAGGGCACCTTCTCTGCTTGGTTGTCTCACCAGCTGTATCAGGAAGTTGTCTCCCACACATTCCAGGAATCTCCAGGATTGGTCCTGCTTTGCTGTGTTGTATTTCCAGCAGATGTCTGGGAAGTTAAAGTCTCCCACAAGGACAAGGGAAAGCAATTGTGAGATTTATCGTAAGTGCCTATAGAATATTTCACCCACCACTCTGTCCTTGATGGGTGTCTATAGTAGACTCCTACTACATCTGTCCTGTTGGCCTTCCCCCTGGTTCTAACACAAAGACACTCCACCTTGTCATCACTACACTTGTACTCAAAGCAATCATAACAATCCCTAACATGCAGAGCCACCCCACCACCTCTCCTTCCTTGTCTATCCCTCCTAAAGAGCTTGTAGCCATCAATTGGCACACTCCAGTCATGGGAGACATCCCACCATTTTTATGTGATAGCCAATACATCATCATTTTCCTGTTTCATCATGGCTTCAAGCTCCTCTGTTACCCATGCTGTGTGCATTGGTATAGATGCACTTCAGATAGGCTGATGGTTTCCCTCCTTCCACCTTCAAATCTATTTTAAAGCTCTATCGATGAGCCCAGCTAACTCCTGCCCCAATATCCTTTTCCCCCTCTGGGAGAGGTGTATTCCATCTGATGCCAAAAGGTCTGGTGCCGTGTATACTAACCCATGATTGAAAAATCCAAAGCCCTAACTATCAAGAATCTTGGAGCCACAAGTTCTTCTGTTGAGTTTTCTTGGATTCTTCTTCATCCATCTCCCCAGCTGAATGGATGGAGAACATAATTTGTGCCCCTGACCCCTTAAGCAGTTTCCTCAAAGCCCTGAATTCTCTTTTCATTGATTTAGGACTTCTGGTAATGTTGTCACTACCTACCTGAAAAACCAAGAGAGGGTATTAGTCCTTAGGTCTCACTAGAGTGGGGACTTTTGCCGTGAGGTCCTTTACCTGGGCCCCAGGAAGGCAGCAGGCTTCCTTATGAAGTGGGTCCAGTCTGCATATTTGGCCTTCAACACCCCTTATAGTGGAGTCACCTGCTACAATGACTCTTCTGGGGTTCTTTTTAGAACTGGTTTTATTACCTGGTCTAGAGCGACCCGGCCTTGGTGGGCATTGGTCTTTCTCCCTGTTTGACTAATTTTCTTCATCCTTCTCTACTTCATTCGAAAGTTCCAGGGCCCCAAATTTATTGTGAAGGGACACCATGGAGGGTGAGGGAGGTTGGGAGGGGATTTTCCTGCCTCTTTGAACTGGGATATGTTTCCAGCCTCCCCCATCTCTTAGGGCCCCTCCTTCTGACTGGCTGCAAGATGGTAAGGAATCATCTACCTCATTTGGAGCCTCCATTTGCTCCTGTTGTTTTAGGAGTGCTAGGGTGTTACTCCACCAATTAATTTTCCTTTCACACTCCCTAATACTTCTTAATCTTTCAACCTCTTCTCTGAGCTCAGGCACCAGGCTGAGCAGGTCACCCAGCTGATGGCAGCGCACACAGGTGCTGTCCCTGCTGCCCTCCGGCAGGGCTGGCAGGCTCAGGCACTCCCTGCAGCCCGGCACCTAAACCCCTGCATGTTTGCGTGGCAGCTCCATCTGAGTCACCATGTTCTTTCTGGCGGTGGTTTTGATGCGAGTGGAGACCATGGTTCGGTCTACTGGTGAGGACGATAAGACAAAACTGGCTCAGATAAGGACTAGACCCAGGGGATGGACTGTGCCTTGTCCGCAGGAACTGTTGCACAAGCAGACAAGCCACACCCTTTCAACACGCCACGCCCTGTTTGTCCATCCTATTCACTGTGCTCCTGGTTGCTCACGCTCCCTGGGGGCATCAGAAAAATATCAGATTTATATTACGTAAAAATATGTGCAAGTTATTTAGTGATTACTATCATACTGATATCGATCAGCATGTGAAATTTGCATTGAAAACTGTGAAAATTACTATTCGTTGTTAAAATGATACACTTTTCATAAATATCATGCTATTTTTAAGCAAATTAATTTTCTTATAATGGATATAGGACACTATACCACAGAAGAAAATCAGAAGTAAAATCAAACTTGGAAATAAAATTTTAATTTTGCAATGAAATATCAACATTATTATATTATTTACATTTTTCTTAATTGAAAATAAATGTGAAATGAAATTAAGAGCATGTTGGCAACATGTTCAAGTGGAAATTCATCAGCAACTGACAGAGTTCTTCTATCTGCATAAGTGTAAAATGTCCTCCCATAACATATATTGAGCTCTGTCAGGCGACCTGAGTCTGCAGTAAACTTTTCTGGCATGAGTGTTAGCTGGGAGTGAAATTTTTCCTTTCCGTTCCTAGCTGACATAGCTGTGTTCACAGAACATTAGAGCATAGGCCTGGCCTTATTCATGATACATAAAGCTAAAAGCATGCATAAGTCTTTGCAAGATTGATGCCTTTGATTTTAAGACCTTTAAGACCATGTATGTTTTCAATAGTATTTTGTTTATAGACATGAGTACTTGCAACTACATAGGCCCTGGTTCCAGAGTTTCTAAAGGACTGCAGAAATAAAAATGATAATTAAAAGTAATAGGTGTTTACAAAATATGTGGAGCAACTTGCAGAGATTTATGAAGCTGAGAAAAGTTAGAAAAATCAGGAGGAGGAGAGGATTTTATGATCTACAAAATCCAATAGATATAGCCATACTAAATGCCCACACAATTTGTACCAGTGTAAATGAAATAGTTTTTCCTTTAATAAATGATTTGGGGAATAAGTTGCAAAAAAGTTCTTGTTCCTTTTAATTTGAAAGTAGCCTGCCCCTCTTAATTACTGTATTCAGGCAGTCACGTACAGCATATAACAGTTGTAGCCGATGAAGTCATGGAATTCTTTAAATCAGAGCAGACAAGAAGTATTTATAAATGAGAATATTATACTTATTGTGGTTTTCTTTATATCACTCTACACAAAAAGCAATGTAAATTAGAGAAATGAAGGAAGTCTGAGAATCCACTTTATTTAATGAAAACAATGTAAATATTTTATTTATAATTTCTATTTCTTGAATTAAATATATTTAGTAACTTAAATTGCAAGAAATATTCAAAGCATGTTTTAATTTTCAAGACCTCTTTTCAAACAAAGTATTAAATCCAAAAATTCGACAGCTATCAAAGTAATTTAAAAATCAGTCAGAAAATTATGACATCTTTCCACTGGGATCTGGATGCTCTCATGTGTTATGAAATATTGTATATATGTTGTTTCACACTGGTTCTTACATTTCAGGAAAGGTTTCTGCTAAACAGTGTTCCTTGGAATATGTTCAAATCAGTATCTGCACTTTTTTTTGGATTTGAAATACTGTCTGATGAGTAATGCAGAGGTTGAGTTTTTTTGGGGTTTGGGTTTTTTTGGTTGTTATTTAAAAAATGAAAAAAAAAAAAAAAAAAAAACCATACCATTAGTATGGAAGGATATAGAAATAGGATATTATTAAAGTCAAATGTGAGTAATAATTTCACATGTGTACTGGAAGAATATATGGAAGTTACTGAAAACTTTAACCAAGAAGTGAAATAGAAATAACAAACATACATAGAAAAGGAGATGTAAAAATTCTTGTGAATGATGGTTTCATGGAGGAGGCACGATGAAAATGAAACAGCAGTTTCACTACCTGTCCTTCTTTTAAAGCATGGAAGAATAAAAATGGTAAGTTGTGAACCACATGCTGTCTACCAGTCAAAAATTGCAACACTTTAATGACATTTTCTTCAGGATTTGCTTACTAAGTTTGACATGAGTCAAAGTTTTTACTTGTTTTAGAGAACCTGCTCCCAGTTTCATGTGCTGTAAATCAGATTGAAGTGAGATCTACATCTATTGAGACTACCAATGTAACCTAGTGCTAACAATTTTTCATAGGTAAATATTCTTTCAGAATATGCAACACTGACTCAATAAAATCGATCCCACCAGTTTTGTTTGTTTTTTCAAAGATATTGCTGAAAACTTTGTAATTAAGAAAAAAATGTTTTACATATTGTATATAAAAATGTGTATCTACATTATTTTCACTGGCAAACAGACTTGTGGAAAGTCTAGTCACCTTCCAGTCAAGTAGTTCTATTGATGACACTTTGGTATCTCAGATTGCCACCTTTCTCTCCCACTGAGGCACATTATGCTGACGACAGTATTGGACAGATGCTTCAGAAACTAGTTTTGTGAGCCAAGTACAGTATCAATTAATATCCCGTTGCTGCAGAAAAAAAAAAAAAAAAAAAAAAAAAAAAAAAAAAAAATGCAGAAAACCCCTTCAATAGAGCATCAAAAGCAATATATTAATTTTGCCCATCCTGATCTGCCTCCTCCAGCAGAGGGGGACATCTTACAACCCCAGATGTGATTGCTAAATTCAGCTTCTGACAAGTTATGAGCTCATGTTCATGTGAGGAATTGTATTTTGATTAGGCTAATTCATAGCTGTCATTCTGGATAATGATCTAGTTTGGAGATCACTGGCAGAAGAGGCAAAAATAAAAATTAATTTTCACCAGAATATAGGAACTGGACAAAACAAAGAGACAGTCTTGTCTCTTTGAACATTTTACAGTGTAAGCAGATGATTACTTTTTAGATAGATGGAAGTACAAAACACCCTTTGAATAATGATAAAAGCTCCTGCTTAACTTTTCTGTGGCTCAGAGTGATTAGTTAAGGCAACATCAACAAATCTCTGAATGTGGAAGCAGCTCCATCATCCCAAACTGTAGGTAATGAAATGTCTGTCTGCTCCTTATTTAGACTTCATACCTGTACAATGCATGTTTTCTGTCTAGGGTTCTGGCGGATTTATAACATGTGACAGAATATCATCAATAGAGATTTCATGATACATCATTAAAATATGTAAATAATGCTGGTCTTAATATAACATAACATAAAATTTAATAAATTATTAATACCTCTGGTTTACAGATGGGGATTACCTTGATCCTTCCTCACCCCTGGAGAGTCAAGATATTCCATATAGTGAGAGCCTTATGTGCCCCATATTAATAAAGTGATATTTCTTAGCATTCCCAGGAGCTTTACAGTGAAATAGTATACCTAGTCAGAGTGCTAGTAAAGTAACATTACAGGAGGCATGTATTTTTTTAAGAAGAGTTTATGGGTATTTCTTATACTACCTGTTACAAATAATTCCACAGATCATGAGAAAACATTAAAACTAGCTCTGCCTTTATATTCAGTTGTGGGGGGTTGGATTTTTTTTTTTTTTTTTTTTTTTTTTTTT